>NC_077222.1:37977521-39177521 GCF_024763615.1 Phlebotomus papatasi | reverse complement strand
TTCAACGCTATTTGAATTGTAGACATTAAGTTGGAAAAAAGTGTCACTCGTATTTCACCTCTCGTAATTCTCTCAACCTTGACCTTCACATGGTTTAATGTGCAGCTTAAGAAAAAAAATAGTAGCAGATGAAGACATAAATACTGAGAAAGATTTATCGCAAGCTGAGTAATTTTTCTTCTTAAAAAGTCATTTGAGCGCTTCTTTGCGATTCAACTTGGTGTATAATTCCAGGAAGGTGTATATAGTTAAAATTGTTAAATACATTGGGTGATGATACCCTCTATCCACGCGTTAATCAGATATTGCTCTAAATTCCAATTTATCATTTGATTCACAGAGTTTTCAAAGGGGCGAGGGTAAAAGCTAAAAGAGAGCTTCATGACATTTCAAAAGACTCATAGTGATACATTTATGGAGGTGAAGGACAGTGAAGAAATACTATATCATAAAAATTAATATGGAACATTGAGGAGATCGTTAATCTTTTCCATCTTCATATAATGTGCAGACCAAAAAAAATTATATGAATCCATTTATGCGATCAAATGAAGCATTAACACATTTAGCAACATAAAAGTTGTCACTGTTTCAAGTATTGCTATATACACCATAAAAGAACAGAATATCAATGCCTTTTCTGACCTCTCTATAGCCAAAATGGGAGAAAGTGAGAAGGGATCAGGCACTATCGAGAGTACAAGTGAAAAGAGCTTTTCTTCTGAATGGATTCCCGGACTAAAGAGAAAAAGCTGTCCTATATAATTTGTCATTTCTTTTGGCTGTCAGAGCTGTCGTATGCTATCAGCGAACATAAGTGGAAAGAAATCAATCGAGGAAGAATAGTGGATGCTTCTTCTAGTGTTCACATTAAACAAAAGTCCGTTTCAGATCCTGAAAGATCCTGAAATTCTTTATGTCTTTCACAGAGTGCATCTATAGCCAGAGCTTAAAGCTATTCATCTATTAAAGCGATCCTTAATCGCAATAATCGCATTTAACTTTCAAACGACATTAACTGACGATTTCTCATAAAAATGTGCTCCATAAATTAACAGTTAATCGATAGCAATAAAATTTTATGTGAATTCTACATGTGCCAATAAAATGCAAATCATTTGCCACGGAAGACAATTTTTCAATGAAATTAACTGAAATATCACTAAAGCCACTTTGCCAGCTGAATAAAGGTGACGAGGAATTTTCCAGGATAATTCTCCAACCTTCCAGCCCTAAATCTCCATCCCATTCCTGTGTTTCAGGGGGCAACTACGAGAACAATTAATCTTGCTAAGACGATAAAAGAATTGCACCCTCTCCTCATGGCGTAGCAATATTGAAAGGGTGGATGTCGAATGAAGTGTCGGAAGTCTACTGGGGAGACTCTGCCAACCAATCCTCTGAGCCTCCACCAGATGCAAGAAAAAATACCACAATATCGAGTGATTGAGGGCGAGAATATTGAAAAGAATACGCACTGTAAGGAAAATCTTTGGTTATCGCCCTGCCTCAAGGAAGGGTAAGTCTTTGACATAATTAATATGAGAAGCCGTTGGATGTAGGACAATGTGTCCAAGAAAGGGATCTATAAGCCGATATAATTTAACTTTAAGTTACAAATTAAAGAAAAAGTAACTCAAATTTCTCACAAAAATTTTATAATTGGTTCAATAAACTTATTAAACAAATCCAAACTTAAAATAATTTCACGTATAGATAGTTTATTTGAAATTGTTTTATCTCAGTTTCAAAATTTTAACCGTAGATAGATTAAATCGGTTAAAAGAAAACTATTTCCTGTTTTTATTTTCAATTACTTAATTTTCAGATAAAAAATCATTTAGGGGAAAGCGCACTACCTTCGGGCGACTCTAGCTTTGAACAATTTTTTTCCATTATGTTATTAATGAATTTGGCCTATTATAATATTATATTTTAATTGGTAGTCATATGCCTCAAATTTCCTGAAAAGAACCATGGGTCAAATCCATTAAGAACAAGGAAAAAAAAATGAGTTATCCGAATAATGAGTCGTCTAAAGGTAGCGTGCTTTCCCCTAAGCGTGGCCCTGACTTGATCTTTCTACTCAAAAAAAGACTAAGCAAATAAAATTAACATAGGTACACATGTTTTCTTTCGGTGGCAGCCAAAATCCCGAAAGCCAAAATCCTGAAAGGGATTAAATTATATGGAGGAAAATGTATAGAATAATTTCCCAAGACACAGTTGATTTCCCTTTGCCTCCAGCAAGCGTGGATGCGGAAGTAGCTATGACACTTTTATGACACTTTTTATTATTTTTAAATTTCAATTTAAACATTAAACTTATTATTGTAAATTTTCCAATAACTGAATTTATTTTTTTACTGATTAAAATTATTTTTAGTAAATAATTTTGTTTTTGTACCGATCAAAAAGTGTTTCTACATTTCTTTAAATCCTGACCGAAACAATTTTTTTACTGCCCAAGTCGAATTTCTACTTTTGTATCATTAAAATTTTGAAATTTTGTAATTTTTGCTCAACTAATTAATTATATTTTGCTTATTATATTCTACTACAATAAGCTATTCTGGACTTATATATTTTTAATTTTAAGTATTTATTCTCATTAGGAAAACGGGTAGTTTACGTCCAGTCGGGATTTTGGCTTTCGGGATTTTAACCGGGATCCGTTTTCTTTATCTTTTTATTGCTCGAAATCGTAAGACGAATTAATGATGTATAAGACCCAAATATTTTCAGATCGTCACCGGTCTGGAGCCCAAATGGTAATAGGTTAGGTATGGACTTTTAGCATCCCGTAACCCTTCTATTAAACGAACATTATCTCCAAACTTTTTATTTATTTTATTTCTCAACAGATTTGGACAAAAACGGATATTTAAAGCAGTAGTAAAACATTAAACACAACTAAATTAATCATAAGAATTCAAAAATCGATAAATTCTATTTTTTTATTCTAAATTTAATTTACCATATATATTTTGGATTTTAATACAAGTACCACGATATAGTGATATGAGTTTAAGTTGATTATAAACCGAAATACCACCCAAAAAACAAAGAAAATGAATTATACGTATACTGATTTCTATGTTTACAAGGCTAGAATATTTTTCCATTATCATTTTATAAGCAACACATTTGTGGTCAGTATTTTGGTAGAGTGTTAGTAAAAAAATCAATTGGGAAGTTGAGAAAATCTCTTGGTAAGTGAGGAATCATATTTGACTATTAAACAAAGAAATTGGTCAGTACACAACCATAATGATCAGTAAAATGCTTATTTTTGGTCCATTAAACATGGATTTTAAAAATTGGTATATAAAAATTTGAGATCATTAAATTATTATGAGATAATTTATTTATTTACTCGAAATTTATTATTTTTAAATTTCAATTTAAACATTAAACTTATTATTGTAAATTTTCCAATAACTGAATTTATTTTTTTACTGATCCAAATTTTTTTTTAGTAAACAATTTCGTTTTTGTACCGATCAAAAAATGTTTCTACATTTCTTTATTTCCTGACCGAAACATTTTTTTTACTGCCCAAGTCGAATTTTTACTTTTGTATTAATAAAATTTTGAAATTTTAATATTTTAATACACAAATTAAATATTTTGCTTATTATATTCGAAAACAATGAGCTATTCCGGACTTATATTTTTTTAATTTTAAGTATTTATTCTCATTAGGAAAATGGGTAGTTTACGTCCAGCCGTAATATGCAAAATTTTTCTAAATTGAGTCATATTCGTGGCTTTTAAAATACACAAATTTTCAGTTTAATGCAACACTTGAACTTTTTATGTGCTTAAGAAAGCTTATCCTATAAGAAACTTTCAAGGAAAAATCCAATACTTCGTCGAAACTTTTGGATTTATCCTAGATTATAAACTTAATATCCTTGGAAATTGTTTAAAAGATTTTGGCATCATAAGGCTTACGATTTTGTCCAGACAAAGTAAGTATATTTTACGTAAAAACTTGTTAAGTCAAAAAAAGAAATCACCCAAACTTCGCAATGGATGAGGAATAAAACAAATTTATTTCATTCAACGATTTTATTAAAAGGCATAATGCCCAAGTTCTTTTTTTTTAATAAACCAAGAAAATTTGATTTGTTCTCTTCTTCTCACACTCCCAACCTTTCACAATGCTCTTGTGGAAAAATGTGAATAATTTTCCCTCCAACCACAAGGGCTAGATCCCTGTGCACAGCAGTCTGAATAATGTTCCTGAATTGTGCTAAGGGAGAAGGATGAGATATTGCGAAAGTGCAGCAATAATGGGGAGAGGGTGGCCGAATAAGAAAACATTGAATTATTTTCTCACCCACTTATCCTTCTAAGAAGAGGATTCCCAGTGGCGTCAGTATCAAGTTCCTTTTCAGTATGACGATGGTGAAAAAGCATGAATTTTCTCAGTGATTAAGTTCATTCACTTGAAGAATTTTTATGTCTCTCCTGAGTCATGTTTTGAGAGTGAAAGTTTCTGACATTGGGGAAAGACTTCACTTTACCCCATTGTCATAATCCTGACGAATTGACTTGCTTGGGAGCAAAAGCATTCAAATACCAATTTTTCGTCAATCAATTATCCTGCAATAAATTTTATCGTTGTCCTCAATGGCAATTCGCCGCGTCAGCTTGAAAATCCCAATGCTATTCCCCATCTCCGAAACATGAATGGTTTTATGTTAACATCATCATCGAATCATATATTAATGCTATTCTTCTGCAGTGACTTTGGTACATTGTGAGTAATTTTATGCCCTTGTCATAATAGAGCGATGGAGCTTACGATATACGTGGGATGTGAGATAAGAAAAGGCCCATTGAAGGAGATTCTTTCACATCTCCCCATTCATTCTTAACATATAAATTTCACCACCACTCAATGAATTTCATTTGTATCAAGTTTCTTTTTTTTTCTAGAACCCTCTTTCCCACATGACCAAAATATATCACATACATTCCATTTCATGCCCATACTCTATAAATTATGGGTCAATTCTTAAAGAATCAAAAGATTACGCAACCCCCTAGAGCAACTTCTTCTCCTGTTAACTCTGCAGTGACACTTTTGTGATTTGGCCTCCATTTATAGCTTTGCCACATGAACAAATATAGCAGTTCTCTCGATTCGATATGTCTGTCCATATTTTTATGTAAGAGACACTGTCTCCTAGTCAAAAGTTTGATGACAGATGAAAGAACACCCAGTTGTGACATGCGGTAAGCTTTTATCACCATCATACGAGGGACTATGCTCATTTTTGGCGGGAAAATTGCGAATTGTGCTCATACATTCATTCATTCAATCATGTAATAATTTATTATAAAATTGCTACAATGAAATACGAGAATGACTCACTCAATATTCGATTAAAAAGTTAAGTTGGATGGATATTCAATTTATGTTTATTATAATTTATTATAACATAATGTCTTCGTCACTGAGAATATCAGTCAATCTTATTAATAATTAAATATTCAAAGCCTAAATATCATAAAACTGAAATATACTAAAATACTAAAAAGGTTTATATTATCGATTCATTTTTTTAAATTATTTTGTTGAAAAAAATTTAATTTGTATCTAATTTGAATAAAATAAATCGGAGCAATTATCTTTTAAGATGGACTCCTAAAAAAAATAACATACTTAAATTATTTTTATGGAAAATCTAGATAAGTATTTTATAGGGGAGACTGGGGCAATTTGTCAAAACGTAAATTTCAATATTTAGTATTTTCTAAAATAAAAGAAACTGAGGCTTGAAATTTTTATTATAGATAGCCTTCATGAACTTTCTTAAAATTACAAAGTTTCATAATGAAATTTTGAGCCCTATATTTAGAATATTTGGCTTACAGCAAATATAACTACTGATTAGCTCAATTTAAGCACATTTCTCGTTAAGATAGAGAAAAATTATCTTCGACAAAGTTATAGAGGAATAAATTTCCTATAAAAATATGTCTATTTGATATTTCAACCGTTTGCGAGAGTAAAACGTCACAAATTATCCGAAACTGACAAAATGCCCCTGCAATTTTGAGAATCTCCAAAAAATCCACTTTTAGAAAATGATTCGAAAATCACATTTCTTTCGAGATAGAGGAAAATAGTCTTCTGCAATGTTGTAGAGCAGTAAATTTCCTATAAGAATATGCTTATTATAAAACGTTTAAGTTTTCTCAGACCTCGTGAAAGAATTAAATATGCGTCTTGACAAGTTTTGCCCCAGTCTTCCCCTACCACAAAACTTTACGGCAAAAATTAAAAATTTAAAACAATTCAAATGTAAATAAAAATTTGGAATAAAATTAATATTGTAATTGAAATATAATCGATAATTAAAAAAATTATAATTAATTCACAGTTTTTGGGTTATATAAATGTCCGGACTGAAGGTAAAACCGAATATCAATAAGTCTTTTAGTTTTTATGTTCGATGTATAGTATGGTTGTCAATATTTATGATCTTTATGACTATCAAAAATATAAAATTCTTAGATAATGAAAAATTTCATTATGTATTCAAATATCAGACATAAAAAAGAATATAGACGGATTTACTTAGCTTGAATACATTTCAATTAAACGATTGAAAATCGATCTTTCAAAATTCAAGTATATTAAACTGACCCACTCCCTCACTGCTAATTTACATTTTATTATATGACTAAGTATCGAAAAGTTAAAAACAAAAACAGTATTGAGTTTAGAAACTGCAGGGGTAGACAGCCGGGATAATTTTAAGCGACGCCTTACATTCATGATTAGGGAATTGCAAAGAAAATTCTGGAAAATTTGATCCCGATATAGAAATTGTTAGACGAAAAGCCACGATAAACGTAAAATCCCTCTGTTGTGACTTACCCATAGGATTTATACCATAATACGGGCTTCAGACCTAATACGGGCTTCAGACCTAAGACTTAGCTATTTGTCTTAACTCCTCTAATTCCTCATCAAGCATGATTTTTTAGGAAATTGTTGTTAATGATTGAATATTAAGGGCAAATGATTTATTCGATTTTGAAAAATCAATAAAATTGCTTGTTATTTAGATTTTTGAGACCTTCGGGAACTAGGCTAAGCCTCCAGTCTGAAGCCGGCATAAGACTTAGCCATGTGGCTTAACTCCTCTGATTCCTAATCAGGCACGATTTTTTAAAAAAAAATTGTTGTTTAGGATTGGATTATAAGGGCAAATGATTCATTAGATTTTGAAAAATCAATAAAATTGCTCGTTATTTAGATTTTTAAGACATTCGGGAACTGGGCTATACCTCCATTCTGAAGCCGGCATAACGGTATGTCCCACACGAGCATACCGTGCACCTCTAGGCGAGATATTCGCTCATTGCTCGGCCAGTCACTCAGTACGTGACGAGCGCCCTGGCAGCGCAGTGGTGTCTGAGGGTCATTCCTCAGGTGTTTGCACCTTTTAAGCCTCGATCTCTCTGATTTTGATTACAAAATATGGTTTCTAAGTTTCCGAATTATTAAAATTTTATGAAATATGAGAAAAAACATATCTCGTAAATAAATTAGCTAATTTAATTAACTAATTTGGTAAGTAAAAATCAATTTTTGCCAGTAAAAATTTAAAATTGTTCATAATGGCTCCGGCACACCTTTTAGATCAGGAAAATTTCATGAAATCAAAATTCACATCCCTTTATTCACATGCGTTTTGTATATGTCTATCTTATTTTTTCGTGTTCTAAATTCGATTGAGCTAAATTGAATTTGTTGTGATGTTTTACAAAAGAAGAGTGCGAAAGAATAAGATAGACATGCACAGCGTGCGAGAAAAAAGGCATTCGAATTTCGACTTCATGCAATTTTCTTGATCTAAAAGGTGTACCGGAGTCATAACTTCTTAATTTTCTCTATGACAATAATATTTCATTATTTACCAATTTTTTGTACCTTTTTTTAATTTCTACTGATCATTTTTACCAAAATACTGCGCAATTTCTTGGACTTTCATTGTAATAGTAGAATCCTAATTAAAATTCTAAATTGATATGCATCGAATTTGTAGGCAAAATTAATTTGAAGCAAATGTCAGAATAATTCATAAAAATTAATAAAATTGAGAATCCCTATGTAAGAAAACTTAAGAGAACAATTTTCAGCATGGATCTATCGAGCAAGAATATTCAAAATCAATAATATACGCAAAATGACAAATTCAAATAATACTTATAATAGTGAAACTCCATTATCTGAATCTAGTTTTAAGAAGAAGGTCGGCTCCTTAGAACTATTCACCCGTATTGATATGAGTTCCCATATCAGTATATAGTGTAATAAGTATGAATATAAATTCAGCGGCTATAAACATTTTTATGTGCCCCTACGTTTATATGATGTGACATTTATTTCTAAATTTGAGCACATATCAATTCATCTTAAATTCAATTTCGTATCGCGTTATGCTCAATATTTCAATAATCCCAAAAATTTGGGGCGATTTCATCTTTTTTTTCGCATTGCAAGAAATCTGCTGCTTGTGAAAATCCAAATTGGGACGATATTGCGTGGGTGGCAAAAAGCCACTAACCGCAACTACTTGGGGATGCGAGGCTGTGTTAAAAAAAAAAAGAAAAAGAAAATATAGACGAAGATATGGCAATAAAGGGCAAAGAAAAAGTTTAGTTCCAGAATTTCTATCCCCTTTGGCACTCTTAAGCTCAAGCCAGTGCGAGAAATGTGCCTTTATGAATATGTGACAGTGCGTATTTCATGCAAATTTTCTTCCCCAACAACATTTTCTGTAATTTTGTCAGCAACTTTACATAATATTTTATTTATTTGGATTTCCCGAGCCATGGTCACGAAGGGCATATTCCGATAGAGAAGCATTGTGAGCAATAGGCTTCAATATTATGCAAAATGTCGCAAAATTTCACTAGATATTGGGGTACTAAGTATGGGAGTTTTCACTCTATAGCTCTTTTGGGGATGAAGTGAAAATCTGAGGGGGTTGAAGACCGCCAAACCCGTCAAAAAATGGCCCAGAGTTTGGTGCTAAATGGGATTTTTTTTCGCCTTAGGGAAAACTAGAGTAGGATCAAACAAGGACAGTTTTGAACACCGAGATGTAAGACTACAAGGAACTAGACCAATATGTATTTATAGATACTTCTGAGATGCTTGTTGTATTTTAAGAAATGGTTAACAAAAATATCTCCCCCAAGCGGTTTGATTCGGAGATAAAATTTCCCTGCTGTTTCTTATAATTTCCCCATGTGTGTCTCGACTAAAATAGAGACAGGAAAATTCTCTATTTCATTTCGAAAATATACATTTTCCTTTCAATAAAACAATAAATTAAATGGAAATATACATAAATATAAAAAAAAGTCTGTGATGAAGTTTGAGTGAAGAAAATGAAATGTAAATTCTCCCAAAGATCTAGTCATGGAGAAAAATCCTTTTATAACATTGTTATTAACCCATTCAGTAAATGTACCGGAAATACTTGAGATAGAATGTTCATATTTTGGGATTAGTTTCCTACAGATTAGTAGATGAATTTTTTGAAAAGATTTTTATTTATTTTTTTTTTACTTTAATCTAATTTAATTTAAACAAAATAATTTTACCTATTATGGGGGCGCCGGGAGCCCCTGTCAAACACACGTCTTAACGATCACTGAATTTAAATTATGTGCATTAATTCATTACAAACTCTATTGTTTTAGATAGGGTAGCTATTCAAGAAAACAAATTGGCAACTAGAATTCAAATCAGGAAAGAGGAAGGAGTTCAATTTTAACAAATTCGAAGGGATGTCGTATTTTCCGTCCGCCATTTTGAGCAAAAATTTTGCATGATCTTCCGCGAAGCAAGAATACAATAACAAAATCTGTTCCCATCTCTGTCAGACTATTTTTCCCAAGTAATTGAAGAACTAAAGTTACTAAAAATCTATTCTCGACAGCAATTCGGATAAAAATTGCTCAAGAATAAATAATCTAAAATCACTCAATTTGCGTATGATGTATAATACCATGATAAGGAATGGGTTAATTGAAAAAAGCACGTAAAATTTTATTTCACCTACCTAGAGGGTGCAAACACAAGTGGAGTTTCATTCTCCAATAGTGTCTTGGCTAAAAGGTAAATGGAACTCTATTTGCACAGAAAGTCAGTAATGTTCGAAGAATTTAAATTGATTTTCGAATTTTTATACTAAATTTTCGTACAAGAAACAAAAAATTAATGAAATATCACACTAAGAAGCTGGCAAAAGGGTTATTCTATGATCATGGAGTGATTAAATATTAAGACAGGAGTAGTAAGTGTAATTGTTTTGTTCTTTTCCTTACAACAAAACATATTGACACTTGAGCATTTCGAAATTCGAACAGGATTTACTTCAGTCGTCTTGCGGAATTATCAAGAGGTAAGAAGGTCTCTGTTTTGGCTTTTCAAATAAATCTTCGAATTTTTCAAACTCTACTTGTGAATGGGAAATGTACATATTTTCGAAAAGACTTGGATTTAAATTATTAGGCTTTATTCAGATTTACCCCGAAAGATATGTAAGATTTGGCAGGATAAAACAGAAAGAGGTAACTTTTTATTCGAAAAGGCAAATTAGAATCAAGGCACATGGCTTTTTTAAATGGCTTTTAGGGATCCGTTTAAGAAAAGGTATTTCGAAATGCACCAGTGAGTACGAAAATCTTCTCTATAGCCTATATATCAAACAATAATCCGAGCTATTCCACATTTTTCTAAAATTCGCCGTTCTTGGAAAATTCATCAAATTAGTAACATTTTAAAATTACGAAGATCTGCCCCAGTTTACCCTAATATCAAGCCCAATTTTTTGGGGTTAAATCGACAACATATAACATGGGGAAAAAGACAAAGTGAAAACTCCAAAAACATTAGTGAAAAACTCCCCAAGTGAGGTGAGCAAAATTGTATGTGCTGAAAAGTCGTGAAAAACTTATAGTGGGAGTTTTGGTACCTTTCCACCCCTTTTTGTGTTCGCCAAAGACTCCAGGCGCCACCTAGACGTTGGGTTTCAGATTAATGGATCATTTTTCTTCCCCTCGATTTTCCACATTCCCATCCCCCTCGCAGAACACGAAATATTACACATGAATCTGCAACCATATCGAGAGCATTCGCACGAGACAGAAGGGATGAAAATGTATCTCTACAGCTGAATCAAATACATACGAAATAGGTTGAGCATATAGTTTATGAATCACTTTTTTTTTCATCCACTCCTTCACTTTTCGAGCATAGGGGGTGAAAGGGTAAAAGAGTGAGAACGAAGTGCGTTACATAAATTTCATGCTGAACACTTCTTAATTTTCATGAGCACTTAACGGGTTGAATTGCAAAATCGTCAAGAAAGCTTCGGTAATTTAATTTATAGTTAGGGGTTGAAAACTTTTAACTGAAATTAATTTTCATATTTGCCAAAAATTATGGATATTGTCTGAACATATTTTACGAGTGGTTTTACACACTAAATTCAATTGACATTTTTTACGGGACAATAACTTATGCTGCTTCACTTAATGCATTCAATTCTCTTGCAATATTTTGCCGCTAATTTTATGAGAAATGAATTTATCATTATATCGTTGGGTTAAACGACAAAGAACGAAGTATTCAATATCAGGAATTGAAATCTCGTGAGAATTCCCAGATCTCTCTTAATTATTTTGAAATTTGATGATATTTTACACTTTATCATAAATGAAGCATAATGTCACAAATTAAACAGGGACTTCAAGATGAAATACCAGAATTTGCTTTCAACCGTTCCCAACAAAAACTCTACTTTTAGAGAAGTAATTTATCTTCAGAAGCTTACTTTTTTTGATTTTAAAGGGAGAAATACATGAAATAGTCTCAAAAAGTTTCCCATGAGAAACCAATTTTAATTATTCAAAGATATTATTTAATTTCAATTTTATATTTTTTTTTTCGTAATGCCAATTAATCGATTCAGTATACAAATGAGAATTGTTATACAAAAAGATTAAATGAAAATAGTTAGAAGTTTAAAGAAAAATTTAAAGTAACTTTGGCACATTGCTAAACGATTAATGTGTAAGCAATAGAAATTGCTATGTTTAGGAAACACAGGAATTAATTTTATTATAACTTTTGAAGCCTTATTATAAGATAACTCAAATTTTACAAAAAGTTACTTAGATATATTGGCTCTAGATTCGTGAAAACCGCTGGCAGCCAAAATCCCGAAAGCCAAAATCCCGAACGCCAAAATCCCGAAAAGCCAAAATCCCAAAAGCCAAAATCCTGAAATCCAAAATCCCGAATTTTCAAAATCCTGAACGGGATGAAATTATATGGAGGAAAATGTTTAGAATAATTTCCTAAGACACAGAAAATTTTTCTATGCCTCCAACAAGCACGGGTACAATTGTGGGAGTAGCTGTGACACTTTTAAGAATTCAGGATTTTGGCTTTCGGGATTTTGGCGTTCGGGGTTTTGGCTTTCGGGATTTTGGCGTTCGGGATTTTTACCGGGACATGTGAAAACAATAGTCCTACAATTTAACGCTGGACTACTTAAAAAACTGATTTTAATTAACAATGCAAAAATAACCACTTCATTGCCACTTTTACCCACTTTTCGCCAGTTTTGTTACCACTTCTCGCCACCCACTTGAAAGGTCCAAACTCGATTATTTTCGGCAATTTTATGAAAAGAATACATTCAGCATTTCTTTTTTCTCATGATCACCTTATTATTACTCAATGTAAATGATTTTTCTTCACTTTTATTTGAGAAATCAAATTATAGGACCATTTCAGAAAGTAAACAATGCAGAATTGACAATTGAGAATCTACGAAGTAAAGCTAGCGTCGCCTATTGAAAAGATATGGCGACAGGTGGTAAAATCAATTCAAGAATATTACCACTTTTCGCCATGCCTCATTTTTATATAAAAATAATATAAAATGAAATATTAATTAACTAAATACTAATTTTATGTATTCCACAAGTGTAATTAAATATTCATTAGACAAATTATTTATCCGAAGAGGTATATTTTGCTTGATGAAAATTTAATGACACTTAGTATATTTGATAAGAAATATTGGACTTGATGCACTTGCTTAAAATAATACTTCAAAAAATGCTCAAAATCGTAAATCTAAAACGAATAATAATTATTTTTCGACTCTATACGTAGCAGCAGTAAAAATACAAATAACTTTGTGGCTCATTTATTTCATAAATCGCGAAAAATAGCAATTTCAATATAAGTGGCGAAAAGTGGGACACTGACTGGCTAGAAGTAGTGATTCCACCCTATATCCAAACACTGAGACAAAAGGGGGTGCGATTAACTTTTTTTCCTCGTAACTTCAACACTTTTTAGGTGTAAAAATATATCAACATTTTTTAATGTTAATTTTGCACCTTTTTAAGTGTAAAATTAACGTGCAAAAAGGCTAATTTAATCACTAATACGCCTGAAAAGGGTAATATTTACACCGATTTCGGATCAATAATGCAGGGTAATATTAACATTACCGGAATGTTATTTTAACTTTTTCGGATTTCTCTCAGTGAATTACTTAAATTAATTTAATACTGAATGATAAATTCGCAAAGTTGTAAAAAAGAAAACTAGAGAATTGTAAGTTCACATTTGAACCTATTTGAACTTCTTATCTTATATAATAACCTTACTCATCATCGAATTTTGAATCCATGCTGAACAGATACGAAATTATATTACTAATATTAAAAGTCAAAGCTCTTATAAATCGTTGCACTTTATTTTAAATAAAAATCTCTCGATAATACTGAACTCAACCCTTCTTTTTAGTGATATTGAACCCTGTGAAAAATTTTCCATTCATCCTTCCCACATAAGTGTAATTAGGTAATTAGTTTGGCTGCTGGGCCCTCACCACAACCCATCCTCTTAAGAGGAAGATATGGCAAGTGAAAGGAAATGTAATTATCTAAATCTTACGGATGAAGAGATAATGGTCAGGTTTCGCCATATATTCTCATAAAATGCATCTCGCAATCGACAAATGGAGGAAAAGTTTTCCTTCTCTCATATCCTAAATGGCACTTGTTCTCTCTCCCACAGAAAGCGACATTACAAATCTGTACAAGTTTCCGGAGCCGAGCATTGAATTCATTTAACTATTTTTCGAGTCTCACTTTTCGGGGGAGTGCGTCTGCAGAATTGTGGATGGAAGGACATTAGAGAATCGGGCGCCAGTGGAAAAAGTACGGGAATGTGATCATTTCTGCACCCTTCCCCCCAAAAAAACCCATCATTTCACCCCTTTCTTTCAAATCTTGGTATTTAAGAATTGCTTTCAGAGATTCTTCTTGGGTATTTATTGCGGAAAAACAAAAACTAAAGAAGGGGTTTATGAATAGAAAATCCAGAAAAAAAGGAGGGAAATGTATACTTGGTGGAATTTTGCAGAAAATTATAGAGTTGCAATTCAGTTGGTTTTGTGATAAAATTTATTTTATGCCTCTTTAATAGATTTGCACAGTTTCAAGAGAAGATTAAATAGTTGAAAGAATATTTTCAGAATTTTACCAGGAAGTGGATCACCTTTGAATGTGGGGCAGACTTGAAATTGGGATTTTTCACTTATACTTTTAAATACAATTGAGCCTTATCATGATATAATTTAGCTGCACCGATTGAGAAGCTGAATTACATTATGATATGGTTCAGTTCCATTTAAACATAGGAGAAAAGTCCTATTTTCAAATCTGCCCCACATTTAAAGGTGTCCCACTTCGCCCTAATATAGATGAATGAAAATTTTGCAAACTAATTTCTGTTGATTGTTCAATTAATGAAAAAATAGCATTTCAAATTGAATTTCTTTATTTTTGCTACAGTAGTAGGGTAAAGTGATATAATTTGGAATTAGTGTTACAAGTTGGACAATTCGCCGGTACAAGTTGGACAGGGCTTTTTTCTTGATAAATGCAGTACAAAATTTGTTTTTAAGCACAAGAAACCAAATTATAAAACTAATGCATTAAAAACATACAAATAAAAGTGTAGTACAAGACAAAAAGCCCTGTCCAAATTGTACCATTGTCCAACTTGTACCACTGTTCAACTTGCACCATTTTACCCTACAATTTACTGACCCCATACCTGCATTAGTTTACAAATTAGTCATAAACCTTAGTATATATCCTAGTAATGAAGTTTTATTATTTCATATAGAAACAATTTCAGTACACTATAGCATAAATTACGGAGAAATAACGTATAATTTACTACATTTTACTACCAGAGTTCCAAAGTTTTTAAATTACTTTGCACATTAATATAAATTAGTTTTATAATTTAAAAAAATGAATAACAAAATGCTGCACATTTAATGTAATTTGTTTCATTAAGTATGAGCAAATAAAAAGGTATAAATACTGTGAGAACACATAAATTTAGCTTAACTTTAACTTCATTTGAACAACCCTTGAAAAAACCCTCCCTTTTGGTGTCTTAAAATTTTCTTTAGATCTTTGGTTTGGAAAGTTACTAATTTAAAAAAAAATGTACTGAGTAAAAAACTAACTGAAACTGGTAAAATTATGCTTGCTAGTTCAACAACGGTCATATTTTGTTACTTGGGTAATTTCAATCTCTTGTCTAAAATATCCGCAACTCTACTCTCAGCAAATTAGTGAAATCTGTATAACGCTGAGGGAATTGGGATCAATTTGGCGTTGAGCAATAAATTGGATTGTTGTAAAAATTAATATTGTAAATTGTTTGCATGGATATAAATAAATTGTGTTGTATTTCCTTAATTGTTCTTCTTTTCTTCCTTTCAATAAGTGGAGGGTAAAAATACTCTGGACCAAGTTAAGAAGAATTGTGAGCACAATTAAGACTAGTGGATTGGAAGGAAATTTTTATTGCAATCCAAACAAACCCCGATGGAAGATTTAGAGGAAAGAGCAAGTGCAAGTTGCTATTTGTTATCTCATTTCCCAACAGTAGTCGCCAATCTGTCAGTGAAATAGTACTAAATCTACTCAATAATCCTATTAACAATATGGATATCTTGATGAGTTTCGAGAGATCAGACTAAATTGTCGGTCATCCAACTCGGTGGAGTGTGAGGAATGGCTTGCGAAAAAAAAGGAGAATGTCCGAAGTATCATCAATTACTTTCGATCCATTATCGGTATTTGGGCCTTAAGAGTTTCATTTTCTACATTTATGCCTATAGCCGTCTCATTGTCCTCTTACACTTTCTTCTTTTTTTTTAGGACCTCACACCTCTCTTATCCCTCAGACACATGATTGTGACAGAAGCAAAAGAAGTCACATAAACATAAAGTATTTGATAGAATCGCGAACATGTAGAGAAAAAGCCCTCATGTATAAATATTAACTTAGTTGTACTACTTTTCTTCCATTTTTATTGTGTTTCTTTTGCCACCCCCAACTACATATGGAATGGCAAGGATGGTGAACTTCCACCCAATCGCCCAAGAACTCATACATGTGAGAGGTGACTACGTGAGCAAGGCTTTGCGGAATGCTCGAGCATATGAGTCCACTGCTACTTTCAAAAATTGATTAAGAATTATTTTAAAAAAAAAAATTAGCGGTCCTTATCATTAGTGGAGGCTCATTGGTACAGGTAGAAAAGTTCAAGTATCACGGGGCGTTATTCACGAGTGATGGTAGGTTTCACATCGAACTATCGTCGAGAATCGGTCAAGCTTTTGTAGCAGTTATGAAGGAGCTTGGCGGAAGCGTGGTAAGGAAAGCCGAGCTTAGCCGTTTGGCTAAGTTATCGGTTTGAAAGCTGTGTTCATTCCTAATCTCACCTATTGTCATGGGATTTGGGTAATGACCGAAAGTATAAAGCCCAAAATAGACACAAGGATCGGCTTAGGGATCAGCCCAAAATTTGAAGGATCAGGCTGATCTTCTAAATTCGTGAGGTCTAATGAAATTACGAGGATTAGGCAACATCAGCGCCAGTGTTGGAAATAAAAAGCTTCACTTCGGGTGTTTTTAGGTGCTTTTCGAAATGTCAATTGGGTGGAAAACATGGAGAGTAATGGTACACAATGCTGCAAAATCTTAACCCTCTAACGGTGTTTTCTTTAATATGCGAAAAAAGTTCTAAAACAATGTTTTCTAGGATAATTATGATCCAATAAAGTCGAAAAATTCATCCATTCTTCATTATCTCTTTCAGTTTAAGCGCTAGGTGAGAAAATATAAAATTTTTTTGAAACTCTTTTTGTTTCTAAAATTCACATTTTTAGTTTTTTCAAATTTTTTAAATAAAATATACAAAGTAGAATGGCATATCTTTTAGTAAAAAATAAATTTATTTTAGTCAGATAACTTTAAATCGGTATTTTTATGGAAATTGAAAATGAGTTTTTTTGCACTAATATTTTTTGTTGCTTTTTCTCTGACCTGTTACACAAAACTGGGAATAGCAACAAAATTAAGAGTCAAAATGAATTCAAACTTTCAAGAGATGTTTATAAGTCTATTACCGAGGATACTATAGCACTTTTAAATAAATAAAACCTTTTTTGTCGCTGTAAATGTGATTTTTGTGAAGACCGCCTGGAGGCATGGTATTACCCGTTAGAGGGTTAATACCGATTGGATCCGGAGTAGATACGGAATCAACGCTAAGACGGCGGTGGTTTCAAAATAAATATATAAATAAATCTAATAAAATTGTATTTCACGTTTCAAATAATTTTTTGAGTTTTCTTGTGTAGAATTATGCTTTAATATGGTTGCCGTAGATTGGAAAGAACTTTGTTAAAAATATCAGTGGAAGTGAAATTCGGTTAGTTCTAAGCAAATCTTCTTAACAGAAGCAAAATGAGGAAGCAATCTTGGAGTTTCCATTTTCTTTTTCAGTTCATCTTAATTATTAATTTATTTGTTTTGCTTTTAGGGTCTCATAAGATGAATTATAAATGTTTTACTGACCATTTTGGATTATTTTCGGACAAACTTGAATTTTAATCTGGCCACTCTAATAATTTGCTGTCTAAAAATATTTTCCTTTTTTTTATTTCTTCATATTGCTAAAAAAAAAATAAATTATAGTATTTCTTTCTCCGTAGAGTTCGAGCAATAAAAGATTTTCCAAGATATCAAGGAGTTACGATTGATTTTCAAAGTGGTATTGAGGAGCATTTTCGTGGGAGACGAGAAAGACTTTGGGCCAAACGATTGTTTCAACTTTCATTTATGTCTACTCAACATATATTTTTGCACAGTGTAGCGCATAAGCTACCCAAGTACATTTTTGGGGAAAGTCATTTCAGACCTCTTCATCTCACTCACTGGCTCATATCTAAATTGCCAAGCAATAAAAATTGTGCGCGGTCGAAATTTCTTGTTCTTCAGTTCCAACTCCCCTGCTTCATTCCCATATCATTGTATTGGAATCACACATTTTCGGGTGAATGTCGATTGGAGAACTTTCCAATCTGGCCAAAAGGATTTCTCTCTTACCACGTAATTTATGGTTGATATCGTCATCCTTGTATTTAGTTTGCGGATGAGAGTTAGTTAAAAATTTTATCAAAATCTCATTAAAGACTCAATAAATCAGCTTAAATCACTCTGAGAACACATTATTTCTCCCGCGAAAAAAACATCATGGATATCTCATACACTCTTAGAAATACAGCATAGGGGTTGATTTTACCACACAGAGAATAACAACGAAATTTCATTAATATGATAACGTCTCACTGTAAGTAATTATACAAGAAATTTGTTAAATTTATCCTAGCTTTTCTATAAAATAAATATTTAAGAAAAGCGTTATACTTTTTCAACTATATCTAATCCGTGTTAATTTTAAAATGCTTTTATAAATGAAATAAAAAGCAATCCATAATAATTGCGCATTTTGCGTTAGAAAATTATGCAAAAATTCTTGTAAATTTTTGCCCTTAAATTACACTGAGAGAAAGTTCTCAAAAATATGAGAGGTGTTGAAATAAATGTCGAAACAATTCCACACGGAGTGAGGCTTGATTTTACACACAAACTCTATCTTGAGTGTAGATTCAGAATTTTATTTTATTTAAATCAGAATCTAGCTAGACACAAGAAGACTTGGCTGAATACTTATAAATCAGAGCATGTGAGTGCTAGATCAAGCCTCATTTTATGTAATGGGCCTAAATATCAACACTTAATTAATTTTATAACGAGTGTTCGATTAACACTCATGAGTGTGCACTGAAGCAAGCTATGCCTAATTGCGTTCGATTTAAGGATATACTTCAGTCAAGATAATTTTCGCTTGGTGATTAAAAAGTGCTTAATAATGTCAAGTGAAAACTCATGAACCATGGGCAAGTATCCTGCAATTAAGGATATAGAGTCAAAAACTAAAAGACTAAAAAAAAAGAAAAAAATAAAGAAATTTACAAAAATCTGTAAATTGTAAGACGAATTGGTTCCGCGGCTAAAAACCCTACAGTTATTTTGAATCTCTAAAGACTGATCGGGTACACAATGTTCCTTGTCCCTAGGATTAGCCCTCTAAGTGGAAGGTGAAGGGTGTGCATATTTAACGCCATATAGTGAGCTTGCCTTCCGATGTGCATAAGACTGTGGGCATGGTGCACTCATGCCTTTCTTTGGCATAAGTTATGCCAAAGGATAGGATTCACCAACCTCATCATCAATGAAAAACTCGATTGGGTCAATGTTTTTCCTACTCTCAATCCCCCCTCTCCTTCTTTCCCGGAGGACCGATGAACAGCCATTACTCGGGGCTCGCGTCCTCCTTACGGCCCCGATCCATCTCCCCCCGCACCGCGACAATTGGGACAATGTTCCCGGATCGTATTCTCCCTCCCACACCCAAAGCATAAAATGGAGGCTCTCATGGGCTGGGTACAATCCTTAACCAGGTGATTTCCCAGAAAACAATTGACACACAGAGGGTATCGTGGAGATGACCTTGGGGAGTCGGTACAGGGAGATGGTAAAATTTCAGAAATTTCACAGCAGTCGCCACCTACTTTAGGCGGAAATTCATGAAATTTCTTGAAATTTACCAACTCTAGGCATAACGCTCTTGCAGACGATCAATTGTTCTTCAGCTGTGAGTACAAACGCACCCTTAATTAGAGAATCTTTGTTGGACTACCACCACCAGTCGCGCTACTGTGCCCGCTTTCCAAGACCTCGATTATTTGAATCTCACAAAATTTACACATTTCTTAATTCGTGTTTTGTTGAAAAAAGTGTAGTTTTAACTTTCCCTTTCTTGTAAGTTCAACTGCAGAAAAACAAAATTTTAGCGAAATTATTTTAATTCTAATCAAGATAAACTCAGCAGTTTATTAATTTCACATACTTAAATCACTGAATTGCAAAAAGAAGTGCAAAATAATATATGAATGAAATGCAAAATTATAACGAAACGTGTAAAAATTACGTTAAAAAGTCTAAATATTAGCATTAAAATGAGTATATAAAAGATATATAGCACCTATGGCATTACTTTGTATAAGATTTGTAGAACTTTGGAAAAAATCTAATTCTTTGCTTTATATTAAAATAAATTAAAATACGTTTATTAATTTATTCGTACTTAATTTATGTGTACTACCAATGAGCACTGTTTTTATGAGTGTAACTTTCTGCTTTTGAAATCACGAGTAACCGATGAGAGATGTGAGCAATAAATTAGAGATAATGCGTGCTTGAGCTTTTTGAAGGTTCTCCTCAAATAAATCTCATGAAATTCCTCCTTTCTGATATCCCATTCAACATATTTCATCTTATTTTTGAATCAAAAGAATTGCTTCGAATGCAGAAAAGTCAGACGAAAAAAGTGCTCTCAGAACTTTTCCATCTTATAATACAATTAAAATTACGGATTTTTCATTGAACTTATACTCCTGATAAGATCCCCTTGCACAACTATAATTGACCATCCAACTCCTCCGATAGAGTAATTTAAAAAAACTGTGAGAGTTTGACTTATTATATTCCCATTATGGCTTAGCTTTTGTTCACCCAGCCATTCATTGAGAATTAAGTTCAGCGATTTGATCAACAATTAAATTGCATGTCACCAGTGGACAAATGACGATGTCATTCAACAATGCTAAATTATTTTTACAACTCCTTGACCACGTGGAACATTTCCCAGAGATTCTACCATCCCTCTAGAGCTTAGTATCGCATTATGGGTTAGAAATTATAATACGACGTGCGTGAATTTTGCATGTCAATGATTGTAATCTCGCAGTGAGGGATTTGTGAAAGCAAAAAAAAAGCTCACCAATATAGGGTTTTATAGTTAGTTCAGGATATCGTTTAATACATGTGTATAGCCATGTGGACGCAAATGGTGTGACATGATGACTTTCCGGTGATTTACTTTCGATTGACCGAACAAAATTATAGAGTACCGCACTGTGCAATTTTCCAACCAAACCACCAAGGTGAAAATATGTGTCTCTGTGTCATTTAATTTAAAATTCGTGTACACGAATATGCCATTATTAGGCATTTAAATCAATATCCAAATAGACGACACGAAAGTAAACGGCTCACAATATTGTGTTTAGTCTATCAAAATCGGATGTTTACACCATTGAAAATCCAATTAATGGTTCTTTTCCATTTTTTGGGACGCTTTTCGAATACAATTCCTCCCTTTAAATCACAGATATTGCAATCTTTTAAGAACGTCTCAATCAAACGTGATATATTCTAATTTATACCGCATATACAAAGATTAAAAATAATTTAAAACGAATTTTCAACCCAAAAAGATAAAATGTACAAAAATTAAAAATTTAAATTTGGTCAGTAAGGGGAGGAGGGGCTACTTTGAGCTGTGGAGATAGATTGTTATACGACTTTTTCGCCTATTTCTAAATAAAGCTAGTCCTTACAATTATTTTATTTAGATCCACAATTGTTTTATCTATTCAAATTACATCATGTTAAAACCTAGTTTCCTTTAGAAATATGCGAAAAAATCGTATAAAAACGTAGCCCCATAGCTCAAAGTAGTCCCACTTCCCCCTAACGGAATTCAAGTTTTGGAAATGGGAACAATAAGAGTTATTCATTCTATCTGCGACCATGATAGATGTTAATTATATAAATTAAATCCTTTTTGTTAAAACTTAAGTTTTTAAAAACAAAAATTTAATACTCAATTGGTGATTTTTGTTTTTTTTATTGCCGGTTTCTAATTTTTTAATACTTATTTCTTTTTTGCTTGTGCATAATAATTATTTTTAAATATATTATTACTAAAACTCCATTCAGTTGCTAAAGTTTTTTTTATCACTTAGGTATCAACGTAAATCTGAATAGAATTGTGAAACATTATTGGTTTATTTATTTTTCCATTACTTAGTTCAAAACTAAATGAATAAATACAAAATGGATAAAACATTTTAAATATTGTTTTTTTTTAATTTATTTTGTAAAAGACAATAAATAAAATAAATCAATCTTGGGCGGAGCTTGAGAAATCGTCCCACTGAAAAATAGACCACAACCTCAAAAACTTTTGCATATATTTAAGTAAAAGAACGAAAATTTATTGAAATGAAAAGGAAGTTCTTTTATTTGAAGTTACACCATCTCAAAATGGTTATCAAGACTTTAATTCGATCGAAAAAGTTTATCTATAGGGAAAAGTGCCCATGCTTTGCACGATCCCAAGCTTCACAATGACTAATTTTTCTTATGTTTCTGAATAAATCCGATTCCGCAATATATTTTAAAAACAAGACGCTTTCTCCTAGTTTAGAAGAGATGAGCCAATTTTTATTGCAAAACATTCGAAAATATGTAGTCATTGCAAAGCTTGGAACTGTGTAAAGCATAGGAACTTTCCCCTACTGCTTTATCTTTGAAATCCATATATATAAGACATCAAATTATCTCAATAAAAGTCAAAAGTTCTATCTCTATTACAATATCTGATTAGCGACACTCTTAAAATTTGATTTGATTTGGTTTCTTAATTATATTTTAAGACTTTTAAACTGAGAGAAAGATAATTTATCGAATGAAATTATTCATTTTACGGGGCGAACTCCAGTATTATTATAAATGAGTTAACGAACTTAATTTAAAATCAAAATCGATATAATTTAGAAATTACTTGGTTTTTTGTACCCCTGTTGCACCGGTCTTAGGCCTTATGTCAGCTTCAGACTGGAGGTTTAGCCCAGTTCCCGAAGATCTCAAAAATCTAATTAACAAGCAATTTTATGGATTTTTTAAAATCTATTGGATTATTTGCCCTTAATATCCAATCCTAAAAAAACAATTTTCCAAAAAATCACGCCTGAAAATGAATTAGAGGACTTAAGCCAGATGGCTAAGCCTTAGGTCTGAAGCCCGTATTAGAGATATTTCGACCGATCTTCTATTAAATAAAATAATTTTAAAGAAAATATATTATATTAGTGACTTAAAAGATCAATAATAATCAGTAAACAACGGAAATAGATTACAACATAATTAATATCCACTACTATGAGTGAATATAGCCAAATCACTCAATTACTTGTTCCAGACTACAGTTTCTTGTCAGAATCCCATCTACTCTGAGCTCTCTAAGTTATACCCTGTCCTTGTTTCGCATGTACTAAAGAAAAGTCTTTATTCGATTGGCCCAAATTAAAATAAATATATAAAACTCTGGAGATGGTCTCCCACTCAGAAAACAAACTTTCTGCAAATTTCAGCATCGCATCCCATTCTGCACGATCCCTCCCAATGTCCGCCTTGTTGGCTTGAAGTAATTTCAGATTTGTTTCAAAACTAATTTAAACATTTGCAGCCCGTTTGACAAGAGATATCCCATGTGGATTGGATTTTGTAGTCCCCAGACACAGCGTGTATTTAGAAAGTATACACAGAGGGTGGCAGAGAAAAAGTGAAAATGTACTTGTATGTTTATTCAGTTTGGTCAGTGACTTTGAGTGTGATGGAAAAAGGATATTTCACAGGTGCATTTTAAAGTATACATTCCTCGGTCATTTTTCCTCAAAACCCCTAACCAAAAGGAATTTATCTAACAATTTTCCGGTAAAACAATCCGTAAATAAGAGATTCCTGAAGGTTGCCACATCAACAGGTGGTTTTTGTGGATGCAAATGTGGGTGTTTTTGAATCAACTCTTGTGGTGTGCACTCAAAAACCGCACTTATGCAAATAACTCCGAGACAACGTACTGAATTCAAGGGGAGAAATAGCTTTAGCACCAGGAACTTGTATTTATCTATCTTAGAGTTCGTGGCCAGAAATCGAAAGACAGTAATTTGTGAGATAATATTTGCACAATATCTGGAAAATACCAGTTATAGAGTAGTCGTAACAACTTCCAGAATATTGAAGATTTTAGTCTTCGAGAGAGTATAAACTTTAATACATATTAGCTCTACGTATTCTTACTTTTACTTGCGCCAATGAATGACCCGCTGCGTAAAATTTCTTTTGTATGAGCATCAAGCAATTACGTACCTGAAAAGATAATAGAAAACAAATTGGTTAGAAAATAAAACTATGAAGAACGTTTTTTCAACTTGAATTAGGTTATTGTTTTAGGAAAGAAGCTTAAGGTCTAAGAATATTTTTTTATTATTCTTTTTCATTTATATCTGCTCGTTTCTTTATTACATTTATTTATTTATTATTTTATAGCATAATGGATCTTCTGATAGCCTTTATCAATGAGGACATTTATACAGCCATATTGAATTGAGATTAAATCCTGCCAAAATCGTATTTGGGGCAATTCAGTCTCAATCTAATACAGTGATGTAAATAATCTCAATTAAGCCATTCAGATTATTGCCTTAGAATGAGACTGAATTGCATCATAATCCGATTTTGGTACAATTCAATCCATTCAATCTCAATCCAATGCAATGTGGCGGTATAAATGACCTTAATAAATTCAACTTCTTTAGGGTAAACTGGGGCACCACCAAACACGGGGTAGCACCAAACACTAATTTTTATTTCTAAACTACTTGGACTATCTCGACCATTCCTTCAGTGGACAAGCATCTCTATAGTGCCTATAAGTTCCTATCGGTCTTATCCTCTGATATCCAATATCCGATTAAAAAATCGCAGTGTTTGGTGGTACCCCGTGTTTGGTGGTGCCCCAGTTTCCCCTATAGGGTTATCAGAAAACTTTTTCAATTAAGGTAAATTCTATCAATCGAAATAGTTTTCTCTTGCTCAACTTGTTTGATCTATCAAATATAAATTAAAAATGGATTTTTAATGAAAAGTTGATATCTATAAAACCTCCCACTGGTAGCTTTAATCGAAGAATCTATTGATTAGGGATGCCAGAAGTCTTTCTCGATCGAATTCTATCAGTCGAAATAAAGCTCCCTTCTAAACTTATTTGATCTATCAAGTAAAAAATGAAATTATTATTTTTTTGAACAGCAATTTAAGTCTACTAAATCCGTTTTTTGGCAACCCTAATCGATGAATTCTTACTATGATTATCAGAATCGTTTTAGGATTTTTTTTTTCAAAAGAAATAAAAATTGAAATGATATTATTTAAAAGTAATATTCTAATCTACAAAGTACATTTTCCGGATAACCCTTGTGGATGAAATCATCGGTTAGAATTGCCAGAATACTTTTTCAATTAAGGCAAATTCCATCAATCGAAACAAAGCTCCTTGGCAAACTTGTTTGATATATCGATCAAAAATTGGAATTTTTGATGATAAATTTAAATCTACAAAACCCATCTGCTTGTAGCCCTATGGAATTGGCAGAATTTTTTTTTTTGTCAGGGAAATTCAATCGATCAAAATAATGCTTTTTGTTGCTAAATTTGTTTGACCTAGATGTATCTTGTGGCAACCCTAATCGAAAAATTATGCTTATATAATTGGTTAATACTGACAAACCCAAGAAATTAAATAAAAAAATAAAGTAAAGCATATTCAATTTAGGAAAATTTCTGATCTTTTAACCCTTTAAGGACGATTGCAACACCGGTGTCCCATAAAGAAAATAATTTTTCCTGACTAGCTAAAGTTATCTTTTCATTATATTTGAACGTTTTTGCAAAGTAGAAGGTTGAAGGAATCTAGGATATTTTTTGCAAGTCTCCATGTATTTGTTGTATAGTATTTTTTTAAGCTAAAAAATAACGAATTTTTAAATTCTCATAATGAAAATTAATTTTAATTATTTTTTATACTTCCAATTTTTTTTTAAGCAAAACCGTTTTGGACAAAGAAACTACAATACTCAAACATAATATTTTTCATTACAGTGAAAATTATCATTCATTGGTATTGTCAGAAAACTTACTTAAATTTTTAGGCTATTTTTATCCCTATCGCTCATAGAGGAAAACAATACACCGAATCAGACTCTGTTGGGTTTTCTAAGGTGTCTAACCTTAGAAAACCCAACAGAGTCTGATTCGGTGTATTGTAAGACTAGTAAGACCTTTTACTGATTTTGTTTAACGGTTTAATTTTTATTGCTGATTTTCGGTTGACGAAAACTGTCTCGTCGTTAAAGGGTTAACACTCGCAGCTATTTTAATATGTATGAATACTCAACTTTTATTTTAAACCAAAAACACTCATTTATTTAATATAGCTGTAAATAGGGCATGGCACTTTGAGTACCGACTACCCTATTATCAAAGTGATATGAATATGGCTAAATCTTTGGAAATTTTCCACGAAAAGTATGAAAAAAGTGAATTCAGGGGTAACTGAACCCCAGACTTTCAATGCCTTAAATTAATGAGTGCTTAGTGTTACGATATTCCTACAATCAGGTCTATATTTTTAGGTTTATCGGTTGACGCCATTTTCGGGTCAAGATTGTACAAAGCTTAAACCAAGATGTTAAACACTTTTAAATATATTTCGTTGATGCCATCACTGTAAGTCTGACAGGAATTATAAAATCAAAATGGTTTGTTTTATGAGGTTTTGTAGTCTATTAACATGAATAACGACATAAAGCATAATTTTTGCATTCATTTCAGACTTCATAAAATTCATAATTCATAAAATTACTTTAATTCAGCAATATACTGTGAGAATTAGAGCATTACTCCTTTTGCATAAATCATGTGAGTCCGAATTTATGATTTAATTTGGCTACAAAATTGAACCCATGGGGATTAATTTCACTAGTTTTTACTTAAAATTCACCTCTTTATCAATTAACTTAAATCAATGAAATTTAAGTCGGTTATTTAAGAGAGTATTGTTTGAGAAATTGCATTAAAAGATTTATTTCTATTTGACCCTTTTATGTCTTGCTGGAAGTTTTGGAATGATTGACGAAGAGGTCAGAGTTCATGGACGAATTTCCATAGTGTCGAAAGATTTCCCCAATATGCGTGCTTAGAATGGGAAATTGGGAGTAAATATCGGACAGATTGTAGTGAAAGCGAGAAGTAATCTGTCTCAATTACTGGCTTTGGCGCAAGATTGGTGGCTGGAAAATCCAACATATTTCCCAAGTATTTCAATCTAAAGGAATTCAGTGTAAGAAAAATCTACCGTGGCATCTTTTAGGGGTTTTGCTTTGATATAGACGATTCTCTTGTACACTTGTGCAAGTTACTGTCAAGTTAAACCACTTGAGAATAACAGAAAAAGAGGGTAGAATTTTGAGGGTGTTGAGAGCAAATATGTGGCTAAAAGAGAGACTTCTTATGTCTGTAAAACACTTGTTTGAGTCTGAAATCAAAGTAAGGTAAATCAATAACACTCACCACAGTCAATAACGAGGGGTGAAAGTATAGCAAAAAAAAAACTTTCCCTGTACTTTTATTCCCCAAACCATTATGAGAACTTCCACACCATATCCATACTTTATGGATAATTCTATACATTTTTCAATTTTCCTTTTTCAAGCCACATTTTGAGGGTGGATTATTTTGCCATCTTCATGCAAAAATCCATCATATGAGAAGGATAAAAATGCGTTTAACCATATGTGAGCGCCTTAATCTATTTAGCAAACACGATTATACAGTGGACGATGGAGCTTGAGATTATTAAAAATCGATTATCACGTTTACCTACATCCTTTTTTAGGCTCATTCTCGAACACGATAATTCTACATGCCTGGAAGGATCTCTTTTTTTGTAGGGTCCCCATCGTCGATGAAGGATTAAATTATTTTTCGCATACATGCATCATCCAATTGAATTTAATTCTAATGAAATTTCTATGAGGGGCCAACATTTTCTCCATCGTCACAGAAATTTCTTAGGGGTTGAGAATAAAATCTCTGGAAATTTTATAAAGCTAAAGTTTTAAAATGCTGCGGTAATAAGGCAAATTAGATTCTGCAAGTAATAATTATGTTAATCAGCTATCGATTTTAAATACAAAAAATAGCTTTCGATTTATTCTAATCCTGTGTCTAATATCTTACTCCAAATATTCTAAATTTAAACTCTAATTTACTGTAAATTTTCAAGTTCATAGTCTTCGATGAACATTGAAAAACATAGGTTCTAAAAATATATAGGCCGTAGAGATATCGCTGCCACAATTATGAAAAACTTTATTGGATTCTTAAAACTCTTCGATGCATTATTTTTAAAAAATTAAATAATTAATTAAATTGTTTAGTTTTTCTAAAATTTTTATAGAAGTTTTAGAAGAGTTGTCCAGCTGATGAGACAACATGTCTTTAATTTTGAGATTACTTAAATAGGCCTTTGAAAGGGGTCTCTGAAAATCAGGTTCAAATGGTTGAATTCTTAAAATCCTTAAATAATAATTATGAAAAAAATATTTTTCAAATGCTGTATTATTTTATGTTTTTAGCATTTTAATTCAATAAATTTTGTTATGTTGGAAATAATAGAAAATGTGCTTTTTTATCTGACTTAGGGGAATGTTGGCATGGTTCGCACAGAGTGAACCTTCCAACAACGCAAATTTTCTCTTTGTTTGCAAAGAGCCAGTTAGTCATATCTAAGCCATAAGATTTATTAAGCTCATGAAACGAGATGAGAAATGGTAAGTCAGCTCTTTGCAAACAAAGAGAAAACTCGCATTGTTTGAAGGTTCACTCTGTGCGAACCATGCCTACATTCCCCTAACAAGTTTATCAGTTTATTCCAACGTCCTACCAAAGATACCCTGACTAATGGATAAGATTAAAAAGGTGTTGTAGCCTTGAGATGCATAAATATCTTATTAGTGATCACCGGAATTTTCCAAACCATACCCAGACTGTATTGTATAGTGTTATTTTTCGGAGCATTAAAAAAAATTAAATAGACTCAGTAAAAAATTGAATCTTAAAATAATGGGTTTAACTGGTTTAACTTATATTAACATACAAAATAGTTGAAAATAAAATAAAAAAAGCTTTTTATTTCCCCTTTGGTAAAACTTGGATGATGAATTAATTTTTTTTTAAAACTTTTTACGACTTATATAGTGTCAAAAAATTTATTGTACAGCAGGTTTAATTATACTCTCATCTAAAAGGGTTAAAAAATGCTCACTCTTTCTTTTATAGTATTTTATTACAATAAGGATTTGTATCTCTCTTATAGTTTTACGCAAATGATATGTTGTAAAACATGTATTTCTTTTCCTTCAAAAAATCAAACCCAAATTCAGGGGCATAGACAACTAAATCATCTTTATTAAATAACTTAAACCTTATGAGCAAATAATTTATCTCAGATCCTTACAACATATTCGCAATTTTCTTTTGAACCAAATCCAAATATTTGGACTAACCAATTCACAATAAATTTAGCAAGGTATTCTCAAAATGTGCCAAATTTTCCATTGTAAATTCCCGATCACAATTTATTTGAGTGTATCCAATAAATTTTCCCCAAAAACGAAAAGATACGTGGTACAATATTAAATAAAACTACAGAGTTGTATCAGTGGCTTGGTTTTTCACTCCCTCGTGCCATACATTTCATCATTTAGGGGTGGCACAGAAAAAAAAGCCAGAGGGTGAAACGACACAGAAGATTGAGCATTTGAGGACGAGACAACCCGGCTGACTTGGGGGTATCCCGACTGTTCCAGCATCCAAACTCTATGTCGCCCACAGAAGCCAGGCATTGGAGATGGAGGAGGGACTGCCTGGCGGCTCCATATCCAACACGTCGTGTCTGCACTATAAACGGCAAGGATCAAGCTGAATAAACGTCCCGAAATAGGGAACAATTTATTTCAATCTGTAGCACTGTGGAGATGTTACAACCCCTCTTAATAAAACATACAAGTAAATTCCAAAGGCCAATTCCACCATGAGTGTCACAGCTAATTTCTACCCATGTTGGCTTAATTTATTCACTGCCAATGTTTCTATTGGCAGGAAATTTTCCTTGGTAAATTTGACATATAACTCTGGGCGAATTAATTATGTTGCAATTAATGAATATGGATCTTTTCTTCATTCTGTTTCCCCTTCTTTTCCATGTGGTCAGGTAACTTTGCAGACGTTCCATTCGATTGGTAATCAGCGAAGGGCGCGTAAAGAATTTCCAGGTGCTCTTTAAAAGCCACTTAAACTTAGGGGAGTGTGAGGCAAATTTAATAATGAACAATACAACAAATAGTATACAACTTCGCGATACTATTATAGCTGATTATTGCGCTTCTGTGCTTAATAAGAACACCCAAGGAGCAATTTCTATAGCGTAATCATCTTGTAGAATTGTACAAATATCAAAGATTGCAAAAATTAATTTTTATTAAATTTCAAGTAGGGTAAAGTGGTACAAGTTGGACAGTGGTACAAGTTGGACAATGGTACAATTTGGACAGGGCTTTTCGTCTTGATAAATTTAGTACTTCATTTTTATTTGTATATTTTTAATGCTTTAGTTTTATAATTTGGTTCCTTGTGTTTAAAAACAAACTTTGTACTGTATTTATCAAGAAAAAAGCCATGTCCAACTTGTACCGGCGAATTGTCCAACTTGTAACACTAATTCCAAATTATACACTTTACCCTATTGCCATTAGCAAAATGATTCACTAATGATTAACGATTTTTTAAAGACTTTTCAAAAAATATACAAGTATAGCAATGCTTCAAAGTAGTTCGTTGTAAAATGAGTGGCAAAACGTCCCAAGCTTTGCAAAATACTCGAACTCATGACTTAGATGCTATACCTCAAAAGTACATTCACATCATTTATCGTTTACCGGTACTAAACCGATTTGAATCGATTCATAAATCACTCAATAGATTCCACAAAATATAGTTTAAAGAGTAATAAAAATTATATTCTAACAAAAATTACTTATCGGTAAATAAAAGTTTCAATACCGGTTCGTAACCGATTTGAACCGATTTATAAATCACTCAAAATATTTCCCAAAATACACCTCAGGAGTAATTTAATTCAATTTCATAAAGAATTATTTTTCGGTTATGAACCGGTTCATTACCAGTGCAAAATCGATTGGAACTGGTTCAGTTTTGTCGGTAATTCCAAGACCTTTCCAGCGAGCCCAAACATACCCCCATTCGCTTGATAAATGCGCTCTCTAGTGTCTTTTTAATCTTTGACCTTGAAAAACCGTTATTAGGAATGCTTAACCGGTGTTTTCGTCTCAGGACGAAATGTCCGCCTGGGTAATCTCTAAAACATCCAAATATTAAAAAAAAACGCACTACGCGTTTTCCAGCAATCCCAAAAACACATAGTTTTGGAGGGAAGTGGAGGGGTGGTGGGAAATGATGGGAATGTTAACGATCCTTGGCGTCGACTTATGGGGGTCCCCCGTAGGTCCCAAGTCGATATCTCTAACCGTTTGGCCTCTAGAGCTGGCGACAGCCGAACGGACAGACGGACAAACAGCGTGACGCCAAAAAACTCGAAACTTCAGATTTCTAAAATTCTACCAAAATACAACTCCTTGGAGGGTAAGGAGTCGAAATATAACTCAAAATCGAGAGATTATAAACTGCTCTCTCTGTGAAGTTCGAGCAGTAGCATATGTGTCAATAATTTGCCTATAGAATGCTACTTGGGTTGTTCATACGATTTTAATTATTATTAATATTAAAGAAATATGTTCTAAAATACTGAAAGCTTTTGTGACTCACGGAAAATTATAAAATTTCTATACAACTTATCTTTTGTATAAAATTGCAGTATTATTTAATTTTTTTAATTTTTAAAAAGAATGCTCAGACATTGATTTATGTGAAGAAGAAAATGCTTAAATAAATCAAAATATATTTCCAAAATAATTGATTTTAATGAATATATGGGTCGTATTGCTTTGGTATCAAGCAAATAAACTGGCCCTTTGTAAAATTTCCCCATCCTCCTCTATATGGAAAATTTGTGGTTGAGAAAATTACGCAAAAAAAAACTGTTTCGATGACACATTCCAATGTTTTCATTCGATTCATGCCAAAAGCCAAGTTTAATTGAAGAGGTATGACAAAACGCATACACCATGTGCACAATGGACAGAAAAAACATCAAAATAAACCATGATAATGATGTGACTTTCTGCACACATGTTTATATACATAATAAAAGCTCAAATTCAACCTTGATTTTTACGCAACACCACTCAAATTGATCTAAAAGAGACTTATAGTGGAAATGTCTGTGAATTTGTGCGTGTATGAGGAACCAACGACAAATATTTAAATTCGACCAAACAATTATACAATCGTCGAGTCATTCCCAACTCCATCTACGTCAAAACGTGTGTCGAAGTCAGGTGAAAATTTAATTATGAGAAGTCACTGATACTGTATGCCTTTTAAGTGTATGAAAAGATCGATAGTTTGTCGACCATTATCACTCAGCCAAGCCTCCAAACTCTATTCACAACACATTGACTTTTATCACGTTGACAACGAGGAAGCACAATTGTTCAATTTGCTTTACTTATTTTCCCGCAATAGCTAACTAAAGGTCATGGCACAAGTGCAAAAATTAGGCGTGTGTTCAGTTGGTTGAAATTAGATAACTTTAAGTGAAGATTTCAAGGACAGCTGACAGCTCAAAATCAAAATTAAGTCCTAATAATAGGTAATATCTATTAAAAAATATTTCTTGTTTTTAAATTTTACTTTTCTTATTTTAACATATTTTAATGCGATGAAGTCGATTTGCTTTTATTCGGCAAGGATGTTATATTCGTCCTCCTGAGTAAAGAGGCATCAAAGAATATTTCTAGGCTCTGTCTCTTTTCAAATATATAACTATTCATTTTTTTTTAACTCCACAAAGAGGGCAATATGTACCTTTACAACCCTTCGATTTTTTGACTTCTCGAAATTTAATTTATCCGCTGCTTGGATACTCCAATTTCCAGGAAATCGTCGTAAATCAGACACTTTACGAAGAAAATTAGCGCTTTGCCCCGTGTGAATACAATCTTATTGGTTCAACTGTTATGCCCTAAACACACTTATGACTTAATCCTAGAGACGGCTTAACATATTTATAATCAAAATAATTATTTGACTAAATTACCATTAGTTTCACGCAAATTAACCCATTTTTCGGCTTAAGCCGAGGTACGGATTAATCATAAACTCATAGAAATGTAATTTGATCATTATTTTGATTATAATTACATTAGACCGTCTTACGGCTTAAGTCGTAAGTGTGTCTAGGGCATTAGAGATAGAACATTTGAATCTTTGGAGGTCGTTCTCATAAATCGACCTTTTATAAGATCAAAAAATGGGTCAACTTTTTTTCTACTTCCGGTCAAGCTTTAAAAATCGTCTAGGACTGTTTTTATTTTTGAACCACTCTTAACACCGATATTTCAGAATCAAAAATTATGAATCTCTGAAGCGTATTACCCCTATTCCTCAACCAGTCAAGATATGATTGAACTCATTTGAAAAGGTCTTGGATTCACGAACAATGGTAACTTAAATAGACCAGGTATAAGTCAGTAAAAAACAGACTGTTAATATTTTTTGGAATTGAAATTGTATTATTACTGAACTATTTTGACTAATCTTTAACTAAATTCATAAAACAGAACTTAAAACCAGCTGTGAATCGTAAAAAAAATTAATTGCACATGGAAATGAAGTTTACGAACTTCCTAAACTCTAAAATAAAATTCTTTGCGTCTTGAATTGTATCTCTAAACACCTTTATCAAAAGCTTGTTAAATATCAGTTGCTTAAGTACTTCCAGAGTAGCCAGTATAACATTTGATAGCTGCTATTGGTTGAGAGAATTTCTCATAATGTCACATGATTTCTATACATGCATTATTATTTTTTCTTGTACGGGATGAGATTGTCAGTCCCATGTCCGTGGAATCAAGTGCAGTGATGCTCACTGAATGCAATCCGAAATCCGAGCACCTTTAACGCCAGAAAAATTCCTGGTGACCTAAAGGAGATTCGAACCCGAGACACTTGCATCATAGAGCGAGTGCTCTACCACTTGACACATTGAGTGACCTAAAATGGACTATAGTAGTTGATATTTATACCTAGGGCAAGCTAACGGATAATTCGCCCAAATGTATACCTGGATGCAGAGGGGTACTGCAGGGCAACAGCTTCACTTTATTCTAGGACAAAACATTTTTTTAAAATATCTTATTAAATAAACTCCTCTGCATGGTAAAGTCATTTGAACTTCTGGGCCAAGAATAGGGACAGAGTAGTATCAATCATACATTTTTTTTAGAAGAATAAATAAATATAGGGTAGAGTAAGTACTTTTCGCCACCATTAAGATTTAGGAGCCTCGTAAGGTGTGATATTTTTGTCAGACTAAAATGAATTTTTGCATAAAGATACTTTGAAGCAATATCTGTATATATATCTAGAATACGTCTCGAGAATTTTAAAGGATCTCATTGAAAAATATGCATTTTCCCCAATTTATGCTTGTTTCAGTACTTTTCGCCACCTGTTCTAAAACGAATTTCAATTAATTAAGAGACGTAATAACGTATTGGGATATTAGAACAGAACCTATTATGAGTGTTGAAATGCTACTTATTCTTAAATGCCTTAAATTAGTTGTTTTATATTAGGTGGCGAGAAAGTGCTTACATGGCGAAAAGGGCTGACTCTACCCTATGTACAAATTAAGTAATTAAATTTAAAAAGAGCAAAAAAATAGAACTACTTAAAATCTCCTGACCCTTGAATTGAATTTTAATTTCGATCCAAAGATATATTCCCCTTTAAATCTAATATTTCCACCAACATATTTATTTCAATGATCTTTCGGAAACCCACACAGGTGAGTTTTCAACTTTGAATTTTTTTCTACGAATACAAGTCACGTGCCTCAATAAATAACAGATCGATTAATGGTGTTCCAGTGATACAGTTTAAGAGCGAGATTGAGCCATAACTGGCAGTAAATTTTAATGGAGACCACAAAAAAAAGTGTAGCAACAAGTGTTGTTGAATGTTAAATAAACATTCTCATATTTCATCCATGTTTAAAAACTACAAAATATTAAACTCACTGTACACACTCAAATATAGAATTCCACTGCCGAATTGCGTTTCTCAAATGAGTGCCAAGTTTATCATATACGGCTTCAATCTTCTAGACACGTGCCTCCTTAACGAAAAGTTCATCGATAATTTTTTTCTGGTGTATCACTAGAGGCACAATTAGAAAGTGATATGATTGTTATACTGGTTTTAAAATAGATTATTGTAGTATTTTAGAAGTTCAGTGTAATCTAAAATTAACAAGAGTTGTATGATATTAATAGGAAATTTTAATGCTTGGCGCTTGAAAAAAAATTTCCGTAGGAAGTCGTTAAGCTGAAATGGGTGCTTTGTACTATCAAAAACCAACCACAACTCATCGTTTCTTCAACCAATTTAAATACATTTACATGACTTTTATTATTTTTTAAATTATTTATTCAAACTGTATTGTGACAAGGTACCTACAGTAAGTGTTTAGTTTTTCGACTTTTATTCTTTTGGAGGTTTCAGTTATAAGTATTGAATGTATATAATATAAGAAGTTATCAATGAAGAATGGTGTAAATGGCAAAGTGATTCTGTATATTAAGTCTGATGGCTTCGCAACATACGGTGGGCTTACCATCTTTTCGCCACTATGACAAAATTGTTTGCTTTAAGGGATGATATTGAACAATTATAACAAATCTAATATAATTTAATTTTTTCTCATTAAAGAAAAGTCAATTATTAGTTAAATTAAAACAAAGCTCCTACAAAGGACCATGAACTTGTCATTACGTATTAATCCAAAGTCTATGGCGTGGGTCCTCAGCATACGGAATTGTGAATTCATGGCCGCGATTGAGAGATCGATTCTTCAGTGGACCATTGGCCCCTTTGGCCCCGTGTTTAAGGAGGATCCATTCTGTACCTTATACAAACTTAAACGCTAGTAGCGCTACCGACAGCGTCAAGCAAATAAGCCTCAATCAAACTGTAAAGGGCCGGTCGTCTGATTTCCAAAGACGGGAATGACCCAGCCTGGATAGTCTTAAAAAAGACTCTGTGCTGCAAGGAGACAATGCTGATCAGTCTCCGACGGAGACGGACCGATGGTATATGAACCAGGACACCGACTCATTAGGTGTACAAATTAGGGAACAGTGTGGCACTAGGACTGTTGATCCCAGAACATTTGGGTCCTGATGAAGACTCTTCTAAGCCAACGGTACCAAACACTGTTCCGTTTGGGTGGTGACTCTGAGGAGTGCTATAACAGCTAATTTTATAGGCATTATACCGGTAGGGCTAGACACAGCCAAGAAATAGTGTGAACGCCCGATGAATAATCCCGAGGTATATGCGAATCAGCTCCTCAAGCGAACTTCAACTCTGAAGTTGTGAAGATGTCTGATTCGTGACTTGGAGTGGTGCCACAGCGGTTTTTTTCCAGAAGGCTAGCGAGAACGGGTGCTCCAACATGTTCCGATCTAGGGATTGTATCATTCGTGCTACAATAGGCTCAATTGGGAACGGGTTCTGAGCCAGATCAAGATCGGCAAGTGATTGTTCCGCTAGTTAACTAAATAAGCAAAATATTGTTTTATTTAATAAAGATTTGTAAACTTCCGGTCGGATACTTAGGTTGGAAGGATTGATAGGAAATGGGCTCTCTTAAGCAACTAGCCACCACACCTTCTAGTACCCAGCCAGATTCCCGCGAGAGACCCAAGTCCACACGTCCTTCTTCTGTGACGTTCTAGACCGGACTGACTCTCTCAGCTCTCCAACTTATAGGTACAGTGACAAAGACCCTGAAGGCAATGACACCGCAATGGCTTAGAAGCGGCCCAGGGACGGATTTGAATAGTAACGTTTATAACTGCCAGGATTTTTGCAACGTATACAATTCATTGGAAATTAATAGGTTTACAGATTTAACAGATAAAAAGACATGGATTTTGACCTAGATCCTTCTCCTCCTTTATTACTTAAACAATGTATCGGTGTTCGAAGCTTGTTGGCTCCTTCCTCAGGTATGCAAAGTAATGGGTGAAAAACAGGTTTTGGGCACAAAATTACTACGTATATTCATACACTACAGGAATACAATTGCATTCTGACCATTTCAGTATTACTTTGCATATCTGAGGCAGGAGCCAACAAGCTCTGAACTCCGATACATTGTTTGAGTAATAAAGGAATAGGATCGAAGTCAAAATCCGTGTTTTTTTTTTATCTGAATCCATCTACTGACCGAGTATCAAACGCTAAAGATTTAACATTTTAAGGAACCTTAAGATCAATAGGTATTCATTGAACTTAAATAAAAATCTGAAATGAAAATCCTTTACTTGGACAAATGCATAGATACAGACTGTTCTTATGCAAAAATTTAGCATAATACATCCAAAAACTTTTACAAAATCAGACTTTGTTTTCCCCATTAAAATGGCGAAAAGTGGCTAAACGACCTTTAATATTCTCCCTTTTACCAATGATGTTTCAATGTCTTATCACCGAAGATTTTTGTAATTCAATCTTAATTAGACATCCATTTTCCTAACTTTTTTGTCTCTATTTGCGCACAATATATAGCTATGGAAACCATGAATACATATGGGATAGTAATGCTGATGAAAGCCTTAACCTGAATCATTTTGATCCCATCTCATTCACTTTGCCACGTGGAGACAGATCTACAACAATTCCAACCCATCATATTTATGTACAGCTCAACAATGAAGTGACAAGCATAAGATGGTCTCAATACGACTACTCCACTTCTTTCATGCACAAGAGGGTGACTTCTTCTGTTCGGTACCTTGAAGAGAGCTTCAAGAGGGTGTGTAATTGATACTTGAAGGATTCTATTATCCAACCCTCTTTCGTATTAATAGAACTCAGATGGGTGGTGTATTGCGTCAAAGATAAACATAGTTTTATGCACTTTTTTGCCATCTCCTATCCCCGTGAACTTATATGAGCCAAATAAAGCACAAAATAGCCACTGCAGAGAGGCACCATTAACAGGCAATTCCGTGTGTGGATTTAATTAAATTAAATTAACTATAACCCTACCATTCACAGTTGTACTGCCTTCTCTATAAATTTATTCCATTAAATGAAATCAAGTCGAATAGGCGAGCATCACTTTATCAATTTATATCAATTAACAAGCAATGAGAGTCCAACATATATGGACTATACGTATGTATGAACACTCAATAGGCCAACATATATACGCATGAGTATTGAAGCGAAAATTTTGCCACATCTTGTCCATAGTATTCAATTTCTCACTTGCAATCTCAATTGGATGCGAATTAAAGAGGCAAGCATTTTACTGACCGAATTTTCCGATTTAACAGACCAAATTAATTTTTTTTTATTTAACTGATTGATTTCGTTACTGAATTTATTGTATTTTCTACTGATTGATTTCTTTTAATATTATTTATTGAATGAGTTTTATAAAATCCTACAGCTTTTTAGAATATCTGAAAGTTCATACGACCAAATGGTATACATGCTAAAGTCACAAAAATCAATCAAAATGACACATAACCTTTTTTACCTAAGCGAGTTTTAGTAATAAGGATTGAAAAAAAAATAAATAATAGGGTAAGTGTGCCAAATTTCGGCATAATTGCATATAAGCACCGAAGTCCTAAGTTTGAAATGCAATATTTTTAATTCATATTGATATTTTTTGTTACTTCCTTTTCGGGAGGGTTGTGTTGAAGACTAGTTTATCATCTTTGTTTTCTTTAAATCACTTCCTAAAATATAGAAAAATTAATAAAAATATGGACATTGCTTTGGGTAGTATTCCGGCCACTTTGTGTGAAATACCGGCCACCTTTTTTCTGACCACCTTTTGTGACACAAAGGATAGAAAATTTCAACACGTCAAACGGAACAAGTTTAATATTTAGTTTAATACGTTTATATGACCCACAAGCCCTGAGATCTTCCGTGTAATTTGTCCTGAAGACCTGAAGAGTAGCATCTCAAATTTACGCGCAGATTCCCGTCAATTTGCCTTTCCTGAACTCTTCCAAGGTCTTTTCCACGTCATCTTTTTCATAGAAGCGATGGTTTTTTTCTATGGACATTGTAGAACTTAGAAATTGAAAAAAGCATAAAATGAATAAGAAATTTAGGAAAACAAAAGATGTTGCCGGAATAGGCAACACTACATCGGGGAGACGCTCACAAAGTATATACATTTTTACGCGAAATACAGGATCCAGCTGGGAAATTTTACCCGAAATTTAAAGATTGATTCACTATTAACAAAAACAGAAACAATCTTTAATGAAAACTAATCAATTTTCATGAAAAACACCGAATGAGAACCTTCTGCACTTCACCACAAATCACAAGACTGCTAGAAACACAATCGATCTGTCCTATTTTTTTGTAAGACTCTTTCCACACTGAGTTTTACAACGCAATTTAAATTTAAAATATCTAAAATTTAACAGTCTTTGTGTTAATACATCATAAAATGAATAAATATTTAAAAGCAAAATGAATTCATTGACTATTCGAAGATTACACACATAATTTTAATAAATTTATTTGCATGGCCGAAATTACACTCAAAGAGGCCGAAATTAGAAGCTGGCCGAAATTTGGCACACTTCCCCTAATAATATTATTATTTATTTTATTTATTTATTTACTCGAACTCACAACTGTGATAGTCGGGCCACGGGTCACGCCGCCCAAAGCCGAATGCTCTTACCAATTGCACCACGAATCCCCCTTAATAATAATACTGGCACAATATTCCATAGAGGAACAATGCCGTGGTAATAAAGATTCCTAGACAAGCATCATTATATTTTCTTAGGGATGGGATCCTCAATCCATTACCGCATTGAATAAAATGCAGTGAAACTCACTAGATACAATTCGAACATTTTTAACATCAAAAACTCGACACGATTAATAATAATAATAATACTAAAAAAATTCCTGGTGACCTAAACAAAGTTCGAAACCGAGACTCTTACATCTTAAAGACAGTACTCTACTATTTGACCAAGTCACTAAGATGCTTTACAGGGGGCTCTCCTTAGAGAATATAAGTCGTCATTACCTTTAACCATTTTGCCTTTATCTGATAAAGGTCAAACGATCAAATGATATGCTAATTCTTATAATAATTGCAAGAAAAATGAATCCAGAGGATAGAGAGTGGAAACTTGAATGGATCTAAAGATTAAGATGCAGTACCACTGAGAGAAATCCGAAAAAGTTAAAATAATATTCCAGAAATGTTTATTTTACCCCATTTTACCCTGCAGTATTGATCCGAAAACGGTGTAAATATTACCATTTTTAGGTGTATTATGGGTTAAAGGTACCCTTCTTTCAAGTTGATTTTACCCTTAAAAGGTGTAAAATTAACATTAAAAATGTTGATATATTTTTACACCCAAAAAGTGTTAAAGTTATGACAAAAAAAGTTAATCGCAGTCTCTTTTTTTTTTCTTAGTGAAGGTACCAATAATATTAGGGGAAAGTGCCCATGCTTTGCACAGTCCTAAGCTTCATAATGACTAAATTTTTCCTATGTTTCTGAATAAATCTGACTCCGCAATCCCCCTAGTTTCTAAAATATGGGTGAGATGAGTCACATTTATTGAGAAATATAGGAAAAAATTAGTCATTATGAAGCTTGGAACCGTACAAAGCATGGGCACATTCTCCTAGTTCATGAAAATTTAAAAATTGTCATTTTTGTTACCTAAGTAAGAATCTCGACGGGACAATTAATGAATGAACTGGTAGCTACAACAACTAATAACTTACTATGAAAACTGCAGAAATATAAGAATCAAAACCTATTGATACCTGGAATCGGACTGGATGGTTCTCTCGGTACAGCTAAACCAAAAAAATGAATCCCATTGCTGCAACTATACATACATTGAACCGTCATGAGATTTCACACCACCTCCTTTAGTTCTATGTATTTAGCCCTTGGGAGATTAATATGCCCTTGAGATATTTTGATACATACTTCTTTGACGAATCTTGGATTTATTTTACAGTATTTCCTCAACTTTGCTTTCCTGCTCTTTATTTTTAAAGCTCAAAATAAAAACAAAATAATGTCTGAAATCTCTATGAATTGAACTGAGAATGTCGGCCCTAAGCTTGGTTGTTTCCAAGGATCTTCACAGAATTAGACTTATCCACATTGACTTTATGCTTCATCTTCAACTTATTCCTTACCACAATTCACCGGGATATTTATATGTACAAATAATACTACAGCATAGTCACATGAGCAACAAGTGCGACCGCTTCAGATAATTTTATAGGCGAACAAGCACAAAACGAAAGGATAGTAAAATAATAATGCGATAGGGATGCATGGGAGCAATTGAGGAGCTTATATAAAGTGCTATGGTGAGAAAGTGATGGAAATTACAACAATCCAAATTAAATTTCCATATCACTGTTATGTATTGGGGAGGATTGTTGTGCCATTGAATTTGCCCACTTCTGGGGGACATTTATCTCACCAATCGATAAATGCAGATTCATCCTAGAGTTTTATCTTCATTATTGGGTGATTAATTTGAAAGACAGTTACTGTGCGAATTATCCAATCCCATTCACATTCTCCTTCCCACCCTGAAATTTTTTTCCATGTCACTGATGCCTGATTATCTCCTGACCCTTGGAACGAATTGTCCCTCTCGGTGAACAGCAGGAGGTCGTCCCGGAATGGTAGAGAGATTTTTTAAAAAATGTTCTCCTGTCTGCATCCAGAGGACACTGTAATTAATTTGTATTACATTGGTATTCTCGACGGATAATCTATCCTTGGTGAAATCATCTGTTATACGTTTTGTACCAGGGAAAAAAAAGAAGTACTTTTCCTCACTTTGTCACCAATTGAATTGTTTGAGGACTTTTTTTTATTTGTTCCGTCCTGTCTGGATACTTTGGATTTGTCTCTTCAGAAGAAATAACTTTTATTATAAGAAATCCCTCTAGAGAGACGCTTTCCAACAATCCCCCAATTTTTTTTTCACACAATATTATCCCTACAAACTTCCCCATGGCCGAAAGTGATAGCGTCAAATGGGCAATATTTCGAGGGTGAGAAATGTTACTATGGTGAAAGTTCCCATTACTTACTATTCATATCCATCAGATTTCCGGATAGAATATTCGCATGACATCACTTATCTATACAGTATTATTATTGTAACGCGTTCTACTATAAATTTTGCCAGAGTGGCAAATTAGGATTACCCTCTACTTTTGGATATATTCGCCTGTTGCACAAAAAAATCCAAAATTTAGTTCTTTCAAAATTTTTTATTACACGTCATTAATAGTTTTAGGAAATTAATTAATCAAACATGAAGTTTGATTATAATTAAAATAGTCTTCAGTTAAGATATTTGTTATCATTGCATTATCTCCTTTTATGGTATTAGTGTAAATTAATGTAAAATTTAACACAGAGGTACCCACATCAAATCATTTTTGCCCTAATCATCCCCAAGGGCGTGATATTAAAAAGAGAAAGAAAAAAACCTTCCAGATTCATATGCAATTAAGATGGTTCCAATTATACAATTCAGAATTACTTGGATTTAATTGTCTCTCAAAATGTCGAAGACATTTCATAAGAAGATTGTATAGAGCATCATGAGGGGAATATCCTGAAATGACATGCAGATGAAATTATTTATTTATAGAGTCAAGGAAAAAAAAAGAACAAAATGCTACGTTAAATCTTCCCCCAAGATAATTTCATCAAGTGAAGTTAAATGTCTATCTTGAAAAGAGAATTTAAAAATTCATTTCTCAAGCTTCCTCATTATCTCAGTGTCTGTGCGACTTGAAACCCCAAACCCTCTAGAAAGTACCCTATACACGTTGTTCTAGGGCGTTTGCTTGGAATCATTTGAAGGCACAGGATGCGTCCCACTTATGTTTGCCATCATTCCTTCTTTTGGCTTTTGCTCTGCCTAAAAATCCGGGGAGAGAGAGAGAGTATCTGATACATTTTATAAATTGATAGCCACTTACATGGATTACACACAAAAGGTAGGAGTAGAAGATCAAATTAAGGTGAACCTGTATTATGGGTTCTTGTGTACATTTTCCGCCAAATTTATACACTGAAAAAAAATACGGGTATTTTTTCCACAATTGTTACAAACGTAATTTTTCTTAATTTATTATCTATCATTAAGATAGCAAAAAATGCAAATTGTCAAAAACAATTCTTTTAAAAAGTACTGTCCAAAAAGTTTAAACATCTAAAGCTTGTAAATACTATAATTTAGCAATTTGATTTCTGGTAACACAGAAATATTCTAATTTAAATAACAGGTATTGTATATAGAAGTTTTGTAAGATACACTGAGAAAATTTTGATAATATTTACAACAATTCTTCTATTTAGAAATCTATATCACATTTTATTAACTCGTTAAACCGATTTCTATGGATAGTACAGATAGTACTATACAAAAATTTTATATAAAAATAAAAGGATTTATTAATCTGATGCTAAATTAAAGACTAAGCGCCTAAAACTTGCCACCCAGACATAAGTTTATTAAACCGGTTTATGAAATTTACAATTTTGATCTTACATTTTATAGAATCCATATTGAAGAATTTACCACTTAAATGTTAACCCTGTTAACAAACATTAGTAAGTAGCTAAATACTGAACAAAAGAGGGGTAATTTAATAGGAAAAATCATATAATAAAAGGTCTTAATAAAAAATTTTCTTAAAAAGCCGAACGAATATACTTGGCCGTGGTCCATCAGGGGCTAAGTTATACAGGTAACTTCTGGAAATTAGACATTAATCTGGTGGCGCTTATAAGGAGTTATAAAAGAAAGTTAAAGTAAAATTGCCATGTTGTTCATTAGATTAGTTTGGCAATCTTACTCTTTCTTTTTGACTAGCCTGGCCCCAATGAAATGTTAAACATATTGTAAAATCGAAACATACAACCAGAAAAGGGACGGAAGGGATATTCCACCGTTTGGTCCTGCAGATTGTACTTAACCCTGATACGGCGGTGGCCGCATGGGATGTGAAAAAGATCAAGAAACAAAAATAAATTCAAATTTGTATTCAAATTCAATACTAAAACCGATTTGTATAATTTACCATCTGGATATTACGTTATACAGTCGAATTTAGAAATTCATCAAATAATTATGATCCGAATAGGATTGCAGCATTACTTATGGTCTAGTCGCAATATTTGCAACAAAATTATTTAGAAAACTAAAAAAACTTGTAATGTGCTATCATAAGAAATCAAGTAACACTTATTTTTGTAGTTCTTCGAAATCATTTTGTGACATAAATAAAAGATTTTTTGAGGAGGCTATAAATAATGCCATAGCCCCATATGAACTTCGCACATGTTGAACGGGAGTTAATCATACAAATGATTTGCTTTATATAGACTATAATCACAGAAATAATCAGATAATAATAGTATTCCTCAGCACCACAAAAGTTATAAGTTTAATTTCAGTCTCAGATCACCAAAATAAAATGAAGTTGAATTTGTCAAATTATTTTCAAAAACAATTTCACAGAATGCCTAACCACAAAGGAAACAAACCTTTTTCTGAAATAGTAAAATTGAAAATTCGGATAGTAGTTTATTACAATTCGGGTAAGAGATTGTAATTTTTAGCAAAACACAATAAAGAGATCTTGATTGCCTTTAAAATGCTAATTATTTTATTTTTTGTAAAGATTTAGGTAATTTTTATAAAGATTTAAATTTCCGATTTTAAAATTTTACTAATCACATTTACTTTTTTACGGGAGTATACGTTCTTCCGATAGAAAACTTAGGTGTGCGATGTACATATGTGTAGGCCAGTAAAATTACTCATTTATGTTTCAAATATTATCGATAAGTCATAATTAGTAAAACCCTAAAATATTGAAAAAGCAAATGCTATTCTTTCAAAATTTGCTATGTGAACTCATGAAGTAGAAAAACTTCCATTTAGAAAGATCGTATTATTAGCGGTACAAAAACTGTACAATATAGTTTCTAGTATTTTATCTTTAATGGTATATTTACGAATAAAACGAAATTATATTGTAATTTTTTGCTTTTTAAAATATTCTTTGAATTATTGCTAAGCAATACATTTTCTATTATTCTATTATTTTTACATTGTTCAAAATATTTTTATTTTTTTATTTATTCTTTTTAGTCTTTTTTAGGTATTCTTCTTTACTAATTTCTTTTCACTAAGATCTTAGACATTGAGCCCTATGTATTGTGGCTAACGTCTTGTATTGATAAGAGGTTCTAGTATAAAATTAAAGTTGAATACTAAAACAAATTGGTTAAATCACAAAGCAAAACTTAACATGATAAAAAAATCACAAAGGATTAAAAAATATTCCTAATAAAATACTAACCAAATTTACATGCAGTTTAAGATAGATTTAAGATTTAATAAAATGTATGTTTAGTTTACATGCATCTTATTAATTTTTTGCCACCCTTTCTTCTTTGTGTAGGGAATATGGGTGTTTTTTCGCGGAAATGGTTGGGGGTTTGAATACACTTTCGCTTCCATTTTTCCTGAATTCTCATTTATTCTCTCCTGAAAATTCATCTTCAAAGAGCCAAAGTGGAGCATTTGATTTGCCATTACCAGGGGATGAAACACATCAGAGTCAGATTTCTTTGTATCACATTTTATGAAAAGATATATAGAAAATAGCTGCTAGCGCAACAGTTGAGAACATATCTTTAATTTTATCCCCTCATTATTTTGCACCAAAGAATTAAATAATCTGTGATAAGACATTATGTGTACAGGATTTCCTTCTACAAATGAGGTCTTCGTAAGACATAGGTTTTGATTTGCCATAGAATAGTCATTGCAAATCATCCATAAAAATCTCCATGAACTGACCCATATTCCAGCTGACGTAATTCAATGTGTTTTCATCCCAAAAAGCTGTGAATTGATAAGACACAATCTTTTTCTAGATCACTACAAAAACCCACAAATACTGCCAAGAGAACGTTCAAGAGACTAAGAGTTATCGCTCAACTACGAAAATTGTACATTTTGCCTGAATATTCACGCAATTTGTGATTAAAATATTTTTGCAGTGAGTGTGAAAGTTGCATTGGAACTGGAATGGGCAGTTAATCAATCATTGAATATATTTAGCTGCAATTTTGCACTATATATTCCAAGTTAATTGCCATGTAATTTAAATGAATCCAAAAATAACTTGGAGATTGTTGTTATAAGCCAATTACGGTTTTTGATAAAATTCAGGTAGTTACTTTCTGTTCAAAATATTTCGATATTACGTGATTGGATCTTAAAAACAAATTTAATGGAAGTAATTTAAATTTTAGATAACAATGCAAAGAGTCAGTCAATTTAAAATTAAAAAAAAATATATTAATTTAACTCCATAATAGAAGAGGATAAATCGCTAATTAGGATACAGTCAATCATATAAAACGAGTGAATCAATCGCTAAATGTAATAAAATCAAACAGCGATAGAAGTAATAATATTTCTAAAGTAATAATATTCATTTTTATTAGCCAAAAAGCCTACTGAATTTTAATTTTTTTTCAAGAAAGATTCTTGCTATCCTCCTATAATATTATTTTATTTTAGGCAGTATATCTTATTAAAAGAAAGTTACAAGCTATTTTATTTCAAAAAAATAGAAAAAAATAAACAAAGATCCGGATATTTTGGCTTTCGGGATTTCGGCTCTCAGGATTTTAGCCTTTCCTGATTTTGGCTTCCGGAATTTTGGCTAATTCGGGATTTAGAACCCATTCGGGATTTTAGCTTTCAGGATTTGGGCTTTCAGAATTTTAGCCTTTCCGGATTTTGGCTTTCGGAATTTGGTCTAATTCAAGATTTAGAACCCATTCGGAATTTTGGCTTTCGAGATTTGGGCTTTCAGGATTTTAGAATTTCCGGATCTTCGCTTTCGGAATTTTGGCTAATTCGGGATTTAGAACCCATTCGGGATATTGGCTTTTCAGGATTTTTGCTATTCGGAATTTGGGCTTTTGGGATTTTGACCAATTCTGGATCTTGGCGATTTTGGATTTTGGTTTACGGGATTTTTACAAATTTGTGATTTTTGCTTTCGGGATTTTGGCGTCGCCGGATTTTGGCTCATTCGGGATTTCAGCTTTTAGGATTTTACCAATGCGGGATTTCAGATATTTTGGATTTTGGTTTCCGTATTTTGACCATTAAGATTTATGCTTTCAGAATTTTAAACCCATTCGGGATTTGGGCTTTTCGGGATTTTAGCCTCTCTGGATTTTGGCTCAACCGGGATTTGGACTTTTCGGGATTTTTACCAATTCAAGATGTTGGCTGTTTTCAAATTTGGTTTTCGAGATTTTGACAAATTTGGAATTTCGCTTTTCGGGATTTTGAAGTTCAGCTTAAAATGCTAAGTTTTGGGGTCGGTGTTTTAGTAAATCCGGTCTGAAGAAAAATCAATTAGTAGGTAAATAAAAGAATGTTGTAAGTAAAAAAAATGACCAATAGAAAATTTGTAATTGCTCATCAAGTAAGTCGGTGCGAAAGAAAGTTCATTTGTCGTCAAAAAGAAAAATAAATTGTAAGAAAGTAAGTAAATAAAAATTTAATCAGTAAAATAAAAAAAACTATAAAGAAAACAAAACACTAATAATTTCATTGTTTTGTAATATAATGTTAGAAATGATTTCTTTACGTTAGTCTTGCGCAATTTGGATTATCTTAATCTTCAAATTTGATTTATTTTACTGATTAAAATTAATTTATTTGTTAACAAAAACTAATTTAGTTTTATTAATTAAAATTAATTTGCTTTCTAACAAAATTAGATTTTTCATCGACCTAAATAAACTTGTTTTAATAACCAATTTGGATTGATTCACTGACAAAATATGATTGTTCTTATTAATTTGATTTGGTTTCCAAATCAAAATTGATTGATTTGCCGATAAACTGAGATTTCTTTTACCAGACTAAGTAAATATGATTTTATTGACTAAATATACAATCTTAGTGAGAAAACCTAATTTTGTAAAGACCTAGTCTGAACGCATTACAAACAATTCCCATTAAAATACTGCCCAATCTGCTGCATGCCTGAAAAATATCCTTAAAATATATTTTAAATCTCTGCAATCGTCTTACAAATCTTTTGCAAAATCGTGAAAAGCTACAAACTGATCCATTCTGTATTTCTGGCCATTTTGACAAAGTAAATGTTATACGTTGAATTTTTGTGGAATACAGAAGCATGTTTAAAAGAATAAAGTATCAGCTCAAGGAGAGTGTTGCGTGTCTTTTACGAGGCTATAAACTTAATGGCCAGATTAACGCATTTCAATTGCATCTCTTGCCATATTTTAGCACATCTATTCTGGGGCAAAATGTATACGGAATTGTGAATATTTCTTCAGGGAGTGATAAAATCATGATAATTGATTCACCTTTTAACCATTTTCTTTGCTGCAAACTATCTGCAAATAGAGTGTGCATGTGGCGGGAAAAAATGGTTTAAGACAAAAGAAAACAGCACTAAATTCCTAAGGATCAATTTCATTTGTTTTGCCCCTGTGTTTTCATGTGCATTAAATTCATTTAAAGCAAATTATAGCAGATCGTAAACTGCCAAGGAAGAATTGGCACGAGAGAATGAAAATCTACAGTGCGCTAAATGCTCTTGTATTAGAATTATTCTCCACCAATGATTTTCCTTTTCAAAATTGCAAAGATACAATCGTAAAATTTGTGTACAAATTGATTAATCGGCATTTAATATTGCCGGTTGGAATTGCTTGAGGTGCATGAATCAGCGCTTGATTGTATATTTAATCAAGCAATTAGCAATTTTACCTGGGCTCCTCCATGTATCTATTGCCAATTGAACAGTTGCTCTTTCGAGTCACGTAAATCCTGTCTCCACATTAACACGATTGGTACATTTTCTTGTGGAACTTTTATGACTCGTGTTAGTCATAAAATTTTTATTCACTACTCCTTAAGATTTATTAGGCTCCTACTTTAGCCATTACTAACTAAACCCATAGAGTCAAAGATGTCATTTATTAATCAAACATCAACCATATGGGTTATAAAATCACATGCATCGAGTGACAATATATAAGATTAACTTGTAATTATACGTATACTGGGCCAAACTAATACTTGATTGAAATACCGCCTTTTCCTTTCAATCCAGAGTTGCACGTTTTGAGGCTTTATAGAACTGAATTTGAGTCCTAATTTACAATACCTAATTGATAAATACAAGGGAAAAAGACAAATTATTTTAATTCAAATTAAATTGCACTTTATTATCAACTAATAAGGCATTTCTTATAGTTCAGACTCTTTAAGATTACTCTTTAAGAGTTTTTGTGGCCGGAAGCCCTTGTTCTTAATGTAACCATTAATGTAAATTAACGTTTTGTGTTTATAGTCTGAATCCTAATTTTACGATGTGTATACGACTGTGCAGTTTTTTAATATTTCCACCTGAAGGCGTTGTTCTTCATGTGAGTCAAAATAAAATTAAGATTCATTTCTTCGTCACGTAAGTCTAGAAAATGCAAGAACAAGGCAATTACTGAATATCTTATAAATCTCACCGTTTCAAAAGAATTCCCACAAATTGTAAATTTTCCACTTGCAGTAACACAAAGAATTATTTCAAATAATCCTTTTACTTTTTTATTTTAGAAAGCATCATATAAACATACGCAGTGTACGGATATGGTCTACCAACTCACATAAAGCTTTACTTTGAAAATCTGCAAATCTTTCCAATTTAATATTTATATATTTAATTTTATAATTCAACTTAAAAATTTAAGTGTTCCCGATTACTTCTTTTGCCAGCTTATCCAGTGTAATTGTGAATCTGAAACCATATTTCTGCTATTTAACTTTACTTAAACTTATTTTCATGGGGCAAGCTAGTTTATACTTAAATAAATCAAGGTCATTTGATTTCAGTAATTCAAAATAAAATAAATATATAAATCGAACCCAGATTAGAGATTTATGTCAATCATCAATGAGCAAAACGCAAGTTTTGCTTTTTCCAAGGAGATTGAGTAATGATTTTGGTAAACTAAAATTCGATTAAATCGATAAAGAAAGTTATAGTTGTCCCTAAAACGATTTATAGTACTGAGATATTATTAATTTAGTAGTAGAAAAACCAAGACCCCATCCCTTTATTAAAGTCTTTTCTTATATTTTTATGTATTTTTTCTTAACTATTTTTCAAAAACTTGAAAATTTGATTCTTTGAAAGTGTTACGGCGTTATCACACTTGCACATTAAAATTTTAATGTGATTCACATTAATTGTCGCTTGTGAGCGTCCAAATATGTTATTTGTGTCTTTGAGTCACTTAATATTTGGGGTTTTTCTATTTATTGATAAAGAAGTGGACTTGGCCTGCAAAAATAAGTTTAAATTTACCAAAAGCATAAATATTTTTCACATTAAAAAATTAAAGAGAAAATTGCATTAATTTTTCGCATTAATGCTATAAATCAATTCATATCAAATTTTCCGGGCCAAGTCTATCTTTTTATCAACAAATAGATCAAATTTTGAATATAAAATGATTCAAACACACAAAATACACATTTGGACTCTCACCAGCGACAATTAATGTGATTCATATTAATATTTTAATATGCAAGTGTGATAACACAGTTAGGAATCGAGAATACAAATTACATATTTATTCCACTTACCACGCCATTTAAGGATCATGCATTATTATGTTTTCTAAGATCAAACTTCATATTGAAATTTAGTGTAGATCTTGGCCAAATTTTGCGAACAATTTTACATGAAAAATATATTACGTCATTTAATTTAGGAAAAAAAATTATAAAGGGGCGTGGCTTAATTTGCGTGCTAAGTTCTTTCAGGTTTCTTCTTAGATTGTAATGTATGAGCTTGGTCTGCCTAGTTATTGCAAGATCTTATTAAATATTGAGAATTAAAAATAGTAAAAGACTTATTGGCTCCGTTCAGAATAACCTTTCGAAGAGATAAAGCTACTCCAAAGCCAACCCAAACCTATTCGAAAAGCTACCGGAAACCTAAAGTGCAGGTTCACATACTCGTTGCTTTTAGCGCTGATTGTTCTGATATTTCGAATTTCGATATTCTTGACTCTTCAATCGTCAACAATGTGTAAACATTTGCTGTAAGAAGTGATTTTTTGTGTAGTTTTGTGAAGATTCCGAATTGCAGAACGTTTGATTTGAATTGCAGTTTCATTAAAATAAATATTCTTTTGATAAACTTGATTACTTTCGTGTAATTTATCGGTTTAAACTTTAACGGTTCGAACTTCCAACGTGTTTTTAGGTAATTTCTCTCTGATATACCCTCGAATTGATACAGAAAAAACCTCAACCGGAGAGAGCTCTTAAATCGGGAAGGTTATTACTGAACGAGAGGATAAAGGCTTCTTTCTTGCAAGCGGTGTGACTCAAACTAAGTCGTGGGAAAGGGACTTACTTTTACTATTGTTCTTTTTGTTTTTTCAAAACTCAACCATTTGATTTCTCAATCCCTGCTATTTATTGATGAAACCGAACACCTGAACAGGACCACTTTGTAAATCCATTTAACTTTTTGCGTATAATCAGCTTATTGCAGCCACTGCCAAAATACCCAATACTCTCACATACGATGAAGTCATTTTTAGAAGTCTTAACAATAGCAAGTAGATTGCATTTTGTGATTGCAGATGTAAATTGAGAGTACATTCTGACCTCTGCCCCATTTTCTGCAATTCCAAACTGTCAGATTTACGAATCCCTTTCATGTCCTGGCTTAACAGAAGAACTGTGTGAAGGATTAGGAATAATATTTTTGAAAGGCTAGTTATCCTTTGACGATCATAAATTTCTGCATAAGCAGGTGTTAAACCCTGTGAATTTGGCCATGATCTGCACATTTTGCATTTGTTCTATTTATAAAGTTTTTTAAGTCAATTTGATCTCTGTGCAAGAGGCGTCTGTGGGAGATATTCTATATACAAATCTCCGCATCCATTCATACTTGTGATATTATATTTAGACTTGAGAGCTTACCACTATCAAATCGTGAATTTGTTTAGACGCACAATCATGTGATATGAAGAGAATGGGATGTTCTTACCTGAAAATAGACGCAAAAATAAATAAGAATGAGATTAATCGTGGCATTACTATAGTCTAAATTCCAAGAATTGTGAATAAGACATTGTTTTGTAGCGTCAAAAAGCGGAAATGGACTCAATCATGGTTTAATTTTAATTCCAATCTGACTTCCGATCATGCCTTTATTTGACAACGACGTTATAATAAGTCCTCAGAGTTTCTCGTCAAATTCTGGCACGCGCACAATCTCAGGGATTTAGACTATTCGTAACGTGTATGAATACAAAGTGGATTGAACAACATTGTGGGTAAAATTTAATTTTAGATACAAAACGCGCTAAATGTGTTTTGTTGTAAGATCAGTGGCCAGAAAATGTTCTCCTATGCGATTTCTGCTACAGGATTATTGAAACTTTTATTATACCCATCTTTTAGTCACAGGTGGAATGTTAATTGAACTACTAGACCCAACTTAAATGGCAATTAGACCTCCCCTCAGTGTTTCTCGGCATCTGTTTTGGAGCAAAAATGGATATCTGACGCTTGGATGATCATGGAAAAAGTCATGATGATCGTAGCTTATGGGACCCATACACAAACTTTAGTATGATAGTTTATCTAATTTGGAGTCGCCCACTAAAAAGTCCATGGTTAGTTAGCATGATCATGCTAATGGGAAATTTTGCATGATGCTTCATCTTTCTCATTTCCTCGTCTTTTTGTCATATTCATCACTCTGACGGTGTCGCGATGTGACTGGTAGAAAAACGCGCACGACTTAAGTCGCAGGGTCAGCTGCGCTTCAACACACAAGTCCTACAGCGGTTTACACTTCACTAAAAATCGTTTAGTTCACTTTAATTTTTACTAGAGCGAAGTGGGGTACCTTTGAACTGGGGCACCTTGGGTAAGGGGCTTTTTTCTTCTATTTTGAAACTAAAGTATTATTAAATTGAAATTTCGGATTTCAATTTAAATTTTCGGATTTTAATTTATTTCCGGAGGAATTTGTCTAGAAATCCCTTTCCGGAAAGGCCTTGCTCCTTTATGGGAGAATCTGTTAAGCCCATTATAGATCGCCCAAGAGCGTCTTCCCGTGATACAGATGTTTCTTCCATGCTCCCGGAGTTGTTGAGCGAAAGCGGTGCATTATATTACGTTATTTTTCCATGTGAAAGTTGTCTAAATCAGACATTCAGATCTTTGCACCGCGCGGGACTCGAACTCATAACTTTGTCAGTCGTTCCAGAGATCTCATCCGCCCAAGAGCCAACGCTCTTACCTATTGCGCCACTACGATCCCCAATATACAGTTATATACACAGAAATCTGCTTATGTATTATTTAATTAGAAAACCTATGCATAAACACAGAAAATTACGTTCCAAAAGCTCCGAAAAAAATCCTGTTGTAAAAATTGTAAATTAAAGTTTTGTAGACCTGACGGAAGGGGACGTTTCTCAAAATGTCGTGTTTTGTAAAAATTGAGAGAACGAAATAGGTCTTTCTCCGTTCGCCATTCATCTCACCTAATCAGACCGAACCTTATTCCGAAAGCTCTGTTAAGTAAGCAGTAGGTTAACACCGTGCATCGCCCGAGCGCAGAACTCACGCTGAGAAAAATTTGAGAGGTTTCTAAATTTAAAGAATTTTGACTTTTAAGGCATTCAAGAGGTTATTCTGCAACTGGGTAGTAAATAAACCAGCTGGTTTCTGTATATACCACCCCTTATTTGAATTAAAAATAGAAAAAAAAATCTATTTTAAAGATGCTCCAATTCAAAGGTATCAGACTCCCCATATCCATACAGCTAACTAATTTTCTTTACTATTCTTTTTAAAGTTATAAAATCCCTATTGCAGTGAAACGAAAAAAAGGGAAGAATCTCTAAAAGAAAAACAAGTAAGTCTTTTGATCAATACTTGTAAAAGTCTTGTAATCGACCTTTTTTAAGGCTAGAAATAACTGAGGCAATAGTAAACATGAGGTAGCACGAAACACTGATATTTATGTTTAAACTATTTTATCTTATGTTGAACATTTCTTGAGTGGACAAGATTCCCTATGGCATCTATGAATTCATATATGTCTCGTCCTCTGATACCTAACATCTAATTACATTGTTTACTGCTACCTCAGTTTCCCATATAAAGAGACTTAGTTTTTGGTAGCAGTCTACAGGCCTTTTATTCAGTTTACAAATTAATTTACGGAGTCACCGTGACTAACGGGATGATATAGTCTTAAGGGATCTAAGGGATATTTATTACCTTCACTGAGAAAAAAAAGAGGGTGCGATTAACTTTTTTTCCTCATTACTTTAACACTTTTTTAAGGGTAAAATTAACATGAAAAAGGTTAACTTTAACCCCCAATACACCTAAAAAGGGTAATATTTACACCGGTTTTGGATCAATACTGCAGGGTAAAATTAACATTTCCGGAATGTTATTATAACTTTTTCGGATTTCTCTCAGTGTTTATAAGGTCTGTTAAAATAAAGCCAGACATGTATCGTGTCACAGGTTTGCAAAGTACGTCTATTAAGTAAAATCGTGAGAAAATATGACCAACTAGGGGAAAGCGCCCTACCTTTGTACAACTCAAGCTTCAAACAATTCTTTCTTTTCAATATTGATAAATTTGATCTATTATAATATTACATTCTAATCGCTAGTTCGCTGCTTCATATTTCCTGAAAAGAGCCATGCGTCAAATCCATTAGGAACATAGACAATAGATTGAGTTATTCGAAGCTCGAGTCGTTCGAAGGTAGCGCGCTTTCCCCTATAAAATGTAGTCAGACATTTTATGGTACTAAAAAATCTAGAGATCATACCACTGCTTCCTCTAAAATACGCCTTCTAACTTTTATCGGAAAATTAAATAAATGAAGCCAACTTAGAACTACAAATTTCAGAATATTTTTTTTTTATATTCAAAGATCTCTGTTTATGAAAAACAATCATCATATCTGTTGGTAAATCTAAGGAACTTTTAAGGTTAAAGAAGAGCCAATATCGATATCTGCGTCCATTTGTCTTCTTGATGATAGATCAACAAAACGATGCTAGTTTGGTATCAAAAATTTAGGTAGATCGGTACGATATATACAAAAATCGACAAATTGACACGATTTTTTGCATAAAATATGCAATTTAGCATTCAAAAGAATCATGAACAGTATTGTTACTCATTGAAATTTAAGAAAATTCGTTTCAAAATATGATCTCAAGCGATCATGAATTTTTTTTTATATCACCTAATAAAATTCCCAAAGCTTTATAAATGTCTTTGAGTTTCTTTTATATTGCTATACAACTAAAAGGTTTTCATATCAATAAAATTAACTCTTAAAGAATCATTTAATATTCTGGGAAGTCTATTAAAATGTAGAATGACCCAATAAATGTGCTAGTCAGTGTCTCATTTCTCGGGCTTCACATGGTGCAAGATTAAATGTCTCTCCAATGCCGCCAGTGATGACTCTCCCAATTGATCATTCGCAATCTCTCTTGGCTGGATCGCGTACGCGCGAGAAAGAAAGTTTTATAGGCCGTCAATGTCTCTCGAGTAACAATAATGGCGCCATCCCGTTGAACCACGTCGTATCGCTGATCGAACATCCGAATGCCAAACTGGTTGGCCAAATTAACTGAAGAAACAGGTTTGAATTATTGACTTGGCGACTCGCGCGAATTTGCCTGCGATTTTTTTTTCTTCCTTCTCAAGACGCGCATGGAAGACTCCACCAAATGAGACGACATGAAGTAGTCACTTCTTTTCACAGCTGCAGACTTATGAGGCACAAAACTCCGTGGAATTTGCCATTTTACTTAACATCAAAAGGGTCAGGAGATGCGATATATCACACCTTCTATTAATAACGTTATTTTCTTTTGCAAAATCTTCTTTTTTTAGTGCTTTTGGGAAAGACTTCTAACGGCTTCAAACTGATCGACTGTTGAATTTATAAAAATGCGTCTACGGAAAGAGAAATCGGAAATTGGTTATAGGATAAATCAAATGATTTTTTTAAATCTTACAAGGCTGTAGATTATGAAGATAGTGTAAACGGCAGGGTAAACGGTGTAAACCCAGGTGGGAATTTCATTTCGCTGGATCGGCTAGATAGAAAGCTAGGCTAGATTGGTTTGTTTTAGCATTCAGTCACATTATCCGAAAGTTAAAAATACATGTTCTTCTTCTTTGACGTCTTAAATTGATCACGTTTTTAAATCATATTGATACAATATCAAGGTCTTGGAAGTTAGTGACCCCGCAGCAATATTAGAAGCGTCTCAGGATAGAAATTGAATAAAATAGAATAGAACGTTACCAAGAGTCAGGATTTTGGCTAAAGGTTTCTGATGGACAATCACAACTCTGAGGTTATAGATCCCTTCAACTTATCATGGGACAATAATTTTACTGTCAATAACAATATTTGAACAGAAGTCCGTAAACAACTGCTCAAAACAAACCTATTTCAGTCCAACAATATAGTCCTGATTCAGAAACTTGAAGATAAAGGCATAGGTTTTATTGATACAGGACTACGATTACGATCCTAACCGAACCTCGCGTCTGAAATGTAGGTTTTCTTCAACCAAAATTGCAAACTCCCGCTGCGTTTGAGAGGAATAATCTACTGTATACCGTATCACCTGTATAACGACTACCGAGATGCAAATTTTTCTTATAGTCTGAGAAGTATATAGGGGTAGACGGGGTAGACTCATAGTTCCAAATGACGAGGCGGAGCGATAGGTGGTCCAAAGCATTAGCTTAAATATAGGGATACTGTATAGAAAATGTAGATATTGGTTCTACTATAAGTCTTGCAACGGTCATATCTCCAAAGTTACAAGTACTTTCCTTTCGATAGAACGGCACAGATGCTAGGAGGGGAAGTCAGTCTTGGTTGGAGCAAGGAAAAGAATGTATCAGGCTCTGTGTCCTGGGTCTAATAAGGTGGATAAATTGCATATCTCAAAGCCCAGGGAAACAACTGATCTGAAGAACAGTTACGCATAATAGTCTCGACGGGAAGCAAGTTCTGAGTCCGGTCGAGATCCGCAAATAATAATTTAGAAGCTATTAGCGAGGATCAGCCAGTCTTTTTTTGGTCCTAAAGTTATCATCTTCAAGTGACTATAAAGTTCAGACTAATATCTCTTTTCTATGTTAATCAGGGTGATTCATTTTTTTTTTTAAATTCATTCATTCATTCGTAAATCTACAAATGAATCACCATCAATTTCGTTAAATCTTGGTCATAATTGAATTGGCTTTAGTAGTTAATATAATTTCCTAAAATGTTTAATAATCAAATTTAGAAGTTATCAAAAAATTAAATATTTCCTTCACAGCAGTTTTGTTATATTCTAGTCATATGCATTAAATTGTGGTGACATCCAAATGAAATGAAGCCGGTTTGTTGTATTTGACAAAATTATTTGAAAATCTCGTTATGTGAATGTAAATTTGGATGGCGACCGATTGTTATATTTGAAAATTAACTTCGAAAATGATTACTTGGTGACATTGATAGGCTACGACGGTCAATGATTCTGTTGGATGGTCAGTTGGCTGTTGAGGGACACAAAACTCCCAGCCACATTGCAACCCCTTCATGCATCACACTCAATAAACATGAATTTCCACACTGAATTGATTACACTCAATCCCTCAATAACTCCCTCAGAGATGTCATATACCAATACATTATGTGCATGAATTCTACGCAAAATAACCTCTCGATACTTCAGATATTAAAGTGATGTTTGAAATTTGTCGAACGTAGCATTAAACTTCCTCACATGGCACTTGAACAAATAGTAATGCAACCCCATCAGAACTCAGAATCCATTAAATATTAATATTCCAATTCAAGTTAAGTTGCTCAATATGTCAAGCAATTTTACTCTACATTGAAGAAATTATCTTAATCACGTCGAAATATCTTGTGTGTCTCCTCTCGAAGCAAATTCAATGGGACAGATGATGTCAAAAGGTTGTGTCACAGATACAGAAATAAAACTCCTCAAGAGGCAACAAATTATTTAAGTACTATACAGGTCGTTCTACCACTTTGTGGGCCAACTTCAAGAGATGTGCAAGCTTTGGTCCATGTCAGCAACAAAATTGCTCACAATGTGCAATTGACCACAGCAATATTGGCATGAAATTGTGGTTGAGATTGTGGTGAGAGTTTGCCATAGAAAGAAAAAAAAAACCCAAGAGAGACACTCAAACTTGACGTTATCGCGATTGGCTTGACTTTTCACCCGACCTCATGCACTAAAACTGCAGACTTGGCGCAAAATGTTCCCATCCTTGACAAAAAAAAGAGTATCACATACAGCACGCGCTTCTCAACATTGCACATCCATACTCAAATTCACACATGTTGATCGAAAAGGTCACACTATTATCACAAGAATTATCTCTTAGAAAATCTCACGATGATTCTAACCCAGTTCAACGGTTTTCTTTTTGCACAGAGAAAATTATAATTTGAAAGCAAGAAAAAAGACTGAAAAGAATCGCCTAATATACACATTACCAATGAGTTTGAAAACAGAATTTTAGGAACTGATATAAGATATTACTAAGGGTTTGGGTTACAGATAAAGTTCCAAACTTGTTAACTTACAAGTCTTCATATTTGATAAATCAGAAATCGTAATAAAGATACACCGTGTACATTCTCTATCGGGAGGCCTATAGTTAGTTGAGTAAGGATGCCGTGGGCTCTTTTGAGAAGATCGGGAGGTTCGTGAGATCGGTCCCAAAGAGAATCCTTGAAGTGGCCAACTAGGAGTTTAAGTCCAATGGACTCCTACCGATTCCATGAAATCAGATTCCATGATAAAGGTCCCTTACATTTAGCGGATACCTCAAAGTAAATAAAATTATATTGCTTCATGTTTTTATTACATGTCCCAATTCTCTTCCGCTCTTTCTCCCCGGTATGCCTTGAAGCTTTGAATATTATTTTCATGCCATAGAATGAGACAGAGTAAAACCAATCTTGAAAATCAATAGCTGGATCCAAGACCAATTTGCCAATAAATATTTTACAATAATAACTTTATTATTTTAATACTTAATAGGGGTAAGCCCCTATAGGGGGTGGGATCCATATAGGGTCTACCTATAGAAAAAAACCTGCACTCTACTCTTAAGCTACTCCTAATTTCCTAATGAGGTAACTTAAAGACATCACCTAATGAATTGGACCGCACCCCCTTCCCTTTATTTATTCATTTATTGTCAAATGCTTAAACGTAATAGATTTGCTGGCCTAGGGTCGAAATGGACACTAATCGTCTGTAAAATTTGGCGGTAAAGATTGATCTCAAACTTTCATACACTGAGGGCCTAAGACCATCGATTAGAGGTCATTTGCATAAATTTCCTTCACTTAATCCTATACGGTCGAATTTATGAGTCTACTTGAGCCCTTAGGGCATCTATAGTTGAGACATCCGCTCCTCCTTATTCATAACTACTTTAGAAAGATATTTGGCTTTGGGGTCGATCTTAAGACGTTTCAAGGCAAGATCCTGAATTTAATCACAGTGTGTGATTTAATTCAGTCACCTTGTCTTTTTATTATATATTATTTATATTTAAATTTATTTATTTTTATTGAGATTATTGGAGGACCAAACAAAGAAAATGTCAGGTTATCAAAAAGTCCAACAACGAAACCTTTTATAATGTCCTATTTTTAAAGTCATGCCTATTTTTGTTTGTTCTATCCTCATCTAAAAGTCTTATATGTATTTCGCTATCTTATGAACCCAAACCTTATACGATATTCAGACGTGAGTTGGGGATCTCAGTGGCGAAATAGACAAAACCGTTGGGTTTTGGGCGGACGAGATCTATGACTCGACTCGCAAAGTTGCAAACTCAAGTCGAACTCAAATCCCGCCTGATGCATCATCATATCAAGCTAGATCTTCAAGCAAATTGTAGGCTAGGATTGTAAGTTAAAAATAAATAATTAATTAGGTGTCCCACTCAAAATCCCGAAAGCCAAAATCCCGAAAGCCAAAATCCCGAACGCCAAAATCCCGAAAACCAAAATCCCGAATGGGCCAAAATCCCAAAAGCCAAAATCCCAAATTCTTAAAAGTGTCATCGCTACTCCCACGATTGCACCCGCGCTTGCTTTAGGCAAAAGGAAATCTTCTGTGTCTTGGGAAATTATTCTAAACATTATTCTCCGTATATTTTTATCCCTTTCACGATTTTGAACATTCGGGATTTTGGCTTTCGGGATTTTGGCGTTCGGGATTTTGACTTTTTCGGGATTTTGGCGTTCGGGATATTGGTTTTCGGGATCTTGGCTGCCACCGATTAATTAGGTATTGAAAAATAAGTAAAAATTACTTTTTATATATAATTTTGAGATATTTGCGGACTGGGCTAAGTCTCAGCCTGAAACCTGTGTTAAGGAACAGCTTAAAGAAAATATGGTAAAGGTATGACGTATGAATATAGCTTAGCTCGTTTTTCTATTCTTAAAAATTAACAAAAAATCAAAACATTGTACTAGTCTGATCTGAGTAGAGTAAATTAATAAATCGGACAACTATAAATTCCGGCAAAACCATTATCAGTATACATGAATTTATTTAAACTTGATTAAAAAATTCAATTAAATAATCTGTAAAGTACTCTAGAATTGCACAATTACTAATAATAGATTATCAAAGTCCGAATCAGTCGAAACAGGTAAAAGGTTATCACCTATGACTCAGACAATCAAACTAACTTGAGATAGTTTAAAAATAGATATAGATTAAATTACTAATCTAAAATTATTAATTTGTAACCCTATTTTATGCCTTGAGAACACAACACAGATATTGAAATTTAAAATATTTATTTTGTAATTTATTGTCCATTGCCGTCTTAGCATTGATGAAAATTCAAAAGAAATAATATTGAAAATAATTGTTGAAAATATTTTCTGTTACTTTGTTACTTTGTAAATGATTTTTATTTCTAATTCTTAGATATTGTGTGCCTTTAGGTTGTAGATCTAAATAATTTTATGAAGTTCAAGCTGCAATTGTAAGCAGCATATGGAAGATACGAGTATTTCAATCACAGTTTGTATTTTCAATAAGAGGCAATATATAGCGATCTGCTGTCACCCCAGCGAATCTTGATGGCAAACATTGCTGAAGAATTACCTAGAGCCACATATCAAAAATTCTGAAGGGTTTCTCTCTCTTTTTTTTTCAATATTTCCCTCCACCTAATGCAATGGAAGACAATCCCTCAAAAATTTGATGGCATTTCATTTGAATTTCCCATGAGGTGAATCAGGGAAGTGGGTGAATTTGTGTAATTTTGCCATCTCTTACCCTTTGAACTCCCATCATCTTCAATTGAACATCAGGCCTATTCCGTCAAATCAGGATATATTGCCTTGCCCTGTAGGCGAGTTATATTCGGGTTTGTTTGTGGAGCCAACATGATTTGTGTGCCCCGACGTTACATATTGCCACAGCACCCATGTATTCGCCCCAAAAATATGTAGGTAGGTGAATTTGTGATATTGGCAAATGAAATCGGATGCGGTGACATCGGGCCAAAATCCAATATGTGTAATTTTGTCAATGCATACAATTTATTCAACGGGATTTCTTCTACTTCCCCTTTCCAGTCCTCTACCCATTTTGCCTTCTGTGGACAACCAAACCTCAATATCAACAATATATTTCCTCTTGAAATGGCATAATCTTAAACCAAGAAGATCATTCACTCGTCTCAGTTCAAATGACTGGACATCGATTCCCCTCAATGACTGGTTTGATTCTTTTGTCTTCTTCGTGTCTCTGTTGCATTTTGCACGACACTGCAATCACCTTATTTTCCCCTTGACTTGCTCAGTCTCCAGACCTAACCACAGTAATAATACAATGAACCCCTTCCTGTGGTATAGGATTTATTTTTATTTTCTTCCTAGCAAAATGACCCAACAATACGGCATTTAGCTCTGCCTTAGGCTCTCTTGCCTAAATGTGAATGCCATGGAATAACCCAAGAGAATTTGAGCCTTTTGTCTTTTGAAAATTAAAATTCAACACCGACATTCTATATAAAATGTGTGAAGTGAAATGCAGAAAATTCCACCAGTAGCACATTGTCAGCAAATTTATTTAATTAACACCGCAAATTGCATGAATTCATATACTAATATCTATATTATATTTTTTTCCCTTTTCTGCTATACTTTTTTCTGAGGTATAGATGCCCAGATGAACTTCATTCTCCTTCTGGCAATATCAGTGCAAAAGAAGTGCAAAGGCCTTTGTATTTGTGGGTCCATTGCCCCTTCTCGTGCAGCCAAAAATTTCGTCTTCTTCTTCTTTGCACTTAATGGGTTCTGACCAAGGGGTCTACAACTTAAAGCAAATTGCGGAGTGAATTGCTCCTCTAACGACGTCTTTCTTGATTATTGTCCCAAATTATTCAATTTAGCGCGTAATCGCTCTATTTCATAGTAAATTCCATGCTATTAGGAGTAGTTTGGATTTGGAACTCAAAGTTATAGATAGAAGTGTTCTGAATCGTTTCTTTTGTGCGCAACTAACAACAGTACGACAAAAATTAACAAATTAAAGAAATACAGAGGTGTTTCACTAAGAACAATTACGAATTTTCTATGTTTTCCTTATGCTTTTAAAAAAAAATACATAGAAAAAGTTAAATGAAGTAAAATAGTAATCTTTCAAGCTTAGGAAAAGATTTTTTCATATTTGCAGCTTAGGGGAAAGTGCCCATGCTATGCACGGTCCCAAGCTTTAGAATGACCAAATTTTTCTCATGTTTTTCAATAAATGTGACCCATCGCACCCATATTTTAAAAACTAGGGAAGAATGTCCTGTTTTTGAAATATATTGAGGAGTCATATTTATTCCGTAACATAAGAAAAATTTAGTCATTATGAAGCTTGGGACCGTGTAAAGCATAGGCGCATTCCCCTACAGTGGGTGTCAGAGTTTGTTGTCTAATGTATGTTTGAGAAAACATGTAAAAAAAAATGTATGAAAAAATTACTTTTTCAAATTTTCTTTTTGCAAATCAGTTCCCAGTAATCCGTAGATCTTATTTTTTTCTCAAAAAAATATTTTTATGATCAAAAATAATTGTTTTTCAAAAGTTGATCATTTTTGAATAGTCAAAAGTTTGTTGCCTCATTTAAAAAATAAATCAAAATAGTCAAAACATGGAACCAACTTAATGTAAACCAGTACATTTTGGGGTTATGTCATTTGAGAGGCAAATAGTGGGATGCTATATTTCTAAAGTTCTCAATGGTAAATATACGTATATAAAAGTCATGATAAAATAATAAAAATAATCTGTTTTATGATAAGTTTTAATTTAGGTTAAAAATTTAAAATTATAAAAAGCTAAAAGATAGGAAATCGTCCAGAGATACTGCCAGAATGAATCTGAGTCGTTAATTGCCGTCGTTATTTAAAATTTTTGTAAAGCTTCAGTTTTTATACTAATCAAAATTTAATATTTTATAGCTTATTCTTTGCCAAACTTTATGATACTAAAAACAGAACTTATTATGCACGATGTTCAAAAAATTCAAATAATTTCTCAGACTACAGTGTTAATTTTGTAAGACCCCATAAAAACGAAGGATTTCTAATATTTTTAAATTTATGAACCACCAAAGAATAAAGAGATGGCAAAACTTTGCGAAATGCTCGAACCCCACGAAATAAAGCTATCCGTGAATAACCTTTCAGCATCTTTTGTTGGCGTATACAGGTTTATTAACAATTAAATTCACTCACATATCGGAAAACAATTCTAACCTAGAAAATTAGGTAAACACTATACATTTTAGAATGTTTTTGTCATTAACAATATGCTTACGCACAATTAAAAAGGATATTCGAGAAAAATAATTTAATTACGATTAGGGGAGGCTGGGTCAAATTTTGTCAGTCTTCGGATAATTTGTGACGTTTTACTCTCGCAAACGGTTAAAATATCAAATAGACATATTACTGCTCGAACTCAAAGAGAGAGCAGTTATATAATCGACTTTTTTTTCAACTTTGCACTGTTCTGGAGCTTAAACGGTAAGAGATATCGACTTCCGGTCTTCGGTGACCTTTCCTCAAATGACATTATCTCGTGCCCAACCTCTTCATTTTTCCCCCTCCCCTTTCATACGTTCCCTATCCTCTACAATTCCTCCGAAATTTATTCCTCTACAACTTTGTCGAAGATAATTTTTCTCTATCGTAACGAGAAATGTGCTTAAATTGAGCCAATCAGTATTGATATTTTCTGTAAGCCAAATATTCCAAAAATAGGGCTCAAAATTTCATTATTTTTTATTTTCATAATCCTTCCTCGAATTCCTTGAAACTTTGTAAGTTTAAAAAGGTTCATGAAGGCTATCTATAATAAAAATTTCAAGCCTCAGTCTCTTTTATTTTAGAAAATAGTGAATCTTGAAATTTTCGTTTTGACAAATTTTGCCCCAGTCTCCCCTGCTTGACCAATTCATTACCGATTGAGAGTGATAAGAAACGTATACACCTTTTAAAAAAATCCAAATTTAACCAAATCAGTTAAAAAATGATCCCTCCAAAATGATTGATCTTTGACCTTCAATAGTTCAAAGTGTCGAATTTTACGGTCATGGATTTGTTTGGACAAGATGTTCTCCTGAACTACATCTAAAACATATCCGAAAATCATTTAAAAAAAAAACTTGGACCAATGTTAAGAAAAACCAAAAAAGAACATGGTTTTGGAAGCGTTAGAGGAAAAGGAAAAAATTCCTCAGAGATAATGTCAATTTATGGAGGCGGTCATCAAAAGACAGGATGTCTATATCTCTTACCGTTTGACCTCTAGCTCGGGAAGAAACTACCCAAGAAGGAAAATAGCTGCCTTATAGAACCAAGCATTAAACAAATCTTTTAGTGCACTTTTAAAAGACTTAAAGTGAGAATTTTCTGTAGAAATTCCTATAGGAGCTCTTAAGATCTTTAAGAGTGCGCCACTTTACTTATAATAATCTCAATGATGGGACCAAGAGCGTTATAAGCAACTAAAACGATTTTTGGTTCTATAGTGCCTTACTAAAGGAATTCTACAACACTACATTAAGAAAAAATTGTTTCTTGGGTATTATTAGAAACAGATTTATTATCTTTTTCTTCTATTTATCAACTTTTTATCAAGTAGTTGGAAAGTTTAATTGTAAGCTCATGTGTGCAACTACTGCGAAATTTGCATTTTGTTCATCATTTTTTATATTTCATTCAATTTCCGATCGTCTATTACCAATCATACATTATACTTTTCTTAAGATAAATTCCACTTGTTCTTATTAACGATTTTAAAAGTCAAGATTAAGATTTTGCAATCGATATGATTATTATTAGTTAAGATACTACATTTCGGTGACAATCAAGATTCCGAAAACACAAAAAAATCCCAAAAGAAGTTTTTTTTCTTATTCTGAAAAATGATTGAAAAATGTTTAGTGAAAATTAAAAGAATTGATTAAAAAATATAATTTTTCTCAGCTATCAATATGGAATCGCAAACAATACGTATTATGCAGAAATTTGTTAAATGACTTCGAACATTTCATATTTTTCCTATGTTCCTTTAAAATATATGTCACTTAAGTTGCTCGGGAAATGTGTTCCTTAAGATTTGCTGTAAAAATATATCGCCATTAGGTCAGATTCATTAAAGAAATATGGGAAAAATATAAAGTGTTCGAAGCTAAAGTGTATGCGAACCTAAAAGCCATCCCCTAATTGGAGAACTGCCTAATATTTGACTTCCAACTTAAGTGATCTCCAGGAAAATCCACCAAAGTCATTATCTCTTTCTGCTTAACTTTAAGGAGTGGACATACGAACAAGACTATGGATATCAAGTTTCAAAGAATTTAAGAATCCCAAAATTACGATCATTTAGGGGCTGTGAACTCAAACGCAGAAAATCAATCTTGACTTGAGTGTACTAAATTTGTCATGAACTTTGAATTATTCAAATGTGTCTGATTGTATTCGAATGAAAGAACTATTTTCTCTATGTGTCACATGAAGTATCCTTGAGAATAAATTAAGGAAGAAGACCAATAATTGGCCATTGTTCACGAGCTAATTAATAATTGTCTCTTACTATGTAGCTGCAGAAAAAAATTATGGTCTATTGAAAAAAGTCATCAAAATGCATCTCTTGCTCTTCTATAATAATGCAGCAGAAAGGCCTCTTCCCGCTTTTTGTTCGCACACAGGAGCTTTTGGGGTGGAGTGAGAAGAGTATTAAAATTATTATTAATATATAGGAATGAATTCCAGAGACGAAGAGTATATATTTCTCGTGCAGCAACTGTACGCAGCAGGAAATTCATGTTAATTAATCTAGATTTACATTTAATTACATATGCATGTGAACGTGAATTCTATTTACACTTTTCGTGGTTTCGATGTGTGGTAAACACGCGCTGATTTTTGCTCATTTCACTAACTTCAAGCTGTAGGAGAGACTATAAAATTCAATGAGTCTCAGTGTGAAATCACTAATAAAATAAGTGGTTCCCTCTGGCATCATTTAAGACTCTTTACTACAAGCTACAGACATTACAATGACTTTCAAATGCAGTATCTCACTTTACGGAAAATCACACACCAAAGTGATGAGTGGAAAATTAGCATAAACTTTGTTGCTACGTCGAGAGAAGGCAGATCGAAAATGTATAGAATTTGTAGAATTCTTGTACTGCATCAATCCAATAAATCATGCTATTTATTAATCAATTGCAATGTAGAAAATTTCTAGAATCTCAAATATGTCTCCGGGAAAATTCTCAAGATCAGTCCGTCCGTAAATTCTTACCAAGAATAAAAAGCATTTGAAATATTATTCTTTATATAGAGTAAGATCTAAGGAACACCTCTTCGACAGGGAGGCCCTATTAACACTTTTGTTAAAATGATGAAATTTATTTAATGTACCTGGTAAAATGCAAGTAATATGATTTTTTTTCTGTAATCTACCTTTTTTTATAAAAATGGATGTTCAATGTTCAAATTTCATATCCTAAATTGGTCCTGAAAGCGTAAATAATTATGGCATGATAAATTCTTGAAGTGTCAATAGCTGTTCCTTTTACCCTACCTCAAAATATTAAATGACAAAACTATGAATTCTTAAAACTTTCTATATAACACTCTTTATTCGGAGCACCCACAAGTGGCTCAATGACTACTAATTCTCGTTACAAGGCTTATGGGCTTTGACTAAAATGACAAGAACAACTATGGTCAGTAAAATATTCCATTTTGAACAGTAAAAAACAGAAAAATAATCAGAAATTACTTAAAACCGTATTTGAGATATTACGATGATTCATAATTATTTTCATGAATTTAAAGTTTAAAGTGTGAACGAAAGACATAGGCTGTTAACCAGAGTGTCCTTATGGCCATTACACACTAGAGAAATTTATGTCCATATTGAAGAGTTTTCCTACACAAGCGTAAGGAATTTGATTCAATATGAACATAAATTTCTTTAGTGTGTAGAGGTCATTAATTCTACATATTAGAGGAGACTGGGGCAAAAAGTCACAAAACGAATATTTTATTTTTTTTACAAGCTATCCGAGCGACCCAGAAATTTCTTATTAGAGCAGTTTTGTAGGGAATTTACCACTTTACAACTCTGTCAAAGATATTTCCTGTATTTCGTAAGGAAATACATTTATCGAGCCGTTTTCTAAAAGTAATTTTGTAACCATTCTCAATAATGCTGGGGCGAATAATATCAGGCATGGGGTAAAATTATCAGATTTTAATTCGCTTTATTACGGACTCCCGTCAATTAAAAAAAAAAACCTAAATGACATAGTCTTATAGGAAATTTATTCTTTTGCATCTTTGTAGAACAGTGTTTTCTCTGTCTGAACGAGAAAAGCGTTTTTAAATTTATTTTTCAAATAACGAATTTAACGAAATCTGGTGGTTTTTGTTACTTTTTTGCGAGATTGTTACGAAATCTGCCGGTACTTCGGTTTTTGTTACTTTTTGCCCCACACCTTTTATTACTTTAACCCCAAGTGGTAATTTTTAATAAAAAAGATTTCTCGAGAAAAAGGTCTTTAGAAAATGCTAAAACAGCGATTTCGTATTCAAAGAATCCAATTAATTTAGGAAATATTGTCCATTGCATTATTTTTGGAAAATAAATAGGTAAAAATTGATATTGTAAGGTAAATATTTCAAACACATGGCTAAAAATTCCCATATATTTTTTTTAATAAATTCCTTGATCGAATTCTAAAAAAAAACTTATGACATTGAAGAAGGTTTATGGAGGCTACTTATGGAAAAAAAATTAGGCCGCTATATTTTTAATCTTGGGAGATATTAAATTTTAAAATTTTCGATTTGTGACTTTTTGCCCCAGTCTCCCCTACGTAAATTTTCTTTGTCAGTATGGAAAATTTTGAAGTAAATCTCATATTGAATTATATCACAAGCATATTGCATTATAAAAAACTATCAGATTATGTGTTGAAAATTTTGTGAATAAATTTCAAGATACAAAATGTACGAGCTTAATTTTAAATGTGCTCCTCAGATTTGCAAGCATATTACAAATTTATACGTCCACATAATATTGTTTATATCTTTTATATTTAGATATAATATAATATTATATATTTCTTGTTGTAGTTATGTCGCTATCGACACATGATTTGTATATTATTATTGCATAAACTCAACACGACAATTAAAAAAAAAATATAAACATTCTCGGGAAAATTCTATGAAAGAATGCCTTTATTGTAAATTAATTCTCAAACAATTCTTACAATGTAGCAGGTAATTTACTGCGAGTAAATGGTAATTTGAAGTGGAAGCTTTAATTAAGTGCTACATTTCTGCGCAAAAGCTCCGTCTCAACTTTGTTTATATTAACATAATCTAGTTTGATTTTATAATATTTCTTCACTGTTATTTTTGTTTTGAATTAATGGTTATTGAATATCACAGGCTAAAAATTAACCCTTCAAGAATTTTTAAATAGAAATATTCTACGTGCAATTTTAAGAATTATATCCGCGCTTTAACGCATGATCCTTTTAAAATTCCATCTTAATCATTTTATCAAACAGTTTGGACTCTTTTTAGATTAATATGTTTATTAGTGTGATAATAAAACTTTAAATACAATAATTAATCCTATAAAAAATCACGGTAGTAAAAGTTGGATTTGATAGATAAAATATGTCCTCTAGAAGGTCAAGGTCAAGATAAAGGTAGTTCAATGTCGATAACTGTCTCTTTATAACATGGAGCTGCAAGAGCTATTAATTTTTACGACAGAAATTCAAAAGAATATCATTGAAATATTCATTATATGGTGCTAATTTTGATTTTTCTCCTCACGTCTACAAAAGACAAAATTAGAAACATCAAGAAATTGAAATAAAATTCAATGTGCGGATTATACAATTTAATTTGAAATAAATAGTCAATTGGAATGGAAAAATCGACACATTCTACCAATTTTCATGGTTATAAATATATCCAAATGGCATGTTATGCAGTTCTTGTGTATGGCTTCTGGGGAGACAATATCGACGAGGGTTTTGTCTTCAAGACAGAACCGCAAAATTTAAAACACGGGTAACACCCAATGAACGTCAACTTTACGGTGAGTTATTTCAGCATAAAGATAATTTCAGAAGAAGAAAATCATACAGTGTGCATCGAAGGGAGCTCAATTGCCATAATTTCACGTTTTACGCCAATATAAGCTTAAAAGTCAAAGTGGTGAAGCACTTTCCGGACAATAGACCGGAGGTTCTCCAAGTCAGCAACATCCCATTAAAATGCCCCTAGAGTGATAAATTTGTACCAGTCTGACTTGGTCGTTTTTGTGTAAATTTCAATTGTCTTGAATGTGCGTGCATTCTGCTGTAAATCACAATTTATCGCCGCGTTGATGCTTGGTGTCGGTGGAAGAATTTTGTTGGAGATAGAATAGTTGTAAAAGTGATCACATTTGAGCAATAACTGACCTACCGTCAATGTTAAGTGTGTCATAAAAATGTAGGAATTCTTCTCACTATCCAACACTCCTGTTTGAATACAATGGTTGATTTTATTTAGCATAAATTAATTCATTCTCACGCTTGCTGGTGAGTCGCACAATTAATCGCAATTTTCAGGCAATCATATCATGCGCCATTTAATACCACTTATTAAAATAGTGTAGATTTTATTACGATAATTTAAAATATATTTTAGATAACAATCTTCCGCTAGAGTGCATATATATGTAATGCTTATGATACACCGTAATCCGACGATTTTGAATTATTTACAGTTGAATTAATAATTGATTTATAGTTTAAATGGTTTGACATATCTAATTTCAGTTTTCATTGACCCGCCCCTCATTATTGTCGATATTTATTAGGCGTAACAGAGACCGGGGCTGAATTTGTGAGAGGTGGAATTATACAGTGGGGTCTTTCGGGTTTTACAGTATTCCTTATGCCTTGGATACACTTACGATTTAAGCCGAGAGACAACTTAACGTAATTGTAATCAAAATAATGATCATACATCTCCATCAGTTTCTGATTAACCTGTCTATCGTCTTAAGCCAAGAAATGGCTTATTTAGTGGGAAACTGATGGAAATTTAGTCAAATTGTTATTTTGATTTTAATTACGTTAACCCCTCTCTCGGCCTAACCCGTAAGTGGTCTAGGGCATTAGAATGAATATTGAGCAAAAAACTATTTATTGAAAGTGTTTAACTTCTTCCCTATTAATTAAAATATTTATCAGTTTGATTCAAACTTCTTTTTCACAAATTGAGCAAAGAAAAAATTCTTTTTCCGACTAATTCTACCCCGGTCTCCCCTACACTTACTTCATATACTGTTTTCATCCTGATTACTTGCAGTTTGCAAGGTCGTAGGTCGAATCGTCCTGGAGAGCATATTCTTTCCATTTATTTAGGCTTAAATGTCTTTATTTCAAAGTTTTTATTTATTAAAAAAAAACATTAGGGGAGACTGGGGCAAAAAGTCACAAAACGAATATTTTATTTTTTTACAAACTACCCAAACGCCCCAAAAATTTCTTATTAGCGCAGTTTTATAGGAAATTTACCTCTCTACAACTTTGTGAAAGTAATTTTCCTCCATTTTGTAAGGAAATACATTTATCGAGCCGTTTCTTAAAAGGTAATTTTGTGACCATTCTCAAAAATGCTGGGGCAAATAGTATTAGGTATGGGATATTATCATATTCAGATTCGCTTTATTACGGGATTCTGTAAATTTAAAAAAAAATACATAGATAACATATTTTCATAGAAAATTTATTAATCTACACCTTTGTAAAACACCGTTTTCTCTATCTGAACGATAAAAACTAATAATTGATATATTCTTCGAGGAAAATATTTCAAAAATAGGGCTAAAAATTTTGATATTTTTTTATTTTCTAAATTCCTCGTTCGAATTTTAAGGAACATACAACATCGAAGAAGGTCTATGGAAGCTATCCATGGAAAAAATTTTAAGCCGCTATCTTATTTATCTTGGAAGATATTGAATTTTGAAATTTTCAATTTGTGACTTTTTGCCCCAGTCTCCCCTACTGCTTCAAACACACAACAAATCAAGACCACTTTCATTCTTTTTGACAAAATAAACATGCCCTGAAAAAATCATTACTACGGTTACTGTATGCAATAGCAGTACCGCAATTAAATTAGGGGAAAGTGGGGCTATTTTGAGCTGTGCGAATGCATTTTTATCGAGATTGTTATACGATTTTTTCGTATATTTCTAATGCAAACTGGGTTTTAACATGATGTAATTCAGATAGAAATAATAATTGTGGATCTAAATAAAATAATCATTAGGACCAGCTTCATTTAGAAATAGGCGAAAAAGTCGTATAATAATCTATAATAATAAAAAAAAACTCAAAGTAGCCCCACCTTCCCCTACCGCAAACTGGATTTTTTACAATGTGCAATTGAGGATTATCACACAAAACTTTATCGATGACTGACTTTTATAAAAATTTCCTGCGATCTCCAATTTCGGAGTGAAAATCCGAGCGATTGACGATCTCTATTGCAAATTCTATCTATACGTTGATCGATATATCCCCAAAAATCTTTCCGATAATCGATTTTTGTGCTATAGTTTACACGATCATCTTTTTTTAACCCAAATACTCCGCTATCACCAATTTTAATGCCTCAGTTTTCGCAATTGCCGATTTTTATACAGAACTTCTGGCTATAGGCGATTTTTATATCTGAGGTCGTCGATTTCTGTACAAGAAACCAAGCGATTGCCTATGATATGTGATCTATCACTATGATGATCGACATATCTCTAAAAATCTGCACGATCATCGACTTCGCACGCAGATTTTTATGCAAAAATTCTGTAAATTGCCAGTTTTAGTACAAAAATTCGAAGGATTGCCGACCTCTGTACCCAAATCTATGAACTGAATATTTTGATCGAAATATCTTTAAACACCTGCACGGTAATCGATTTTTGTGTTACGATCCACACGATCACAGATTTTAAAACAAATACTGCACTATCGACGAGTTTCTTGCAAAAGTCGTCTCTGTGATCACCGGTTTTTTGTACAAAAATCCGAATGAATGTAAATGTTCCATGCAAATCTGAACTTCATCGAAGATCATCAACTTTTTTGGAATTGTCGATCTTTATGTCAAGTTATTGTCGATTTTTATGACAAATTTTGGAGATAAATCTCCAAAAATTTACACAATCGTCGATTTTTGTGCAAATATTCAAACGATTTCAAACTGTTTTTACAAAAGATCTTCAATTGTTGTTTTTTTAAATTCTTGCGATCGCCAATTTTTGTACAAAAAATCTAGCGATTTTCGATCTTTTGTGTCAAAATTTATATTATCATAATCGATATATCTCCAAAAGTCTGCACTATCATTGTTTTTTAAAACCCGCATGATCGTCAATTTTTGTTCAATAAAACGCACGATTTCGATCTTTGTGCGATAATTCGTGCGATTGTCGATTTTTGTACAAACTCTAGCGATCGCCGATCTTTGTTTACAAGGATTCTCCAATTTTTCTATTCCTGATTAACTAAAATACTAATTTAATCTTTATTACTTGAAAACTTTTACAAAACATTTATAATTATGCGTGCTTTATAATAAGCTTCATTTATTACTGATTCTCTAAAATTAGGAGAATAGGTAATTGTTTTTCCTTGAAAATTTAGGACATGTATTTGCTGTATTCAGCGACGAATTTCTTTTGAAGTTCAACATATGATATGCTTGATAACATATGAGGTTTTTATCAAGCGATCCTCTAGTATTGATTCCAGTACAATATTACCAGAGATACGTGTTATGTAACATTTGTGGTGATAGTGTGTGAATGTGCGTATTTTGCCGGTGAATCGTGTTTGATAAATTGGCAATAGAGTAAGGAATTAATAGCGAGAAGAATGGCGCAGGGTAACCTTTCAAGGCCGCAACTTATTACTTTTGCTCACACCTCAATTGACATGCCGTGAAAATATATAGAGTGTGAGATTTAATGTGCATTTTACGATAATCTATCAACATTATTCCAACATTTACTATTTCGCCAGTTCATGTTCGGCGTCTTCTACCCAATACCAACGCAATATTGACTACGTGCAGGTATTGAAGGTGTGTTCACCTGGAATTGTATCCTCAATTAAAAAACTATTGCTATTTTTAAATACTGATATCAACAACCCTATTGTGTTCCTATTAGTTGATGAAAGAAACACAACTTTGATATGAAAAATTCTACGCAACGAGTTTGTAAACAATCTAAACAGATTCAGCTGTTTCGCGTGTCAAAGTTTATAGACCGCCAAGGAAAAAAACATACAACCATTATATTTGACATTTTATAAATAAATAACAGTGAAAGATATCAGACTCTTAATACAGATAAATTACATGAGTTTTGCAAATGATTACCATTTCACGTGCGAGTTTGCTTTCTGTCTATGTTTTTTCTGATAATTTTTTTTAAAGATTTGATAGAAACCGCTTATTTATTTCTTTTCAAATTGAATTGTAGGAACACTTTCTTAACCTGTTCGTTGTACGGATTGTAAAATTTGAAACTACACGCGCCTTGATTTAATTATGCTGTGGAAAGGGAAATTTATCAAATTCAGAGCACGTTAAGACAGCTAATAAATGAGTTAACTTCCAGTTTTTGCTTATAAATTGCAAATTTGGTTATTAAGGCCTTTGTTTGAAATTTCTCAATTTTTATCAAACATTTTTCACGTGCTTTTGTAAAATTTAAAGAAAGACAAGAACATTAATCGTTCTTTGATTCTATTTGAAATTTAAAAAAGACCTTCTTGAAAAATTGTTTCAAGCGGTAAAAAAATATTAACTAGAGGAGATTGACCACTATTTCAATATTATTATATAGATTATGTCCAGTTAATTACCGGTACACAAGAAATGCCCATTTAGTGAGCATAACAACTTAACCTTAGTTGTCCCATCAGTCCTTAAACGATTAATTATATTTTAAATGACGTCTAAACTAAATTATGTGTTACTTATTAACCAAAACTAAATATTTTACTGTAAGTGTACTGATCAGTGATTAAGATGGAATAATCGACAATCAAACTGAAAGCCTAGTGACAAATCTATTTCCTTCCTGATTTTTAATCACCAAAGTCTTAAGTTACTGACTTAAAACATTTTTTCATAAAATACTGAACACTTAACTTCAGGCACTAATCGAATGAAACGAATGATTAGTATTTGACTTGTATAGTCAAAATAATTTTAACTTAAAATAATTGATAAAGAGCAAATTACAGTAGACTCACGCTAATTCGGCTCTTTTAAGATCGGTCTACTTTTTAATTCGGGCGTCAGTTAAATTTGAAAAAAAAAGTTTGTTGAAACTTTTCAAGTTTGACTATGATTATCGAATTAAGAAAATATGCCCAAATTTTCTATGGTTTGACTTAGTTATGATGTGATTTTGCATCATTAAGAAGATTTAATGCAATTCATAATAAGTACGAGTATCTAAACTTAATACGAGTACACAGATGAACAAAAAATCGTTGCATTTCAAATAGTTTGACGGCCGAATTTATCAAATGTTTATTTTTATTTAGATTAACACCAAAACTGTTTAAAAAATAATTTGTCATCCAGAATTTAAATCAGGAAAGAGAATGAGGAAAATATTTTTTAAAAACGATTTACTTTAACATTCTGTGTGCAACTTTATTCACGAACTTTACATAATATTCCGGAAAGCAGGAAAAGAGTAACAAAATCTTTTTTTTTTTATCTCTGCCGGGCTTTTTTTCCTACATCAGTGAAGGACTAAGGTAACAAAAAGTATAATAATTTAGATATGAATTGTGCAAAAATATTGTCCAAAATCGACTAATCTGCGTATGATGCAAAATGCGATAGGTGCGAATGGGTTAAAATTATGCTGCGGCATTAAGAAATATCTCGTACAGGCTAAATAATTTACTCTGAATAAACATATTTATAAAAACACCATATTCTTAATCTTAGGTTGTAAGTCATAACAAAGTTTTTGTAGGAGAATTCAAAACATTTTTTTTCCACGAGACTTAAGATTAGCACAAGAAGGGACACTGTCATGAAATCCAGGAACTTATACAGACAATGATGTCTTATGAGCACCTTAAAACTCTTCTTATTTTGTTAAAATATTCTTCAAAACGAATATGTGAATGAACGAAATGGATAGAACTACTATAACTCGCTAATAAGTTAAACACATATTTACAAGAGATAAATTATGTGCTACTTAATATTAAAAAACTTGACTTCTGGATAAACTTCATTAACATTGGAATAAGTAAAAATCATTTCCATATTAGTTGGAAGTCAATAGCTGTGTAGTGTCTGAACTAATAAGAAAAACTATAACTTTAGCAAAAACATCAAATTTACGTCACCTTCCCAGAACTTAACGTTTTTCTCCTCTCATTTGGCGTTTCTCTTCCACTGGAATACTTTTATCTGTGATTCGTTAATAAACACAGCTTATGTTATTCTGGATCTTCTAATGGAGTTCAAATTAAAATTGTAAAGTAGTTGTTTTGAATATCTCTAGTTCACATGCTACGTATTACATTACTGCTTCAATACACACTGCCAGATTATGTTTTAGCACAATTACACAAATTTTAAGTTTTATGTACGGAAAATTTGACACAGCACCAATTTTGATAATATTTTTCTTCATTCTCTGTCCTGATTTTAATTCTACGTGAAAATTTTCTTTCTTACATAGTTACACTATGTAAATAAATGGTGTTTGTAATGAATTAATGCAACGAATTTAAATTCAGTGACCGTGAAGACGAGTGTTTGATAGCGACTCCCTCATACTGCCTTAATAGTTATGCTTTTTTCTTTCAACAATAATCATCTATTAACCTATAAGGAAATGATTCCAAAATATAAATATTCTATATCTAGTGTTTTTTGGTACATTAACTGAATGGACTGAACCAGCCATAAAGTAGAGTATGGCCAATAAGGGGTGCCTGACCATGTCAACTTCACACGATAAGACTCACATATCGAATTTTCAATGAAAGAATCACAACTACCACAAACTGTACCAGGCTTGTCTCTAGCTTAAATCCATTAATTATACATAGCGTACACTCTACTCAATTATATAAGCTATTAAAACACCTTTTCGTATATTTAATTAAATTTTAAAAATTCCAACCCAACGAATCGCACATTTCCACGAAAAATACGAAAAATATATCGTCAAAAGATTGCGCTAATTATAAATTGTTCCATAAATCAGATTTTTTTTATCGTATAGTCCAAATGAATGAATTTCAGTTTTCTCTTTCTCTCCTTCTATATCAAAACTCAAATAAAATAAAATAAAAAAAAGAGTGTGTAATAAAAAAGAAGCAAATGATCAAGTGCGAATGTATTCACGCACAAATTTTTCTGCTTAGGTAGATAGGAGCAGAAGACAGAAAGAATTATATTCACCACGATCGTGATTACTCAACAATTTTTTTTTCTTCATTCGCGGTCGGTCTTTTAGTCCAACACGTAGGAATGACCAACACCATCAGCATTAAATATGTGATGATTGAGCCACGGAATGGTCAGCTTTTCGTATTTACAGCTGAACCCATTCCAATGTTACACACTGATAAAGTGCGTAGCTCTTCAAAATTCTCTCTATCTCTCTCCGCAATAATGTATATATACGTACATGTAGAACTATATAGATATATATGTAGGGGGCAAAGTGAGCCCAAGTAGTTGTGATTTATAATACACGAAATACATTGACGAACCTCGTACCATGTTAATTTTAGACGGAAAATCGTGCCAATTAATAGAGAAAACATTCCTGCTTTGCATAGTGTTGTGGTATAATAGTTATTTCTTTTCGAAGTTCTATGAATATAAAATCAACAATATGCGCTACAAAACTCGAGCTCCTACTCCCGCCAAATCAGCGACAAAAGTCCCACGATCAATGGATCCAAACATTGGACAATCTTGCAAAAGGTCTGCTATGGAATTTCTTCAATCACCAACCATTTTTCGTGGTCAAACGTGAAACACGACTAGTTACAGGTTTTAACCACGAAAAAAAAATCAATGAAAATTCCAAGACAGTGTGACAGACATGTGATATAGATATAATGTCGATGGTGAAGAAAACTTGAGTTTACAATCGACCAATTACCATATAAAGTAGAGGTCGTTAAAAATCCAAGAATAATGACAGTATCAAAAATTTGACTCTTTCTGATTTGCAAAAAAAATATACTGGAGTCAATTAAAAAGGGGTGGCAAAGCATTCTAGCTTTTGCGGAATGCTGTAAAAATTGGCTGCTCATTAACTCTTTCGATGAAGAATGTTGTTTAGTGGCCCATCTCATGGGAAAAAGAATCATGTATACGATACCAAGCCTTTTGCAAAGTTCTCTTCTATTTTGTGGTTTTTTTCAAATATTTTCCTTACTGGTTCACATCTATTTTAAGCCGATTCACTGATAATATCCAAATTTACAAATTTTGGTTTATAATTAGTCGAAACTGGTTTAGACTTGTCTAGAATTCCAAGACCTTTCAAATAGATTCTTACTTTCGCAAATCTGTTCGGAAATATGCTCTCTGGAACTTATAAACATAATAAATTCGTCCTTATGGCAGCTATGGAAATAAGATTTGTCCGTATGGATCTCTTTAAATTTTTTAAGCGATAAAATTTTTGAGAAAGGTTTTACTGAGGATGATTTTGAATAAGGGTCAATTCCTTTAAATGTTTAAAATTCTCTGCAAATGCTTAAGGAATCATATTTTGATCTAAAATCCAAAATTTTGATATAAAATCCGAAGATTGTACCAAAACTGTCTTGAAATATTCAGTCTGAAATATCATACAGTTACGCATATCGCTTTCTGACCTTCGATCGACATTTTCTAGAGAAAATTTTCTTACCCTATTCCTCTCTTACCCAAAATCATGGCTTTTTGAATTTTATTGATCTCTACTTCTTAATATTTGTTTCTTTTAATATAGTTTATCCCTATTAACAGCTGAATCTGGAAAATATGCGTAGTTTTGGACCTCTTTTTCTTTAAATTAGCAATTTATAAGGTGTTCTAAGTCCTGACAATTCTAAACACAATTTAACTCACAATGAAACTGCTATAGAAAGTTCAATGGTATTAGTTTTATTACACTATTTTAATCATGGTAATTAATCTCGTTTTATAATGGCTTTTTAAATGATTTATTAACCAGTGTAAATCGGTTTTAAATTTGTATTATACATTTAAAAATAAAGCAAAGGAAAATTCGTAGAACGCTCGAATTCGCAATTTTAAAATTATTTATTTTTTTGTCCAATCTATTGCTGATAAGCGTAAAATATTTATAAGGTTTTTTTAATGGTGGATAATTGTGAACTTCATTTTTAATTAATCTCGAGATATTTCATCTTTAAATAATTTTCAACAGCATTATAATAAAGAATATGAAAATACAATTTTACACTGTTACGAGATGATATTTCCAAAAACGAAATTATCAACAGAAAACTCATGCAAAAACTAAATGTCAAAGACGAAGCATATGATAAACCTTTTAGAGTAACTGACTTTATAAGACTTATAAAAGAAAACGCCTTACTTTCTAGATTTAAAAAGCTTTGAATAAGCCTTGGATCAATTAATTATTTATTAAGAGATTTTAGTAAATTTTTCTAAGAATATATTCTTATTTACTAAATTTTTAACGAAATAAATTGGCCAAATTTTAAACATTTAACATAGAAAAAAAGTAGATTTTGAGAGAGTAAAAGGAGAGTACATAATGTTATTGGTATATGCCGACGTTTATTGCAATCAACAATAGGGAAAACCGGAAGTCGTCGGGAAGAGATAATCACTCAGGGAAACACATCAACTATCTTTAGAGCTTTCGGCTCGGTCTCCAAGCCTTCATCAGTAGCTGGAGCAAAAAGATGGAGCCGTTTTTATTTGGATCTTTAAATAAATAGCATTTTTTTTTCTTTTTTTGCCAAGTAATACAAAAATTTGTAAAATACAGTGTAAGAAGAGTGCCCCCATTTCCTTTTATGCCCTGGTGTAATCCTGACCCAAACCCTGAACGAGTCTCAGAGAATGATTGCAAGACTTGAGTGAGTTATTAGAAAAAAAAAGAAAAATATTGTTGAGAGTACATAGTGGTAATTTCCATTTTAGTATTTTGTGAAGAGCTAAAATTCTCGTTAAGATCTTTTAGTAAAATTGCTAAAATAGAGTTAATTATTACCAGTAAAAATCAGAAAATTGGAAGATTATAATTTGGAATTTGGTATAATTTTTTAAATCTAAAGTTTCGAGTTTCTTATCGACACGATATTTATCCATCTTTATCTTTAATCTGGGATCATTTATATGTCCGTATTTTCCCCGCTTCTTACCGCACCCCTTCCCATCCAAAACCATCTTTTTGGGATTGCTCTAAAACGCGTCGTGCGATTTTTCTCATTTATGGATTGTGTTAGAGATTCTCCAGGCGGATATTTCATCCTTATACGCTAAGACAAAAATGGTCGCCAGTGCATAAGAAAAACAGAGATGGTAATTAATCAATCAAATCATTGAATCATTCCTAATAACGGTTTTCAACACCAAAGGTTTAAAAGGCTCTAGAGAGCGCATTTCTCAATCGAATGATACAATGTGTAGGCTCGTTGGAAAGGTCTTGGAATTCTTGGCAAGCTTGAGCCAATTTCAATCGGTTATGAACCGGTACATAACCGATAACTATTTTTTTATCCGAAATTTAATTATATTACTTCTAAGGTGTATTTTAGGTAATTTTTTGAGTGATTTATGAATCGGTTCAAATAGGTTGAGAACTGGTAAACGGTAAATAATACAAAGTTATTTTTGAGGTATAGCATCTAAGTCACGAGTTCGAATACTTTGCAAAGCCTAGGACGCCTTGCTACCCCTTTACCAACAGCTGTATAATTTTTTTCAGATTAATTTAAAAAGTCTACAAATTACATGGCCTTCGCCATAATTTTAGGCCAATATCTAGGATCCAATAATATTTTATAGCCCATTAATTTATAGATTCCATATGCGTATACTTAATTTGCAATATAAAATCATTTGTAGTAAATTTCCAAAGAGATTTGCGCATTATGATCACTTTAATTTTTTTTATAGCTTTTCTACTATGAGTCCCTTCTCAAGCTCCCACAAACGTCAAGTGTTCGACCTTCTGTGGACTTTCTAAATCAATATCAGAAAATGAACATTTCATAATAAAGCTCAAGTGACAAGAGCGGACGCGAAGACAAAATAAAATACATCTACAAGATGCTTGAATTGATTGCCATGGAAAAGTCCAATTAAGACAAGCGTATAAAAGATCATTTAATAGAAGTTGATGGTCTTAGCAACACTATACAACTGACTTTTTCATTCAAAAGCTGATCCACATGAAATCCTTAGTCTTGATATGCCAATCTCAAAAGACCCTCAGTGCCTCTGTGAGAGAAGCAAACAATTTAAATAAATGTATGAATTGCAGATTGACTTATTGTAAGTGTCTCTAGGTGTAGATAAGAACTTGGAATTAAGTCTGATGTTGAAACTTCTTCTCCCTCGATCGTTTTTCCTAATACCCAACATTTTCAGTGTATACTTCCCATTTGTATTGGAGTTTGATTATACAGAATGTGACATCTTCCAGTTGCTTATCAAATGTACTTCTCTCCATGTAGAAATGTCAGAATATTGAACGGTTGGAGTATATACACAAACTAATAATAAGTCAAAGTGATAAGGACTTTTTTTCTGTCCTCACTCTCTTTCTCTTTCTCTCACTCAAACATATCCAAGGCAAAAAAAAACAAATATCATGTGTAAACACGGGGTGATTGTTAAAATAACCACCACTATGATGAAGTTATGTTCCTATATAACTTTGGAAACTTAAGGAGATTGATCACGTTGATGGAACTAGGAAGCAAGATTTAAACCAAATACAGTCAGTGTATAGATAAGAATTCTTTCACAACACTCATCATTCTCTAATTGCATTGGCATTCAAACTACGAAGAAATTCATTTCCGTATTTGATGTGAATAAGTACACATGCTGTAGAGCTATAAGTTTACTAAAGAAGATATTTTATGAGATAGTTTAAATTTTATAGAAAAACAAACCTGCAAATATTTTCAAAATACTTCTTTATGAAAGTCATTGGATTAAAGGAAATAACAGAAAGAATATAAAAATATAAAGACAAAGATTTTTTTTCTATTTTTAAAAATTATATATTAATCTACTCTTTAACTATGTAGAATATTTTATACTTAATTTTGCGACCAATTTCGCTTAACCCTTTTAAGTTGTCTACACACTAGGAGCATTTATAAAACATGTTTTTTTAAAGAAATTTTCCACTATAATTGTAGGCACAAACGTACATTTTTTTAAGAGCATTTTTACGAAAATTACTTCAAATTAAGGACGACAGGACTTAAGGATTAATTAAGGACGACAGTGACACAGGTGTACCAAAAAAAAGATATTTCCCCTACGGCCTTCTAAAGTTAAGTTTTGCACAAAGAAATCGGAAAAAATGATTTTTTCTGACCCCCTTTGACTCGCTCTTTCTTAGGACTAAAGGACAGCTAAGGTAAAGTGTCCTCGAGTCTACCGATTCCTCGACTCGACCGGTGGTCAGTATTTGAATGTTTTGTTGGAATAATTGACCTATTAATATTAGATCATACGCCAAATATTAGTGCAAATATAAATAAATCGAATAAATAACTCTACCGGTCGAATTGAGGAACCGGTCGACTTGAGGGCAATTTACCTTATATCAGGCAAAACAGAGAAAACCAGATATATTACTACTTTGCAAAGTAGTATAAGTAATTTACCACTTTTCAACTTTGCTAAACATAATTTTCTTCACTTTTATTGTTAGAAAAGAAACATGCTTTTCTAATAATTTTTTAACATTTGTTTTAAGTAAGGCGATTTTATATTTTTTTTGTCGATAAGAGAACTGAAGATAAAGTCAAATGATTGAATAAATTCGTCAGGACGCAAACCTTGAAATAACTATGATTTGTATTCAAATAACAAACTACATTTTTTGTTTCTGATCCATATTAAAATTTTTAAATTTTTGATCCCCATTTTGGTTTTGGTTAATGGGACAATATTTGAAAATTTGAAAAAAAAAACCATTCTTCATTTCTGCTGAATGTTTTCTAATTAAGAAAAAAAAGACTTTATTTTACTTTATTTTATATTTTGTTATAAGGTTGGTTTTGAAGTTATGTAAATTCCGGGACAGCTAACTTTTTTCCATCATTCTTCAATAAATTTGGCCCATCCCATGGCAAGATTTTACTAACTAGTCATATAGTACCTTATATTTCCTGAAAAGGGGTTGGGTCGAACATGGCAAAAACTCTAGGGGAAGGCTTTCAGGCTTCAAACACTTCTTATTTTTTCCATATTCAATGAATCTGACCTACGACAATATATTTTAATATCCTCCGGTAATGACGATATATTTTAATATCTTATATCCGGTCGAAATCCTGAAAGCCAAAATCCCGAAAACCAAAATCCCGAACGGGCCAAAATCCCGAAAGCCAAAATCCCGAAAGCCAAAATCCCTAATTCTTAAAAGTGTCATAGCTACTCCCACGATTGCACCCGCGCTTGCTGGAAGCAAACGGAAAATTTCTGTCTTGGAAAATTACTCTACATATTATATTATCCTCCATATAATTTCATCCCTTTTAGGATTTTGAATATTTAGGATTTTGGTTTTCGGGATTTTGGTGTTCGGGATTTTGGCTTTCGGGATTATGGCCCTTTCGGGATTTTGGAGTTTGGGATTATGACTTTTGGGATTTTGGTTTTCAAGATTTTGGCTGCCTCCGATTTTTTGGACATTTATATTTATATTTACTACGATTATTTAGATTTATATTCAGAAGAACTGTCAGAAATACTATGACTAAATGCACTAAAGAAATTTTCAATAAATGAAAACTTTTTTAATCTCAATATGTGATTTTTGTAATGACCGTCTTGAAACAGTTTTGCCTGATAGAGAGTTAGTACCTTCATGTTGTTAATTTATCTTAGTGTTCCAGCTCGGAATTTAAGGAACATATTAATTATTATGCGTCGATAATCGACTTATAACCTGTACAGATGAACCAGTAATTTCAAAACTTTTGAAATTAGTAAATATACCAATTAATAGAAAAATACTCTCTTCAAGGTCTTTTACTCTTATGACCTTTAAAAAATATTATTAGGATTGAGTCAAGGTCATTTACATAATTAAAGAAATGTCTCTCTTGGTAACCACAAAAAATATATCCAAAAATAACTAAAATTATGATCCCTTACAGAGTGGGGAGCTCGAAAAGGTGTATACTATAACTCAAAATCATAAGATTATATATTTATAAATAATGCATTAGTGGAGTTCGAACAGTAACAGGCTTTTCAATATTCTTATATAAATATTTTTATTTTATGTTTCAATGCATCAATTCCTAAGATTTTCTTTTGTAAACTTTTTCCTTAAACGAGCCCTATTGTTTAAATATCTCTTCTATAATTTCATATATCAAATTTTACCATAAAATTAAATAAACTTGAAAATGGAAAAGATATATACGTGATTTTGAAAAAAAAATGGGAATATTTTTGCTATTTCTCTCAATTAAACGCTCCAAGAGACTATCTCAGAAATTGTCGAGAAAATCTTTCCGGCAATTTGAATGCGTGTTGAAAATGTAGATTCATTGAATATTTTATATGAAATTGCGCGATATTAAAATGATTGCATGTTTGATGATTAAAATAAAACAACTGTTTGATAATATTGAAATCGTAAGTCATATATTTGCAAGGCAAATAATCTGTCTGTGGATATGCGCCATGAATTATGACGCAAATTTTTTTTTGGTGAAACAAATTGAAAGACAAAATGTAGAAAAGCTCCCTTTTAGCGAACGTCAGTGTTGGAAAGAAAAAAAAAAGAGATAGTGAATTAAGTGAAATGAGCGACCTACGACGTTCCATTGATTAAAAGTGGCTAAAAGAGGTCAATTTTTGAAATTAAATGTCTCCATTAACATACGACTTCGCCACAGTGACGGCACAAAAGTGTGCAGAGATGTGAAGTGAGAGGTGGGTTAAATTTAAGACTGTTGGCTTTAAGAAGGCAAAAAAAACGCGCTAAATTGAAATATACTGCAACCAAATGAAGATCTCGCGAGACACACCCGGTAGTGACTCTTTCACTTCACCAAAATCTCCGAGGTCTCTCATTATCATGTCACTCATACACTGAGATATAGGTAGAATAGTCAGAATTACAAAAAATGCAAAAAGTAAACTTATACCTAACTTAATTTTAGATTTTACCAACCATAGAGGACTAATTTTCAATTTTACCATCTGCATATTAGATTCGAATATACAGATAGTAGAATTTATTAAAGTTTTTTTTATATTGTACCAACCATAACAGAAAGACAATTAAGTTATTTTATTACTTAAGTCTGAAGATCGTATAAAGAACTAACCGCTTTCTTATAATTGATCTCAAATATAACACTTACTTAAATTTTAAGTCGCTACTTATCCCTCGAGGTCCTGTATTTAAATTTTGCATAACGGTGTTTAGGGATTGTTGTTATGTCATATATATAAAAATTTATAACTATGTATCCTGTGAATGATTGGCATATACAACCTGTGAAGGAGTTTTACACCGTTTTCACTCTGGAGGTTGGTCATCAACGCTAAGACGGCGGTGGCCGCATAAACGCAAAGCATATAATTACTTGAAAAGGACTCGAGTGTAAGCACAATAAAATAAAAAATAAAAAAAATATAATGTTGATACATTTTAACACTAAACCTACTGACCGTTTTTTGTCGTTTCTCGGACAAATGACAAACCGCGGCAGGGTAAGATACTCAACAAATTTGTCTTGGAAAAGAGCAAAAAATTAAAATTAAAGCACTGAAAAATATATTATATATATTATAGAAATTAAGAAATGCATATTTTAAGAAATTCATAAAGTTTGATAGTGACATTATACCGTTTAAAAACGTGTTAATTTTAAATCGGTCTATTTGATCCGGTCTTGGGAGGTTTAGTGTTAATAAACTACCGTAGATACAGGTAACTTTGCAAGGGTCTTTTTAATTCTAGAACTTAAGGATGGTCCAGTGACTATAGGGACATTGTAGGATGGTTTACGGATAATCGTTAATTCCTAGAATTAACAAGTACCTTACGAGAAAGAGGGATACAAAGTCACCTGCATCTACAGTACTTCAGATTTAAGATAAGTTAAAAGCTATTTAAAAGTTGATAACCGAGACTAGAATTGAACGGACAACTTTGAAATCATATACGGACCCCTATTAAGTAAGCAAAATCGTAGTACTTTTATAACCCAAAACCGACAACTGATGTATAACTTCGTACTTGTTCTTATAATTACTTTTAATGGTAATGGGTATTCCCCGGCCTTCACTTACAATTTTAAACAGAGTCTGACTACATGACTCGTTTTCGAATTTACTATATTCATCTGCGTTGCCTATAGATCCAAAAATTCAAGATATTAGCATTCATTGGATGAAAAGCTAACCTATAAAAATTAGTATTTTTTACAAGAATTCTAAAAAAAAATATGCAACGTTATATTCTGCATACAAAATTTGTAGAAAATACCAATCAAATTTTTCTCAGTATAACTATAGCCTTTTTGTTGGATAGGGGTCAAGTCATCGATTAAGCATTTGAAAGCTATCCATGAGAGCTCTCATGGGGTCTCTTAAAAACCACCTAAAACTTGAATGATCTTGGGCAACGTATCACGTGTGACTATGACTATTTTGCGCCATGTGCATATCAGCCGAATGTTCATCAGAGAAGATGCCCCCAAATTGCCCAGAGAGGATGGCAAAATGCGGTGAATCTGTGCGGCTGCATGCAAGAGGAACCAGTTTAACGTGGTGTAAAGCTGCACCACGATGCCCACACAAATTGCCAATAATCACGAAAATGGCATCTCGAACCTGCGGCATTTTCAAGTAAAGCCAGTCAAACGGCATTTGCGCCAATTGTAGATCACTCAGGTGAGCCTGGGTGCAATAGAAACTGCATTCCGTCTAAGTGCACACCACCATTTTTATATAGTTGCACCTCCGTCTCTGGTACTGGAGAGTAAGAAATCCAACATGATCCAAGAATGAACTTGTGCAGAAGCGCCAAGAAACACCAAAGGTGCGAGCAAGAAGCAAGTACATATGCTTCGTGTGGAGCATATGGGAGATTGCCCGTGTGAGTATCGAAGTAATTGAAATAAAAGTTAGCATATTAAACTAGCCACTGACTTTGATGGATACTTGAGTATGTGTTAAGCAAGAAAAAAACGACAAAACGCACCTTACAGCACGCAATAGTCGAACATGTTTTAGAAAAGTAATGTCGTGCCTGAAATCGAGATTGATTTGCGATCGCTGATCTTATGAGTTTCACGAATGGTCAATTAATGAGGTGTCAAGAGCTGACTACAAAAAATTATGTCAGTCCTAATCAGTGTAGGAGTCTTTAGATATCTTTTCAATTTAACAGGTTGGTGAAGCGGGCGTTACGTTGAATTATAAGGTTCTAATAGCACTCAAAGACTTAATCAAAAAACTGCCTTGTGGCAAGAGACTTTTGGATGAAACACAGTGGTTACGATGCACTCTAACAAAATACCAGCTGTGGTAAAAATTCGATGAAATAAAATTCCTAATATAGCATTAAATAATGTGGACCTCAAATAATGTTTAAGTTAACTAAAAAACGCAAAACTAAGACAAAAAAATTAAGTTAACTAAAAAACGCAAAACTAAGACAAAAAAACTAAGACTAGCATGATATAAAGCAGAATACTTGGGGATAAAAAAGGAGCTTGGATTTAAAATAGTGGAAGATACATAAAGGACCAAATTGAACCCAGGAAAATTTTTAGAAGAATATTTTAAAAACCATTGAGAATTGTAGGAATAGCTGAGAAAATTCGAACTTTCCTAAAGTAAGATTTTTCAGCTGCTTAAACTCGTTATTGAGCTGTCCGTTGAGAAGTTCATCAAAGTACTCCACCAATCGCTACAGGATGCTCTGTTCTCTTGACACCCACTTAAAGAGGATACGTGAATCTTCTTTAAGTGGATCCTCTTTAAGAGGATACGGGTATCCTATTTGTGAGTATACGTAGAGCCTCCTTAAGAGCATACGTGGATCCTCTTCGAAAGGATACGGGGGACTATATTTAAGAGGACACGGAGATCCTCTTCAGAATTTATGGAAAGCTATAGGAAACTGAGAAGATTTTTTCTCTGAGTTGAAAATAATCCTCCACTGACGCTTCCGGAAGGGACACTCGTGAAACTCACTCAGGAACACACTCAGGAACACACTCAGGAAGATACGGGGATCCTTTTTTAAAAGGTACCGGGAACCTCTTTGAAATGGATTCGGAAATCTTCTTTAAGAGCATAGTCTTTGGAATCGAGAGGAGGATATTACTGGATTGGACGACTCTGTTTGCCCTACTTCTGTTGATAAAGCATCCTCATCTGGAGCTCTGGATAATACTATCCTTTGTTAGGGAAATAAATAAAGCATAGGCAGCAAAAATCTGGAAAGCCAAAATTCTGAACATCAAAATCCCGAATGGGCCAATATTTCGAAAGCCAAAATTCCGAATGTTCAAAATCCTGAAAGGAATGAAATTATATGAAGGGTAATGTGTAGTATAAAATTTTGTAGTATAATGTGTAACGGGAGTAGCTATGTCACTTTTAAGAATTCGGGATTTTGCCTTTCGGGATATCCGCGTTCGGGATTTTGACTTTAGAGATTTTGACCGGGACCCAAATGAAGAAGGTGAGTACAATAGACTCCAGTCGCAATGCCCGAGCCTGTTCTGGGACTGCCTCAATACACAAAATAATAATAAAAATCATAATAATAATAACTTAAAGGTTTCACACTCTTAATATGATATTTTATACCGTTAGGTGACACTACCTAACCAATCCTATGTTTCACAATCTTATAAATTACCTTTCCGGTAATACTCAGTTACTCTCAATCTTGCATTGTTCCTCATGTAATGCCCTAGACACACTGACGACTTAAGCCGAGGGACCACTTAGTGAAAAATGATGGAAATGTAGTTTACCCATTATACTGAGCCTCATGCTTAGTGTTCCGCCCGCTTCATATTAAAATCAAAATTAGTGGTGACACTAAACCTACCATAACCCGGTCAAATTGACCGGTTTAAAACTAACACATGTTTAAACTTAAAACGGTACAATGTCACTATCAAACTTTATGAAACAAACCGCGGTTTGTCGTTTGACCGAAAAACGACAAAAAACGGTCGGTAGGTTTAGTGTTAAAATATAGTGAATTAGTTGAATCATAACTAACCTCAATCTATTTCTATGTAATCTCATTATTATCTTCTCGGATCATTGACAACAAGGCTGAGATAAGGCATTCTATTCTAAAACTCTACTCCTCCTTAAGTGATACACCCAACCAACATAGTAAAAAATACTTTCACGATTTTTTTGGTTTTGATCTGTTTGATCTTCTAAATGAATAACAGTCAAAAATAGGTCACACTTCATTGTGAAAATAATAGGCAACTATAATTATTATAAATTCGTCCTTTCAGGATTAGCCCATTAGGGATTTTGGATTTCAGGATTTTGAATTTTCGGGATTTTGGTTATTTGACATTTTGGTTTCTCGCAATTTTGACCCATTCAGGATTTCGACTCATTCGATAATTTGGATTTCGGGATTAGGACCAATTCGGAAATTAGGATATTTGGAATTTTGCCTTTTCCGGATTTTTACTTTTCGGGATTTTAGCTTTTGGGATTATCTCTTTCTTGAGCACTCAATGGGTCAAGTGGTAGAGAACTCGCTCTATGATGCAAGTGTCCCGGGTTTGAATCCCCTTTAGCTCACCAGGAATTTTTCTGGCGTTAATTGTGTTCGGATTGCATCCAGTGAGTTGCACTGCACTTGATTCCACGGTCATGGGACTGACAACCTCATCCCGTACAAGTAAAAATAATAATGCATGTCTAGAAATCCCGTTGCGGGAAGGCCTTGTTCCTTCATGGAATGTTGTGCCAGCATGGCCAGAATTATTATTATTTTATTATTAACTTATTTGTCAATGTTTATTTAAGATAAACTAGGGCGAAGCCTGAATGATTTCAAATATCGAAAATAAGCCACGCCCCTATGTAACTTCTTTTATAAAATATTGTTTAAAATATTTTATGAGTTATTTCTCTGTGTAGTACTACCAAAAGTGTAACCAGAAAAGGATTAAAAATAAATATATTTAAATAAATAAATATAAAAATAAATAAATATATATATGGCCGTAGCCTATTTTTGGTATGCCAAATCTTAGGATAGAGATTTAGTTAATATGTGTGGTATAACGAAAGTATCCCAAACTCTCATCCCCATTACTATAGAACTCAGCGGAGACCAAATACTAAACGATTTCAAATCAGCTGAATTCTGCTAACTTTAAAACGACACTCGTGAGGTAGTGCCATTTCCAAATAATTTGGTCAGCACTTTTTGTTCTAGGACTGCTGACCGGTCAGCATATTTTTACTGATAAACTTAGCATTGTCACGAAAACTCGCAAGGCTTTTCCACAGCGTCCTATACTACGTTTCTGGAGCGAGCTGACGGAGAGTCGCCAGGACTGGGGGAGGTTAGTGCGAGAGGCCCGGTCCCTTAAAGGGACCTTGCAGTGAGCGACCTAAGTAAGTAAGTAACTGAGCAAAAATATGCTGAAAACGTTGCTTTTTTCAGCTAACTGTGCTCGCTGGGAAGGACGAATATTTAGAGATTGTTTTGTATGATGTAATGAATAGGGTAAAGTGGCACAAGTTGGACAATGGTACAATTCGAACAGGGCTTTTTTTCTTGATAAATTTTGTACTTTATTTTTATTTGTATACTTTTAATGCTTTAGTTTTATAATTTGGATCCTTGTGCTTAAAAACAAATTTTATACAGTATTTATCAAGAAAAAAGCCATGTCCAACTTGTACCGGCGAATTGTCCAACTCGTAACACTATGTCCAACTTGTATCACTTTACCCTAATTCTACAGTTCGATAATTTCGAAAATATGAACCCTTTTTATCTTCTCAGAGTGGATAAAGCAGGAACTAAATTGGTGAAAGCAAATCTATTATTTTTTCCAGTGTCTTATTAAATGTTCATTTAAAGCTCCAAAGAATCTTTCTATACATAGCAACAATTTTCCGCAATGCTACAAAAATTGGCCATAGAGGTCACAGGCTTGAGAACCTCTGTTGTATAACTTTAAGGAAAAACAATGTCGTATCACAATTCCATAATTCCATGAAATCCATCACTCTCAGAGTTCATCGGTAAAATCCATTATAATGGTACTCACCTTCCATCCAGCACTGCTGTTGGAATCGCCCTTGTCCTTAAAGTATGGAACATTTTGCACCATCCACTCATATATTTGGCTCAATGTAAGACGATTGTCAGACGCCGAACTTATGGCCTGAGTAATTAAATCGGCGTATGATAGGTTCCCCCAAGCATTTCTCCGTGAAGAATTCTTTTTGGACGATGCCACATTCGGGGATGTGATTTGTTGGCCAGCTGCTGGAAAATTAAAGGCAAAAATGACACCATTAATATAATGAATCAACATATTTATTGTCAAGAAAAATTCATGTTAAATTCAAGATGAAAATAGAAAAAAAGCAAAACAAGATGTGGTGAATGAGATGTACACAGAAAATACGAGACTCTTACACGAGTGTTATCAGTAAAACGTCATGAAAAAAAAATCTGGGGGCACGCACCAGATACGAAAAAAGCCCGATATAAAAGTCTTCGAAAAAAAACACAACTTGAAAAATTTACGCATCAAATATTTTTTTGAATTCGCGTTTGATTTTTTTTTGTTGTAATTTCGAACAAAATCTCTCTTGAACATCATGTTGAGATTTTCTACTTTTAGTGGGAAGATCTTTCAAAACGCATGTTTGATGTAATTTTTCAAAGACTTTTCATTACTAATGCTAACTTTCTGTGAGCAACAGAGAAATGGATCTTCATTATCAATTTTGAAAGTTAATTGGACGAATTCAAGTATCAAATTGTGCAGAAATTTAACAACCTGCTGAATTAAAAATGTGCATTATTTTGTTGCTCGAACTTTACAAAAAAATGAGAACAATAGATGATTCCTTACTTTTATAAGACGTAATAATATTAGAAACGATTCTTCAAGATCAAAAATTACATTTTTCTGATAGGGGCATTTATTGGAGTAAAATTGGGTAATACGGAATCACATTATAATTCGGAATATTAGGATTTACTCACTGTCTCTGATACTCAAAGAAAGAATGAATCAAATTGTTTATGTAGATAGGCAGTAAAGTCATAATCGGATTGGACTTCTTTGGGGGTTCGTCAATTGTTTAGAAGCAGTTTACAATTTTTTTTTTTTTTCAAAATAAAAAATAAAAACAGATATCGTTAAAGCATTTTTAATAGATTGAACCAAATCCAAATTCATCTAAAAGGTTTTTGAATCATGGATAATTTATACAAAGATCGATACTTATTGTTACAAAATGGCTATTTTGAAGAGGTTTTGAATTGCGAATCAGTCTTAACTGATTACTAAAATCACCCAGAAAATTCGGAAACCAGAGTAAATAAAATTTGAAAGGTTTTGTAATCGTGGAATAAATCTCCCAAGTTTCAAAACGTTCTAACGATTTTTAAAGGTTAAATGCCAAAATGAGAATAGCCTAATTTTAAACTAGTTGAAACCGTTTTTGGGTCGATTTTAAGCTACAGTACTTATATTCTTTTAGCTGAAGTTTTAAGCTATTTTGGAGAGGTTCCAAGATAATTTACGAAGCGGTTAAAATCGGTCATTTTAGCTACATAAATATGAAAATTGGTACTGTGATAAAAATTATGTAAAATCCTCAAATTCTTGAGCATTAGGGTAAGATGGGGTAATTCGGAATAAGGTGTATTTTGGAATTTTGAGATTTTCTCACTGTTTCATACGGTCAAAAAGAAAAATAAAACCACGAAGAAGTACAAGACTTTGCATTCGAGTGTACTTCTTTGTTGTTTTTTCGTCTTACCATCTAGAAATGTTAGGGAATCTCAAAATTTCAAATTACCCTATCTTACCCTACCCCGTACACACAGAAAAATGGAAAATTCTTAAACAGAAACACCCAAGAATTTAATTTCAAATCCCATCCAATGAATGCCAATGCCCTAATTCTAAATCCTTGATCGTTTAGTTTTAGTTGCAATTTGCAAATCCGTAGACATTTTTCATTTTCCGGCTAATGCAGAACTTAAGTTCCCGATCTCTTAACTTGAAAGAGCTAGGGATTCTAGCCCATTTCTTTTGCTCAGAGCTTTTAAACTTAAACGCCTCGGGGATTCACGTCCAATTTAAGTTCCCAGGATCTTATATATTCTTAAATTTAGAGTCAAAATTTTTCTGTGTGTAAGAATGTAGTACCACTCACCAATTTTATTCTTCAAAATAGTTCATGAAAAATTAATTTTCAGCTCATAGCTTTGGAGGCTGAGAATTCAAGCATTCAGCAAAATGTTTTTCGCTTCGTTACTTCTCTTTTTAATGAATTACTGACACAATTTTTAGGTTTTGAGATTAATCGTGCAGATTGACATCAGCTTTTGCTAAAGGTGTCGGAAATTTCGCTCTATGAAAGATTAATCGCGAATTCCAGTGACGTAAAATTTATTCTACATTTTATTGCGTTTAGTCTTAATTCAAAATGTTTTTCCCCAACTTGGAGTCTCCTATTTCCAATGCGATATCTTAATATACTTGACACCCCGATAAATTGATGCAATTCTAATCATGCAAGTCTTGCACATTTATCGAATACTCTCTCCAAAGCGATCGTCAACTTAAAATTCACTTGATTGCTCAATAATGAAGTAACTTTTATTCCACAAGCATTAATCCCGGAAAATTCTTCAAGTGTCTGTCACAATGTTGAACGCCCACGGGAAGCAAATTAAAATTTCAGCTCAGGAGACAAAATGCGATCTTGTGCACTCAATCAAAATCTCATAAATGTCGCTTGGGACGTCATAGTTCAGTGTATAAAATTTAAATAATAAAAGTTCTGGACAAAATCCAAAGTTCTTTTTCTTATTCCCCATCACAATAAAATGCTAAAACCGGAATATATTGCGACTGTGTATCTTACTTTTTGCCATGTCTGGCACAAGCGTCGATGAATTGAATAAGTCATCGTTTTTTGTGGGTCGAATTCTATCTAAAGTCAACAGTGAATATATAAAGAGCTTTTTATCATCAAGTCTCATGATTTCGCGCAAAATTCCCAAGTTGATATAAAATCTAAAATAAGACTTTCTGGCATCTTAAAAAAGTTATACTTAAATTCTTTTGAGTACAAGAAAAAAGTTAATTATTATGAAACTTTGAAAAAATGCTTCATTAGAAGGTTCAGCAAATAAGATAATTCTGAGTTCGCGGTAAAAGAATGTTACTTAACAGTTTAAGCTTCCATAAATCCATGATAAGATGAGAATAGAACTGAATGAGCATCATAACGTTTTTATTTTTCGTTTATCCTTGATTTAGAAATACTCCATTCGTTGACGATATTTTGTTACATTTTTCTTTTTAATGAACATTTTTTACTATATTATACCGTATTAGATAAATAGTTAATAAAATTTTCTGTGCCATTCAGAAGAGAGCATTTAAAAAAAACGTACTTGTTTCCCGTATTTCTCAATTTACGATATTATAAAAAAAAATGATTTTTTCCATAGTCCCTGGTGTTATCTTAATTTAAATCGTTTCTTAACGTGCCTAGTCAAGGACAATTTATTTTCTCTTTATAAAGATTTTTAACATTCACGTACAACCTACATTATGATCATACATAAAGTCTTTTAAGAAATTATAAAATATATTGACCTTTTAAAATTATAAAGTCAAATTAATAATTGAAAATTTTCATCTTTGTTTTAGTTTTCAAATAATTTAATTTTGAATATGAAATTTATTCATGAATTAAAAAAAATCTTAAGCTTTTTTGGAATATTTTTTGGTAATATTAGAACCTCTTCGTCCTTCAAAAACTGAAAATTTTGAGGTGAGTTTGTATTATTTGAAGCATATCATTACCCCTTAAAACATTACTTAAATTAAATTTTTAAGCTTATGAACTTTTAAAGTAAGAAATATGAATTTCTTTAAATTGACCACTCAGAAGACTCAGAATAAGAAACGAATAACTCGCAGTAGGTAAATTTTACAGGAGAGTGATTTGGAACTGAGAATTTACATGCATCGTATAAGATTTTTGAGATTTAAAATCTCTATAAATTTTAAAATAATTATCTTTCAAGTATAATATTCACAGAGAAGGTAGAGGGTTAAAAGAAGTATCAAAAAAGCGAATAAAATGATTTTTGGAAAAAAATCGAGTTACTCGACTTATATTCAGACAAGTCGAAATTGTCTTGATCGATTTTGAAAAGGTTTAGTGGAGGTCTATTAAGCAATACACCTGCAAATGAATTGCGTTTTTGAATGAATTTCTTTCAGTTTCCAAAATTTTCAAAAATATAACTACTAGCAGTCGTATAGAAAATATAGTTATATTTCTTCAGCAATTGAACAACGTTTGTTTTTTTTTTTTAGAAAGTAATATTATAATTTTATTTTTAGGAATTTTAGCGCAGTCAGAAAATAGAAAAAAACTCAAAATCTATATAAAAATTGATAGAAAATATAATAAAATGTATATACAAATCGAAATAAAAGAAATAATATTGGGAACAAACTAACAAGAATACCAAAAGTAAACCTATTATTCATTTTGTTTCTCAGACTTGAGTGAAACTACTGTGACAAACAAGACAATTTTATTCTAAATCTTATCCTTCTTCACTTAAATCCGTGGGCGTTTTTAGCAAATACAGAATATTTAGCGTAAGTGCCTAAATTCGATCTTCCTAAAATAGATACATAATTGAACCAGAGTTCTGTAAGAAAATACCAGAGAAAGATATATTTTTCTTCCGGTACGTGTAAGTCTTTTTATTGATATCTACGAGTATAAAGAAAATATTTCGCAGTTACCATATATTTCTGGGAAATTATTTTTACATGAGTTGACCCAATATTTTTTTGGTTGTTTTTCCCACTGTTATATATTTCATTGAATTGGAAAAAAAGATTTTAAGAACAATAAAAAGATAATTTAAAGAGAGATGAAATTTTGAATATTTAGAAAATATTATAAAGCCTCTTAACATTTTCCATGTTATTCATTTAAGAACTTCAATAAGGCGAAATACTTCTTCTGATCAACACTATCTTAATTAGGAAAATTTGTTCATTGGAATTTGTAAAATAAATGCAAGGCGGTAACGGATAATATTCCAATATAAACTAACACTTGCGACTTAAATAGCCCTGAAACGGGTTTTAAACTCTAGATCTAACCCAGTTCATTAAAGTTTCGGAATTGATTGTGATTTTTCAAAATCATAATCGATCATTTGTTTTTAATATTCATCTATAAATCAAAATTCTTACAAAAATTTTGCTTGATAAGAAATTAATAAGTTAAGCAATATGGCTAAACTTTAAATCTAAATCTCGTATTATTATCTTTTAACCTCATGTTCTTTGTTTTCTCTAATTTATTTATTTTTTTTTAATAATTTTTATTTTTAATTTTAAATCAATGATCAATTTTCCTAATACTTTCTGATCGTGTTGAAATAGAAACAAATTTCAAGTTACATTATATAAAACATCTTGCCATAATTTTGAAGCTCGTGAACAAACATAATTTTGATTTCAAGTCCAACAAGTGAAAGACAACACAAATTATTCTATAAAGCAATATTTTGATTTTTTTTTTAGTTTCCTAAATCTAATCTTAACAGTATTTCTGTTTACCAATATTGAATATGAATATATAAAATAGAACTCTGAAAGACATGAATTCATAAATCTATGATAAAATAGATCTTATAAAATTTAAAACAGATTTTTGAATTCGTGAAGAGAGAAGATTATATTAGTTTCCAAACTACGGATCCCAGCGAGCACCAAATGCTAACCGATTTCATTTCAGCTGAAAATCTATGTATTTTCAGGTGAATTCTGCTACCCTTTAAACGACACTCGTGAGGCAGTGTTCCATATATTTGGTTACCACTTTTTCATCGAGAACTGCTGACTGGTCAGCATAGTTTGGCTGATTGATTCAGCAAGAATATGCTGAAAACGCTGTTTTTGTTCAGCTAGCTCGCTAGGATAAAGTATCATTTTATTATCTTAAATTTAAATAAATTCTATAACGTTCCAAGGCGTAGATAACTGTGTCGCTCACGGTTCACCCGAATGCCGATCTGTCGATCTCGTGCCGGTTTGCCGCAAATAAGTTTACAAGATTAGTGTTTCCAGTACAGTACACTAAAATTTACCAGCCGAATTGTCTGTAATGAATTTATAATGTTACACGAGCTTAGATGAACGCTATACTTTTTAAGAGCAAACTGACATATAAATCAGCGGATTTTTCGCTAAAATCGTACCGATCTGCCGATGTTTGTTAGAACGATGTGCATGTTTAACATACTGATTTGTCGATTTCTAAGTTAAACTCTGCTAATCTGTCGATTTCATAGCAAAATAGTGCCAATATGTCGATTTTCACCTCCAAATCGGCACAATTTTGCCAATCGCCGCTCACGGTTCACTCTGAGAACCATTTATTCACCCCTTGTAACTTTCTATTTTAGTTTAACTTAGGGTAAGTAGGGCACCTTTGAATTGGGACAGATTTGAAATTGGATTTTTTTTATTCTGTTTTAAAATGGAATTGAGCTTTATTCTGATGTAATTTAGTTTCCCAATTGGTTTGTTGAGCTAAAATATCATCATAAAACCCAGTTTTATTTAAAAAATAGGAGAAAAGCCCAATTTCAAAACTATACTCATTCAAAGGTGCCCAACTTCCCCATAAGATGGGAAAAATTTAATATTTTTTTAGTCAAATTTAAAAAGCGATTTTAGGAAAGGCAGTAAGAATTTCTTGCACAATATTATCTCCAGAAATTATATTTTATAAATTTTAAATTAAAAGAAAAGAGTTCTGGTTCGTTTCAATAGAAATGAAAATTCTTCATTAGTCAAAAACATGTACCGTAGATGCGGATAAGGTGGCCTCTGAACGTGACCTTGCCACCCTTCTGTTCGTAAGTTTTTCTTTAATTCTAACGGCGTTATCACACTTGCACATTAAAATTTTAATGTGATTAACATTAATTGTCGCTTGTGAGCGTCCAAATATGTTATTTGTGTCTTTGAGTCACTTAATATTTGGGGCTTTTCTATTTATTGATAAAGAAGTGGACTTGGGCTGCAAAAATAAGTTTAAATTTACCTAAAGCATTAATATTTTTCACATTAAAAAATTAAAGAGAAAATCCCATTAATTTTTCGCATTAATACTATAAATCAATTTATATAAAATTTTCCCGCCCAAGTCTACCTTTTTATCAACAAATAGATCAAATTTTGAATACAAAATGATTTAAACACACAAATTACACATTTGGACTCTCACCAGCGACAATTAATGTGAATCATATTAAAATTTTAATGTACAAGTGTGATAACACAGTAACACTTAAAGACGGTCCTTACCGATCCGATCTATTATATAATATTCGATCAGTAAAGATCATCCTTAAGTGCTAGAATGGGGGCAGGATGGTAAAGTCACTCGCATCTAGGGTAAAACGAATTATAAGATTTGCTTTAAACTTATCAATGAAGCGTTATCTTTAATTTCTTGTATTTAGAATTAACAGCTATATTTCAAAAAAAGAAAACTTTTTAAAGTTACCGAAGTGATACCACTATACTATATAGATCTGCATTTACCAATAAGAAGCAAAAAACCAAAAAAACACATTTTTTTAAGCCTTTGTACTCGACTTAATAAAATCAGAAAAGTTATGAGAGTCAAGGAGAAATTATTACCTCCAGATAATTGTTGATTGCTGCACTTATTACTCTCGGTGTCATCGCTGGGCTCGACAATGTTGTCAGGTCGTGGCAGTGGCCAAGTATTGGACCTGGCCCTGGTCTGTGGCTCAAAGTTACCATCCTGGAGCTCAGTGAGGGTCTCCATTGGCAATCCATCGTTGGATACACCATCGAGGCCTCGCGGTGGCGATGGCCAAATAGATCCAAAAGAATCCATTTTTGCACTAATATGTCTGGTCTACACAGCAAAACGCAATCACTGACAATTTCTCGCACAAAACTCTTCTAGCAAAATTTATCTGTCGTAAATCAACTGGATTAATCTCTCTCACTAATCTCAGTTTCTTGTCTTATCGCACAAACTTCGCCAACAGAATCTACTTGTGGACCACTTAAATTATTTTATTTCTTGCTCGTCAGAATTCTCTGGGCTTTTCTTCTTTTTTTTGAAGCAGCAACACAACAAAAATCACACCTTCGTTTTTATGACAAGCCGTTTGCGTTTGTGAGCACTGTCAACTGTTTCAACTAACGCCACATCAATTTCTACGCACTATTGTAATAGTTTTTATATACCCTTAATTATTTACATGAAACTGGGTTTGTCTCCTGCAGAGAGAGAAAAGAATCACAAATTAATCACTGTTGTCGACGTCACTTTCACAGGCACATGCAAGATAGGTGTATTTGGGAACGAGGAAGTGCGATCGTCGTTCGTGAAATCAGCGGTCAAAATTCACATGAGATAATTTGAGCCAATTTTGATCGAAGGTGTTCAGAACACCTGCGGTTCAAAGAGGTGATATAATTGAAGATGAAAAAAAAACGAGGCAGAAGATGCCAAAGAACACTTCAGACAACTTTCTACTCTTTCAAAGATTCTCTCGGTTAATTGCAATTCGATGCACTCCGGACTGTCCTTCCCATTAATTTTGCACATCAGGGCGCCTCTACCTGGTTTAACAAAAAAAAAGTACTGTGCCCCTTAATCCTCCTTTTCGGAATCATCGTGACTCGTCCTCAGACGTTTTTTTTTTCTCTCTGTTTTGGTACATCCTCCCCAAAAATTGCACTGAGGTCAAAACCATTCGTGGTAAGTGCAGTGCTTTTTTTCTGTGCCAAGCCAAAAAGAACGATCGAGGCATTGGAAGAGAGGCAGACATTTATTTCCTCCGTATGAAAGTGGATTTTTTGTTGTATATAAAATATACACGAGTTGTGCTGAATTTATTCTGAGACGTAGTTTGAAAACGATTCAGTGCTTGGGAGTTAGTGGGACAGAGGCACAGGGGGGTCTATGGCAAGTGAGATAGTGAAGGAGAGTTCTAGTCATAGGAGTTTTGCTAAAAAGACGCGATATCGCATATAACAACTACCATGCTATGTAAATGATTAACACGTGATCAAATACGATCACTAGTTTGAGAGAGCCGCAGAAGAGACGAAAAAATCCCCAAGAGCACAGAGCTGACACAATCTGATAGGGGGACAGGGACAGACTGAGGAGTATGATCACCTATGGCCCTAACACAGCTACATGAATTTAAAAAAAGAAAATAAAATTGATAGAGGCCTCTTTTATCTATCGCGATATGCGTTAGTGTTAGACGTCGTTGATTCTTTTTTTCGGTTGAAGAAAAATGTTAATTATTTCACATTTTATTGCATGATCACTGTACAACTTAGATCGATAGAGGGGGGAGGGCTACTTGGTGTGCGAATATATGAAATTTATTTCAACCAACGATCGAGTTTCTGGTTAGGTTAAACTCCATATACCGATTCACGATCGCGATCTTCATGACTGCGCGCAATGGTGAAGTACAACTACTTATCAAACTCCCTGTGTGCATTCATTAATGAATAAATTGGCTTGGATGGTCGATTGGGTATTTCAATTTTCTCAGCATCATTGCGCCAAAAAAAGATAAGGGTGAAGTTACCACTTCCCGCCACTTTTACTCCTAACAATAAATTTAAAGATCAGTATGACCCCTTTTGGCAAAACTGTTTACTTTTGAAATTTCGAACTATCTTATTCGAACATTTTGACAGATTAGAAGGCTTCCAATTAGCGATCACTTGATACGGCACATTCACGTAACACTAGAAACCTCAATAATTGGAAATCTTGAATTGAAAGATCTCCGATATATATGGAATTGAACTGTTGCCTAACTTTGGAATTTCGAAAATTTTGACAAGATTTCCGAAGATTTTAGCAACCACTCATCGAGTTATCTAGACGGCAAAATAAAGAACGTATTGTGCTCCTCATTAAAGTTCCCATATCATAACAATTTATATTTTATTATATAGCTGCCTAATTTCAAAATGGCAAGTTTTCGAAATATTTGACAAGTAGCTTCGAATATTTCAACAATCGCTAAGCATCACACTAAGGATTTTTTTTCAGTTTTAACAAAACTAATTCTTGTAAAATTTAAGGTTTTTCGAGAATTTTGTCACTTGATTCTAAGCCACTTTGAAAATTTTGACAATGACTCGGAACGCCGCTTTTTTAAAGAATTATTCGTTATTTTCACAAAAAATTGCAATACTTGCTAAGAGTTTATAATTAACTAGTCAAAAAGATGGAAAAATACAGGTGTTTAGTTTCTAAACGTTGAATAGCCCAATTTGAATATTAAAGTCTTCGAAAATTTTGACGTTCGATTCAAATGCCTTGAAGATTTCGAAACCCTTTATATGATCTCTTCACGTTATACTAAAGAATTTCTTCAGACTATCATTTAAAAAACTTCTCTAAAGCTGGGTATAGAGATTTGTGTCAAAGTTTGGAATTTCGATGTTTTTAATTCAGGCTCTAAACTCTTAAAAAATTTTGACGTTCAATTCTAAACGCCTGGAATATTGTAATATGCGTTCGGAACGGCAACTAAAAACTTCTTCAGATTTTCACAAAAATTTTATATCGAGATATTGTTTATAAATAACACGTGACAGAGATATATGAAAGATAAGGGCATAGGGGAAAGTACTCTACCTTCGAACGTTCATGCCTTCGAATAATGTGAATTTTCTTTTATTTTTGCTAAGATATTTACACATTTCTATTACCTATTACTTAGCTTGTCATCAATTTTTGATAATTATGTGACAATCATGTGAAAATATCTTAGGAAACATAACAGAAATTCACATTATTCTAAGGCATGAACGTTCGAAGGGAGAGTACTTTCCCCTATTCTTTCTATATTTCGAACTATACAATTTTAATTCTTTAAAAAAAATATTAAGATATTATTGCGATTGGTACTGTAGAGGTTTTAAAGAAATATATTTCATTTCTTTCTGAATTTTAAAACTATTAGACAGCAACGTATAAGTCTTAAAAAAAATTAAGAAATTGAGTAACTTTCCATTCAACCGGCTTATAAGAAATTCGCAATCGAATGTCATTGAAAGTGTTTAATTTTTATTTTTAATGCTCTTAATTTTTGATGAAGTGCTCTTAGGTAATACGAAATCAAATACAATATTTCAGCTAAAATTGATTTGACTGAGTATTTTGAGATGGCGGAAAGTGGCACAAAGGTGGCGAGAAGCGGTGACTTATGAGTCTGTTTAGAGATCTTGAGAGGATCAATACCCAGGAAGTAAAATTCTGATCTTTTAGAGTGAAAACTTTTAGATGAGCATTGAAATTGGCTTTTAAATAGCACATACTGAGAAGTTTGTGTAAATCTCAGAGTCCCTTATCAGTGCTTCACTTATAAGGGTCACTGTAATAAGGAGTCATACAAACAGCCTCTTATATTGCTCTATAATGTCTAACTTAACAATTACAACAAGTTAATCTAAAAGTTAAGAATCTTCCTCCCGGATGCCCAACAAAACCAATTTCTTAAGACTTTTTTTTCATAAATTCTAACTCTCGCCCATTGGTGTTTGAAGTGTATATTGTTTGAGATAATAATAACCAGAACTCACTAGTTCAAGAATATTTTAGCAAAGAACGCGGGAGAAGTGTATGTGTGATGTGCTAAAGGCACATTTTTTCTCAGCTTCTTTTTCTTAAATAAATATCGCCAACATTCACGAATGAAGATTCGCCAGAGAGTACACAAATGTAAGACATCAGGAAAATTTTTCTACCATTAAGTAAAAGTAAATTGTTCGGGGCAGAAGAACGCTGAGAAGGAGGGAAGGAAGAAAAAGCCCGATCTTGTCTCTTTCACTCGTTCACTTTTTCCTTGAGGAATTTTCCCACAAGACGCAACACAGAGGCAATTTTTCCAAAGCCGTAAAGAATATATATGTATATATATAAATATATATATATAACTAAAGCACCAGCACTGATAATCTTGTCCACTGCACAATTCCCCTTGTCACGTCAAGCGATCATGGGCAGAGAAAACTGCTGCGATGGACGAAAAGTGTTTTGGGTTGCAATTTGCAAAAATTAAAAGCTCGGTTTTTTTAGCACGAAAATCCTGGCGGAAAAATTCACCACCGAAAATTTTTAAAACTCGGACTTAACAGCGGTCAAAACGCGACCTCGTGGCTTCTTGGCAAATTAACTTCGTACAGGCGAACTTGCTCTCGATCCGGATGTGAACACACAACTAAACCCGTCTCACATCGCACAGCAATCGCCAAGCGGGCAGTTTTTCGTGATGGCACTGCCAAGTACTTTACTACACAGAACCGTCCTCCAATACAAGCGTCGAATGGCTGTTCACAATACAAATGGAGCTCTGTGCCCCCCATTTCTATATACCCAGAAGATATACATTATGTGCATATATTACATGGTAGAGCGGGGGCTAGGCAAAGCAATTCTCCCAACGAAGAGTCCCCCCAATCCGAGCCACCAGCGATTTATCAGTGCTGGAGTTTGCCCAAGAGACTGGAGAAAATTTGGAGCCAACACATGCCATCTTCTTCTCTCGCAAGCCAATCCCTCCCTCTCGCACCAGCCCCAATCCGCGCATTTTCCCCATCGTCAACTCTCTCGCCCCATTTTTCCCATGCGCCCGCGACAACTTGGAGCTTTTCTCAACCCAACCCAGCATAAGCTCCATCTTCGCAATTCCGTACACGTGATCGTGTGGAAAATATCATACTGGGGCTTTTTTTGTGCTACTTGTGCTGGATCTCCCCATGTCCATGGGGCACATGCCACGGCTACCAACTCACTTGATTACACCGCCTTATCGCATCCACTCCGGACAGTTGATTAATAATGATGGGCCGAGATACACTGTCAGTTAATTTTTCTCATATTTTTCCACCACAAGCCCCACTCTCAGTCAGAAAAGGAAAGAATAAGAGAAAAGTATAGAAAAATCCCTTAATTCTTTGCTTATTCTACCTCAACAGTCGGCATGGTCTTTGAGTATTTCTTGCCACCGCAGAAGAGGGCATGAATTTATGGTTTGAAGTCCAAAAGACTTTGATAAAAGCCATTTGGGATTAACTTTTATGTTACATTCGCCCTGTCGAGCGTTTCACAATCATTCAAATCGAACTAATTTCTTTAATAACTCACAAAGCACTGTGATTTGATTTTTAAAGCAAATAACCCTTTGTTGATCGTAGAACAGTGGCAGTAATTTAACCCGCTATTCACTGAAAAAAGACTAAATTTACTTACTATTCAAGCCAAGAGAAAAAATTGAAACCAACGGAAAACAAATATTTTTAAACTGGCCGACTGAATTTCAGTGCTCTATTGCCTTAAAATTAACTGTCTGTCTTTAATTCCCTTAAAGGCTATTATAAAAAATATTAACTGAAAATCTCAATTTTTAGTTGAAAATAAACATAAAACATAATTGAAATTAATATTTTCCGAGGTTTCAGCTTGAATTTCTTTAATTTTTGAATATCTAAAATGCTTTCTTGATTAATTTACGTTTTCATGTCCCTAATTTATTCATAAATTCTTAGATAAATCCTAAAACGATAAATTTTTGAATAGATATTTTAATTCTGATTATTTCCCAAAAAAAATTTTCAATGTTAATGTGTAAAACCTGTTAGAGTTTTCTAAGTAAGTGTAAACTATTATATACTAACGAATATTAAAATAGATTTTTAAAAAATTCTTTGGGTTTTCCTTATTTTTTAGGTGATTTTTATGACTTTTTTAACATTCAAATATTGAAATCAAATCAACTTGTCAGAATATAAGTCGAACAACTCGATTTTTTACAAAAATCGTTTTATTCGATTTTTGGATACTTCTTTATACCCTCTACTTCCTTTTGAATATTATACTTGTAAGATTTATTTTCAAAGTTCTAGAGATTTTAAATCTCAAAAATCCTATGTTCTGCTTGTAAAATCTCAGCTTCAAATCGCTCTCCTGTAAAATTTGCTTACTGCGAGTTATTCGTTTCTTATTCTGAGCGATCGATAAGATATTATGAGCTTACAATTTAAAATAGAAAATTATCATTTTGATCCAGAATTTTATATACAAATCTTGAAAACCGCCTTTAGCACAAATATGAAAGGTTACAACTTATTCAAAAGTATGAAAAGCCTACAATTGCCATGATACTGCATAATTTGATATAATTTCTCAATAAATTTAGTAAAATACTGACCTTTTATTCACTACTGTATCGCAAAATTATTTTTTAAATTTAGTATTTTGCCCCCAGACAACTTTAGACCTTATAAATTTTTGAAAACCACTTTAAACTCGTTTTTTTCTTTATATCTTTTATATTAAGGATATTTTTGGTTAAAATAATAAATTTTTCCCATCACATAGTGGTTGGAAAAAAGCTTAGACAGGAAAAATAAAAAAGGCGTAATAGCTTAAAAACATTTTTTTTTTAATTTCAAACATGCATATAAATACTAGGACCCAAATCCTGTAGGAACAAATTAATCATTTTAAAAACTATTTTAAAATTTGCTACACTCAAAAATCTGTTCTTCCGTTTTCAAGATGAAATATATTAAATTTTACTTAACCCTTTAAGGACGAGAAGATCAAAAATCGAGAGTCAGAAAAAATCTTTTTTTCTAACATTTTAGAGCAAAAAGTAGGTGAGATTGTTAAGAATCTCACCTAATACAGCTTTAGAAGGCCACAGGAAAAATTTAATTTTTGGGTCACGGGTTCTTAAATAGTTAAACTGAAAAATAAATTCAAATAAAAACATGATGAAATCTAAAAATTTTCCATGATCACATTTTATTTGCTCCTCTACAGCCTTTTGTCATGTAAGTTTAAAAAATCAGTCTTAATCTGAAATTTTCGTTCTTTCAATAAAATAAATATTTTTAAATTTTCTGCATCAAACTTACTCTAAATTTCCATCGAATGATTTAATATATTTAAATTTTTTATAAAATTGTATTTTTTTTTAATAAAATTGCTGAGCTTCGTCATGGATTGTATATAAACTAATGTGATATGTAAAGCGGTTATAAAACTAATGGCGTAGCCGTACTTTCTATGGGAACAAAACCAGAAATTGCAAGGATTTTGAAATATCTAAATTCTGTCTTATAGTTATGTGGGGGAAACTGGGGCACCACCAAACACGGGGTACCACCAAACACTAATTTTTATTTCTAAACTACTTGAACTATCTCGACCATTCCTTCAGTGGCCCCTATAGTGCCTATAAATTCCTATAGGTCTTATTCTCGGAAGTCGAATATCCGATTAAAAAATCGCAGAGTTTGGTGGTACCCCGTGTTTGGTGGTGCCCCAGTTTCCCCTATACCATGTGATATGATTTTTTTTTCAAAATTTCGATCAGTCAAGAAATTATAATAGTTAATACCGGATAAACCTAAGAGTACCTCCCTCGCTATACCGAGGAAAGGACTTCCTGTGAGTCCCCGTCTCCAGGCACCTTACTAAGTAAGGGCCTAGGAGGGTGGACTGGATAACCTATTGAAAGTTGCTCGGCGAGGTCGCGTTGTCGATGCTCCTTGCAGGCTTTGCGTGAGTCTTAAAGTTGTCTATTATAAGTCTGCGGTCACTAAAATTGGCTATAAGCTAATAAGACCTTATAGGTAAGGTGGGTTAAAAAAAATCGGATAAACTGTAAGTCTGAAGACCGTATAACGCTAAATTCAACTTGTGATTTCAAATCAAATATCTTAGAAAAACAAGAATTCTTAAATTTCTCAGAAACTTAAAATTTTTGCCAGATCTATACCCAGCAGATCATGTTTTAATCAGTTTTTTTATTATATAATTTATTTAATTTTTACAAGCGCACTGATTAAGCCAGGTACTTGAACTATTCTGGAGTTTTTCTATAAGACCGGTATTGTATAGTTGGCGACAGTCGTATTCACGATAAAGATTTTGGGAAAAAGCTATCTTATAATTTTAAGTTTCTTCTTATTCATCGAAAAATATGTTATTAGGGAGAAGTGGGGCACTTTTCAAATAGGGTACTTTTAAAATTTGTCTTTTTGTCTTATTTTGGAAAGAAATTAAGGCTTGTTATAGTGTAATTTATCTTTGCAGTTGGTTTACGAAGCTAAATTATATCACGGTAAGGACCAGTTCTAATATAAAAATATGAGAAAAAAACCCAATTTCAAAGGCACCACATTTCAAAGGTGCCCCATTTCCCGCTATATGTATGTACCTCAATGGATGAGTGGATATAGTATTGGCTTCAAGGTCCTTGGTTGAACGACGCCATGATTAGAAAAAAAAATAGTTCAGCTATTAAGATATTTCCAGGCTCATCTGGTCAAACATTGCGACTGGTCTCAACAAAACTCGGTAAAAGGTGGCCTGTGCAATTCATCAATAGTGAAAGAAACACGAAAAAGAAGACAAGTGTGTAACATCTAACGATAAACGTATAAATCCTTTGTGTAATTGTCAATATTTTTTTACCGTGTAAGATCATCAATTTATCAAACAATGGTTTGTGCATTAATCTGGCATTAATTTTAGGTTAATCGATTTTATAATGACTAACCCCACTAAAAGATGGTAGTTTTCTTGGAGGAAATAACCTGAAAGGTCTTGTGTAATTTTTCTATTACAATCTTATCAAACGAGTAATATATCAAGTAAACGAATAAATGTAATTGAGAGCTTCCGCAAAAATTACATTAAGTATTTAGAATATAATCTGTCGCTAATTGCTAACACTTTTGCGTGTTAACGTCTGATCATGAAGAATTTTCCTGAGCAAAACAGCTCAGAGCATCAACCGACATCCCCCCATTTGATAATATTTTGCAAATATGTGCTCATAAAGCAACTTCTGCACTTAACTTAGAGTAATGTTGAAAAAAAAGATCACACGGGACAGTGTTGTGATAAAATGCGAAGATGACGGGGAAAATATCGCGATTCCTTCACTTGGTACACACCTCTTTTCTTCAATCCATGTCTCTGACTCCGGGAAGAGGGAAAAGACGTCGAGCAAGCATCTTACACACAGAGACATCATGCATAAAAATCGAGTTTTATTGCATACTCAATGATGGCGTAAATGAGATGCAAATTGTTTCTGATAGAATAAAAGAAGACGACGGAATTTTGAATTAATTAATAATGGAAGTGTGTGTGAAGATGGCAAAAGGAAAGAGAGATGCTGACAATAAAGACGACTTCAAATACACAAAAATTTCAAAGATTATTGACAAATTCGGCCGTTCAAATTCATGGGATTTCACATTTTCAGTTCCATCATCGCTGATTGAGTCAGAGTCTCACTGGATTGATCTTGGCTTTTTGGCGCCAAACTTTGATACGCAAAAGAGATCATCTGATGCAGAGACAATTGCTAAATTTGTAGCTGATCTGCGTAGAGATGTATGGGAATTACTTAGCATTAAATTCCACTAAAAGTCGGTTGAACACCTTCTTGAGGCCGAGTCCAAATGACCGAGAAATTACGCATATTCTTAATATCAAATGTCAATATCAGAAGTGGGATCAGGCATTGATGATCAGACGTTTTTTAGTGAACTTGCATTAGTTACATAATTTTTCGAAATTTTACGCCCCCGTGGCGCTTTAAATTTTTAAAGAACTGTGCTGAATCTTTTAGCAGACGGGAAACAATGAAATTTTGACCCACAAATTGCATACAGACCCAATACACACCACAAGATGAAAAATTACATATTCATCTGAGTTTCTGATGAATACCATCATATCGCTATTGTGCCTTTATCTCGAATTTCGGTGAATTTTTTTTTCTTAAATATGGACAAAGAGTGACAAAGTTCGCATGGAAAGTACGTGAGAAGGAAGTAGCTCCGCAGATTTCTTATAACCCGATTCTCTATTTAAAAATTATGACAAATTCTTAGGGGGTCAATCGCTCTATTATGGCTAGGACAGCATTTGCTGCAAGTACTACAATATGGATATATACTTTTACATGGGCTTCAGATTAAAAGATTAACTTCGTTTTACAAGGTGTTTGATTTTGAAATAGGGGAAACTGGGGCAAAAATTGGTCAGAAAATGAATGTTTTCATTACGTATAATTCGCAAAAAATATTAGTATGAGGTTTATAATTATTTTAAAGAATATGAAGAGAGGTGTTCACTTCGATAAAATTAAACTTTCCTCAATATTCCCTGGCAAACTATAACATCTCAATATCTAATACCATACGTGACTAATTTTGCCCCAGTCTCCCCTAGACTAAACTACTAGGCTTTTAAAATTTTAGGTAATATTACCTTTATTACACTACACTAAATACAATTTTCTCCTCTTACCAAATTACTGGCGTTAAATCAAATGCCTTTCTACGGGTTTTATATTAGAGGTTTAGCCTAGTTCCCGATGGTCCTAAACTCTAAATCTCAAAAATTGGTCTTATTGGTTTTTCAAAACCCATTAGATTATTTACCCTTAATACTCGATTTTTATTTGTTTATATCAAAGTAGAGTATGTCTAATCAAATGTAATTAACACTAAACCTACCGACCGTTTTGATGGTTCTTCCCAATGCACTCGGTCAAATGACAGACCACGCCAGGTAGGCTACTAAACAATTTTTTTCTTAAAAAAGAGGAACAAATTACAATTTAAACAATATATGACATGCATATTTTAAGAAATTTATAAAGATTGATAACGCTATTTTACCGTTTAAATGTGTTAATTTTAAAAAGTTTTCAAACCGGTCAATTTGACCAGTCTTGTTAGGATTAGTGTTAAATTTTTTAAACAATTATTTATTCTTGATTTTTCAAAATTATGAATTTTGTTCGAGAAATTTTCCTAAATCGTAGATTCTTTTAAAAATGATTATCTGATTTATTAAACCCAATAAATCAGCTATGAAAATATCTTTATCAATGATTGAGTTACGTGGGTTACGTGTGACCCAATTTATGTTTTTATAAAGATCTCGAAAATATGAAAATAAATATAAATGTTATTACTTCTTAATTATCCTTTTTATCGTTTTTTGACGCCGTTTTGGCTCTGGACGTTGTAAACTAAAGCTAAGACGGCAGTAGACATCATTGACTTCCATTTTCGCTTCCGTATCTACCATACTCTGTTTTCAAGAGTTTTATGCCTTAAAATATAATGTAATAATAAGTAAATAAATAAATAATATACTCCTATTAGAAACATATAGAAAATACTGTAAACTTTAATGATAGCCATATTATACCATCTGACAGAAATCTAATCTAAAATATTATTGGGTGTTTGCCATTTAGTTAGTTTAAGAAAATGTCTTCAATAAATTTAAAATGTTTAATAAAATTACAAAAATATAAAGAGTTTCTTTTTTCGTCTACTCTACATGAATTGCGAAGAAAAGAACAACCAGCTAATTAAAGCACCCAGTTGATTCTTATGAGAACCTCTGGAAGTCATACAACTCAACAGCATTAAAGAGTTAAACTTAATTTGAAATACAAGTTTATTACTTATCTACCAATAAAAAGTAAAATATATTTCTTCAAGACTACTGTATGTCTTAAATCTTCTGGAAGTGAGCAATACCTTTACCTCAGTACAACCTATATAACAAGCATTCAGTTCCCATAATAAAAAGAGATTGTTAAGAATCTCACCTAATATTATATTTATTTCATTAGAAGTGATACAACAATTCGTCTTAAGTGTTGACATTATGGAAAGTTTTAGTTGCATGATAAGTAGCTATGACGTCGTATCTTTAGAATACAAGGACGAAATCAATTTTCTTGCTGGGTGATCATAATTTCAGAATGACTTAACTATAACAGTTTACGGAATTAAATAAAACTCAGAATCAACTCACTATGAAACTTTTATTAAGGCGAAAACTAAATGTTTAAAAAATAATCCTAGTAATTTTACCCACTATTTTTTTCTTTTATAAATTCCTGATGAGCTACTTTTAAAAACATGTCGATCGCTCAGAATAAGAAAAGAATAACTCGCAGTAGGCAAATTTTAAAGAAGAGCAATTTGAAGCTGAAATTTTACATGCAGTATATAGAATTTTTGAGATTTAAAATCTCTATAACTTTGAAAATAATTATCTTTCAAGTATAATATTCACAAGGGAGGTAGAGGGTATAAAGAAGTATTCAAAAAGCAAATAAAATGATTTTTGTAAAAAAAAAATCGAGTTGTTTGACCTATATTCTGAGTCATCGATGTAGTAAATTTCTAATTTTTTTTATTAAATTTTCAAATTTTACTATTCTTTTCTTTAGTTTTAAGACTCCATCACCGAAAAAATGGAACTATAAGGGAATTGTGTAACCATATGACATTGTCATATTAAAAATTTCATTTTATTATTTGACAAATCGGGGAAAACTATTAAAAATGTAACTCATATCAATTACTGAGAGGTTCACAGTAGGGGAGACTGGGGCAAAAAGTCACAAAACAATTTTTTTTTCTAATTAGCGCAGTTTTATAGGAAATTTACCGCTCTACAACTTTGTGAAAATAATTTTCCTCTATGTTGTAAGGAAATACGCTTATCGAGCCAATTTCTAAAAGGTAATTTTGTAACTATTCTCAGGGGGGTTACATAAGCTCTGAAAAATGCGACCAGTTTTAGTGTAAATTTTTTCCTGTTTTCGTACATATTTCATGAGATATCTCCAAAACTATGTATGTTGCCATATTAGGGTTTTCCGTTGCCTTTTCGTTATTAAATTGGCTTTTATTTTGTATTAGTATTATTTGCTAATTTACTCTACAATGGCAGAAAACAGCTAATAAACTCAAAAGTTTTTTCGGCAAGCTAGAAACATATGGGAAACATAGGAAACGTCATGCCCCTGACTATTCTCAAAAATGCTGGGGCAAATAGTACCAGACATTGAAGAAGGTCTATGGAGGCTATCTATAGAAAAAAATTTGAGCCGCTATCTTTTCTACCTGGATGATATTGAATTTTGAATTTTTCGATTTGTGACTTTTAGCCCCAGTCTCCCACTACTTCTTGCAATACCTACTCGATGTTCATTGGCCTTTAATGATTTCCTACTCTCGAATTTATTACCGAAATCTGTCATATAACATTGTCATATTGCTACAGAATTCCCTTAGTAGGAGGACGTGGGGCTATTTTGAGCTACAGGACTGTAAATTGATATACGATTTTTCGCATATTTCTAAAATAATGTGGCTTTAACGTAATGTAATTTAGATAGACAAAAAAATGTGAAACTAAGTAAAATAATTCTAAGGTCCAGCTTTCTTTAGAAATATGCGAAAAAGTCATATAAGAATATCCCCAGAGCTCAAAATAGTCCCATTTTCCCCTTTTCGATTGATTTAATGCTTCCATTTCACTAAAAATAACAATTTTTCTATTATAAATAATATTCTTTAAATTGTTTATCAATTTGCAATTTTACTTAAAAAACGTTAAAAGTGGCCATTAGTCGCGTCAAGTTGCCAAAAAGTAAATTATTCTGTCCAAAATGCTGTTAGGGAAAGTAGTAAAACATAGAAGTCGATATCTGTTACTATTTAGATTCATTTCCATAAAAAATGTATTGACACTGCTACATGAGTTTCCATTTTTTCCAAAAATTTCAAATTAAAAAAATTACCTAAACTTTATCACGGAAGAATAGTTTTTTTCTATTTCACTATTTTTAATACAATTTAAACACTTTCAACGAAATGTAATACTATCCGAAAAATAAACTGCTCTACCTATTCTTATGATATCGTTATTGATTGGTAAAGCTTAACAAGTTTTCCAAGTAGCCATTTCTGTGAACTAAAATAGGTAAATAGGTACAAAATGTAATAAGTTAATAAAGAGTGTATTTTTTTTGTATAAGAATTTCATATTCTACCAATTTTTACACGTCAATTTTACACAAAAATTATTACACAGAAGTAATTACACATTTTAGTGTAACGGGTTGTAAAAGTGAAACAATCATACGAGTTTACACAATTTTTATTGTGTAAACATTTCTAATCTTTAATCGCTTTAATCAATATTATATTAGTAAAACAACTAAAATCTATACCATTGGAAAAATCGGTCTAATCTAAATATAACATCTACGGTGGTTGAAATTGAAATGAAAATCTCTCTAAACTAAATTTCCTTTCTAAAATTTTTTAAGATATCTTTAGTGATTTTAATTCCTTCAAATGATAAAATTCATTTACAGTTAATTTGTAAAATACCCTTAAATTATAAGGGTCACAACTTCTTTGTCAGAAATTACAGGACATTGCTGTGCCTTAAAAATTTTCTTACATAAGACGAGAATGAGAGGGTGGAATTGCTTAATTAGCACTTAAGTCATTTTTATCGAGAATACACCAAATTCTTCGAAGAAAATGGGAAAGTGGAAAAGTCTTACTTAATGTCATTAAAAGAAGTCCTTACGGATTCCTCAAAAGAATCAGAAATGTTATCAACAATCTTATTGAACAAACCTAACACTTCAAGATAAATAAGTAATAATAGTTCCTAATCAAATTTTTAACTTCTTATCCCCGATCACGGTGCACCATTTTTTATATCACAATTCCGAGACTCATTTAAAAAAACAATAGGAAAAATAAAAGAAATCCTCCTAAAAAAATTGTGTGGAAAATAGCAAAATCGGACACTGTACTTGAGATAACGCTATAAAGATTTTACCTTCGAACGCAAATCACTCATCATGGAGAAATGAAGGAAAGTGGATTGTATGGTAAAAGTGATGGGAAATGCTGTCAGAGGTGGTCAAGGTTCACTCTCTACTCGCCCACACTTTTGAGACAGACTTGAGTCGCGATCGGTGAAATGCGATTATACCAGCCCCGATAAGCAGCTCTAGCGATAAGATATTCACCAGAGAGCAGTGATATCACGACTGAGGACACACCACAAGTCGGTTTGGGGGAAAAGTCCCGTGTCAAGGGCTGCAAAATGCTGTTGTCCTCGTCAAATTCCATCGTCCCTGTGCACCACCTCGTGGCCTTTCTCTGTCTCTCCTCACCATCCGCGGCTTTCCGGAGGAATCGTGGCGCGGATTGGTTCGCAACTGAGTCGTATTGCGTCGAATAAGTGCGCACTAGAAAATTGAATTTTCCGTAGGCGAAGTATACAAGAAGCATCTTATATACCAACTAGAAACCACTATGTACAATCACAGCATCATCTGATTCAAACTCTCCGTTGACCGTATCAACCTCCTCTGGAGCCCGATCTTCCCGGACATCAGGATGACCAATTCCAAAATTGAACCCAAAATAGTCTCTCATAAGCACAACCTCAGTCAAGAGATGTGATTCCGCAAGAAGATAGAGAAAAAGGCCATTGAATTAATTCACGACGTAAATTTACGCGCTATGTTTTGTAAACAAATTTGTTGTAGAGTTTCCACTACGAAGTAAATAATCACACACAACACCAATGCCACGTGGTTGCCAAAGACTCTCTAGTAATAAGACTTTTGGAATGGTTCTACAAAGAGTTTCTTTGGGGCATTAGTAGGTCTTCCTCCTCCAAAGACGCGTGTTTCATAGCACTGTAACATTTTTTTTCTATTGAGAATCCCACACATTGCCCTCAAGGTCTTGCCGCGAGACATTTTTCAAATCATCCAGAATGAAGCAATATACAGGCAAGAAGAAAAAAAATATGATAAGGAAGCTTCTTGCAAAAGTCATATTTTTGCGCACTGTCATAACCTTCTTGACACAATAATTGCGCTACTTTCTTATTTATGATTGTGCATTATGTTTCGCCAGTTCGACAACACAAATTGATTCATACGGCATTTGTTTGTGGTTCTAAGTTGCAAATTTGGGAAAAACAAGACTTTTGAGACTGTTTATTAGATTTATCAATGTCTAGCTCAAACTGGTAACCCTTTAATATATTTAATGAAATTTTGGCTTACAAGGCATTGCAAAACAATTTGATATCAAGTTCACTTTCCTAGTAATATCTCACTGTTTAGCCCGTTATCTGATCTACAGGGGTATTCAACTTTGACTCTTTTTTAGTAATCAAAAATGCAACTCAGCCTAAATTTAATTTTACAAAACAGAGTGCAGTGCAAAGCCCAACAACTTATCATATTTCAGATTTTTAAGATTTTATTTTGAATTTTTAATTTTTCCCCTATTAACAATTTTCTTCTTGTTCTTGAATGAAGGGTTTTGAACGAAAATACAGTAATAATATGTAGAATTACATATATTTAGATATATAAGTTAATTATACAATTTATCATCTTACTGAACTGCAACATGAGATTTATATTTTACCAAACTTTATGAAATGAAACAGAAATTTAATACATTTTGCAAAACATTTATAATAATAAGTGAAGATAAAATGTTCCCATAGAAAGGCCTAGGCCTTGAAGCTGTGAGATTTCTGGAAAAACAACCTATAGGGTAAATGGTGGAAAGCGAGACACTTAAGAAAAAATTCAATTTCAAATCCATATTTAAACTGAATAAATAATTATTTTTTACCATTTTTTTGTATCATGGGATTCTTTGACAAATATTTTAACAGAATCTTAACAGTTGTTATTAAATATTGCAACCGAATAATCGGAAAATTCACGGAAATTAAAAAATAACACATTTTGAAAAGATGGACAAAATTTTGGAAAGTTGGACAAAAACTTTTGGAAAGTTGGACATAGTGATATTAATGACAAAATATCATACAAAATATGTAGATAATCAAATGTTGAGGTTTTTCACTGTATACTTGCACATTTGATGGTTATGCTAATCCCTCCTTTATGTCCGGGTAACAGTTGAGGAACGCTAATTATCAAGAACTTCGTGGACGTCCAACCAAAAAGAGGTTCTGTAAATTTCACAGACGCCTCGCGCTGTCCAGCAGTTATAGCTTTAAAGCGGATGCAACTTTTTAGCAGATTTGGATACCTAATCCGGACAGGTCCTTTTCAACTTGCTTTGGGAGTTCTGTAGAGACTCCTATTTGTCTTTCTTCAGGTGCTTTTGCGATATTTACTATCCATTCTGTCAAAAAAATTGGTCTTCGAAATATGGAAATCCTTGCAGCCGTTTCCATGAGATTTTCTCCTTATCAGCTGCTAACTGCTGTTGCAACTATTTCTCCGGATACTTAAGGATCTTTGTCTTCCTTGTGAAGATGACTTTACTGCACAAAATCACCAAATTCATTCACAAAATCAACTTGTCCAAGATTTCATAAAATTTGTTTTGAAAGCAACACGAAATTAAATCACTTTTCTCTCCTTTTTAAATGTAATATTTCACAAATATTTTTTATTCACCTTTTAAATGGATGTGTGTCCTTCGATTTTCACTGCGGACTTAACAATATTTCACAAAATATGACGAAAAATCAAACAAAACACTTTGATATTTTCCTAGCAACTTCCCTAAGAAACAGAGAAAATGACAACTACCGTGTCAAGGTTATGAATATCACGCATGCAATACGCTTTTTAAATTCTTCATGCAAGCCACCCTTTGATTGTTTTATAACGATTTTTGCATTTTTAACTTCTCGAATAATCATAAAATTAGGTTTAATAATCTTTTTATCGAAAATTGAAAAATTTAATTGATTTATTATCAAGTTTTTAAGGAGGTGTCTCACATTCCACACTGCTTTATCCAACTTTCCAAACTGTCTCGCTTTAGGCCAATTACCCTAATGTCCTATTTCTTATGAATAATTCATAAACAGGAAGAAATTCAAGAATTTGAAATTTGTCCTTCATGTAAAAGAAAGTCAAACCCGATACCGTGACATCATAAAACGAGCATCCTACTACTCCGCCCAGTATGTTGTATTGTCAACCTATATACACAAAAAAAAATTGGTAAAATTATTCGTAAATATTTGTGAATTACTATTGGAGACTTATGAAATTCTCGTAAATCGCATAACCCACAAACAAATTCGTAAAAGTTTTTACATTTTTCACAAACATTGTTCATAACATGATCTGATCACTTGAAAAGCATTTTTTGTAATTTATCAAACATTTGTTCGTAAATGTTCGTAATCAAACCAAAAAATATTCGTAAAATTTTGCCATTTGTTCGTAAATTTTTGCCAGACCAGCAACAAGCATACAAACAAATAAAAAGTGAATCCGAGTAAGGTAACTCATTTACGGGTTACCGATTAAGTCAGATTCAGTCGTATTGGAAATTTCAAGATCTTTTAGATAAATCCATATTTAAGCAAATTGGTTGAAAAATAGGCGTTCCAAATTGGTTAAATTTTTGATGCTCGAAAATTCGATATAGAAATGGTTTTCGAACAAAGGTGTCCAAGGATGAAATATGCGCCTTGATAACCTCTAAAGCATATCCGAAAATGAAAAAAATCGTAGGAGCCATTTTCGAAATACACTAAAAAAAACATGGTTTTAAAGAGAAAGAAGATTGGCGTGAGAAAGAAGAGGAAGGTGGAAGTTCATTACCGGTTCATAACAGATTGGAATTGAATCAGATCAGACTTATCAATACTTCCAAGACCTTTGTAACGGGCCCAAATACGACGTCATTCAGTTATGAAATACGCTCTCCAGTGGTTTTTAAACCTTTAGTCGTGAAAAACCCTTTCTAAAAATAATTCAACGGTATTTTCCTATAAGGACAAAATGTTCGCCAAGGTAACCTCCAAAATATATTTAAAAAAAATAAAAAAAATGGTAATACGCATTTTTGTGCAATCCCAAAAAACATGGTTCTCGAGTGTAAAGCGGTCTTCAGGCTAGAGCTTTAGCTCAGTTTCTGGAGGTCTCAAAATTCTAATAGTATTCTAATAGCGCTGAATAATGTTTTTTTTTAATATTTATTTAACTTTATTTTTATTTATTTGTTTTTTTGTTTTTTTTAACAGTTTGAGAAAAAAATTATCGGAAACATTACAAACATCTTATTATTTAATTTACCAAACCTAAAGATAAACCCAAATATAAGCAGATAAAAGATTGGTTGATGTATTACAGGAAAATGTCTCGGAAAATGGTGTGTTGTACGAGGTAATTTTTTTTATCTATGAATAATATTTCTAGTAATAATCAAACTATTAGCAATTCACAGAACCGCTAAAACCAATAACCAGTTATGTTTTTTAACGTTCGTACATTTAATTTAAGAATGTAATTTAAATGTTTTTTTTTTTCAAAAAAAAAAACAATATTTCAAATTTAATGAATTTTTAATATTTTTCATTTTCTCATGGAATATTTTTGTGGTTGTTGTTGTTGTTTGTCGCAGGTTATATACCTGCCCAATTATTTATTTATCAATGTAGTTCCATATTATAGGAGTTCTCCAAAAACTTCTCATTCGTGAGTTTTCTAACTCCCTCTATTCCGTAAATTCGCAACATCAATCAAACACACGATTTCAATGTGTAAGTGCCAAATTCTAAAAGAAAAGCCTTATCACTTTCTCAAGAACTTATCAACAAACTTTCCGATAACAATGTTTCAAGCCTTTTATCAGAGGAAACTCGCTAAGACTTTTATATACCTGTATTGTTGAGCTCCACGTGATTGTGCTCCGTATATGAAGTTTTCTCTGGAAGGAAAAAGCCAATTCTTCCCGCGCAAAAATCATCTGTTTCTACTTGGGAAGGCGATAAAAGTGGGAGTTCGATATGAAATTTGACACGTCCCATGCACAAAATCCAGACAATTGTGCAATGATAACGTATCAGTGTGACAGCATTTTCCATTGCGTCGAAATTCTACCAAATAGAGTTCAATCCACCCAGAAACTTTTTTTTTCGTGTAAATTTAGACTCGCGAGAGAATCGAGCTTTTTTATGCGTTATCCAAAAACACTCAGAATATTTAATGTCTTGTGAAAGTCGATCGTGAGAATTTTCTTTCACTTTTATTTCAAAACAATTTTACAGATATTACCGTATCAACTTATGCGATTAACCTTGTATTTTCAACCTGATACGCAGTGCAAAATTTAAATGTGAATTCACAAAAAGCCAGATCAAGCCATTTCTCAGAATAAATGTAATTATGTCATCTGAAAGATTTAATGGAATTTTATCAGTTTACAGAGGAATTTTCACATATTCATTCTAGATTTAGACATTAGACATGATCTAATGTCAATTAGAATTGAAAATTAAATTGATAATTTGAAAGAAAAGATTTTTTGTGTTCACGTAAATATTTTCATTTTTAAACAAAATAGCTAAATTTTACTACTCAAACTCAAAGAGATAGCATTATTTTTTTTTTCTAAGGAAAAAACAAGAGCTTCGAGCGTATCAGTTATCTTTGTTACATCTGACGGTACAGGATTGATGGATTTTCCATCGTTTATTCCCAAAGAAAGTTGGTAAGGAAGTTGCAGCAACGGTGAGTGCATCTTTATTAGTAACAAAAGCCGAGAATTGTGATGAAGGAATAACGTTCAATTATTATTAAATTTAAAAAAAAAAACAAATTAAAATAAAAAGTGCTTTTTTCTCAAAAATTATTGGCATTACCATAAAATGCTTAATTTTTTATTCCAAATATTGCAGTACAACACCAAAAGTCCCCATTGCGCTCAAAGTTTCTTTAGGTTATAATCAAGTGTGCTAATCCGGGCGCTTCGCTATCTGGATCGTTTATGATTAAAATAATATTTTTATTTTTATTTTCGTAATATAGTCACTACAGTAAAATAATATAACTATTCAACTTTGAGAAAAAGCAAATATTATATTTTTATCCATTAAATAAGTTAATGTAATCGACTCATTTCAATCTTGTGCCAGCTGGGTTCTGAACTAAAAATTTTCTAGCAGTGATATTTTCGCTAATGACGGTTGATAGAAAACATTTATTTTTTTTATGAAGAAAGTATTTTAAATTCAAAGGTTTAATTAAAAGTGAATTAGCGAAAAGGCGACCCAGTTAGTGCATGCTGACTTATTTCAGTACTATCATTATTTTATAAATTTTCTTTAATATTTTTGATAATTTTTTTTTATATTATGTTTCTGAATGAAACAGTGAATAATTCTATGGATTTAGAAGAAGTAAAAAAGAATTTCATCAGTCCAAAAACAAGCGTTTAAGTAGCACTATTCGGAAAACGATCCAGTTACCTCACCTTACTATATGCTTCTTTTAAGGTATCAAATTTAACACAAAATTGATATATTCATTTTTTTTTAATGCATTTCAAAGAGAATAGGGGAAAGTGACCATGCTTGATACTGTAAAATGATGTCCAAGGTTTGTGATTTTTTTCTGATTAACACACAAACTGAAGCGATTCTTGCACTATGACAAAAAAATGTCTCACTTATTAGGTTCATAATCCAATCTCAGAAAGTTCCTGGAAATCCTTAGATTTTCCTCAAGAAGAAAATGAAAATTCAGTGGCGACTTTTATACAAGTCGGGTCCGGGGCCTTCCTGTATAATAATTGATTCGACAAATTGAAGGCCCATTTTCACTGTAAAAATTCATCGGATACAAAAAATTGCACATCAATATTTAGACGGAACTCTAATCTATCTGCTTAAATCGTTTGTACGACTGGTTATTAGTTTTAAAATCACTTTTATGTAATTTTTCTAAGCCGTGTTTTTATAACATTAGGGCACTAGCGAAAACCATTTTTTCACTTTGAGTCCATGAAAATGTCACTCTGCAACCTTAAAATTCAGGCAACAGGGTTGAAGGCTATGTCAATTGTCGATAAAATTGGCGGATTATAATAGGTGTAATTATGAAAGAATCACATCTAATGATAGAGTTGCCACAATTAAATTATCATTCATGGACCCTTCTTAAAATATGGGATGGACACAGGTAGAATTTATGAATTTGTCACCACCCACAAAAACAGTGTCCCCAAGTAAAAATATTTTTAAGTAAATATTAATACTGATGAACCCTCTATGTGCCTATGATACTAGTTTTCCTGAACAGCGACATTAATTAATAAATACTTATAAAATATCATGTATCAAAATTACAGTTTTGGACCTATTTTTGATTTTTGCTTCGTGAAACTAGGAAAAAAGAGCTAGGATCCTAATTTTTTTAGGAAATGTGATATTGATTAACATAGAAAATAAATAGTTATTATCAAGCTTGGATCGTATCAAGCATGGTCACTTTCCCCTATACTAAATCACAATATACCAAAGCCTCAACCACAAACTTGTAATGAAGTTTGAGTAATTTCTGTTTCAGTATTAAAAGTCGAATAAGGGCGTGACCTATTTCTTGACAATTAGAATTAAAATATTGTAAAGAATTATCTAGAAATATTTAAAAACAAAACATTTTTCCGTCTTCTTAAAGAAATATAATAATGCCACAAAAACATTCCTATAAGTGTTTGTGTTAGTTTTGGACTGGTGCCTTTAATTTCCTAGATAGTGTGAATATGCTCTAAGGTGTTTTCCCTTGGCACCTTCTCAGAATCATTTGGGCGAATAATGGAAAAATTTTGGGGATGGGTGGGGCGCGCTCGATCCAAATGAAAAATGTGAAGGGAAATTAGTTGAAAGTGGAGGATAAATGCGCAGCTTTTGGGGTGCGCTTTCGAGGAAAGCTCTAACTTCCATTAGGGAGAAAGGGGCCACAAGGCATTATTTAGGTGGGACCACGAGCACGTGTTGGAGTGAAAAGGGGAACCCAACAGTCACCGAGAAGGTAAAATTCTCAGTGGGTTGAAGTTTTTGGAGTAAAAGAGACCAAGCCATCGTCCTGATGGTTTCAAAGGCCGCCACCAATAAAACAAAGCCGAGCTTTTTGCTCGTCCAAATTTTTCAGTGGGTGGCGGTTTCCCAGAACTTCTTTCGGTCCGATGCTTAAATGGGAGGATGAGTGGTCGCCCCAAACCATTTCCATGGTTAATCCCTCTCGAGTGAGCTATGAGAAGCTCCCGGGGGAAAAAAAGTAGAGAAAATTTATCGTTTGGACATATTTCTAATTGATTTAAGATTTCTGTTGCGAAATTTATCTATTCTACCCTTGGCACTCATCGCTAAATGGCACCAAATGAGTGATTTGTAACCCACAGCTCCCGAGAATTTTTAGGTTGGTAGAATTCCATTGTTATTCCTTCTCCCCGAATGAAAGTTTTCCAGAGTTTTCCAGGGAACAGTTTTACGAATAATTCGGAAACCCTTAAATGCAAGAATTTTCCTAAATCATTTAATTTTAATTACTATTGAAAATGTTTTCTATGACTTTCATCATACGAGAAATATTTGATAATTTATATTACCTTTTAAGATATCTAATATTTTGTAGAACTATGGATTTCATAAAATCTAGTTCTTGTAGTCGTATAGTCCTCCTTATACAATAAATTATTTCAGGCGTACTAACAACATGTTCGAAAATGATAATAATTAATTTGTAATTGTTCATATATTGAGAAGAATTTTAAAATTCTGACGTTAAGCTATTGACTTACTTTCACGTTTGGTATGAGATCTTTTCGCCAAATACTTTGAGATAACAATTTGGAATATTCGGAGTAGGGGAAAGCGCGCCAATTTCGGACGACTCAAGCTTCGGACAATTCAATTTTTTTCAATCGATTTCACTCATAGCTCTTATCTGAGATACTTGAGGCATTGGACCACAGCTATTAAAATTAATATAAAACATATTGAAAAAAATATGAATTGTTCGAAGCTTGAGTCGTCCGAAGGTAGCGGGCTTTCCCCAACCTTTATCAATAATTTGTTTCGATTTTGGATATGTTTTGAGAATCGTCTAGACCAATATTGAGATCACTTGATGTTGCTGCCACTGAATTATTCATTTCATTGAATTTTTAGGATTAAGAACTAAAAAATACTAAATCTAAATCTAAGAATTTTTTTTTTCTGAACCTATAACCACAAATTTAAATTCATTTGAACCATTCTTATCTGGGTAAAAAGCAGTGGCGTAGCGACGGGGGGGCGGGAGGGGCGGTCCGCCCTGGGCGCTATCGAAGCTAAAAGAATAGGGGGCGCCGAAGGCGCCTTTTATATGTTCCAAAGCTAAATATATCAAAACACAAGCACAAATCTTTAAAAATAGTTTAAAATATGTGGAACTTAGAAAAAAAATAAAGAGCTTAGGGGGCGCTGAGGGCGCCCTATCAACCATACTTGGGGAGAATTATTACGAGAGACATTTAAATATTGTCCTTAAAAATTGTTTTAAAAAAGGGAAATTATATAAAAAAAATGAAAGAGCTTAGGGAGCGCCGAGTGCGCTTTATCAATTTTAGGTGGAGATGAATTATTATGAAAAACATTTAAATATGGTCTTTAAAAATAGTTTAAAGAAAAAGAAACTATTTTTAGCAACATTTGACAGTTTCAAATATATATTTGTGCAAATATAGTGTAAGAATTGAGGTAAGAATTGTTCCCCTGCGAGGTTAGGGGGTGTCGGGGGCGCCCTATCAACCTTAATGTGGGAGAATTATTATGAAAGACATTTAGGTATTGCCTCTTAAAATAGTTTTAAATAAATGAGGGAAATTAGAAAAAAGTGAAAGAGCTTAGGGTGCGCCAAGGGCGTCCTATCAATTTCAATTTTAGACGTCTATCAATTTTAGACGGGGAGAATTTATTACGAGAGACATTTAATATTGTCTCCACAAATAGTGAAAAAATTGAATATGTAGGACCCGGAGTTTAGAGAGCTTCAGAGAGAGTTCAGAGTTCAGAGAGTTTTAGAGCTATTCAAAGTCTGACAACTGTGAGGCAAAAGCATATGAATTTTGCATTTTCCAAAAAAGTTCGAATTTTAACGAATTTTTCCAAACACTTGAAGAGCGGAGAAAAAATTGGGAGGTTGTTAATGTAATATATTTTATATATTTTTTCGTTTCCATCAATTTCATTTCAATTTCAATTCCAATATCGTAGCAATTTCAATACAGTCATAACTGCGAAACTTCAGTTAGAGATTTCACCGCCCAAGTGCTGTCACTTTTGCTAATTGACTAAGCGAGTCATCCCATAAATTGATTAAAAAAGCTCAAATTTAATGGATTACGTTGGTCTCGTAGACTAAAAAAACAATATATTTCCTTGACATCATTTTTTGATAAAACAAAAATTTATTTAATTCGAGCTTTTGAAAATATAAAACTACAACATTTTAACTATATTTTCTGAAATTTTCATTTAAAAATCTTAAAAATTCGACCGTTGGAACCCGATTTTTAGAGACGGTTTTTTGAAAAAGAAATACTTTTCTGTGGACAAGACTTTAAATGAAAATTTAAGGGGTTATGTGCATCATAAAGACTAAAAATGTCGCATATTTTATCTAAGTTTATTTCAACATAATAAAAAGATATTGAATTCAAGCTCGTAAACATATAAAGTATACAAAGGAGAATGGTCAAATCCGGTCCCGGAATCGCCACGAACGAGACCTATGTCATTGGATAGACATTAGTATAGGTAACAACTTTTGTTCTGGGATCAATGTTCTAAACCATGGAGGAACAGTTCTAGAGCATAAAAACTATTTTTTAGAATGATCAAATGTATATGGGCGCTGGTTCATCTTCATACAAAGATTAGAGTAGACGCATTTTGAAGATATTGATATAAGGTTGAGAAAAATGCCGGGACCCAGGACGATAAATGCTGGGAGTCCTTGTAAAAAAGGCCTTTATCCTTCCGAAAAATCGTTGTTTTGACTACGAATTATACAAGAACTGCTAAAATGATCTTGATGAAATTCGGTATAGGGTCACTGTATGACTTAAAGTTTTTATCCATGCATACCACCCCCTCCCCCCACCCTCCATTCTGATAGCCCCCATACAAAATTGGGGCACTTTACCTTATAACTCCTTTCTAAGAGGATGTAGAAAGCTGATATTCAACAAGGGAACAAAGCTTATGGAAGACACTTCAACCATGCATGTTAATCCCCTCCTCCACCTCTTCTAGTAATCCTATACAAAATGAGAACATTTTGACCTCTTTTCTGAGAAGAAGAAGTTTGTTTGTAAAAGAATGAAAAAAAAAACCTAATAACGTTAACAATAATTTTCGAGATTTTCTATGCATTTATAGACATCTAGTCGAATTACAGCTCTCTGCCTCCTCTTAGAAAGGAGTTATAAGGTAAAATAGTCTTATTTTGTATGGGGGCTACCAGAAGGGGTGATGGACGAAGAGTTTGGGCAGTATGGTTAAAAAGTCTTCTTTAAGCCTTGTTACCATGCTGTATTTCAACTTTCTATCTTTTCTCAGAAAGGAGTTATAAGGTGAAATACTCTCATTTTGTATGAGGGCTACCAGAAAGGGGGACAGAGGAGGGAAATATTATACATGGTTTAAAAGTCTTCCCTAAGCTTTGTTCTCTTGTCGAATTTCAGCTTTCTACCTCCTCTTAGAAAGGAGTTATAAGGTAAAGTGCCCCCATTTTGTATGGGGGCTATCAGAATGGAGGGTGGGGGGAGGGGGTGGTATGCATGGATAAAAACTTTAAGTCATACAGTGACCCTATACCGAATTTCATCAAGATCATTTTAGCAGTTCTTGTATAATTCGTAGTCAAAACAACAATTTTTCGGAAGGATACACTGGTAAAAATGAAAGGTTCATTTTGATCCTTTCGCGATCCTTTTGGGGGATCAAATATGATCCATCTTTTCAAAAGGTTAATTTCGAACCTTCGTTAAAAAATCACTTTGATCCTTCCTGAAAGTATCAAATTTTAATGCTTTGAAAGGTTCATTTTGAGGAACTTTTTAATGGATCATCGGATGAACCTTTGAAATGGTTCTCAGTGAATCTTTGAAATGGTTCACTGTGAACCTTTCAATATATCCGTTTTTGAATTTTACTCGTCCCATACAATCGATCAAATACAGTAAAAACAAATTAAAGCCTTTTTAAATTCTACTTTATTACAAAGACAATTTAATTTTATTTTCATACATTGCTCAGTCGAATTAATCTTTTAACCCTTTAAGGTCGATTGGAACACCGGTGTCCTATAAAGAAAATAATTTTTCCTGACTACCTAAAGTTATTTTTTTCTTATGTTTGTACATAATTATAAAGTAAAAGGTTGAAGGAATCTAGAATATTTTTTGTAAATCTTTAGTTATTTGCTATATAATAAATATTTAAGCTCAAAAATGACGATTTGTAAATTCTCATATTGAAAATTGATTTTAATTATTTTTATATTTCCAATTATTTTTAAGCAAAACCATTTTGGGAATAAAAACTACAATACTCAAACGTAATATTTTTAGTTACATTATTGCATTATCAATTGGTTTTTTCAGTTTAGATTACAACGGGCTACTACAGATTTTAAAGAAACTGATATCTTTTGGAGAGAAATTCCATAAATTTAATGCTGAATAAACTTATAGAAATGGGAATGGCATTTTTTAAAATCAATATTGAGAGCGAAATGAACTTTAAAAATGAAATTAAATGCATCAATAAAATCTGTAGCTTTGATCTTCCAGATGAGGTCGTCCACCTTCAAGTAGAAGTTTGAAAGGGCCTTTCTGTTGGAACCATCCGCGAAGAATTGTATTCCTTCACCTCTTTTATTAATATCGTCCATTATTCCCGAAGGTGGAGTGCCCAGTGGAAAGAATATTATAAAAGACGACAAGGAGTCCTTAACAGTTGCTTTTTGCTTCTTCGCATCAGTGTTCACAGGTGGGAAAAACGAAAGAACTTTCAAAAATCCCTGGATCGATGTCGTCCACTCTAAAAAAAAATATACATAAGAAAAATATAGACTTCATTTATAAATATCTTTACCATTAATAATTTCGTTGTTCCTTTTCTGTCTAGCATCGGGTAACAAAGGGTATTCCTTGTCAATTTTCTGAAGAAGTGACGTCAGTTTAACACGAACATTTTTTAGACCATATTGTGACTCAAAATCAAAGAGTAGCTGAAATTAGTTATATAAAATGAAAAGAAGTACTACAAAAAAGCAAAATTATCATTACCAGCTCTGGCATTAATTTTAACACCTCCCTAATAGTCGACCAAAATTGTCTGATAGTGACGCTTCCTGTGATGCTGGAATATAAATTGGGATCATTTGTATGTAAAGGTAAATGTATGTATACAACGATGATTTCCCATTTTTTTGTGAAATTATTGATATATTTTACGATGTCATTTACTTTGGTGTTAAATATTGGTTAACTACGTTTTTTGATAGAGAACACGCGTACAAAATACAAGACAAAAATGTATTAGGTCTCCTAAATATCAATGAAATAATGCCCTTTTCATTTTATAAATATTCCAAGCCAAGAGGAAATTTTATCATAACTAAATTTAGAATTTTTAAATTGGAAACAGTACTGTAATTCGAATTATTTTACGAGGTCTGAAAAATATACTTTTCTTTGAATAAATAGGCAAATACAGAAATACAGAAAAACTTTAAGTCATACAGTGACCCTATACCGAATTTCATCAAGATCACTTTAGCCGTTCTTGCGTAATTCGTTGTCAAAACAGCGATTTATCGAAAGGATAAAGGCATTTTTACAAGGACTCCCAGCGTTTATGGTCCTGGGTCCCGGCAATTTTTCAATCTTATATCAGTACCTACAAAATGCGCCTACTCTCGTTTGTGGCGATTCCGGGACCAGCGCCCATATAGTTTTGACCATTCTCCTTTAAAATTTGTACTTTATATTTAATTTGTAATTTATATCTGAATTTTTTTTAAGTTTTAAAAATTTTTCCACTGGAACCTAATTTTTGGAAACCTTTTTTGAAAAAACCAACTTTGCGGTACTTACTATTACTTAGAGTAGATTTATCAGACAATCCGAAAATCAAATATTTCCTATTAGCAGATAAGTTAAACTCGTTTTTGTACAAAGTATTTTTTTAAAGAAAAGTTTGGATTTTTGGGAGAATTTTACATAAAATATTTCCATTTTCGGCGTATGTTACACCAGGTTTCGTCTTTTAAAACAAATTGTAACCAAGGAAAGAAAACGTTCTAGTACGTGTTTAAATATTCTACTAATCGAAAATTATTTATTTGAATCTACTTTGAGTAATCATGATTACTGGAAAGTAAATTTTCTTTAAAAAGAGTCTCCAAAAATCAGATTCCAGTGTCTGAAGTTTTAAAATTTTTAAATGAAAATATCAGAAAATATAATTTAAATCTTTTACTTTTAAATTGCGAAAAATAGCTCTCTTTTGACCTTCTAATTCAAGAAATCATTTTAACGAAAATTACTCCCAATGTGTAGAGGCCCTAAGATCTCGAATTTTTTTATTATGTTCAGAAAAAAATATTTAAAGAAAATACGCTGGTTTTCAGTCTTCGTAACCCACGTAACCCCTTCGATTTTTTAATGCATTTTTAAACTACATCATACTGCAGTTTATTTAAATATATCGTCGGTTGCGTCTACCTCTGTCGTATCTGCATTTCTTTTGTGTCAGCATTTAACGCAAGAGGGGACGTCTGTGTTGTAGCTTGCACCGAATGCAGATACAAAACAAATGCAGAGACGACAGAGGTAGACGCAACCGACGATATGCTATATTAATATAATATTAACTTTCAAAAATTTTCACTATTTCCATGAAAATATGCAATAACTTAGTTAAAAAAAAAGTTTTAAAAAAATAGGGGGGGGGGCGGCACACTAGTCTTACCGCCGGGGGCGCCAGAAACCCTCGCTACGCCTCTGGTAAAAACGTATTGAATCGGTAATGAATAATAAAATTGGTCTTTTCCCGACAAGGCATTTTTTTATTTCCATAATATTAAAAATTGTTTAAGTTGATTTATGAATAGTTTTTGAACGAAAAATCGTAAAAGGGTATGTTACATTAAAAACACCTAAACTAATGAACATGATACTTTACAATTCAGGTTTTAAACTATTTTCAAGTATCAATTTCAACTACTCGCCAAAAAACTGGAATGCTTTACCACCCTTTTAAAAAGACAATTTTAAATTCAAATTAAAATGTTTGTCCATTAAATTAAAAGATGCAACTATCGTAAATTTCTTCGAGATGAGTTAGTAGGATGATTTTCGGAAATATTATGGCTGAAAGTTAGAAAAGGAAATTGCACAATTTAATAAAGTAACGGAACCACCGGTAAAGTTTCTGTCATTAGACAATTTCTTACAAATTCCTGCTGATGATGATGCTTTTATGCACACTGGAGTGCAAACACAATTTTCCACCCATTCTTATCTCCCCCGCGAGAAAGACAGAAATCGAACAAGTCTTCCAGAAAGAGAAAACGAGTGCCGAGAAACTTTATCGAAACGAGGAAAATTTATTACAGGAGAAAACTTTATGAAAAGAATGGTGAGATATTTAGAAACAAATTACACACTCTTTCGACTTGTGTCTGTGCAATAAATTTCCTATTTTTCCTCCCCAAACTATATGGTGCAAAAAGGTGATTTAGCCATACAGAGAGAATACTCTCGAGGAGCAACTTTTGTCCAAAATTTGTTAGAGGTACGAGGAAATAAGATTGAAAATTACCATCTGATTGATTGATTGACTACTATTCATACATTTTTCGCAGAAGCTCTTTTTTTTGCTGTGACCTCATCAGAACTCCAGCAGAAAGTCATCTTATCGGATTTGAGCATATTGCTGAGAAATCTTTGAGCAAATAATCTGGAGACTGTATGGTAATTGACAGAGAAAATATTTAACTTTTCGTCCAAAGAGACAAGTGGAAGACTAATTGGATTGATAAAATGTGCCTTTTGACTCTAGGAAAAGTTCTTTCGTTTGCATTTTGAACATTTGACATACACTTGTACGATTAGAAAAGGTTCCTCTAAATTTAACTTTGAAATTGTGCCCAAGTAGCAGATTATAGTTGTGTAACCAGTAAGTTGAAATTTGGGATTAGAAAAGCTGTTGGGAAAATAAGTGATTAATTCAGCGAAGTTTCCATTTATTTTTAATTATTTTGCAGGTCTTCTTACAAATATAAATTTTATACAATAAAAACAATTTTAAACTTAAAAATTTATGATACGACTAATACAGAGAAATGAAAAAAAAACAAGTTTTTTATAATTTGTTAATAAAATTAAACTTGGAGAGATAATCTAAGCATTTGTGAACAGTTCTACGAAATAATAATGTATAATACCCATGTAGCATGTTCCAATAATTGTCTAATTACGACGACGAACGTTCAAAAAGTAAGCTTCGTCAATCCAATCATTTACCTTCTAAATAATTTAAATCTTGTAAGATAATAAAGTCAAAAAAATTGAATTTATGAAAAATTTAATTCCCTGTGTCAAAATTGTATTCCCAAGTAGACTCAAAAAGAAATATCTTACTATATTTTCTAGACAAGTGTAAAAATTATTTCATTTTGTGATTATTCCCAATAAATTTGAATAAAATTAAATAAAGAAAAAAATTGAAATTTGCTTAAATTTGAATTGTTTAGAAAGATCTTGAAATTTTCAATCTGACTGCATCGGTCACAAATCGGTAATGAATTGGTAAATTGAGCTATCTTTTTCAAATATTTCCTTTATCTGTCTGTAAACTTGTTACCCATCTAGAGACCAAACTATTACGATTACGATTTACCATTACAATTATTACGATTTTTGTTTCCTCTCCAACCCCTCCATCCACTCAAAAACAATGTTTTTTTTTGGTTCATTTCGAAAACGGCTCCCATGATTTCTTTTATTTTTGGATATGTTTTGGAGATAGTTCAGATAAAATTTTCGACGTCGACACCATTCACAGGAAAAATCGCCATCGTGAATTTTTGAAGGTCACAGATTAACCAGTCTAGAGGGTCCACTTTTCAACCAATTTGGTAAAATTTGGGTTTATTTTGGAAACGTCTTAAAGTCAGTAATGAATCGATTGAACAGTCAGTAAATGACTTATTTTTTTGTATTTGCATTTTTTGTTTTTCCGTATCCATCTCGTGAGTTCGAACAGTCGGAAAACCTGAGACGTTTTGCCTCGGCTTTTATACTAAATTATGTAGAAACATTTTCTTCAGAATTACATAATATTCAATTAGTTAGGACTTTTACTAATAGAAAACCGATTTATGGACGGTTCCATTATAAATAATATGTTTTATCTCAAAATCGCTATTTTAGATTCCATTTTCATTTAATTTTATCATTTTATCGATTTTATCTGTGACTTTATATTATCTTTAAAGACCTTTTCGGCATATTGGAAGCAAATATTGTCAAAAATAGTCATATTGATGGAATTTTAACATATTCCTGTGCAGTATATAAATAACCGATTTCTCAATTTAGAGAGCTTCTAAATGAAAGTTCTCAATGTAGAGACCTTTAAGTTAATAGTAATTAGGTAAATGAGTATAATTATTTGATATCCCTGGAATATTATTTTAAAACGATTCTTAATAATTTTGAATTCAGCCGCCAATTAATTAAACGACCCTACCTCAGATAAGAATAGGGAAAAATTACGTCGCTTAGTATTTCATAATTTTTATTATGGCTCTCTTGGCAAGTGTATGAACTGCATTTAAATTTAGATTTAAATTATATTACAAACAGGATTTTGATAACAACATTTCATTAGCCCTCTATATTTCTTAGCATGAATTACATATTGAACATAACTATTTATTCTCATTTGGTTATAAGACATCTGAAATAATACATATATAAAGACAATTTATAAACACATATTATTTTATTATCATAAAAATATTATACTTTCTATGGCTATGGATGTATAAAATTGATCTACCACTTATCAAAATACTTTCCTCTCGATTAAAAAATGTATCACTGTATGTATACAGAGAGTAACATAAACAAAAGCCTAAACTGAATTACAATGTGACAACTCTTTACTAAACGGTTAGATTTTAATTACATGTCATTGAATATATCGTCATGTACATCAGCAAGTGTCGTATGATTTGCATAGTTTGATATAATTATTAATACATGTATAGCATATTTTGATCGAAATGTGTAGTTCACTTGTGTAGTGAAGTGTTACATTTTACATCAAGATTTTTTACAGTGTAGCCTCACAAATACCGTTAAAAGCATCGAGTTCAAAACCAAGATTCGATATATCGCCACCAAAATCTTGTGCTACGATATATCGCCATGGACTTTAGTGCGCATCTTTCTTCATGCCATATAATACCATCCGTGACACTTGGGGTGTTAATGTCAGTGAAATTTTATTTGTGGAGGAAAGCGGGTTTTTATTTCTTTTTTACAAAGTAAAATACCTCACTGTTTTTCACCTCACCTTTCTCACGGCAATACCTCACTTTGTGTTCATCGTGCGGCATATTTGTGAAAAGCGTAAGTTGGAACATTTGTGTTTGAGTTTCTGCGACATTTCTGCTTATGAACAATGTTTGGGAGAGCGCTTTTTGGGAAAGGGGGCGACCAACTCTCAGTTGAAACCCTCGTTTTCCACCATTTCTCAATTAATTGGTCTTAATTACACTGAGACTGTCTCCTCTTTAGCCGATTGTGCAATTCGCATGGAATTTTGTGAGATTATTTGCGAGTTTTGATCGCTATTGCGACTCTGTCACGCCTTTCACGAACACCGGAAAAATCAGTAGGTCCGGTGGAAGATTTGAAGGAGTACCCTAAAAGTAATAGTTGAAGTAACGTGTGCTCCTAAAAGGTCTCTTGGGTATATTTGTGACACGAACATTGCGTGTGAAGGCCTCAAGACATTTTTTAGCAACGTGACTAATGGGACAGACCCATGATTCTCACGGGTGTCTCTTTGTCTTTCTGCAGATGTCATCCGGACGACCGATCAAGTGTGTTGTTGTCGGCGATGGAACCGTAGGGAAGACCTGCATGCTCATCTCATACACTACGGACAGTTTTCCAGGCGAATACGTTCCCACCGTGTAAGTAAAGGTCCCCAAAAGACAATCTTAATGATCTCCGTATCAAAAAATATTTTAATGAAAAATTTCTTAAGATTTCTTATTGTAGCATCCCTTCCTTAGTATTCCTCTAATCCCAGATTAAATTTCATTGCAACTCTAATTTTTATTTATACCTTACAAAAGAGCCAACAATCTTCGAAACGTTGTTTCAGTAAAACCAGTGATAAGCTCAGATAGGTTTATGGTAGCTGAGATTCTTAACAAACAACCTTGGAGTGCTTGCAACACGGAATGCGTGAAAATTCTATTACGAAGAGATGTAGTATTGTATAAGACCTTTCATTTGCGCTATACGTGATCAAATTTAGATAATTAGAAACGGAGTTATGACCATTGAGAGATTTATTTTCGAATGTCTCAAAAATAAATGGTCAGGAGAGTCAATTGGGTGCACGTTTTCTTTTTAATCAGAACCTTCAAGAGATGTGAAGATACTTTTCAATATTTGTATTTTGATTTGTCAAATATTACATTATTTTACGGGGAGTTTCAACGTAAAACTTATTACATATCGCGCACCTTGGGTCAACAATTATTCTAACACACTCGGTAAAACAGAAATACTCGTAATTTAATAAAGAAATATCCAATTCTAATGATCTGTTTTTTAGTTGACAAATTACAGCAAATGTTGATTCAAGCGACGATCGTCCTTCCGTACTCATAATGGAAGTTCCGAAAGTGCAAGTCGTAAAACTCTTTCATATTTCAACTCCTATAAGAATTTCTCCAAAATCACTAAAATACGATTTCCAAAACGTCGTAGGAGTGCTAAATAAAACAATTTATGAAAGGTTATCTACCCTGTTATGACTCTACCTTTTATCCTTATCAACCAACATGTTGATAAAATTCATCATGGCATTTTCCAGGATACAATGTTATTTTGAAATATCAAGAATCAGTTTATTAAACGAAGAATCAATTAAGTAAGATATATTTATAACATCGATATATAAGAAGCTATTAGCGCGATTTCCTCTGTTATGATGCCCCACCTTAAAAACAACCTTAAACTCCGTGAGAATACCAAATGAAGACAAAAATTACACGTTCATCAATGAGATTTCTTCATTCAATGAAAATAAGAAATTATTAAACACTGGGTAATTTTGTGGATTTCGTCGTGAAAAAGACTTGAAATTAATTTAAATTGCATTCCGAATTAATTTGTTATTCTTATTATATTTATAAAAACTCGCCTTTCTCTGTTTCAGTCTCTTTCATTGAGAAATCAATGAAAAATTATACCTTTTCGCTCATTCTACTATAGTGTTATTTATTTTATTTACAATTTGTTTTATAAGTATTGCCAAATTTGCCAATTTTAAAATTGACTTGTTTTAATTCAAACTTTACTAAGATGATTAGTTTTTGCTTCATGGGTATAATTAGGAAAATTTCAACTTTATGCCTTAAGACTTTTTATCGTTTTCCTCTCCCTAGTTTTGACAATTACTCAGCGCCAATGGTAGTGGATGGAATCCAGGTGACATTGGGGTTATGGGACACAGCTGGTCAGGAGGATTACGATCGCCTGCGTCCGCTATCCTACCCACAGACGGATGTATTTCTCATATGCTTCAGCGTCGCCAGTCCTTCCTCCTTCGAGAATGTCACGTCCAAGTGGTACCCAGAGATCAAGCATCACTGCCCTGACGCGCCCATGATCCTCGTGGGCACCAAAATTGACCTGCGAGACGACCGGGAGACCCTCACGTGCCTGGCGGAGCAGGGACTGTCGCCGCTGAAGCGGGAGCAGGGCCAGAAGCTCGCTAACAAAGTGCGGGCTGTCAAATACATGGAGTGTTCAGCACTTACCCAGCGAGGCCTCAAGCAGGTGACTAAACTTTTTTTCTATGTCATTTTCCTCTTATGAAAGTATCTTTCTTACTCTAGTCATTTTGCGGCATTATTACTTCATTCTCTGCCCACATTATGACAAATTGCGAATTAGACAGACAAATTGAAAAAATCAATTTTATTTACAAATCGTATACATGACAGATTACTTGGGATTGCAATAATCCGACCAAAACTAACAGAAAGTCACGAAATTAAAAGAAAGGGGTAATTCATAAGCAATTAGAGTCACTCTTTCGGTTCCTAGAATTGCCTGAAAATTGTTTGGGTTTCCAGTGGGTTTTTCTCGAGTTCTCCATGAATTACCCGCGTTCCCAATTATTTTCCTGGCCAGATTGACTCAAGTTCCCCAAAATGAGACACCCCTTAACTTTTTATGAGTAAAAAACTGTCAAATTTTGACAGTAATCCTTTTAATTTCACAGCCTATTAAGCATGATAAATACAAACAACGGAGTTTTTAGGAATTATCAAGTCATGAGGGAGTTATGTCGTAGTTTTCTTGGCTTTTAGTAAAGAACAAATTGTTTCTAGTTTATCAAAGATTTTTTCCAAAAATATCTGAGACATTTCACTCCCTGGGATACTCAAGGACATTTACGGGGTTTTAAGGGGTCATTTTTAGGTAATTGTGACCAATAAATATTTTTTTAATAAAAGCAGCTACATAACATTTTTGTACATTAATCTTGACTTAATTATTCTCTTCGAATTAATAAATGATCTCAGAAATGTTGTCAAAATCTTGATTAGGAAAATCTATTAAAAAATTGCGATAAAAATACTCTTAATTTTTTTTTTATTTTACCACTTCCTTGTTTTATTTACTTCCCATAACAAAGAATAAATAAAAATAACGTGATTCAGACATTAGTAAATTAACATAGGTTAAATCAGGGGGTAACTCATATTGAGAAATCCTTGTCAATTGCCCAAGAAACGCTTCGCGAACCCCGAGAAACCCACTTTTTGCATCGCGAAACCCGAGAAATCCATGGTTTGCATCGCGAAACCCGAGAAATCCATGGTTTGCATCGCGAAACCCGAGAAACCAATCGAGAAACCCAATTTCTGCAACGCGAAACCGAGAAATCCACTCTTTCCATCGCGAAATCCGAAAAATCCTAAAATTGCATCGCGAAACCTGAGAAACCCACTCTTTGCATCGCGAAACCCGAGAAACCAATCGAGAAACCCAATTTCTGCAACGCGAAACCGGAGAAATCCACTCTTTCCATCGCGAAAGCCGAGAAACCCAAAAATTGCATCGCGAAACCTGATAAATTCACTGTTTGCATCGCGAAACCCGAGAAACCTACTTTTTGCATCACGAAATCCGAGAAATCCAAGGTTTGTATCACAAAACCCGAGAAACCAAGCGAGAAACCCAATTTCTGCAACGCGAAACCAGAGAAACCCACTCTTTCCATCGCGAAAGCCCAGAAACAGAAAAATTACATCGCGAAACCTGATAAACCCACTGTTTGCATCGCGAAACCCGAGAAACCTACTTTTTGCATCACGAAATCCGAGAAACCCAAGGTTTGCATCACGAAACCCGAGAAACCCAATTTCTGCAACGCGAAACCGGAGAAACCCACTCTTTCCATCGCGAAAGCCCAGAAACCCAAAAATTGCATCGCGAAACCTGATAAACCTACTATTTGCATCGCGAAAACCGAAAAACCTACTTTTTGCATCACGAAACCCGAGAAACCCAAGATTTGCAACACGATATTCGAGAAACCAAGCCAGAAACCCAATTTCTGCAACGCGAAACCGGAACAATCCACTCTTTCCATCGTGAAAGCCGAGAAACCCAAAAATTGCATCGCGAAACCTGAGAAACCCACTTTTTGCATCGTGAAACCCGAGAAACCTACTTTTTGCATCGCAAAAAACGACAAACTTAAAAATTGTATCTCGAAGCCCGAGAAATTAAAAACCTTTGTCAGAAAAAATGGAAATGAAATGCCACTTTGGTTAAATACGAATTCGAAATAACTTTTACCAAGTAGAAATGGTAAACCTGTAGTATAATTTTCTCTGAAAGGGTATCACACAATATTGCTCTCTTGACTACACTACAGTAAAGTTTCATAAAGACTGACAGATGGCAAAAGGAATATTTTCGTAATATAACTTACTAAAATCTGACCTAAATCTTTCCTTAACATCGATTACAAATAATTTATTCGTAATTCTAGAATGTATGTTTATTAACAAGGTGCGTATTTCTGAATTGTCAAATTTTCTTTTAAGAGAAAAATAACAAATAAAAAAATAGAAAATTTATTAATTAGCGAAAAATTTTTTTTGAGTAAATTGCTTTGAAAGTTTTCGTAAAACATCGCCAAAGACTTAAAATTTGGTTTTCAAAAATAGCATTTGATATTTTTTTGTGATAGTTTATTCTGTTCTATGATTTTATTGATAATAAAATATAATGAGTTTTCAAAGTTTTGCTTCAAACTCTATGTTATGGAATTCATAGAATTTTCTATGTTTTTTTTCTAATATTAAATTGACATTTAATAGCACGAAAATGGTTTTCTCAATCATATACTCAATTATTTCCTTATGATTATATTGATAGATTTTACACAAAAAAAAAACATAGAAAAACATAGAAAAATCAACTGAAACTGATCACGTTGAAAATAAATGAGGAGGGTTATTCTTCCGTTGGGTAAAAATAAAATAAGACAATATGTTTACTTGGCATTTTGATTCTCCAAATGGTTTACTGAAATAATTCAAATTTAGGGTCTCCCCCAGAAATGTTTCAACATAATAAACCAAATCTGTCGCCATCAGCAATATTTTCAATATCAGATTCCTCTTCTCATCTCCAATATCTTCATTTAAGGTATTCGATGAGGCGGTACGAGCTGTTCTGAGGCCAGAGCCACTGAAGCGACGCCAACGAAAATGTGTTGTTATGTAAAAAGCCAGAGTAAGAGAGAAAACATTTAAAATGAAATTTAATCCAAATTTACAAGAGAAGCAACTCAACTCCGCCAGAGCTCCTCCAAGATATTTTACAATTGAATTGCGGACGTCTCAGTGTCACTCTCTATGTCAATTTTATGTTCCAATTTTGGCATCTCTTAAACACAAAATCACAGCAACGATATATCACTTTTTTATACTTATATACTCGTAAATTTTCTACTTCTTTTCGATGTAACAGTTAGAAGGAGTGCCATAATTGAGAAGAAGGTTTTTTTTTTAGAAAGAATAACGATTGGAGACTTTTTTTATAGTAACTTGTTTACATGGAAAATTTTCTATCCATATTGAATCTCAACAATATTCACAAAAATAAATTGTGAAGCAATTTTATTTTAGAACAAAAAGAACTGATTGATAAAAAAATGTTTTTATTCATTTACTAATTTATTAATTTTCTATTCTAGAATACCCAAATTTTTCTCTAACCATTTTATACAGAAAAAAAATATTATCCCTCTTCGCAGCTTCTTTTCTATTTATGAGGTCAGTAGAAGAAAACAACAAAGTTTTTCGTAGTGATAGGAACTCTAATAGGTTTTGCATTTATAGAGACTAACAATTTTTGAATGAGGATTTTTTGCAAAAGAATAAAAGAAACAAAGTGTTATTTACTGGAGCGTTATAGTTGAATTCTAAATGGATGATGGAGTACGCACAATTATTTTTTATTGTGTAAATATGTTCTTGAAATTATGGATATAAATGAGGGGGGTCATTCACAGTAAGCTCAAACCAGTTTTAATTTTCTAGCACACTTAATAAAAATTTTAAAATCATATTTACAAAATAAAATAAACCGTGTGTATGTCATTGTATCTGTTGTTTGTCACAACTATTTGACAGTTGAGTCCATTGAGTCGAGCAAATATCAAATAAGATTGAATATTCTTTATATATTTGTCTCACATATGCAATTCAACGCATAATAACTTGTTTTGTAAACATATTGACGTTTTAGCAATGCCCAGCGCACAATAACTTTTATTTGTAAACTTATTTCAAAATTTTTAATGAGAATGAGCGAGATGACTAGATCTAGATCTCACTCACTCTAATTTAAATATCAGAAACATATTTACTAAACAAAAGTTATTGTGCGTTGGGCATAAGAGTGTAATCTCCAACGCAGAATAACTTTTGTTTAGTAAATATGTTTTTGACATTTCAATGAGAGAGAGTGAGATCTAGATCTAGTCATCTCTCTCATTCTCATAGGAAATTTTGAAAACATATTTATAAACAAGTCATTGTGCGCTAGGTATAAGAGATCTCAATCTAGTCGCCTCGGTTACTCTCATAGGAAGCTTTGAAACTACTTATAAAGAGTGTAAGAAATGACTGGATCTAGACTTCTTCTTCTTCTATTTTACGTTTAGGCTGTCGGTCTCACTCGGGTTCATATAACCAATCTAAAACTTCATTGACTCTCACTGAGTTGTCAAAAACATGTTTACAAAACAAAAGTTACTGTGCGTTATATCCAACGCACAATAACTTTTATTTAGTAAACATATTTTTGACTTTTCAATGAGAGTGAGTGAGATCTAAATCTAGTCATCTCGCTCCTTCTCATGGGAAATTTTGAAAACATGTTTACAAACAAAAGTTATTGTGCGCTGGTTATAATGTCCAGAGCACTATAATTTTTGTTTTGTAAATATGTTTTCAAAATTTTCTGTGATAGTAAGCGAGATGACTAGATGCAGATCTCACTCACTCTCGCTGAAATGTCAGAAATATGTTTACAAAATAAAAATTATTGTGCTCTGGGCATTACTCGTTATACCCAACACAAAATAAGTTTTATTTCGTAAACATGTTTTTTAACATTTCAGTGAGAATGGAAAAGATTTACATCTAGTCATCTCACTCACTCTCCTAGGTATATTCAAAGACATGTTTCGAAAACAAAAGTTATTGTGCGCAAGGCATTACACTTAACAAATAACAGGTATTTAGAGATCTATTTTAAATTAATCAATCCATCATGCAAGAATCAATCTACAATATTTTCCAGTAAATTTCACTGTATATTTCCTTGGTGCGAAGACTGAGTTGAGCAGCCATATAACTTCTAACATGATAAATGTAATATTGACAATGTTTTTAAGACAAAAAAAAAAGAATATGTAGAAGTAGTAAAGAATTGAAAAAAAATTATTATAAAATATTATTTGAGAAATAACCAAAATTTATCTAAAAGATTTAACTGTAAAGCAAAATAAATGGAGAATATTTGGTAAGAAAAGAACCAAATTTTTACATGTTCGCCATAGTTGTATTTTTAGAAGAGAAAGAGGAGAAACAAAAGAAGTAAAAAAAACAACTAAATTTGTACACTGTCTCTCTGGGTTTCTTTTTTCCTTAATGCATGGGAGAAGATGGAAATGACAAAAACTACCAAAGCACGTATATTTCTTTTAGTCAAAAAAAAGATGCGAAAGAAGCACAGGATGATGGAAGAAATCTTTTTATTGAAAATCTTTTATTGCCATGTATTTTTTAAAAGTATTTTTCCTTACACCTTCGATCCCAATAGTCTAGTCACCTGTATTTCAAAGTTTAACCTCAGAGTTTATACAAAAACAAAAATTATTTTTCCTACAAAAGAATACTTACAGAAATATTTTAGTGAAAATAAAGCAAAAAAAAACATTTCAAATTTAAACAAAAACAATTGATGAAAATCATCAAGGAATATGTCAATTTATTACAGCGAGCATTTTGCGTGAAGAGGACAAAAAAGGAATAAGAGAAAGAAAGAAGAAAAGAATATAGTTAATCCGGTGATATTAATTTTATTAATCAACAAACTATAACAACTGTAATCACACACAAGAAATTATATCTCATTTTTTTTTGTAAGTTATCTTCTTTACACATCTTTAGATACTTTTTACAAATTAATTAATTACGTTTCTCAGTGACAAGCCATAATTATTTTCTGTAATTGGATAAAATTAATTCTGTGTTTAGTTTTTTTATTTAGATTATAAATTATTATTTAAAGGTGAAACAATATAATAAATAAAAAATATTAATAACAAATGAGTGGTTTGTTTTTCTCTAAATCCTGTGAAAGGAATTGACTCAATGGACGGATTATTTTTCAATTTTTATCACATTTAATCCATCCAAGTGCTTTGAGTGGATGGTTCAGCTATGGCAAGAGATCGTTTAATGGCAATGTGAAAAGAAATTTACAGTGTATTATCTTTTTCACCTAACTTAAAGTCAAAAGTGGGTGAAAAAGAAATTTTAGCAATGGAAAAGCAGCTGCAAAATCAAATTTTATGGCTTATTCCACCGTTAAAAATTAGTGAATTACACAAATTACTTAATGATACAAAATATTTACGAACCAAATATCCTTTTCTGCTGGAATAACTCGATAGACTTTGAAAAGAATTTTATAATTTCCAAAGCTTTGAAAAAGCTTCTTCATAATTTTGTTTTGGAATTTATTTTTACGTTTTATACGCTTCCTATTTACAACTTTTGTAAACGTAACTTAGAAATATACTCTTGATGCTTAGAACAAAGGATGACTTATTAAAAAATCACGTGACAGTTTCTTAAGAAATATTTTACAGAGTCCAATAATCCCAATAGAGTCTAAACAAATCCCAAGAATATAAGAAGAAAGTATTCGTGAGTTCCAAAAATTCCTAAAAAGTATTCGTGTGTCCTCAGAATACCAAAAACATATTCGCGAATCCTAAGAAAATTAAGAAAATTTGGGAAAATCTCAAGATTATATCTAGAATAGATATTATTTGCGAAATTCTAAAATCGAATACCAAAAAAGTGTATTCGTCAAACTGAAAAATCTAAAAAAAAAAAAGTATACATCGCAAATTCCGCGAAACTCAAAGAAATATTCGGCAAACTCAATAATCTAAAAAAAATATATATATATTCGGCAATTAATAAATATCAAGAATTTACTTGCGAAATCCGAGAATCCCAAAAACGTTTTTATTAATCCAGACAAGATAAAGAAAGAATTCGAAAAACCCAAAAATCTCAAAAAGGTATTCGTAAATCGTAAAAAGTTTAAAAAAGTGTTAGCAAATTCCGAAATTCAGAATTCCTTTGTCAGTAAATTATCTAATAAGTCACACCTAGGCTCAATACTATTTATAAAATAATAAATAATAAATAGTTGTCAAACATTTTTCAAAAATACTTTTTGAAAAAAGGTCTATTAAAGATGAAAATTTCTAATTTTTAAAGGTGGAATAGGCTTCTGATCTAAAAATGCTGATTCCGACTTTTCACCCAGCAAAAAGTGGTTCAATCATATAATCAGATGAATAAAAATTTCTTCGTTCTTCCATCAAAATCTGAACCTTTTGGCTGTACCCAAATGCAATTTTTTAAATTTAAAAATGCAAAGGGAATTTCGCTGATTTAAATGGAATTTATATGAAGTGAATATTATGTAAATGCCTAAAATAATAATTAGTTCTGTCCATAATTTTTAGAAAAATTGCCAATCCACCGACCTGGAAAAAATTACTAATTTTTTTTTTGTTAATTCGATAATTTAATTTTGTAATAAGGGAATGAAACTTCTTATATCAATTTTTAATACTTTTCTTTATCGAATACTGTTCGATTGTTTCATGAAAGTTTTCCCTATTATTTGTTAATTTAGAGTTTTTCTAAGTGAAAAGCCCCTTGGTTGTGCTGAAAACGTGCATTAAATTTTGATTTTGATTGCGTGAAATAAATTTGAATTTAATAGTTTCGGAATGGTTGAGGATGAATCACTCTTCCGGACTTGGCGGATCGTTGACGTTTCTGTGCCGAAGTGACACTTGGATTGTAGGATGACCCTGCCGTAACAGACAACACCAAACACTCAGCCGGAAGCGACATTGACGTGGACAGGCTGGTCGATCGCCAAGGCTGCAATACAAAATCTCGCCAAATTAGAATTCAGTTGCAATTTTTTTGCAGTTTTGCACAGGAATAGTCTGGCGCAGTTTCAGCGTGCTCCAACTTCTGGGATATACTTGGCAAAATGGCACAAATACTGGATCTTGCACTAAAAATTTGCAACTCTTACATGGTGAATACTTCCTCAATCGACAAATAAGCAGCTTTTAGCGACTAAACAAAGTTTGTGCTTTCGTGAAGAGTTTACTGAGAAGAGTACAAAAGCCGGATTTTAAATACCAAACTGTTAAAATATTAAGTATGATAATAAGGGATAAAGGAAATGCTGAGCCTTTAGCCTTTAGCTTCAGCGAGCACAGTTAGCTTATTTTGTTGAGTCTATCAGCAAAAAAGTGCTAACCTGTCAGCAGTTCTCGATCAGAAAATATTAACCAAATATATGGAAATGGCATTGCCTTGCGAGTTTCGTTTTAAGCTTCCAAGAATTTAGCTGGAAATTCAAATGTTTTCAGCTAAATTGAAATCGATTTGCATTTGGTTCTCGCTGGGTAGCTTACACGGCCAAATAATAAATATTAATCTGAAAAAAATTTATTCTTTCGAAAGAATCTTAGTTTTTCGACTTACTACTATAACAATCAAAATTGTTATGTCCTTCCTAATAAACCCTTAAACAATTAATAATATTTCATAGATTCTTTTTTTTAACAAAATCTAAAGTTTTCGGTCCGTAACAAATTTCATCAGTAAATGATCTATTTATTTGCTATTAACATATTTTATTAACAGATTTAAAAATTAAATTATTTAATTTAATAATTATTAAATTTATTAACAGATTTTATCAGTTACCAAAAAATAAATTTTATTCATAATCAAAAACTATCCGATTTACTGAATAATTCCTGACTTTTTAACTATCATTTAATTATATAAAGTAATAATTTTAAGGAAAGTTTTTATCTATTCAAAATTATTGAATTAAAAATGATGAATAAATAATTTATGTATTTCGATCAGTAAAAAAACTCAATTAAAATACTTATTGTGTCTGGGAAAGTTGATATAAGTATCAAAAGAAGTTGAAGTACTTCTTTAAGATAGTGTATTCAGCATATTTGTTCCAAATTTTCATTACATTAACGCAATTTTCCTTGTTCTCCATTTATGAAAAACGTTGAAAAATTTGTAATAACTTAATTTAATTTTCAATTTGAAAATTTAATAAAATTCTGACCAAAAATTGTTAAAATATACTGACTGAAAATTTACTATTAACTTTTAAGTCAAAACCGTAAAGGTCAAATCAACCAGTAAAATATAAAGGCCAAAAATAGCCCTTAAACTTAAATTATTTTCCTTGCATAGTTTAAAACATTTAAAAATGTATAATAAAATGAAGATTGCTTGAAATAAGACGAAAATACTCATTAATAAATTCTAAAAATAGTGAATATTCTTCGTGAAAAGAAAATATCAGCTAAAACTAAGAAAATATAAACATTCATGACATTGTCGGTTTAATTTCTGTTCATTTTCAATTTTTTATTAACCAATACGATATTTTGCTGATTGAAATTAAGTATTTCTACCGATCATTTTAGTCCAAGTTTGATTTATTACTGATCAAAAATATTTATTACTTCTAAACTTATACGAATTTTAGACTGGAAGCTGAGTGCCTAAATAGTCTCAGGCTGTGATCTTCTAGCATATTTAGCTTTAAAATTTTTTAGTTAAAGTTTGTCCCAAATTGTCATACATTGAGAACTTGGGATAATCGATTAGAGGTCCTTTAAATAAATTTACCTTAACTATTCCTTTACTGCCAAATTCCACAAGATAAATATTTTTCAAGATCGGTTTGAGTCTATTTGGACATTTAGCCTGTAAGTTTATTTTTGGAAGGTCTAATATAAGGTCAAAGAACACCTCTTTTCACAAAAGCGCCTCTTATTGGCACCTTTGTGAAAATGTGGAAATTTATTCAACGTATCTAATAAAATATAACAAATATGACGTTTTCTCATTAATTTACGTTTTTCGATAAAGGTAAATGTTCAAATTTTGTATTCCAAATGGTACAGAGTAAGATGTCAATAGGTCCTGACCCGGGTTCTTAAAGTGTCAAAAGGTGTTCCTTTCATCCTAATGAGAAATTTCAGTGGTTTTTGAAGATCTATATGGAATCATTCGCCCTTAATATCAAGCCATGTGTCTAAATTTTCCAGAAAAAATTGCCTGATTCGACTTTAAAGAAATTGAGCCACAATGCTAAATCTTAGATTAGATTAGAACTTAGATTTGAAGGCTGTATTAGAAACTACATTTCTAATTTTAGTAAATAAAATAAAGTTTATTTTACACTACAGAATCTGAAAGCTCAAGAATCAGAACGATTAAATACATAAAAGTTTTATAACGAACTAAGAATAAGATTTGTAAATTTATCATTTTGGGTAGTATGTCATTCAATTTAGACGGTGATGAAAATAAGATGAAATTAACTATTTCAATTTTCTAAACAGATTCAATTTACAAGGATCAATTCGAAGCGTATAATGAATTAGTCGCATTATTTTCTAGATAACTGTCTACTAAATATTAAAACTTGATTATGACTAATTTTACTAATAAGGAAAGAACATTTTATGGACTATTTCGATTTTTCTGATATTCACAAAAGCTTTTTCGTTATTGTTATTACTCGTTTTAATTATATATTCATTAGTTTAAAAATTTTAAATAACGAAAATAGTAAATAATATTTCCAAAACAGCACGACACATCGAATAATTACTATTCGTTGCTATCGCCTGCGCCATTCTAATTTGCATAAAGTATTTTATGCAAACCTTTCCGTCAAAATATGAATTGATTGAGCCATCAATTTGTCGAATGTGACAAAAGTTAGGACACAAAAGGAATCAATGCAAAGAAAATATTTGAGTGGAAAGTCTCCCTCTTGTGCATTTGATTTATTTACGTTTACAGGAATATAGAGAAAATTTTCACAAAGTCACGCCACTTTTAAACAGACAAAAAACAGTCGCCGAAAATCAATATAATCCAATAGCAGAAAGGGAAACTTGGGAAAAGGAATAAAGATATATACTGGAATACAAAAGAAATTACTACAAACCACATTTCTTGGTGCTTTTCTTTTTATCTCTGATAATCCAATTTTTGCACAGGCTGAGAGGAAATGCCCAATTTAGATGTCCTAATTGTGAGAGCATGTGATAATGATACAAGCTGAAGAAAAATTTGGTGATAAAAGCACTGCTGGACGGCAAAAGTACAATGGAAAAATGAAAGCTCCAAAGGCGAAAAAGAAATTTCCAATGGCATACATTTAAAAACAATTTTATCTTTATTATACTTTTCTTTTGAAGTGGTAAATATAGCAATATATCTTCACAGATTATTTCTAAGAAAAATTTTTATTACGTGATTTATTTATGTTTATTTTTCAAATTTGTGTCTCAATATACTTCAATATTTGTATGATAACATGCTGCTACAGTTTATTAGAGTTTTCATAATCATTAAATGATGTCTATGGTGTTTTTTTTCTATTGCTGAATTAAGATGTCAAAATAATTATTTTTTTTAAATATTCTTACAATCAATGGTCATTTTATAAAATACAATTCAAGTATTAACTCTAAATTTTATCTCTTCAACTACTTTAAAATGGTGTACAATGTTGTGGATAGCTTTTAAATACAATTCTTTTTTTGATGTCTTGCATAAATTTTCACGAAAACAAAAGAATTTTTTTCAGCACAAACGAGAAAAAGTCAACATTGTGATTTTAAAAAAAAAGAATAATGAAAAGAAATATAGTGCCTTAAATCTCTTATTTCGGCCTATTTTTTTATGCTTTTAGCGAACCCGTACAGTGCTCTATAAAAAGTAACGAAGAGAAAATAAAATATAAATTACTGTTTATCAAATAAACATCCTAAAAAATATGAAACATTTTATATAATGTCTTTTTAAGATGATTAAAAAAAAACAAAACCCAAAATTCATGCAGCAACAAAAGTGACTAGCAGTATCAGCTCTCAAAGATATTTTGCCTTATAAAACCATTTCCACAAAATTTCTTTCATACAAAAAGGCGGTAATTTCTTTGCCATTAATTCAATTGCTGGGTTAATTGATTAATTTCTAGAAAAAAATGAAGCAATTAATTGCTATCTTAAATTACCCTCCGTACATGAAACTCTCAATATTCCCTCTGTCTTTATTTCTCTTTTTTTTTGTTCCATCCATTACCCTAAAATTCAATTAAATAGTACTAACACTATGATTAATACAAATTATTTCATTCTCCTTCTTCCATATCGTATTTTCTTTTTGGTTAATCATTTGCCATATAGAAAATCAACATTAAATCAAGATGCACAAAAAATTAAAGCAAAATAAACTGTCAAAAATACAAAGAGTTCTAAAACTATGGATAAGAATAAAATTTGCTTGAGAATTTACTGAGAAGTTAATTAAAATCTTTTCACTCCTTATTGTTTAAAACATCATCTGCAAAAGTGGAGGCATCATTTGGATCTGGAGTCTGTGAATATTGTGCAAAGTGTTTTGGTGATACAAAAATACAAACAAACATATATCACAAAATTAGCATTTAAGAATTATTTGTGAGGATAATAAAATTGAACCACATAACATTTCCGAAATACCAAAGATAAAGACTTAGTTCATTTCGAATTTATAGAGTTAGTTCGGCTTCCTTACTCTCGTCGTATTGTTCACGACACGACTATCTTACTTTAACCTTTTTTCTAATTTTTTCATTTCTTTAACAGGAAGATAGTATGTAAACTCATAAGTAAGCTCCTCCCAAAACTTTTTGAGGACACGCCCCTTTCAAGTGCAATGATCAACTTAATAGATATATAAATTATTATAAATTTTAAGTCAAATTGCTATTTATTGATTTTTTTTCAATTAGAAATGGATATTTTAGCATATTTTTAGAAACACTACCTCAGTCATTATAATCTGAAAAGATTCTTTAAGCTCCTCCCACGAAAAAGATACTATGCAACTGAATAAAGACAATTAAATTGCTAGATTTAAATATTTCTTTATAAATTTTCCCAAAAAACTTTAAAACTTTAACTAACATCTCTATTTATTTTATAAATGATAAAAATATTTACAAAATAGTTACTGCTCGAACACAAAGAAAGAGCAGTTGTGTAATCATCTTTTTTTTCAACTTGTCACCGTCCTGGAACTTAAACGGTAAAAGATATCGGCTTACGATCTTCGGTGACCCACAATAAAAAAACAATATCTCCAGAGGTGTTTTGTCTTCTCTTCCCCCACCCATCCCCTGAAAACTATGTTTTTCTTCTGATTTTTCTCAAAATTCGCCCAAGCTTTTTCAATAATTTTCGGATATATTTTTGAGGTAGTCCAGGCGAACATTTCGTCCAAACATTCCTATGACCGGAAAATTCGCCATTTTAAATTATTGAATGTCAAAGGTCAATCACTTTGGAGGGTTCATTTTTTAACCGATTTGGTTAAATTTGGATTTTTTGAACAGGTATTGAAATTTCGAAACCGGCTGCATCGGTCTTTATTCGTAATGAATCGGTTAAGTACAGATTTTTTTATTTTCAAATGCTTTTGTGATTTATGAATCAATTTGATCTCTAGTAGACAAGTAAGCACCAAAAGATCATGCGGAAAACTAATTCATGGAGAGCTCTATCTCGTGAGTTCGACCATTCTGCAAAGCTGAAATGCTTTGCCATATCTTTTTTAATTAAAAAGTGCTTCTGGTACTAATATATTCTTGGTATGAAAAACCCTCATTTATATCGAGAAAAAAAGTTCTAGGCGTGGTTTATTTTTCTTATGCGTGGTTCTCTTTTATCTCCTCCGCAGATTGTACAAAAAAGCATAACAACGTACTACGCCCCTCTCACAAATAAATTACGCCATTTTTCTGAAAGGTCCGCAAAAATGTATGAGTGGAGCTTATCATAAATTTAAATACTATCTCCTTAAATTTTTTTTTAATTAAAAAAGTTTCAGTAAGATTCAATATCGCCGAAAAAAGACCAACAAAGGAAATTAAAGGAAAAGTTTTAGTCAAACAAAATTTTAAATTAGAAATGAATGAAAAGAATAAAGTATAAAACCGATTTAAAAAAAATCAAATCAAACTGAAATAAATCAATAAAAATCTCACCTAATTTGCAAAAAGATACTTTTACTTGCTTTTACAGCGTGTGGAATTCATTATAGATTGTTTCTACATAATATTTACGCTTTTTTGTCTTTGACCAAATTTAGTAAAAAGTGTACACATAGTCCTAGAATTAATATAATTATATAAGTTATTGATACAAAAAGGTGCGTCTTCTCTCACAAAATAATAATGATCAAGACATAATAAAAGAAGTTAGTTTGGTGTTTTGTCATACACTAATACAAAAGTAAATTCAATTATGCTTACAGTAATAAAATTCCCTTGATTATTGCTAGATAATTTATTGAGAAATAAGTGTATGTGTCTTCTCAGCCAAAACAGCCATTCAAAATTACATTAAAAAAGTCTCAATTGCGCACATTGTCCATCATTTACTTCTTTTTTTTTAAACATTCTAACTACAATCTCACTCTCCCCAAAAATAATACTTTTGGACTGGGGAGCGGGGCATTAATTTTGTGTGGTTGGTGTTATTTTTGCCAAAAAATAGACAATCTCTTCTCCGTGTGTTAGCAAATAATAAACTTTGAAGGAGATTTTGTGGGAAAGAAAGAAAGAAGTGAATGCTTATTGGGCACATTCATCTTTTACCTGGGTCGGTGGAGTTGGAGTAATGGGATGTTCAATACTCCTCAAGTAGTCCTTATCATCGAAGATTTTCTTATCACCTCCACCTGGTTTGTGTTTCATATTATCCAGTGATCCAATCTTACTCTGCGCCTTCACCTCCACTTTGTGAGTTTGGATCTGAAATGCGAAGAAACATGTTAACAATATCCATTTGAGATATTTTTTCCTAATAAGGGTGTATTTATCTGATTGACAATTAAATTTGAAATTCTTGACTTGTATTTTGTGAACCTAATAAACTTGAAAATTTCAAAATTACTGATTTACGATTTTTTCCTTGAAAATTATTTATCCAATTAAAAATGAAAAAAAAACAATCAGTAAAAAATCAGATTTGGTCAGTAAAACTTAGGTTTTATCAGTAAAATAATTAATCCTGTTCAATATAATTTTTTTTTTTACAAAAATTGATCTAACACAATCATCGGTTGCAAATAAAATGAAAAATTCTTTATTTTCCCTTTTCCAAAATTTTCTTTTCAATTTAAAAATTAAGGGTAAGTTCCCAGTTTTTAAAATATATTGCGAAGACACATTTATTGAGAAACATAGGAAAAAAATAGTCATTACGAAGCTTAGGATCGTACAAAGCATGGACACTGTCCTCTATTGAATACGCGATTATTTTTTTTTTCTAAAACTTCATCGTCTTCAGTACATGACTAGCCAGAATATTGCTCGTTTCAGACCAAAAAATCCTGGAGATTTGATAGATGTTATTCAGGAACGTATAGAATCCTACTACATTAAAGTTTGAATAGAAAAAAAATGTCAAAATCCTTTAAATTTTTGCTGAATTACTTTTAAAAAAAATGAAGTCAAAACTAGTTCATTGAAAACTGAAAGCCGTAAGTTTACTAGAAAACTTAAAGAATCAGTAACTTTCTTACAAAATCTTCAACGTTCCACAAAAATCATTTTGTACATAGTCGATAAATTTAATTTCTGATTTATACTCATTTTAAAAATAAAATGAATAATAATACAACCCTTGTCGTTTTATGCAATGATATATAGATATAGATCATCCCGTCAACTCTGCAAAGGAAGCTTAAAGATTTAATTTTAATATTTACTGTCAATAAAAATAAAGATTTCTTATACCCAAAGACTATAATGACGCTCCTTGTATTACAACAAGTTTTTTAAGATTTAACACCTAATCTACCGACCGTTTCAAGCCGTTTTTCCTAGCGCTCTCGATAAAATGAAAAATCTTTCTTAAATAAAAAAATGGCAAATTTTTCTTAAAAAAGAAAAATATATTAAAACTGAAAAATATATTACATGTATATTTTATGAAATTCACAAAATTTCACAAATTTTGCACAAAAATGAATGATAAATCTTGCTTTCGCCTGTTTTTAGTCTAAAAAACTAATTTTGAAACTTTCAAATAGCGTAAAACATATTATGTTGATCAAACTGTTAAAAGCCTTTTTTGCAATAATTTTTAGTTTTCATGCGACTCATTTCATCAAATTTCGGTGGAAAAGTCCCTTTTTCCACTGAAAAGCAACACTGTTAGAGGCAAAAAGCTCTTTTGGCCTCTAACAATAGAAGATTTTTGACTCTTAGGGTACCTTAAGAGGTATGTATGGCAGATATATTGACAAAAATTTGACAATTATCTAATAGAACCTTGTCATTTTTCTTAGTTCCTAAGATCCTTCGCCACCAAGACTTTAATTTTTTCTTTATTTTTGTTCGTTAAACATTTTTCCTACGATATTTCGGTAAAAATTAATGCAAAACTTTAGAAAATGGAACTTCATTTATTAGTAATAGTTAAAAATGAAATTACTAAAAGAAACTAATCTAAATTTGGTGAAAAATAAATACCCTAGCGCTCAATTTATTGAGTGGAATTATACTTATTTCCAGCCTAAAAAACAAAATTCTAATATATTTCTAAAAATACTTAGAATAAAAAATCAAAATGTCGATTTTTTATGTTGGCATGAAAGGTCGTTATGATCTACATATGAATTTTATTTCACATTTGTTTTTTGTTGGGTTTCTTTAAGGATTAAGGGGTGGAAATATACTTATTTCCACCACTGTACTATTTAATTATATGTTAATTTTAAAAAGTTTTTAAGCTGGTCAATTAGACCGGATCTTGGGAGGTTCAGTGTTAAGAGAACCCCAAAAACAACTTTAAGATTAAAGAAAAATTAAAAAAAAAGAGTTTAACATTTCTAATTCAACTGAATTATTTGAAGAATAATGCAATTGTGGATAAAAAGCAAGAAAAAATTTGAAATTTCAGAATTAGTGGCTCCACAACAGTTTTTAGATCAGGAAAATTTCACGAAATCAAATTTCACATCACTTTCTTCGTCTAATCTTTTTTATATGTTTATCACACTCTTTTGCATTATTATTTTTCTTTTAAACCACGTAAGCAATACAATTTAGTTAAAATCAAATTGAGTACCAAAGGGTGATACAGACATATGCAAAATTTTTGAATAAGATACGGATGTGAATTTTGATTTCACGAAATTTTCCTAATCTAAAAAGATTTGTTGGGGGGATACAAGTCTTTATCGGAGATTACGAATCAACTTTTATAATTCGATGTAAACGTTTTAAATTTACAAATGTGTCTCTTAAGTAAAGAGAAATGTTTGGTATCTTGAAATATGCTGATGTCATTTTGGTAAATAATCAAATTTGGCCAACAAAAAAAAACAAATTTAATTAGAAAGTAAATTGAAGACCATCATATAAGTTGCTCCGTAGAAAAAAAAATACAAGAATATCATAGTCCTTTCCTTATAATCCTTCCCTTATAACTATTTTAAACACGCATAGTTACCTAATAATGATAGTAATTAATAATTCTAATTAATCTCGCATAAACCCCTACACCATGCGTCCGCCGTCGTCTTAGAATTGGTGACGAGCCGGAGAATTGTGCAAATTTGCCAAAAATTTTATATTTTTAGGTTTTCACTGAATTAAATGTTATATTTACTGTCCCAATTATTACTTGTTTGTCATTATTTTACTGGTAAAATTAGATCTTTTCACTTGTATAATTTTTTACTGACCAAAAACGATTTCGTATAAAATATTTTTCTTTATTTACATTTCTGTTTTTATATATTTTTTTGCTTTATAAATATCATTTAAGATAATAAATCATCAAGAACATTATGTCGTACATTTCTTATGTAAATTTAATTCAAAAAATAATTTTTTTCTATAAATCAACAGATAAATAGCCCTTGTGTTAACTCTTTTAGCTGAGATTCTTTATAATCCCAGCTTTTGTAGTCCTATGGTTTTTTTCATTAACTATATATTTTTTTATTAGGTGAGATTCTTAGTAATCTCATCTAATATTTTTTCCATATTATTTTGTGTTGTTTGATGGGTTTAGGAATAAAAACTAAACATTGTATTTCTACATAAATTCACCAATATAGATAAACGGATAGAAAGCAATCCGATAGATATAAAGAAAAGAAGATAAGAATTTTGACCAAGATAATACACTACAAGGTGAAGATGGAAGATTTTAGCTGGTTACTACAGAAGCTGCCATTGAAAGTCATTGTGCAAAAAGTTCATCTCATCTTGAGATCAAAAGCATCTCTCTTTGACAAAAAAGTACCATGATTGCCACGCAAAAATTTCCTCTACAAAAAAATACTTACACTTTCATCATCATATTCTTCATTAGCAATCTGCACATCAATTAATTGAGATACAAGAAATAAATTAGCATTAACCATTAAATAAAGTGGGAATGACAGGAAGATGGTTGGATGAAAAAGAAAATGATAAAAGATAGCACAAAACATTATCATCTATTGAAGTAAATTTAGAGAGAATGTTTCTTATCAGAGATAAAAACACGATCACAATGCCAGCAATTTTAATTTGATGCATTTTCATACTGCAATCTGAGATCTTCAGCCACGTTCATGCACATTCCTTTCACAGAACGCATCAAATTCCTCCCAAGATTGGGCTTCATGGGGAGGTTAGAGAAAGTATTAAAAATAAAGAATCTCTAAATACGTCGATGACTGTGGAGTCTTTGGTTGGAGCTCTACAATTTGCTTGCGCTAGTTATTTTTTTTTGCTTTTTCTTTCTGTTTTGGGCCAATCAACTGGTCAATTAACTCGATCACCGTTGCTGGACACTGACTCATGTGGAGCTCGGCTAGCCGTGATCGTCTAGTGGTCATGACATCTCGTTGTGGCCGAGAAAGCCCAGGTTCGATTCCTGGTCACGGCAATCACTGATCTCTCGTGATCTTCACACCAGAGTTGATCGCTCCACAACATTTTTTGTGGTCTATCTTTTGCCATCTCTCAACAAAGCTCCACAGTCATCTTCTTTTTTTAAGAAAAGCCAAAAACGATTCTCTTAGGGATTACCGGAAGAAAACGGACATGCTTCATCCCAATTCACTTGGCGCGGAACATGCGGATCATTCTGTAATATCCTTCCACACCAACTTACCTTGACGTCTCCTCCGCCTGGAACGTGCTTGATGTAATCCTTGGAGCCAACTTTTGGCTTTGCCTTAAACTCCAACTTCTGGGACTCAATCTTCTTGTCACCTCCACCTGGCTTGTGATGAGCATTCTCAAGAGAGCCAATCTTGGACTTGGCGCTCCACTGTAACTTCGTCTGGACAATCTGGAAGACAAGAAATCAGCAATTGAATCACTAACGTCATCAGTAATTTATTGAAATTGTATTCTTATCAGTTATCAGCAATTTGAGATCATGGTCTAGTATTTCTGTTGCTTCGACTAATCACTTAAATTAATCTTATCACATGGGGAATGAAATGATCAATGAAACAGTTTGATACAAAAAATAATGACGCTTTTGAGTAAAGCTACCCGAAAAATAAAATTTACTTTAATTAGTTTTTTTTAGTTTCTTAATTGATTTATTTTTACGATTTATACTCATTAAATCAATCAAACCCAATTAATTGTTATTCTTTCAGATAACTCTTATATCTCAACTACACTGATAAAAATAAATGGATCACCGGGGATCATTAGATAAGGATCGTCTTTTTTAACGATAAATGAATAAAAACAATGAAAAGTCATCTTTAGTGTTCGCTTAGATGAGAAAAATATGTTCGGAAGTTTACGATAAAACATGTTATCTCTTGTTAAATTTGCATTCAAAGCTTGAACTTTGATCCATCGGTTGCAAAAGGATCAAAAATGATCCTCTTATTATTACCAGTGTATTGACATCAAAAAGAATAAAGCCATTGAAGAGCCTAGATCAGTTTATTACAGTTAAATACTTAATGTCAACCAAATCGGAATGTAAGTAAATTTATTTTAAAACTGTAATTTGAGGAAATAATGGAGAACTTTTTGGTAAAACAAATCTGAATAGGGGGAAGTGGTGCACCTTTGAAAGTGGGGCACCTTTGAAATTAGGATTTTTCTCCTATGTTTAAGTGGAACTGAGTCATATCATAATGTAATTTAGCTTCTTAATCTGTTTGTGCAGCTAAATGAAATAACGATAAGGCTCAATTTTATTTGAAAACAGGTGAAAAATTCCAATTTTAAAGGTTCCCCACTTTCAAAGGTGCCCCACTTCCCCCTAAATTCGGTTTTACATTTAAATTAAAAGCAAAATATCATTTGAGAAGACTAACAGAAAAATCCAATATGGGCAAATACAGGTCTGATTTAGTTTTACCGGAGATCTTCATACGACTAAATTATTCCTGGAGTGAGGAACTTAAATCAATTAGTGAATTGATGCGATCTGGGATCTCCCTTTCAACATTATTTTAAATAATCTGGTACATTATAAGCGATCGTATGAGCATTTGTGCTTTTATTACTCTTTTATGAGAGAAACGAAGTTTTTATATTATAATGTAATAAACAAATAATTAGAATTGTGTCGGATTATCCAAATTAATTAACTAAGACTCGTGATATTAAAAGTCTCATATTTTCGAAATTGATTATTATCGGGACTTCCACTACTAGCAACAAGTCCTGTATCTTTTGGATCGGTCTCAAATTAAAGAATTTTGAGATGACCTTTTACTTCCGCCCTATCATCAAATTTGGCTACATAAAACCAGAAAACCGTATCAATTTTGGATACATTTAACCCTTAAATTTATTGAATCCACTGAAAACCTACATCTTTGGAGATATTTGAACTTAGATCACAACACTAAAGAGTTTGACAATGAATTTTAATATTGCATGTTTTCAGAAAAAATAGTTTTTATTTAATTAGCAAAGGGTTACCCGAAACTATTTTCGATACGTCTTTCAAAAAGGCTCACAGAGAAGCATAAGTGAGAAAAAGATTATATTTTTATTAGAAAAAGAAATATACACTTATGGACAGCTTGCACAAATCTTAAGTTCTTGCTTAAAACAGAATTTGAAAAATCACAAAATTGTTAATATCATCATAAAAAGATAATTTTATGATTTTTCAAAATCTGTTTTAGATAAGAACTCAAGATTTTTGCACGCTGTCCACAAGTGCATAACGCCATAAATCATAAAATTATCATTTTATGATGATATTATCAATTTTTTGATTTTTCAAATTCTGTTTTAAGGAGGAACTTAAGATTTTTTCAAGCTGTACATGTCCATAAGTCATGACTCCACCCCATCCTACTCTTAAAACTTAATTCAGATAAGTCTGGATCCATTAAGTGTTTTTTTTAATATTTCGAAGAAGTGCAGCTAAAACACACTAAAATTCTAACCACACTAAAAAGATAAAAAAAAAACGTGAAGATATATCGATTTTTAAGTTTTCGACAAAGACCATATTGATAGTGTTTTTTTTCCTACGCTATTAGGAAATATTAATGTCATATTTATTTCCAGTCCTCGGCTACTTTTCTTAATTAAGTTCCTCAATATCTTAGCTTAGTCCCTGTGTAATAGCTTGCGTGTTACTAAAGGAACCTGGGGTAAAATGTAACAAATTTAAGATTTCAAAATTAGATATCTTGCATTTTCCACAAAAAATTCAAGAACAAAAGATTGGCATTTCAAATTTTACTTTTTGAACAATGGCTTGAATAACCTTCTAAAACATCTAACGTTTTGAGAGTTGCAAACAAGGAATTTGAAAAGAAAACAGAATATATTTGAACATTGTACCCTATTGAAATAAAATTTTTTTTTTAATTGATCTTTAATTTCCGAATTCCCAAAATTAACATTTTCTTTACGATAATAAAAGAAAATTTTAAAAATCTGTTCGTTTTACAAATATTTCAAAAAAAAATAGTTCCAAAGGAAAAATAAAAATTTTGCTTAGAACTTATAAAATCGATAGAAGCTTCTATAATTTTGTGTATTTCAATTTATCAATGGAAAACTACATTTTTTTGGCGTAAATAAATCGATTATTCTGAATAATTCAGTGACCAAATTCAACTTTAGCACTGCCCAAAGACACACCTATAATCCCACAATTGAGCTCGGGAAGATTAATCCAGCTGTGTATCTTGTCTTTGATTTACACAATAATATTTTTAACTAGTCTTCCTCGCACTATAATCAATAATGCCACTGAAAATATGAATTTATGATTTTTATCCACATTCAGTGAGCACAGAGTCAATAAATTGCCTCCAACTGAATTGTTTAGAAGCACATATCAAAAGAAGAATACCTCGACAACACGACAGAGAACAGGAAGATATACCTATGAATGTGCGTCACTTTATTTCTTGAGAGTAATAGAAAATTAAAGAGAAGAATAAATAATGCTCAATTTCATAGTTCGATGCCCCGGACAGAGTATTGCGATCGCCTAATGATGAGTTTATTGAATTTTGGGGCTTGGAATATTTAAAAGGAAATTGAGATGATTCCAGGCTTTCTCACAAAAAAAAATTGGAATTATGTTTTGAGGTCATGATCAATCAAAATTTACCTTTTTATCACCACCACCGGGAACGTATGCGTCGTTTTTAGCTGCAATCCGTGGTGCTGCTTTAATCTCAACCTTCTTGGACTCAATCTTCACCCTTCCGCCACCTGGCTTGTGTGTTGCATTCTCCAGGGAGCCGATCTTTGATTTAACTGCTTTGAGATTTGGTGACGGTGCCCCACCAACCTGGATCTTATTCATTGGGACTGCTCCAAGACGAAAGACAAAACCAACACGGTAACAACTAGCAAAGCACCTAGGTCAATCATTGAGCAATACCTTTTTTCACGGGTTCTGCTTCTGGGGTCTTGTCGGTCAAGCGAGATTTTGAAGTACTTCGTGACTTGATGGAGGGCGTAGTGCTTGGGGGACGGGATAGTCCGGGAATCTTAGTTGGTGACTTAACAGGAGAGCCTGGAGATCCGGGTCCGTTGCGTTCCTAAACACACAGAAAATCCATCAATTCACAATCACTCTGGTGGGGAATCTTTGCATTTTCCAGGACAACCAAGTAACCTTCCGTAGATCAAATTTAACTCTATGCTTTACTATCTTGGGTCTCTTCCTCTTATACATTTAATTTTGGATCGTGTGATCTTGAGAGTGCCGAATCGCGATTGCAACTGATTCGCAAATATTCATTTTCATCTATTCATACGGCAAAAATTCATCAAGCGGAAAATTATTCCACTAGGATTACAATTGAATTGAGTATCGTAAAATTAATATTTGACTTGAAACTGTATTGTGAGAAAAATATAAGCATTCCAGTAATCTTCCAATACAACTAAAAGGCGATTAAAAAAGAATTTAAAAAAATTAAACAAATTGAAGAAGGACTTAATTTTGTAAATTAAGAAAATGAATCTAATTCTACTTCCTACTTTTAACTTAGTGATTACCCAAAAACAGTTAAAAACAAAATTGTCCTCCTAATTTAGGGTACGGCCTTAAGTGTGCTTGGACCATTATCGATTATTTTTACCTTTTAAAACAAAGTACAAATGAAATTATTTTTCAACTATTTTCTTTTCAATATTTAATCGGCAGGTTCTATAAAAAATAAACAAGTGAAGTTTGAAGAATAATTAATTTTATTAAAAATATTATTGTAATAAATATGAATTAGTAAATATCATTAGCATTTTAAGCAGGGAAGTGAATAAAAAACCCTTTTCAAGTAAAAAAAAATTCCCGCTGAAAAAATCGTAAAATTATGTCAAAAATTTAGCTTTTTGAGATATTTATTTTGCGTACAAAGTAAATAATATAGTTTATCTTATAGATCTTTCTTCGCATATTTCTAAAGAAAACAAGGCTTTAATGTGATGTAATTTAGATAGACAAAACAATAGTGGATCTTAAGTTAATTTTGTTAACCTTAACTAGAGAAAATTATGTCCATATTGAAGAAAATTCCCTACGCCTGTGTAGGAAAAACTATGGACATAAATTTCTCTAGTGTGTAGAGGTCATACGGCCCAATTTGTTTCAGAAGTATGCGAAAAAGTCCTATATTAATGTAGGCCCAGAGCTCAAAATAGCCCCACCTCCCCCTGTTTAAACATCAGAAATTTTAAGTCGGGAATACCGCTTAATTGGGACCAAAACTACAATTACCAGAATTAGTAAAATTCTGCTAAGTTATTTATCGATTACGAATGCCTCTAATTACTTTTAATCCTGCTACTACAGTTAATTTACTACATGTATAAGGGTGATTACATTTATTAACTTAATCAATTCATCACATTGTAGAGATGGCCTGGTTTATTCAATAAAAATCTTAATTAAAAGTTTTGATTGAATGTAAATTGATACTTACATTGCCTTGCGTTGATTCATCCACACCACTGTCATTGTCCCCTTCTGAAAGAAATACAAAAAACTGACTTTAGAACAAGGTCAAACAACATTAATAAAGAATCAGCTTGAAGAAATTTCTACTCAATTTTCAGTTTCACGGAATTTAACGCGACAAACATAAATTTTAGCGCTATCTTACTAGACGGCATTCGGCCTAGAGATCCTGGAGGTGGCTTCCGAGAAATTGGCTCAGTATCTGCAATCGATGGTTTTCCTCGTGCAGATAAATTTTCTCTATCTGACCTCTGAGACGAAGGTTGCCTCACTGGTTCCTGGTTTGTGACAGAGTTTGAGATCACCGGTGGTCGGGGGGTTTCCTTATAAGGCACTTGAGGTGCTGCTGTCTTTTGTATTGGTCCCGATAGGTGTTCGGTGGTGTCTTCCACTGACGATTGTGCCGAAGGTGGTTTCTGTGGAGCGGATGCAAATGTAGTCCTTGCACTTGGAGCAGGAGGATTCACTGGACGAATAGCTGGGGCTGGAACCACAGCTGGAGCTGGAACTGCTGCTGGAACTGGTACTGGAGCTGAGGTTACAACCGGAGCAGGCATTGTTGATTCAACAGGCTTTGGCCTTGTTTGAACAGGTTCCGGATTTACGGTACGCACAGATCCGGCTGAATTAGTGTAAGGGACAGGCTTTGGTTGCATTCCATTTGTTTCCGGAACCACTGGCTTTGTGTTTTCAATTACCGAAGGTGGTCTCGATGGAACAGATCGTTGACTATCACTCTTCTGAATCGGCTGCTGCTGGAATGTGGTCTGTGGAGGCTGAGGTGATGGTGATTTGGATGAATCAGATATTTTCCCGAATGTTGTTGTAGCTGGAGAATTGTTGTTTTGGGTAACTGGTATTGTGACAACATTACTTGAAGGTGGACGTGATTGTACCGGAGGGACTGGGGAATAGGAGGGAGTCTGCATTCGTCCCATTACAACATCATCATCATCATTGTGACCAGCCTGAAGATGACTAGGTGCATTGTCCACAACTTTTGGCGGAGCTGCAACTTCAGATGCCATTGTAAAAGGTGCTGGGTTCTGTTGATATATTCCTGGTTGCCTTAGCGGAGGTTGAATTGGACGTTGAGGTTGGGCTATATAGCCTGGACGAGGACCTGGAACTGAACCTTGTTGGGGACCAGGTTGTCGAATAAATTGCGGTCTGGGTTGCTGTAGTGGCTGTTGTTGTGGTTGTTGTTGTTGAAGCTGTTGGGGAAACTGACCCCTGTTCTGGGGTACCTGAATTGGTTGTTGAGGCCTCGGCGCTTGGTTGGGAACTACGTTGGGTGGATAATTTGGTGGTCTCTGGACCAGACCTGGTTGTGGTTGAGGTCTTACCCCCGGTTGCTGAGGTGGCCCCTGGGGGTTTAGAGGTCTAGGATAAGGGACCTGGTGTTGATTTTGCTGAGGAGGTTGAACAATTGGCGCTTGTGGGGTGGACTGCAGTGAGGTATGACTATCGAGACGTCGCAACTGAGGTTGTTGCTGAGGTTGCAATGGCTGAGGACGAATTGGTTGCGAAGTCACGGGAAGCTGTTGACTTCCTTGCTGGGGAATATTTTGACGAATCCCAGCAAAACTTGTGATTGAACCCTGACCACCGGGTGCAGTAGTGGCTGGCGGTGGGACTACTTGACGAACTGGCTGCTGGTATTGCCCTTGCTGCCCTGGAGCTGAATTACCAGCAGATCCTGCCGATCCAAACTGCTGGAATTGCTGCTGCGGCGGTGCTTGAGCAACGGGTGGTTGTTGCTGAAGCTGTGGCGGTTGCGCTGGTTGAAATTGTGCCCTTGGCGCAGGTGCCCGTTGAATCTTGGTCAATAATATAACAATAGCAGGTGATATTTAATGCATCGGAATAATGTATCTTTCTCCTCTTTCAACCCTAACAATAGATGGAGAACTATCACGGAAGCTTCCGATAAACCTGTCACGGTGAAAGCTAATAAAATTTTTCTTTACCAACATGGTATTCCTAGTTCATGTACTCCATATAGTCGACATATACTTATGCCAAGTATATAGTTTATCATATGGAATGTCACTCATCAATACATTATATTGGACTTGCTAAATGGAACCACGCTCGAACACGATCTCTTACCATCAAATCATATACAGAACTTACATGAGATACTGAAATGATTGAACGAGACAAGGTCTCTTGACTAATGCTATAAATTTAACATGTTGTTTATGTATTTGGAAAATACCAATTTTCTAGCACCCAATACAATACAGAGAGACCCATTGAAAATCCATCCACTTCACAAGGGTGTTCTGCTCATCCAATTTTATGACAAGTCTCCAACTATTTTCAAGACGATATGAGCCAGAGGCATGCAAATTTCAAAGCAAACTGATAATTTTATATCCATTTAGAAAAGTGGAATAGCCCGCCTTTTAAGTACTTTTCCTGCAAAATCCCTGCATTGTCTGAAGTCTATATATTACGAAATATACAATTCATGCCTATGACCTTTACCATCACTTTATTAAAGCTCGACAGCACTTTCTAAAGCACTGGCAATTCATTATCATTCCGTGGTTAGATTATCTTTGAAAGAATTTAGTCACGATGGATAGTGCGTGATAATTGATACGGTGAAAGTCTCGATGACTTCACCAAAAAGGGATTGTCTATGTCCTTCGAAATTTATAGTATAGTTCAGACGACTTGTCCCATAAATTCAAGACAAATGACAAAATATCTTAGAAATTAACTTATAAATTTGTTTAAGCGAAAAAATTTCATAATGGAGTACACAGAATTAGTCGTAGGGGAAAGTGCCCATGCTTTGCACGGTCTCAAGCTTCATAATGACTGAATATTTTCTATGTTTCTCAATAAATGTGCCTCATCGCATTCATATTTTAAAAACTACGGAAAGTGCCCGTTTCTTAAAATATAATATATTGCGGAATCATATTTATTCAGAAATACAGAAAAATTTAGTAATTATGAGGCTTGATACCGAGCAAAGAATGGGCATTTCCCCTACTTTTGTTTTTCAAATATCTTTTTAAAAACTCAATGAGAGTGAAGTAAATTTAAGCCCATCCACAGTAAAAACAATTTGAAATTTTTGAAAAGGAAAATTGATAGTCATCTTGATTTACGGTTACAGTCATCTAATCGTAAACTCGTCGTCTAATCGTAACTCGTAAACACACTCTGGCTTCGAATATTTCATATTTTTACCATATTTCTTTGATAAATCTGACCTACCTGACAATATATTTTAATAACTAATCTTCAGTCACACATTTTCCGAAAAAATAGGTCAGATTCATTAAAGTAATATAAGAAAAGTTATAAAGTATTCGAAGCGAGAGTATGTGCAAAGCTAGAAAGCCTTGCCCTAATAGAGGAAGTTGAAGCAAAATCTGACAAAATGGATATTTTATTTTATACTCTTGAGAAATTTGCTGTTCTACAACTCTTCTTAATGTGTTTTTTGGACCTTTTTTTAAAATCGATTTTATGGTAATAATTTCTCAAAAATTCAACAGCAAATATTGACAGAAATAGAGTATTTTGTGATATTTTGAATCCCTGTATTAGCGTTTTAAGGCCAAGGGAGCCAAAAAATCATTTTTTGCAATTTGTTGACCATAACGGGTACCACTAGTCAGAAAGAAGTTAAGCGCAAAGATCAACCAACCATTAAGAACATCTATCGTCAAAATTTTAAGTATCAGTTTTTTTATCCTGAATGGTATCGATTTTTCTAATATTCTACCTTGTCACTTTTTGCCCCATGATCCCCTAAACATATTTACAAAACGAAAAAATTGTGCGTACGTCTTAATTCACTAAATATAAATAAAAGTAATTTTGTTTTGATTATCTTGTGGCACATATTGTGAAGCACCTTTTTGCAAAAAACGCAGAATAGTATTTGAAATACGCAAAACAGGGCACATGCGGAATTTTCCAGTTCGAGGTTCCCAAAGTGCTGGGTTAATCCTAGCACATTGTCCTCGTCCCCCATGCCAAGATTTATTTCATGGTTCGAAAATAAATGAAATATGAATAAACAAATAAATAAATTTCCTAGCAACTGAAAGAACACTCTATATACTTGATATATAGATATCATAATGACCGTGAATGTATTCCATGTGTCAAAAATCCCCTTTTTTGGGTCAGGCTATTTTTTATTTAATCCAGAAGGATTCAACATTGACTATTGAGAATGAAAGTGAATTTGGTAATTCTTACCGTTTCTCCATCCATCACAATTTTTTTTCTCGTAAATATTGAAATATTACACCAAAAAAATAAAAATTATTTTTTCTTGATCAATTTCACTTTTGTATTATTCCCATGGGTTTTTCTTTTCTTGAAAATCACTGGGTGTCTTCTTCTTTGATTCTTGATACACCTTTCAAGGGGTTGCCTTCTTGATCACCAAAAAAATCTTTCTTGAATAATTTTTCGCTCTTGAGGTTCCGTCTTCTTGTCTGGTCTACAGCAAAATGAAAAAGGTACAATTACTGAAATTGACCATAAGTCGCAGGATAATATAAAAAAGAGAGTGAAAGCCAAAAAAGACAAGAGGAAAAACTATTTTCGTGACCCTATTTTTTTTCCTGGGTAGCCAACATGAAAAACATGGCAGATAACATGTTGTAAATGACCAACTCGTGATACAATTTAGTACATGAAGTTTACTTAATTAAATTAAAGTAAAAATCTCGTGATCTTCTATATGCGCAATATTAATAGTGTCTGGGCCATATAATCTACTAATTTATACCTACAATCTATTCAACAAGTATCACTTCTACTTTACCTAATGAAAAAGCTCATGGAGGGAACTATTTTCTAACAAAATGTGCCCCTTCTTTTTTCACACATCCCAACCATTTATGCGAATACCGTGAATTATTATAGCAGCAGTGAAAATTTCTGTCAAATTCAATCAGACATTTCCGATGTGTGGGAAAAGTTTTTCCTGAAATACTTCAACACTGCACGCGCCATGTGGCCACACTCCTTAACAATTCCACTCACCAATTGAAAAGTTTTAAGTAACGCGTGATTCCTCACACACGTACTAGAAACTTGGAAATAATTGCATGCTTTGTTGCAATATGAAATACTAAACAGCGGATATTTATTAGAGACGACGGAATTCTTACAGAATGGTTGTTTTGCTTTAGTTTTCCTTTTTCTGCGACATACCACGAGGATCTTCATTAAACATGCTTAGTGGAGAAAATGCAAATCCGAAATGAACTTATTAGCAAAATTAATTTTCATGGGACTTAAAAAAATCTGATTAAAATTTTGTTTCACTGATTTTGTGTTAAAAAATAAGCCTAACTCATTGTCGAACAATACTCTATCGGCGAAAAGAGGAAACAACTTAATTTTTGTCTTGATAGTACTAGAAGAAAGTGCTCATGCTTTGCACAGTCTCAAGCTTCATATTGACTAATTTTTTCCTATGTTTCTCAATAAATGTGACTCATTGCACCCATTTTTATAAACTAGGGGAAAGTGCCCATTTTTTAAAATATATTGCGGAATCATATTTATTCAGAAACAGAAAAAATTTAGTCATTATAAAGCTTGAGAACGTATAGAGCATGGGCTCTTACTCTATACTTCTTTGATAAATAATGTTTTATTGAAAAAGGTCTAACAAGGGGAGGAACCCAACTGTCTCCCGCGGATCGGGACGAAACTTGGCATGTAAGTAGGGTCCATATAGAAAGTTAACCAGCCAGTGGCTTTTTACTGTGCGGCCATTAGAAGTAGTCATTGTGACCATTCATAGTCATGAATTTCTTATATATGAAAGATTCTTTTAACATTTGTTGCTATTTTTCTTTGACCTGAAAATGCGTTTTAATGATGTTAAAGCTTGGTTTGTGAGTTACTGATGAACGTCAGAACCCTTTCATGCGATACACCTTCATGGTAATGTCATAGGTCATCCGAGTAAACATTATACTTTTTCAAGGAAAATAATATTTTTAATATCAGCGAATTTTTCTTTCAGATTGTTTAAAAATAGCGAATGGGAGAAATTTCTTATTCTTCTGTTCCTTCTTTTCCTCTTTAAATTTTACTGCTGCCGGATTTCTTTTTCTTTCTGATAAGATCCACAATGCATACTTTTTCGTCTTCAATTCTTTTTATTACAAAAATATTTGTTTTTTGTTCATATCTCTGCCATTTTTTATTCGATTTTGATGAGTAAGTAGTCGTTAGAAAGGTCCCAATGAGCTTTATAACATACCCAAAAATCATAAAAATCCGAAAATAACAACTGTCAAATTTTCAAGGTAAAAAATACTTCTTCGGCTGAATTAACATTTGATTACATTAACAGCGAATTACATTAAAATTATGTGGTTAGTTTTGTCTATATGAGTTTTAATTTAATTTTTAAAATTCTACTTTGAAATGTTTGGAAAATACTAAAAAAAAAACAATAATAGTTAGTCTGAAATTTTCAAAAATACACATTTTCTATACAATATAAATATATTGGATTTTTTTATCATAAGTAATCATTATCATCAACATGTAATTTAAAATTTTTGCACAATTTCAGGAAGAACACAATTTATTAAAAAAAATATATATAAGAAAATTTTGATGTACCTATTTTGCGTTACAAATTCCTTCATGCGAGATATCGAGTTTGGAAATTGTTGGAAAACTGCATTTCCCTTGGAGATTGAAGATAGTGGTCTTCGGCAAAATGGAAAAGCAAGAAATTTGTCATCCTGACCTGACCCTATGATATCATTAGGGATCTGCGAAAGATCTTCCAAGCTTGCAAAAAATTGAATATGAACTATTGTATTCTCCTACTCTATCTTTTATTTATTCGAACAATGCAATATATAGATATTAGACTTCCTTGAATATTAATGGAAATTACGCAATATTATTGCAGTTATATTTTTATTTAATTGACGGGATACTACTTTATTAGAAATAAAAGAATTTCACGATATGCTACTTTAGGTGATTTAGGACGGAAGATATGATCTTCTAGTTGCATTTGGTTTTCTGTCTATAACTGCAAAACTACTTGACCAAACATAAACGTCTCGTAAATGAAACGTCTCGATCCGCTCTATAATTTTGTAGAATATTTAAACATCGTCAAACCTCCTCTATAGTAGCGCCAAAAACGCTTTGAAAGTTTTGACCTTGAAATTTTGACAGTTGTAATTTTCCGATTTTTATAATTTTTGGGTATGTTATAAAGCTCATTGGGACCTTCCTAACGACTACTTACTCATCAAAATCGAATAAAAAATGGCAGACATATGAATAAAAAACAAACATTTTTGTAATAAAAAAATGAAGACGAAAAGAAAAAGAAAGAAAAAGAAATCCGGCAGCAGTAAACTTTAAAGAGGAAAAGAAGGAACAGAAGAATAAGAAATTTCTCCCATTCGCTATTTTTAAACAATCTGAAAGAAAAATTCGCTGATATTAAAAATATTATTTTCCTTGAAAAAGTATAATGTTTACTCGGATGACCTATGACATTACCATGAAGGTGTATCGCATGAAAGGGTTCTGACGTTCATCAGTAACTCACAAACCAAGCTTTAACATCATTAAAACGCATTTTCAGGTCAAAGAAAAATAGCAACAAATGTTAAAAGAATCTTTCATATATAAGAAATTCATGACTTTGAATGGTCACAATGACTACTTCTAATGGCCGCACAGTAAAAAGCCACTGGCTGGTTAACTTTCTATATGGACCCTACTTACATGCCAAGTTTCGTCCCGATCCGCGGGAGACAGTTGGGTTCCTCCCCTTGTAAGAGAGTGAAATGTCTCACTTGAGATATTTCAACCTTTTGTTTAAACTTTCTAAAAAAAAAACATCTTAAATTCAAGTGCATAAAGCTGATATGTGAAAATTAGTGATAAGTTCATAAAAGCGGAGAGTTGTGATTCGCTTAGTTCTGTTTGTGTGCAAACTTGATGACAATTTATTGAAAAAATAAATAAAACCCATTTATAACTAAGTTTTCAATGCTATTCTGATACACAATAACGTGGAAAAACCAGATTGAAACTGTTTTATTTTGTAAAACCTAATGAAATAAAATACTGCCCTGATTAGAATATCTTTTTTCCAACCGAAAATATAATGTACTTCATACTGCCAGAAGGACGTACTTAACCATTTAACTGCGACAGTATCAACTGTTTTTGTGACTTAATTTAATGGTCCTACCCAGCGAACCAATTCAATCATCAGCTTTTCTTCAATCGGAACTGGTTCAAATTCGTCAAAAATGCAAAGACCTTTCAAACTATACCAGACTTGTACGATTTGGTTCAGAAATAAGCGCTCTAGAACCTTTCAAAGTCTTTAACTTTCTAATTTCTATTAAAACTATTTAAAGTAAGGGGATATAATTATAAAAAAATGTGCACATCTGTTCCTTCTATAATGGTGTCTACACACTAGAAGCAATTTTCGTCAAAAATTGCTCCTTTTAAAAAATTCTGACATTCTACCTACAAGGATAAGGGAAATTTTCTTTAAAAAGGCATTTTTTAAAGAAATTGCTATACTAGTGTGTAGAGGCCTTAAGAAAGGCTTCGTAGACCTTCAAAAAGTTATACATGAAAAATTTTAAATATCGTTGGTTCCAAACAAGACTACTGTAAGTCTACTTACAGGAGTATAAAAAAGATGATTGGATGCAGAAACCTTAAATCTACATACAAAAAAATTAAATTGATTAAATTATTTCTACAAAAGTTGTGAGAAAAGAACTAAAAATCATTCGGCACAATTGTCGTTCCTTTTTCGCTTACAATTTTACTGTAAATAATTTAAAAATAGCGTTGATCAAAAAATATTAAACGCTTAAGTATGATAAAATAGTTTCAGAAGTTGAAAGTATACCAACTTATGCAGTGAAATTAATAAAAATCAACATTAGGGTGTCAAAATCTAAAACTCCCTCTTGAAAAGTCGCATTTTAGACTTGCAATACTTTAGTTTGGAGCTAACGATATCTGTCATCACTTCACTGGTAAAAATAAAAGGATCAAATTGATCCAAATTTAATCCTTTTGCAAAGGATAAATCAAATTTCTAATTTTGAATGCACATTTATCATAAAAGAACATGTTAATTTGATTCATCCTTTGCAAAAGGATCAAGTTTGGATCAATTTGATCTTTTTATTTTTACCGCAGTATTTTAATCATAATTTCCCCTTGTTCAAAGGGATTTTCGTATAAATAAATGAAGCCAATTTCTAAAAAGATGAATATTAAAAAATTGCATGACGCGATTTTTAATATCCCAAAACATATTTTTGAAAAATAAGAGAAAAATCAAGAATATTTTAATGTCTTCTGTCGAATTAAGAGGTAAACCGTAGATCCAGTTTCATTCTGATGACAACCAAATGAACAGATCATTAGACTGCCAAACATTAGGGTAAGTGTGCCAAATTTCGGCATGGTTGCATGTAAGCACCGAAGTCCTAAGTTTGAAACGCAATATTTTTAATTCATATTGATATTTTTTGTTACTTCCCTTTCGGGAGGGTTGTGTGGAACCTTCAAGACTAGTTTATCATTTTTGTTTTCTTTAAATCACTTCCTAAAATATTGAAAAATTAATAAAAATATGGACATTGCTTTGGGTAGTATTTCGGCCACTTTGTGTGAAATTTCGGCCACCTTTTTTCTGACCACATTTTGTGACGCAACGGGTAGAAAATTTCAAAACGTCAAACGGAACGAGTTTAATATTTAGTTTAATACGTTTATATGACCCACAAGCCCTGAGATCTTCCGTGTAATTTGTCCTGAAGACCTGAAGAATAGCATCTCAAATTTACGCGCAGATTCCTGTAGCAATTTGCACTTCCTGAACTCTTCCAATGACTTTTTCACATCATCTTTTTCATAGAAGCGATGGTTTTTTTCTCTGGATATTGTAGAATTCAGAAATTGAAAAAGAAAACATAAAATGAATAAGAAATTTAGGAAAGCAAAAGATGTGGCCGAAATAGGCAACACTACCTCACTGTAGAGACGCTCACAAAGTATATACTTTTTTACGCGAAATACAGGATCCAGCTGGGAAATTTTACCCGAAATTTAAAGATTGATTCACTATTAACATAAACAGAAACAATCTTTAATGAAAACTAATCAATTTTCATGAAAAACACCGAAGGAAAACCTTCTGCACTTCTCCACAAATCACAACACTGCTAGAGACACAATCGATCTGTCATATTTTTTGTAAGACTCTTTCCACACTGAGTTTTTATAACACAATTTAAATTCAAATTATACCTATAATTTAACTGTCTTTGTGTTAATACATCCTAAAATGAATAAATATTTGAAAGCAAAATAAATTCATTGACTATTCGAAGATTACATACATAATTTTAATTAATTTATTTGCATGGCCGAAATTACACTCAAAGTGGCCGAAATTAGAAGCTGGCCGAAATTTGGCACACTTACCCTATATACATTGTTTCTAAAAAATCGTTTGATTTGCAAGCATAACGTAAGTGCGGGTGACCTCGTCCCCTGCGAGTGGCTTTAACACTCTCCTTTTCGTAAGATTTTCTTCACTTCTTGAACTTAAGGATGTTCTTTGCCGATCCAACCATGCCTGATCGATTAGAACCGTTCTTAAACATTAGAATTAAAGAAAAGCTTACTAACAGAAGGGTGTCAAAATCATCCGCACTTACAGTATGTCAAAAAGTGTTCCTGTTTGAATAGAAGATGAATATTCTAATGAGTCAACAAATCAAAGCATAATATTGCTCTATCTGTGAAGTTCAAGCAATAACGTCATCTCTTCATAAAAATTTTAATTTTCTTGTTCCTCTTGTATTTAAAAGTTTCCCAGTTATTAGGCTGAAGGACTATTTAAGAAGAAACAAAATCGCAAGCTAAACTTGGGCCTTTTAATTTTACTGAAAATGGGGATATCACAGTGCAATTTTTTCCTAAATTGTTAGAACTATTGACCAGAGTAATAACCCCGAATTTAATAATTTTAGCATACCAAAAAGTCCCTTTTACTTACAAATCTTAACAGAAAACTATTCTCTGAAGTTTTGACATAGAAAAATATTATATTAGAGAAATCTGAATTTAAGTTAAAATTCATTTAAAAAAATGCAACTCTAGTTTCGTGAGTAAAAAGTTGAAGTAAATTCTTGAGATTCCTTTGAAAAGTATAACTTTCCAGTTAGATTTCTATCGTGTTTATTATTGTGTAAAAGTCACAAATTATTTTCATCCTCAACCAGTTACAGCACAATTTTGCACATTTGAGTGTCATAACGAAATTGTTGCAGAACCGCGAAAGGTAGTACGCGGTAGCAAAAAGTCGAGAAAAATAAGCTCAAGGGCCATACAACTATTATATTATTTTATTGCACTAACAATTTTCTTTTCTATTTTGTGAAATAAAAATACTACGGGGAAGGATGGGAGGGAGTCGCAAAATAATGAGAGTTGGATAGATCGTAAAAGTCACCAGTAGTATATTGGTTCTTTTTTTTTTGGCCTTTGCAAAATATTGGCAAATAGCAATGAGGCACTTAGATGGAATACAAACGCAATGTCGTATCAGACAAAACATAACACGGTGACATGCAATATTTTTGCTAAAAATAGCCCATTACCTCAATAATCAATCCTCTTTCTCACTCATCTATATTTTATATCCATTTGTCGATAATCTCTGTTTTTCGCCAAAGGGGGATATGCCAGTCTTTTCTTTTTGTCCTGACAGTATCCTCGTGGCATTCACAAAAATGAGCAAAAAAATCCACTTGATTTTTTACTTCTGGAAACTGAAGAACTTTTGTGCCGAATTATTATGAAAATAGTTTTGGACTCCTTCTCAAGCCAAGGAGGCACCAAAATCAACGTTGGGGAATTGTTTTTTCGGAAGGGAGAAATTGAATGAAAAACTTTGGGATTATATTATCGATTTTTTAGTGTGATTCAGACGGAAATAGTTACTTTCACCCTCGCTTTATCATTTATTTACGTGGGTAAATAGCATCGAATCGAGCAGTAAAATTTTCTACAATTGTAACGCAAAATCCTCAAGCACTAGGCGTCTCCATCTCAATGTTATTTCGACGCATTTGGACGTCTGAGCCAGTTCAAGATCAACCGACTGCATAGTACCATTGGTAATGTTTGCCCTCAAAATTCTTTTCAACATTATTGTCTCATTTATTGGTGAATATTAAAAAGAAAGAAATTTATTTTTCGAATTTGAATTAGGGAAGCCAGAGGGATGTTTTCAAACTCTATTTTCCGATGTTTTACATTAATAAATTATCTCCTAACTTCAATACAGAAAAAATTCTAATTTCTTCTACAAATCTCATATGATTTTTGAAAATGTTGGACCTACAAAAAGCGCAGATTGAAATCAACAAAATAAATTATTTTAATACTATAGGAAAAATAAAAAAAAAGTCTTACGTCTCAAATTGTCTCGCGAAGCTCAAAATAGAACTATTTTATTTTTCTATTTTTACAGTCTCTACTCATTATTGTGAGAAATTTTTAATTTAATGTAGATTGCTTGCACGTGTACGTAAATCGCATCAAGAACAACCTCCATTTTGATGAAAATTTTTCACAATGTATTGAGCAAATTAAAGCACAAGATTTCCTATCGATTCTTTCAATAAAATCACAAGCCAAAAATATGTTTTTTGTTTTATAAAGCACTTGTGACAAGAAAAGATCTTTTCTTTAAAATGTTGTTTCAGTTATCCACGAAAACAACAGTTTATCTTATACTTCGGGTGAGAAAGCTTTAAAAGAATTAGCTAAATTGAACACTTTAGCAAGAAATAGAGCAGTTGTAGTCCAGACACCAAACTAAAGGAATTATAACGACTGGGCTTATAAATGAGAATAGCTCACTGAGAAAAACAAGAGGCTGCGATTAACTTTTTTTCCTTATAACTTTAACACTTTTTGGATGTAAAAATATATCAACATTTTTTAATGTTAATTCTACACCTTTTAAGGGTAAAATCAACATGAAAGAAAGGCAAGTTTAATCCATAGTACACCTAAAAAGGGTAATATTTACACCGTTTTCGGATCAATACTGCAGGGTAAAATTAATATTTCCGGAATGTTATTTTGACTTTTTCGGATTTCTCTCACTCAGTCAATGTATAGTGGGAAATTCTTTTAAAAATAGGGTAATTTTACGTATTTTGACACTCTTTACGTACGATGTGCAGTGCATGCGATATACATCAAAATACTCGCTTTTGACATGCCTCAGTGTGGGATTTTTCCACCGAAGTTAGTCTAGAATCTTATATCTAGAAATGGTGGGTCCGTGTTGCAATCTTGCAATTGGTAAGAGCACTCGGCTCTGAGGCGGTGTGACCTCCAGCCCGATTGTCACAGTTGTGAATTCGACACCTCACTGCAAATGATTGAATCGTTTGAAGGGACATTTTTCACGAAATATTGTAAACTGAATAATAAATTTGTAAAACGAAGAATGTACAAAATGGCAATAAAATTCCGGTATATCGAAAAAAATAATAAAATCCTTTGAATAAATCCAGCTCTCGCAGACTGCCTTTCCCAGAAACATTTTATAAGAGAGTAATTATTGCTTTGAATATTCCACAACTCAACGAGTCTTCAAAACAGGGGTAAGCAAAAACCGTTTGAAACCGAATAAATATCAAAATAAATTTGTCCAGGTAGCGTTTTGACCATTGACTTACAATTTTCATTTGACGTTTGTTCGGTTTCAAACGGTTCTTGCTTATCTCTGCTTTAAAGCAAAGAGATTGGAACAGAAGTAAACAAAATAGTCCTGAGGTTTCTAGTCACTTAAAATTTAAAAAAAAATCCAATGATTCTGTAATCCTACTGAACAAAATAATTCTTGGTATGCTAAAGCTAAAACTTTAAGTTAAGCATTTGTGTTATGGTGTCTACACACTAGAAGCAATTTTCGTCAAAAATTGCCTTTAAAAAAAAGTCTGACGTTTCTGCCTATAAGGATAGGGGAAATTTTCTTTAGAAAGGCATTTTTAAAGAAACTTCTCCTATTGTGTAGAGGCCTTTATCAAAAACTAGGGGAAGACGGAAGGAACCTTCACTTGAACTTGGAGTATTTTTTTTATTGAACCTAAATCAGTGCTCCTGAACAGTCGCTAGGATCATTAGGAATTGACTGGTACCTCTACCACAAGGCTCTCAATACGATTAATAAAAATAATCTAAAACTATTTTGCACTGTTGACAAATTTCAAATTGTTTTACTTATTATGTTTCTAGAGACAAACCTATATAAATAACCAGTCATGGTGAATTTTACCAATGCTATGAAAACAATAAAATATGGGTTATTAAATGAAAATTCAGAAAATATGAATAAACAATATTGACATCTCAAATACATATGATTTGAGGTAATTTTTTGATAAACTATTTCTTTACTTGTCAAAATGGAATATTGTTGGTAGTATACCAATGGCTATACTTTGATAATCTAGTCAAAACTTGTAATTATGAAATTATTTTGGAAATTATTGAATCGGGTTTTTTTCAGTAAAAATATAAATATCCTAACTAAAATAGTTTATCTAAAATTCCTCATGGTCCCCAATCTCAAATATTACTCTGCTCGGTTAACAAAGCACAAGGTATTGACAAGGATCTCTTAAGTTACTAAACCATCTGATAAAAGGATCCTTTTCACTGATACTGAAACTGATACTGTTTCTAAAAGTGGTATAGGTCACTGACAGAGTAGAATAGGTCAATTCGCCTTATTCAGAACCTGCTTCAAATGGGAATTTCTCACAAAACACAGAAGTTTTCCTAAACAAGCATAGAAAGAACTATATTTTTATTTCATATATTATTATTATTTACAAACTTAATATTTGGTTCTTTCCACTTTAAAAAAATCGAAAATCTATTATTATTTTTTGAATAAAAAAAACCTATTTGGACTAGATTCTGAATTAGGCTATTCTACGATCCTATTAATTACAAGAACTATGATAAACCTAACTTGGCAAAAATTATCTATTTTTTTTTGTTTTATGGAGCTTCATTAAGAGGAATGTCCAAAATAAAAAAAAACTCAATAATTTACTTTGCGCTTTAAGGGTTGATTTAACATAGTCCATTCTTCAATATCCGCTTTTAAGACTATTCGTATAAAGCTGATGAATTAGCACATACGTGCACAGAAAGGAAAAACATGCATTTTGTGTGACAATTTAGATTTGTAGTAAAAATTCATCTATATGAAACTATCCCTTAGTCCCCTAACATTTTCATATCTTTTAATATTCATCAAAAGTGTACATTCAGTCATTTGCTAAATCATCCATTTCAGAGGTTTTTCCTAAAACTGTTAAGAAAATTTATAATAAATATGTGATATAACATATTATCTTAAATTAATTGAGAACGAAGATTATCAACAACAAAAAAAACATTAAAAAAAACAATATCCGCCGTCAAAAATTTTTCAGTGCACACCTCTAAGCAAGACGCTAAAGAACGCCAATAACTATCTTTGCTTCTTCCGAAGAAGACCCCTCGGAAAAATATAGGAATCACTATAGTGAAATTTTATACTCCCCCACATTCCTGTTTGGTCTTGAAATATAATTTCTGTATAATAAATCAGACGAAAAAGCGTGCCCCAACTTATTTGGAGCAAGTCGATTTGGGGTAAGGGTGAAGGAAGTTTTAGGAAAATTTTCGAGGGTTCATTAGTGGTTATTTTATGTGGAACACAGTCGAGTTCTTTTAGATAACTGTTCAAATGAGCACTAAAATTAAAAGCTAACTACAAGCTATTAGATTAACTTTAATGATCTTCTCAGAATTTAGAGAAAATAGGAATTCCTCAAAATTGGAATGTCATGAATTTGCATAAAAATTTGCAGATATTTCTCAATAAGGAATGTCATTTGGAAATTGCTAAACTATAAGTACTTTTCTTTACAGCAGAGAATGGGTGAATCAATGGAAAATTTATTGCAGAAAATATTTACCAATGGAATTTGATATGATATGTAGTCTCTACACATGGGATTTGACCTAAATTTCAATTGACAATTGTAAACAAATTTATGCCAATTTTTCACGGCAATTCCACCCTCTCTCATCTACCCAAAGTGGAGGATTTTGGCAGAATGTTCATGCTATTTGGACGATTTTCCGAGGATTCTTGAAGAAATTTTTGTATGAAAAGCAAATGACTTCAATATGACCTCAATTGCACCCATCTATCATTTCATTGAGCATTCAATACTGATCAATTCGACTGATTTCTGGATAAATTCTAATTGACTAGCCCTGTAATTACTGTGCGGTCTAACGCATTTCCACTGTCAAAAGGACATACAGCAAGTGATATTTATACTATTTATAAATAATTGAGAAATGTACAAGCGTCACTTAATCCATTGTTCATACTAATGTGAAGAAATTATGGCACTAAGTTCATTGACGTCATTGTCACAGTCAAGTTTAGATGAACTCAAGCACTCACATCACAAGAACTTTCCGGCAAAGTTGTTCTGATGAGAAAATCCGCAAGTTAATGAGAAAAAACAATATCAAGTGTATCCCCCTTCAGTGGATAAACAAGAAAAAGCTCAAATTCTTCTACAGACCAATCCCCGAAAAACTACCAAAAAAAAAGCTTCAATCGATATTGTTGTCACAGAAAATCAAGGAGTTGGGTAATCTCTGTAATCTGTGAGATATCCACTAAAGCACGATTTGAACATTTAACAGGATGATTTAAGCTTTATCAGTGATCGCACTTGTGATGAATTTGTGATTATTGGAAGCTTTTGCAGTAGAGGCGTGATTAAATAGAGTGGAAAAGTTTACCTGTTGTCCTGAGCAAAGCACAAGCACAAGTTTAGTCCTTCGAGGAAACTGAGAGACTGAAATCACAAAAGCACAACGACGTTTTGTAATGGTTGATGCCGCCTTAGATCCTGCCAACGAGGCGCATGCTTTGAGCTTGCGTCCTGGCCAGACGAATGACTAAAAGCACAGGGCGCACAAATCACAAAGAAACTGCACCAATGATTCAAAATCAAAATAATATGAACCACATAAGGGTAGCCTAGGACTTTTAGAAGTCAGGCAGGGATATTAAAAATCTCACCTAATATTGCAAAATATGATTAATTTACTTGAGATTCTTTAAGCTTACCTATGCTACAGCCCAATATAAATAAGGGGAAGTGGGATACGTTTAAAATTGGGATTTTTTACCTATTTTTAAAAAAAAGTTAAGCCTTATCCTGTTATAATTTAGCTGCACAAACAGATTGAGAAGCTAAATTACATTACAACATGGCTCAGTTCCACTTAAAAATAGGTGAAAAATCCCAATTTCAAAAGTGGCCCACTTTCAAAAGTGGCCCACTTTCAAAAGTACCCCACTTCCCCCTATAATGCATTAAGAAGACAAGAATGATAGGGGATGTATTTGTGCTGTTTTGTTAAAAAGTCGTAAAATCGACTGGATATCAAGCAATTGTAATTGAAATATAATCGACTATCACTTCCTCCCTTAAAGTGGTATGGCCTTTATAGCCTCTACACACTGTAATAAGTTTTCGTCCATATTTTTCACATTGAAGAAAGGCATGGCTTTCAGGTTTCACACACACTTTGACTTCCAACATTTCAATTTTTTTGCTTTTCTTTTAATAAATCTGACCTAGTTTTTCAGTCATAAAAACTAAATAAAATACAAAAAATAAAATATCATTTTTTTAAATATTTTTTAACAAAAGATAGCATTTTAATTTACTTATTTTCCAATACTTGATTTCCAAAATGTATACATTAGTTAATGATGATAAGTCAACCGCAGTAAGAACATTTCACTCTTCTTTAATTTTCTTAAGAATTTTTTAAGAATTTTAAATAATCAAAACTTATCGAGTTTAAAAAATCATTTTTGGTCCTCAAGCAGCTTTAAATTACTTAGAAAAAATAAAGCTCCTACAGTTGACTTCTAGTTAGTCGGATAAAATATCCTAAAGCGAAAACTATCGTAAGCGATTAAGCCCAAAGTTGATAAATTAAAATTTCAATTATAACGCTGCAGGCGCACTTTCGTTTAGTGAATTTAGATTTCTGTAATGTGAAATTCGTTTGTCACCAGAGAAATATCAATTTGAGGTTATATAGCTTTGTCACTCTGTTTTTAAAAAAATATCTCGTTTAATTTACATTGTCATAGAAGAAAATAATCAGATAATGATTCAGGATGAAGAATTTATTTTTAAAAAAATCGTGTTTTCACCAGTCATATGTCATTTTCTTAAGTTCTTTTTCATTTAATTCATTTCGTCAACGTGCAATTTATCAATTGGGAATACCAAAAAAAAATTATTTTCACTAGAAAATTAAATTTCATTTTAAATTAGATATAAGGAGGAAAATAAATGTAGGGGAGACCGCGGTAGAATTAGCCACCAAATGAAATTTTTCAATGCGTATAATTTGTACAAAAAATGTTTGTATGAGGCTGCTAAATATTTCAATGAATAGGAAGGGAAGTATATATTTAGAATAAAGGGTGGTTTCCTCAATATTCCTTCGAAGGCAAACTATAAGATACCAGTATCTAATACTATACGTGGCTAAATCGGCGCCGGTCTCCCCTACCCACAGGGTCTCGATCAAAGTCCCGAGAGCCAAAATCCGGAATTGATCCCGCGATTGCTGGAGTCAAAGGGATTTTTTTGTGTCTTGGATACTTATTCTACACATTATTTCATCCCTTTCAAGATTTTGAACGTTCAGGATTTTGGCTTTTGGGATTTTATCGTTCGGAATTTTGACTTTTGGGATTTTGGCTGAAAAGGTTTGTCAAGTATGATTATTAACTATTTAAAATTACAAGTCTCATGAATTTTGTAACTAATATGCTGTCGATAGGGGAGACTGGGGCAAAAAGTCACAAATTGAAAAATTCAAAATTCAATTGATAGCGGCTCAAATTTCTTTTCTATAGATAGCCTCCATAGACCTTCTTCAATGTCGTATGTTTCTTAGAATTCGAACAAGGAATTTAGAAAATAAAATAAGATCGAAATTTTTAGCCCTTTTTTGAAATATTTTCCTTCAGATTTCACAAAAGTTCTTTTCTCCAGAAATCCTTTTATTAAAAATGGCCACTTGGGGTAAAAAGTAACAAAAGGTATAGAGCAAAAAGTAACAAAAAAGCGAAGCAATTTCTGATGTCTCACGACGAAAAGAAACGTCATTATCATGTCTCGCCGCTTGTTATTTGCATTGGTCAAACGATTTGCAGTCCTTTGTGTGTTTCTTTCTAAAATAACTTGAAAAGCGCTTTTCTCGTTTTCTCACTTTTCTCAGAGAGAAAACGGTGTTTTACAAAGGTGCAGATGAATAAATTTTCTATGAAAGTATGTCCTCTAGGTATTTTTTCAAATTAATGGAAACTCGTAATGAAGCGAATCAAAATATGATAATACCCAATGTCTGGTACTATTTGCCCCAGCATTTTTGAGAATAGTCACAAAATTACGTTTTAGAAATTGGCTCGATGAACGTATTTCCTTACAAAATAGAGGAATATTACTTTCACAAAGTTGTAGGGTGGTAAATTTCCTATAAAACTGCGCTAATTAGAAATTTTTGAAGCTCTCGAGTAGCTTGTAAAAACATAAAATATCCGTTTTGTGACTTTTTGCCCCAGTCTCCCCTAATGTATTTTTTTTATTTTTATTTCATTGAAATTCTAATATTTTGATTTATTTACTAATATAAGGTCGGACGGACTTCGATCCTCGAACAGAAAATTGGTTTCATTTCTTGTTTTTTAAATATCTTTTCATACTTTTTTTTCAATAGTGCAATTGTTCAAAAATTTCAAAATATTATAAACAAGAACTGTAAAATTCCAAGATGAATGCGTAACTTTTAAATTATTGAACAAATAAAAAAACAATCTATAAATAATTAAATAATTATGCAATAACGAAAAACTTTTATCAATGTAGTGGGAAGTGGGGCATCTTTAAAATTGGGCTTTTTCCTATTTTTAAATCAAACTTGACCTTATCGTGATATAATTTGACTTCACAAACCAATCGCGAAGTTAAATTACATTACGATAGGGTTCAAATTCATTTACAAATAGGGAAAAGAACTATTTTAAAGCTGCCTTAATTCGAAGGGGCCTTACTTTCCCTTAACCATTTAAGGGCTTTGACAGACATGAGGATTAGCCGAGAAATGCGGTTTAGCGTATTATATTAGAAATAATGGTTAAAGTACCTTTCCATCATTTTCCACTAAGTCGTCTCTCGGCTTAAGTCGTAAGTGTGTCTGGGGCACAAAATCAAGAGGCTCAAGAATTGTGGGTCGTTAAAATTTTTTTTCTGACTTTTTAGAGCAAAACATAACTTCAGAAATTTTATTTTTAGGCCACCGGTGACCCAATCGTCCTTAAAGGGTTAAGTGCTAAACGCATTTATGAAATTTAAATGGAACTTTCAATTTATTTTTCCTTTTTCTTATTTTATAGGTTATTAAAAAAAATAATGCAGAATACGTTTCATGAAACAATAGGAAACTTAAGAAAACTACACCAAGTCTACTAAAGTAACATTTCATATATTCCAACCTAATCGCAAGATAGTTATTAGGTAAGAAAATATCGAATTCTTTTAATTCAGGACAACTTTTCGAAGCTTGACTTCTAATTTATCTAAGATTCATTAAAGAGTTAAAGACTTTTATTTCTTTCACTCATTCATTTTCAACTGGCAATTTCTGTCGGGCTCGTAAGATATTAAAAGTCTCAAAAAATTTAAAGAATGATTTTATTATTTAAAACTTCACATATCGATCAGGTAATTTCAGTATTAATAGCATTGAATCGGTGTCCAAATTAAACAACCTAAGATCCAATTAATATCAGTTTTTTTTACCATAAAGTAAATCATGAGCTTACATCAATAATTTATTTTAAAAGTTCAAGTTGTCCATCTTCAATTATTTGATTTCCTGTTTCTCACCTTTATCTATATGTCACCTTAACTGTCTATGTACAGCATTAATTCAAAATTCATGAGTTAATACCAAAAATTGAGTAGAAATTTAGGTATCACATCAATAAATCAATGAAGTATCTTCAACTCACCCAATTTGCGGTCAAGTTAGACATTTACCTGAAACGAAATAGAAAGAGCATTAGTCCATTAATATTGTATACCTTTATACTGTGTTAATCGTATTAATATTCTAAATAATTTAGATTTCTATTAAATATATCACGTATTTCCCGCCAAAAGCTTTCGTTTGCAATAGATGGCGCATATACCAGCTAAATGGTATTTATTGCCTTTTAGTATTGCGACTTGCGCAAATGTTTTCCCCTCCATTGGTATTTTCTCACCCACCAATGTGAAAAACAATAACAAAGAACTAATACATAGACCAAGAAATACAAATACTATTTGACAAAGTGGAACGCATTTTCATTAAAACTAGCAATTAAAGAGAATTTTCCATAAGCTGCAGTTATTAAAATCACCCTAGTTTTCTGATAACGCAATAATACTACCGCGGTATGGAATTTCATCTGAATTTTGACAACATAGGGGAAATCTAATGGACTTGCTATTGATTATCTTAGTTCAACCACTTGCTCACTGAACAGATGATATCAATAGACACACATTTGGAGTCATCCTCAGCAATTTGACTGGGTGGGTCTTACTTTGAACTGACACCAAAGACTTCTCAAAAATTATGAAACACCCACGAACCTCCAAAAAATTTCACTATTAAATCATCTTCACAATTGCTATGCAAATACCTAAAAACTTTGCCAATTTCAGTGATTTCATTTTGAATATCTCACCCACTGCGGCAGATGCCGCAACTGTGGACATCTCACAAAGTGTTGCTTCCCGGCAAAGAGAGTAATTTTAAATGCTCTCAACTAACCCATACAGCCCATTGGGAGCATATCACTGGGTCCATTGCATAAAAATAAATCAGTCGTTAAAGGTCAAATCTATTGTTTCCGAGGTGGACAATTGAGGAATCCGCCATGCGTTTGTCCAACAATGAAAAAATGCGTGGTTTAAAAGTTCATTGGGAATTTGTATTTGTAATGTTTCTAGCTATTTACAATTTTTCATTTCAATTAGCAGACGAATTTATTGCTTTTTTATCACACTTTATGACAGTCAGGCCGGGTTACAACAAAAAATACCAATAAGACTTTATGGTATAATTGGGAAATAGAAGCGTGTCTCTGTATTTACACAGCAATTTGTAAAACTAACAATTGAAATATTTATTGAATGCCGTTGACGAAGAATTGAAATTTTCGAACGTTATGGTTTATCTCTATAACGAGGAGTGACTGATAAATAGGTCGGAAATATCAAAATTTAGGTCAGTTTAAGCTATTTAGCTGCAGAACTTTAAATGAACTCTTGGGAAAGGGATCAACTAATGCGATACTAATCTATTCATTTCTGTAATTTCCTTATAAAAGTAAGTAGTAGGTAATCTTGATGAATCATGTTGGGATAGGGCTCACATAAACCACTACATTAATTTTGGGTCTGGGAACTCCAAGTTAATTTTTAATAACTTATTAGTTAAAAGTATTAGCAGGTCAAACAGTACTACTTAACACTTAAATTTTATTCAATAAAATTTAAAAACCGATTTCGTCAAATTTCTTAAACTTTTAACATGAAATGCAAAAATGTTATTTTTTTCATTTATTAATAGCTGGTCGGATGAAACTTTTAAAACTTAAAATACAGAAATATTAGAAATAAGATTGGAATAAATAAAGAAGCAGTAGCAATTCAGAATTAAATTGTAAATATTTATTTTAACACTTTATTTAACATAAACCTTCAAACTTTCTTTATCTCAGAATTCAGAGGATATCAAGATCTTCTGTTTCGAGTACCATAATATAATAGTTTCACATAATTTATTCCAAAATTTACGATACTTTAAGCATTTAAAAGCCTTTTCTTTAAAATTGAAAGCATCTTTTATGAGTTTTGTCAGTTTTGCATTTTAGTTTTAGCCTAGCTACTGTAAAGTTCTAGACTAGAGCTTTGTTGAGATTTAGCTTCGGAACTTAAAAAAACATACTTCAAAATTGAAAATTCCTGTGAATTTTATCTTAAAATTTTACTTTTGTCACTAAAAGATATTTTTATTTTAAAAATTATAATAAAGAAATAAAACGCATGACCCAATAATTTTGATGAACTAATAAGAACAATTTTGATTTTTTAACTGTTTACAAGTATTATAGAGTATTATATTCTCTGAAAAGTTGTACTTCCAATTTTGAGTTTAACTGGTTTCATTTAATTTCCAAAATATTGTTAAAATTTACTTATTTAAAAAAAGGTAAGGGCAAAAGTGGAAGCTTATGCCCTAGCCACACTTAAGACTTAAGCCGAGAGATGACTTATTGAAAAATGATTGAAATTAGGTTTAACCATTATGTCGAATATAATTACGCTAAACCGTCTCTCAACTAATCTTGAGGTCTGTCAAGGCCCTTACAGCTAAACAGTAAAAAAAAATCATTTTTTAATGAGGTGTTTAGGGAAAATTGTTTTTTTTCAATTTTTCAAAAAAGCTCAGATACTATTTAAAATAAAACTTAATTCGTTAACTTAGATAGATATAGATTGTATAGGGGTCATGGTACGATCTGTGGGCTGCAGATACCTAGGCTCTATTTGATCTCATTATGTCTACCCTACAAATCTTACTCCAATTCTTTTGAAACCTGGCTGAAATGCAGAACATTCTGAGCTGCCGCTCTTTTAATATTTTCTAGTGTCAGCACTTCTTTCTCAAAGATTTTAATTCTCTGGCTTGAGAATTTGGAACAATAGGGTAAATGTCTTAATTCAAAACCATTTCCAGACGCTTTAACTTTGATGGAAAATTCAACACATTAAGTTCAATTCTTTTTTGAAGACAATTACATAAATTTGCTCCTTGACTCTTCTAGAATGTCACTGTTTAGTGAAAATTCTTTAGATGTAATTTGAAAACTTCTTAAATACAAGAAAATTACGCGAGCGAAAAATGCTTCTATTGGAAACATATTAATCCAAATGGAGACAAGGGAAAGTTTCTAATTGGAGACAAACAGTGTAAGTGAAACCGCGACGAAAGGCTTCCAAAACCTTGTTCAGTTGCTCCTGAGTGCAGGATTTATTCTTATTCCTGGTCTTTTCTCCTTTCCCATTTGAGACAATAAGAAAATCTCTCCATAAAAATCATATTTCCGGAGTTTCCAATTGAAACATTTGCAGACACTTCAGAAAAACCCTTTTTGTTCACGAAATAGGTAATTATTTCTTTTGAAAACTTCACGTACCGTTAACAATAAAGATTAGCACTTAATTAACTAAAATTATCCAGAAATATGACATAAATGTTAAACAAAACGAATAGTCAACAGTCGCCTTATTGTGTTTTTCATTGGAAAACATGGTCGATCGATGAAAAATTCGATGGTAAAAAGGTACACTTTTAATTTTTCTGAGAAATTAACAAATTAAATTTGGTGGATATGAATGGATTTTTGCTTTATTTGGAGTAAAATTAACTAAATAATGAAACTGTGGTATAGAAAATATATAAATATAGTAATTTAGTATTGTATTTATCATGAAAACAGTGATGTTTCCATTTGGAGTAGCGAAAAATTTCCAATTGGAGCAGATTTTGAATTAGCTTAATTTACCCTAACATAAAATGTGTTCTACTGTTTCCAGGCTCTTTCCGTACAGAGGTAAATCTTGAAAAATTCGAAAATCTATTTGAAGATCCAAAAAAGAGACTTTCTTACTTCTTCGTAATTCCGCAAGGTGGCTAAGGTACATCCTGTTCGAATTTCTAAGTACTCAAGTGTCAAAATGTGTCGATCTTTACATTGTTGTGAGGAAAAAAAAACAGAACAACTTTAACATAACTTTAACTTTCACTTTAACTTCAACTCTCATAACTTTAACACTTTTTAGGTGTAAAATATATCAACATTTTTTAATGTTAATTTTACACCTTTTGAGGGTAAAATTAACATGAAAAAAGGTGACTTTAACACCCAATACACCTAAAAAGGGTAATGTACCGATTTCGGATCAATACTGCAGGGTAAAATTAACATTTCCGGAATGTTATTTTACCATTTTCGGATTTCTCTCAGTGATGTTATATATTGAAAGTAATATTTCCGTAATTCTTTTTCAACTCCCAAGACTGGTTCAGGACCAATAAGGTCCTGATATACACCAATCTTCGCGAGTTTATCTGCTATTTCATTTCTTATAATTCGTTAACTTAATTTTTGCATTCGATTTTTAACAAATGTAAAATTTAAAAATGTATAAGACACAAAGGAGAGAATTTCGTTTTCTTTGCCAGAATTGAGATGGATTGGCCCTTTTTGTTTTTGAGATACAGGTGTCCCACTTGTCCTTAAGGGGGTAGCCCTAATTAGGATGTTAAAAACGAGCTATTTTCGCAATTTTTTTTCTTTCCAGATCATTGTAGGTAGAGCTATTCGGCAATATTATTCATTCTTATTCAAACCGCCATCCCTATCCGCCCTATCTATCAAATTTTTATTTTAGCCAAAACACGCCGAAAGGAATTATAACAGACGGTGTATTTTTAGCTTAGAAATAAACCTCTAAGGGAAATATTCCAAGACTCACAGTGAGACTACATATCCAAATATTTACGTACTATTGGAATGAGCTCCCAGAGGGAAGTTGAGTTTTATAATTCTTTAAAAAAGAAACCTTTATCTAATCTAGAAAACCTTAACTAGGAGGACAAAATGAACCACAGGTGTACAAATCAATGCTGTATATCTATTAACTATCCATTTTTTCTGCACCATCTGTCTACAAAGGGTGATTTATCAAAGAAATAATTGAAAATGTCTGTTACTTTTGTGACTATTCATCACTTTGAATATTATTTAAATGGAAAATAGCGAAAAGTTCATTGGCACGTGTCTATAGCCGCTCTCTAAGGGATTCAACCCACAGACTTCGTGTCTACCTGTCATAATAACATATAACAATTTCCCTCTTAGCACTTTCACCACGGAGGCCCACTGATGATCATCCACTGCTCCTTTGCCACCCCCTATTTAAGTGAACAAGGGAGTTGTTAGGACACACCCCATCTGAAACATATCTCAGCACTTTGTGTGGTGTTACTTAAAATGCATCCATATCCAAACAAATATGATTAAATTTGAGGGGAGAGCCATGATGCAAAATACAAAAGAAGTGTTGAAGAGTGTATTAAATTTATCCCCCAAAATATCCCTTAATATGAATGAATATGAATTGTTTGTCAAATATGCGAAACCGCAACTGATTACATTTTCCAAGTCAATTTTACGAGGGGTAGAAAAATATCAGAAATATATCCAGAGAATGAATATGTTGTCAAAAATGTATTCATAAATTTCTCCTTTGCAGAATCTGCCTCATTAAAAGCTATTCTGAGGTGGATTTCGTGATGGAATTTTGTATTGAAGCTTGTAGGAATTTCATTGCAAAAATGCCATTTGTGGTGATCTAAAAATGTATCTAACAGAAAAAAAAAGTCTTATTGATTTTCCTTATAGCTCTTGTCTTGTTTTTTTGCTCTCTCACGTGAACCACACGCATTTGGATCAACTGATTGATTCATGAGCTCAGTCTTTTGCCTTAATTACATCCGATATAGCAATGCCAGTGTCCACTACGAAAGCAATAATACATAGGATTGCAAATAAAACCTGTAAAAATGATTATTTTCTTTTCATTAAATTCAATCAACTCTTGTTTTAAATGTAATTGACGTTTTTAAATTAGTTTTACTGTGTCTTTTCCCTAAGATAAAATCTTCTAATTTTCCAATATTCAGTATGCAAATGAGCCGGTACTTTCTCCACGTCACTTAAAATTGCAACAATTCCAGAAAATGTTCACAGACACACTTTTGTGCAATTCCCATCAATTTGCTGATACTTCATAAGAAGATGAATTGAATATTATGTTCACGCATGTTATTAATTAACAACAATAAGGTCTTTAACGCATCCACAATGGTTTATCTCTATTTTGAATCATCTGGTAACATAATTTACATGAAGTTCAATTACCTTTCATGAGACTTTATTATTGTTCTTCTTATTTTACTGAGATGACAAATTTACCAGAAAAAAATGTTCTGTTTTATAGTACAGTCCAAATTTAATAAATAGGGCGACCTCATATGAGAAAGTGAATTAATAGAGTTCATTGACTTGGATTAAATTCTAAAATTTCATGATATGGAAAATTTTCTAAACAATCGTCCAAAATTCAAATTTTACGCTGTGCTGAAAAGGGGTAGCAAAGGGTCCCATCTTTAAGAAGTATTGGAATTCATGATTAATGCTAGGCTATGCCCTGAAAATTGATAGCAAATTAATGAATGAGACGAACAAAGTTATTCAGCGACCTAATGCCATGGAAAGATGAATTATATGACAATGCGTTTGAGTTTAGGGGAAAGTTCTATTAGACTTCACAAATTTCGTATGTGTACCACTTTTACCAGTTTACATTTATTTTAAATCGATTGATATCTCATATCTAAATTTACCTACAAAAAGTCATACAATTGAATTTTCATCAAAAAGGGTGGTCAAGCATCCCATACAGATTTTGCGAAATGCTCGAATTCATGACTTATGGCCTAGACAGACTTACGGCTTAAGCCGAATAACGGCTTTATGGAAAACTGATGGTAATATAGTCTAATCATTATTTTGATTATAATAGCGTTAAGCCGTCTTTCGGCTTAATCCGTAGGTTTGTCCAACACAGCACATTAGATGCTATACATCAAAGGTATTTTCGCATCATTTACTAATTATAAAAGTTCTTTATTGGTTCAATTCATGAAAGAAAGAGTTGTCTTCGCGAGTTTAACAATTTTGCATTTTTATACACTGTGCAATTTTTTCTTAAGTTTACTGATTCACAAGTGGTTTGAACCGATTAATAAATCATTCAAAACATCGTCGAAAATAACTTAAACGCAATATAATTGAATTCAGAATAAAAAAGTACTTATCGGTTATGAACCAGTTAATAACCAGTTTGTAACCGAGTGAACTTTGACGGTTGAAAATTTAAAATGGCCAATTTTCCGGTCATAGGTATGTTTGGACGAAATTTTCTCTTAGACTATGTCTCAAACATATCCGAAAATCTTCCAAAACACGATTTTGGAAGAGTTGAAGAGTGAGGAGATACAAGAGAAAAGACCGTCCGAAATAATATCCATGTGAGTCACCGAAGACCGGAAATTGATATATCTTACCAAACAAAAAAGAGATTTCCGAAGATAATTAATCAATTACCGATACTTAACCGATTCATTGCCAGTTAAGTCCGGTGCAGCCGGATTTGAAATTTCAAGACCTTTAAAATAATTAAATTTATGCAAATCGGTTTAAAAGTAAACCCGTCAAAGTGGTTAAACTTTGACCTTCAAAAATTAAAATTGGAATATTTTCTGGTCATAGGGGGAAGTAGGGTACCTTTGAAATTGCGACTTTTCACCTATTTTTAATAAAAATTGAGCCGTATCGTGATATAATTTAGTTGCACAAACAGATTGAGAAGGCAAATTACATTATGATATGGCTCTGTTCCACTTAAAGAGGAGAAAAATCTCAATTTCAATTGTGCCCCACTTTCAATGGTGCCCCACTTTCAAAGGTGCTTCAGTTCCCCCTAGGTATGTTTGGATGAAATGTTCAGCTAGGCTACCTCTAACATATATCCGAATATTATTGAAAAAGCTTGGGCCAAACGTTTACAACGCGTGGAGAAAAGGAAAAAACGTCTGGGGATTGTTTTTTTTTTATTAGGACACACCGAAGATCGGATGTTGATATCTCTCACCATTTAAGCTCCAGAACGGTATCAATCGAAATAAATCGGATTATATCTACTTCTCTATTTTTTAGTTTCAGTGGTTTTGAGTTATTCAAAACCATTTATTTCTTTAAAAAAAAAACAATTTGTACGTGAAGAAATTATCAGACAAAATTATTTTAACTTAAAATTCTCGAGTAAAGATTATGATAAGAAATAAAATTGAATGCAAAAATCTTTTTTTATATTTCACGAAAAACGTGATAAAATAAAATAAATACTTTTCAATATCAATTAAAACTTTTCTTACATAATGTGTAAACCATTTTGCTCATAAAATAAAATTTCCTTAAAAAGTATAGTTTCTTTTCAAAATTTATTTATTTTTTGAAGAATTTTTCTTTTTGAAAAAATAGATTTTTTTACCAGTATTACAATATTCTCTTCATAGATATAAATATCATTTGAAAAGCTATAGTATTTCCTTACGAGATGACAAAATTTTCACGCCAAAATGTTATATTTTTAGTGTCACCAGTTCAATTGTTAATATATTCCAATTTTTTTCATACTTATAATTATTGATTTATTATTATTTTACAAAAGCCAGTACCAATTTCTACTTCAGACTTTAAATTAATAATATTTTTGTATATTTAGTTTTAAACATTAGGGTCTAGTGTAAGAGTTCTATTATTTTTATAATCGTCCCCTCAAATTATGTTCTTTCTATTTTCAAAGAAATTTATAGGGAAGCATAATGTGATAAAATTTAGAATCGATAGATTTTCCAATAGAGGTGTAAATATTTTTAAAAATTCTAATATTTAATTGTGAATGCAGCCATCTAATGTAATTTATACTAAAAACATTAACTCTTTCGAATATAATAAATTACAGGAAATCAAGTGAAATGGTAGCCTGCCAAATGTAACACTTTTCCTGACGGCGTTATCACACTTGCACATTAAAATTTTTATGTAATTCACATTAATTGTCGCTTGTGAGCGTTCAAATATGTTAATTGTGTCTTTGAGTCACTTAATATTTGGGGTTTTTCTATTTATTGATAAAGAAGTGGACTTGGCCTGCAAAAATAAGTTTAAATTCACCTAAAGCATAAATATTTTTCACATTAAAAAATTAAAGAGAAAATCGCATTAATTTTTCGCATTAATGCTATAAATCAATTTATATCAAATTTTGCGGGCCAAGTTTACCTTTTTATCAACAAATAGATCAAATTTTGAATATAAAATAATTCAAACACACAAATTGCACATTTGGACTCTCACCAGCGACAATTAATGTGAATCATATTAAAATTTTAATGTGCAAGTGTGATAACACAGTAAGGAAACAGCGTTTTCGAAAAGTGTAACAACTCAATTATAACTCCCATACTACTTGTGCATAAAATTAAATTGTCTCTCAATCAAACTAACAATGTTAAGAATTTCAGTATAGTTTTCTTTTTGCGGTACTTCCATTCAACATTAGAAACAATAAAGCACCTTTTGCCCTTTTTTCTGCGAATTCTGCTGAGACAAAAAGAACAAAAATACCTGCACATGTTAACAAATTAATTTAATTGAATGTACACATTGTGCGAATCTTTGTATTTTCCCAAAATGAATTTCAAAGGCAATATTGAAAATAGAAAAAAATAGACTAAAACTGCTATTTCCACACGCAAATATCTTATTTTATGAATTTTCTCTGTATTTTGTGGCAAAGAACATATAAAAGCGTCAGGCTGGGAAAAATAAGTTTTTTGGACTCATCGTCAAGAAGTGATTTACGAGATATGAGAGTAAAATGGCAATTTAATCTATCTCTAATCAATATTCCATATCTTGCATTTCATATTTTAGTCTCCTAAACGATATTCATGGAAATATTGCTTTTGTGATTTTAGTCATGTAGACGCGCGTCACACTTCTATGAAAACTTTTTCCACTATCTGCAAGTACAATAGAAAGCTATAACTATCCTACCTCAAAGTGCAGAGAAAGTTCAAACAATAGTAACAAAGTACTGTAATATACATTCGGAATATCCTTATGGAGAATGTGGAGTTTGATCGATGATTTTATAATTTTTCCAGTAAGAACAACAAGCCAAATTTTACAGCCAAAATGCGCATTTAATTTGTTTAATTGCTCATTATTTTCCTATTTGGTAAACTTTTAAAATTGCAAATAAATTGTGGACAAGGGTAATTTTCCCTAGGACTCTTCTTCGGCTCAAGTGAGCATTTTCAAATCAGCTGATATTTTCGTGAAAGTCACACATTAGAGTCAAAATTATTGTATTCATTCGACTAACCATCAGGTGGGATAAACACAAAATAACGTTAGTCACACAATTTCACGAAGGAGGCTCAACATTTGATACCCTGCCAATTCTACGCTTAAGATTGCTGTCCCCTTGTCTAAAAATATAGTTATTATCTTTTCGTCGTGGGAAAATGCTGAGTGTTAAGCCCGTGCAGTTGATTTCAGAATGAAAAGACATGTTCTCAATCAACAAAAGACATTTTGAGCACAATTGACTAAAGTGCAAATTTCTGTTGGATTTAGAAATATAATGATATTGAATATTTATTTTTTTCCTTTTCTCGAAAAAAAAATAGAAAAAAGTCATGAACAAACTTTGTTGTAATATAGCACGAAGCAGTAATTCATATCTGTCCCTCTGTCCCACATTTTCCATTTTCTTTCAGAGAAATAAACACCCTAAACACCCATGTTGGTTGCATAAAAGATTCCAACCGTATAAGGAGCGATTTTACATGTAGTTATGGTGTTTATCTACAATCACACTAGGTTACAAAATTTCACAAAGTTAAAAGCAAAATTGTCAACTTTTGATCTAAAAGATTTCCTACACTGAGAGTGAGAGAAATCCGAAAAAGTTAAAATAACATTCCGGAAATGTTAATTTTATCCTGCATTATTGATCCGAAATCAGTGTAAACATTACCCTTCTTAGGTGTATTGGGGGTTAAAGTTACCCTTTTTCATGTTAATTTTACACTTAAAAAGGTGTAAAATTAATATTTAAAAATGTTAATATATATTTACACCTAAAAAGTGTTAAAGCTACGAGGAAGTTAATCGCATCCCCTTTTTTCTCAGTATACAAATATACACAGATGTAATCCTATTGAATTATGGACAAAAATTAATTATCCGTTGCTAACCGGATCATTACCAACTAATAACCACATGGAACCGAATCTAACTAATCAGAGTCTTAAGACATTTCAAATGAATTCAAACTCGTCACAGTCGGTTAAGGGGGTTATTCATTCGCGTATTCTAAAAAAAAACAGCATATTTTCTTGACATCTTTTTTTTTTTCAACATAATAAACGAAAATTTAATTCGAGTTCTTAAGCATTTAAAAGTTATAATATTTTAACTATATTTTCTGAAATTTTCATTTCAAAATTTTTAAAATGCAGCAGTTGGGACCTGATCTTTGAAGATAGTTTTTGAAAAATTACATAGTATTTGGTGGACAAGATTTCTCAGAGGTATTCATCTGACATCAAAAACTAAATATTTCCTGTCAGCTGATGATTTAAACTCGTACTTGAACAATAGATTTTTTATTTTGGTTACGACTTATTTTACGTGGTGTAAAATACGCCGAAATTTTTTTTTGTATAAAATTCTTCCAAAAACCAAATTTATCTTTAAAAAAAAAAAGCTACAGTTCAAGTACGAGTACAACTCATCAGCTAACAAGAAATATTTAGTTTTATTGATGTAATATAAATACACACTAAGAAATCTTGTCCACGAAAAAAAGCATGTTTTTTTCAAAATAATGAGAAACGCACAATAACTTTTGTTTGTAAACATGTTTTCAAAATTTCCCTTGAGAATGAGCGCAATGACTTGATCTAGATCTCACTCACTCTCATTGAAATGTCAAAAATATGTTTACTAAACAAAAGTTATTCTGCGTTGGGCATAAGGCTCCGAAAATCAGGTCCCAACGGCTTAATTTTAAATATTTTTTAATGAAAATCTCAGAAAATATATTTTAAATGTTATATTTTTATATACTTAAGAACTTAAATTAAGATAAAAAAATTATGTAGAAAAAAATAGAAAAAATATGGTGTTTTTTAGTCCTTTTGACCCACGTAACCCCTTAAATAGTACGCTTACCATAGCTCATTAACCTTTGACCTTGAAAACTCGAGTTATTTTAGCCTTATACAAACATTTTTGGATTAATTTTCAAAATTATTTATCGATTTGGAAGATTTTAAAAAATTTCCAAGGATTCTGAGTTCTCTACGTCTTTTCATATCATCACAAGTTCGGAAAGCTTTATCGCAAGAAGCTTTATCTTACTAGTCTGCTTTTAATCGGGTTTATTTCGAAATACACCTTACTGTACCATACACGGGTAAGCATGAAACCTCCTGGAATCTGAGAAGTTTAATGTTTTTAATATTAGGTAATTATATGAGCATCAGACCTGAGATTTAGTTACCTAAATTAAACAGATTCTATAATTTCAAAATATGCAAGTTTCTTTATATAGAAAATTTTGACTTGGGATAGTTAAATTGAAAATTAATTATACTGCTCAAATTTCACTTGTCCTAATAATTTTTAAAAATTCCGAACCTTAGTGAACTTGTCTAAATCTCTAGCCTGAAGACCGTCTTATAGAATAAGAAAAATAAATTACTATAGGTACGAAAATGTTGTTACCAAGTGTCATGCAAACCAGTGCATGTATCTGTTGGCTGAACAAATTTAAGAAATATCCATCACTGTCACGTACTTGATAAATTCATCTATTGCAAGAAACCAAAGAAGCTCCATTCAAATTTTCACGTCTCAATCTTTCTCTATTCATCAAACTATCATCAGCTAAACCTCATCAACTGTTGGTTGATACGTTTATCGAACACAAAAAGGATTCATTTGCTTGTCACGGAAAACACCTCATTTACATACATGACCCATTTTATTTTTATTAATCCTACAACAACTAATGAAGCCCGACACCTTAAAGGTGGATCTAAAAGTCGCGAGTGTAGAAAGGTTCAGGAAAAAAAGAAAAGTGCATCGCCCTGAATTTGAAACAGACCATGCAATTGAAAGAGATGACAAAGCATCGCAGCTGTGCGGAATGCTCGATCTCACAAGAAAGAAAATTCTGTAAATTTTCCTTTTGAGTAGTTCATGGGACAGTACTGGTTTAGGGGAAAGTACTCTTCTTTCGAACGTTCATGCTTTCGAATAATGTGAATTTTCTTTTAGTTTTCCTAAGAGACTTATACACTTCTATTAAATATTAGTTGGCTTATTGTTGATAATTCCATGATAATTTTGTGTAAATCTCTTACGAAAAACAAAAGAAATTCACATTTTTCGAAGGCGTGAACGTTCGAAGGGAGAGCACTTTCCCCAACTACCGATTTAAACCAATCCATATAATTAATGATCAAGAACCGTTTTGAAATTCAACATCAAGAAATGACGAACTAGTTCTTTACAAAGAGAAAATTTGCGTTGTTTAAAGATTCACTCTGTGCGAACCATGCCAACATTCCCCTATTAACCAAGATTGTAGTAAACATTTTCTTCACTGCCTCTCCTTCTCTTTATAAAAATTTCATGATGATTTAAATTTTTCCTAAATTTCCATTCCTGGAATTTCTATTTATTCTTTTTCTGATTTTTTGAATAAAAGTTAGTGATTAATGTTACTCAATTAAGAGGACACATTTTTGTTCTGTAAATTAGCTATTTTAATAATAATATTACATTTTCCACGTTTTTTCGCTGTTTTTCAACTTTACCCTGTAAAAGTGGATAGTTAAAGGGAAAAGAGGAGGGTGAATGGGTAAAATTATTTGTATTCAGTTGTTAATGAATGGATTTTGTGCCACTGACATAATTTTTATAAAATTTTACTATGTTAAAAAAATCAAGAAAAAGGCTTGCACTTGGGACAAGGTGCGAGTGACTTTGCACTTTTTAATAAATACTAAAAAATCAACAATTTCTGATAATAAACGACAATGAAGATCTTCAGTTCTAAGGGTAAGATGCACGAGATCTACAAGATTACGTGGTCGCCATCTTAATTTGACGTTTCTGTCTGCCATTTTGAATAACTGTCAAACCCTAAAACTAGTCCGATTGGGTTGAAATTTTAGTATATTGTAGGTGATGTCAAGACCTTTTCAAAACGTATCTATGTTCTAGTCTACGTTAAGTATTTACCTAAATACAGAGGCTCAAAGTTTTAAATTTTGTTACACTCATATTTTGGCGGTCTTTATTTTTTAATATTCAATATTTGAAACCTAAACGAAATGCCTCAGTAACCATTAAAAATGGTTGAGATTTTTATTTTATATATTTATTTACTCTAACACAATTAAAAAAAAATAAACGTAAAGTGCATTTAATTATTTTTTTTTATTTTTCATCTTTGCGAAAACAGTTTTTAAGATTCTCAAATAATGCGCTGTTATAGACAAAAACATTCATTTTCTTTTTGTTTGTTATTTGTTTGTTAGATCTCATCCCCTAACGATAGCGCTGTCTTTTTTGTGATGGTTTTGATAAAAGAAGCTCCTTGTAGTTCTGTATTCATGAAAATGTCAAAATTTTGAACTCGGAGCCCCTATATCCAGGCAATCACTTGACCTAGGTCGGATTTTATATATGTTCTGAAAAGGCCTTGACATCAGCTAGAACATACTAAAATTTCAGCTCAATCGGATGAGATTTTTGTTTTGACAATTATTCAAAATGGCGGATAGAAACGTCAAATAAAGATGGCGATCATACCATCGAAAACGAAGTGGATTATTCTAGCCAGATAAATTTAGATTGGATTTGGGCAATTTACTACTCTGAAATCGATTTTGGAATTGCACTCAGATAACTTTTTCACGGAGCTATTTTTTGACAAAATACATATATTAGCATTTCATTGACTATTACTGAAACTACAAGAATCTTTTTGAGGATCATTCATTGTACCTTAATTGGTACATAACATATCCCTATATACTTTGACATGGTAGACCGGATCGGCGAAGACCATCGATAAGTGCTAGAATTTATGAAAGTCTTACGGACAGCAGAGTGCAAAGTCACCCGCAACGATGGTACTTAATTTCCCCTTTCTAACAAGGGAAGTACTCGAGTCATCAAATTCAGAAAAATCTGAGGCTTTGCTCAACTACGCATAAAGTCATCAAATTAAACGTGGTATATTCAAAAAGTGCGAAATCGGGTTAATTTTTTTTTAAAAATTCCCCAAAGTTGAAAATGACACCTTACGCAGCACATAATAAAGAAAATTCGTGTGGGACTGCATGCGGCGCTGGCTCAGCGGTAGCGCACCGGGCGTTCAACGGGAGTGCCGCGGGTTCGATCACTGGCTCCTTTTGCTTTTTTTTTCCTTTTAATATCTTTTTTTTTTTCAATTAAACATTCTATTCTTTATTAAGTAGTATTATTGCAGTGTAAATTGCTTATCTAGAGTGCTGAATTAAAATCCCCAACAAATTTTTAAAAGCGATGAAAGTGCATCCCATAATTTATCAAATAATCAATTTACTAGTAGAAAAATAAAAAAAAAACCTGTATGTACTTACAATCAGCTATCTGAGGATCGTTGTAAATATTATTTAAAGTTTTTATTGAAATTTTATAAAAGATTAGAAAGGTCGAAGACCCAAAACAATTTTTTTGGAAAAATTCATTTGGAAACCTGCACTCAAACTGATTGTGAAAGTATATCTTTCATTCGATGTGCACATTGTGATTGCATTCTATGTTTTAATCATTTCTTTACTGAAATCCATATTCACTAATTAGTTTAAAAAAAAAAACTAATTCGTGTATTGTGGATTTCGGTAATGATTAAAACAGAAAGTACCACAACGAGAGCATATGGATTACAAGTGTGCCTTAAACATTTATTTGAGCACAGGTTTCCAAATGAATTTTTCCAAAAAAATTGGTTTGGGTCTTCGACCTTTCTAATCTTTTATAAAATTTCAATAAAAACTTTAAATAATATTTACAACGATCCTCAGATAGCTGATTGTAAGTACATACAGGTTTTTTTTTTATTTTTCTACTAGTAAATTGATTATTTGATAAATTATGGGATGCACTTTCATCGCTTTTAAAAATTTGTTGGGGATTTTAATTCAGCACTCTAGATAAGCAATTTACACTGCAATAATACTACTTAATAAAGAATAGAATGTTTAATTGAAAAAAAAAGATATTAAAAGGAAAAAAAAGCAGAAGGAGCCAGGGATCGAACCCGCGGCACTCCCGTTGAACGCCCGGTGCGCTACCGCTGAGCCAGCGCCGCATGCAGTCCCATACGAATTTTCTTTATTATGTGCTGCGTAAGGTGTCATTTTCAACTTTGGGGAATTTTTAAAAAAAAATTAACCCGATTTCGCACTTTTTGAATATACCACGTTTAATTTGATGACTTTATGCGTAGTTGAGCAAAGCCTCAGATTTTTCTGAATTTGATGACTCGAGTACTTCCCTTGTAAGAATATTTCACCAAAAATTCAAATTTTTTATTGTCTGTTTTAATATTTTATTATAGTTTCATTTTTACTGGCCATTCTTACAAAAACATCATCCAATCTGCGGCAGGATCTATTTTATTAGTTAATCAAATGCAATTTTACGAAAGATTTACTGAATAAATAACATGTACAACAATACAAGCGTTATTGAAAATCAATGGAAAATTAAACCAAGTGTTTCTGGCTATAGACCCAACAACAAATTGAAAAATTTTAATTTATTTTTGCACAATAAACTTCAATACTGCACTATCGATTTTTATAGCTTCAAAATAAAATTATAAACACTCGCAAAGCTCTCATATGTAAAAAAAACAACCCCCTGTGAAATTGCCCTAAATAAATATGTCTCGTGCATGAGAGATTTAGGTGAAAAATATCATAAATGTCCCGAGTTGAACGAACTATTCCATTTGCAAGGTGTGTAAAATGGTAAAATGCACATTTTTTACACAGTTGAAAGTAAAATTTTATCTTTCAAGTGAGTGACATCAGCGATCTTGAACTTTTATGATGAGATTCTTAAGAGCTTCAGAGTTGCTATAAATCGTTTGGTTAAGCTTTTCTGACTGCTTTTTTGGTATCTCGTCCAGGGGAAATTTTTTAACACTCTGCCCATCTTAATTAATGCTAATCAATTCACCTTTGAATCGCGATTACTTAACACTTTGAGCTTCGAGACATTGTTTATTTATAAAATGATGTCACACTCGGTCCACTCTGTTGAATTATTGCATGCGCACCCAAAACATTGATCAGAAATAAAATTAACAAAAAATAAACCGATTTTATATCAGTTTGCTCGCCACTCATATTTTCGGTGTATCACTCATAATTACCACTGTTATCTTATTTGTAAAATTTAGACAAAGTGATGCGAAAAAAACATTGATAAGGCAGGTCTGTAAGTCTGCACATTTAAAAATGAAATCTAAATTAATATTTTGCCTAATGGCTATGAAATTCTGCGAGAGAGGAAATAAAACGCATTGGTGATAAGAAGACAGTGGAAATGTCTTTTAGTGATAAGGATAAAAATCACAAAAACGCCCTGATAAGGAATGCAGAAAAAAAGTTCGCTAAAACAAACCTGTATTATGTTGATGCGGTGCAGAATTGTTGAGCTTTTCTGCTTCGGTGTTGCTTCGAACATCCGCCATTTCTGTATCCCTGTTCTCGAGACTTCCTCTCAAATAATCTCTATATCACTTCCTCCACAAAGGACACCGAGAAGAACTTTCACTGGCACCGAGAGCTTTTCTTTCGCTCTTTCACCAAATCACACCCGAAATTTTTAAACACTTCACCTTGTTTACTTCTAGGACTATTGAGACTTTTCACAGTTTTCCCCTCAAGCTAATAACAATTTAAAAAAGTGGCAATTGAGTGAAAATCTCCCTTAAAAGCAGGATCACGAAAAATCCAATAAAGTTTCACACTTCTTAAACGCTTTGAGCCGCCAGAGATATGAAACTGATGTGCAGCTCCACGGGAGAAAATTGTTTCCCAGCCAAGTTACCAACACAAATGCCCAATTACATATACATAGTGAAAAGTGTGATTTTCTCAATTTGAATTATCGCGCAGAATTCAAACGGTCATTGGTTTCCATGTGTTTGTAATATGGTTGAGGCATAAGATAAAGCCAACGCCTTTCCCTATCGTACTGACATCTGATAGCATTCAAATGCATCAAAGGGAAAATTGTGAAAAGCTCATTTGAATAGAAACTTTAACGTATTTTACAAAGAAAAGCTAAATTTGTGTGGATACATTATTATCGTCGGTTAGATCAACAATTGTTGTCTATCTGCATTTGGTTGGTATTCCTTTTTCTTGCGAAACACGCATCTTTGTGTAGTCGTTTACAACAAACGCAGATACAAAGGAAATTGGCAAATAAGCCTAGATCAGCTTATTGTAGGTAAGATTCTTAACCTGAGCAAACTCGGATTGCATGCAAAATCGATTTGAAGCAGAAGTTGATATGAAGTGAAATTTATGATACAAATTCAAAACTTATATTTAAAACAAAATATTTGGGATTTGGATCACCTGACAGAAGGATGATCCACAGGTTAAATATAGAACAGAATGTCCTCATCATTTTGCTGAAGAACTTGATTGGTCTGGAGCTGAAGGACACGCAGTATTCCTTGTGTCCACGTAAAGAACTTCAGCTATCTTAGAGAATTAGGTATAGAATTATGTACGGATTGTCTTTTGAATCTCATTTTGAGTCACGTGGTCGAAAAGAAGCGGTATATCAACCTTTTTTACCCAGCGTTAAAAATAAATAGTCTGAGCAAAAAAAATATAGGGGATCTGGAGCAAAAGTAGCCACAGATAGAATTTAGACAGTAGTGGGGTGTTATAGTTTTCCTTAGAAAAAAATATTGTTTTAATTACTATTTACTTAAAGTATTTAACTACCTCTCAAGTCATTGAAATATAAATCAATATGATTTAAACATTTTTCTATAAATTATATGCTAAGAAGAGTTTTATTAGCTGGATAATTTTGCTCCGGTCTCCCCTTAAATGTCCTCTACAATTATATCGAAGTATAATCATTAAAATCGGTAAAGTACGTGTTAAGATAACTGAGGTTATGTGCTAAGGAAATTGGTTTTCGGCTGTGGCGCCCTATCGTTGGTACTAGGACGAATTCACAAATAAAAATTTAGATCAAAATGTTAATTAGAACCGAAGATATAAGGCTAGTCAACTTTTCAAATTTGACCCCTCACAACTCGGGTCAGGGGTTTCCGAATCCGAAGCACTTAATTTTTTTTCTTTACTCGAACTCAAAAGACGTCAACATTAAGTCAAAATTGGCCTCAATTCTTAGACCAAGATCAAGATCAAAATTTCAAGCTGTCAAATAATTCCAAGATCAAGATTTCATATTCTGACGCGAAGAATTTATGGAACCTAAAATGTCTTAGTTAAGAACCAAGATTTCAAGATTTTCCACACTTAACGAAACGTCATTTCTGACAAATATCTTCATTTCTTTGCCGAATTTATTGAAATTTCGGCATATAAATTAGAAAAAATAATTAAAGGTTGTATTAAATAATATATGACAGGATATTATCGGGAATAAAAGAAGTGCACAAAAAATTTGTGACGTGTGATAAACCCTGAAATGCTTATGCAAGATTTCATTCTTTTGCAGGTATTCTCAGGGTGTTGTACTTCAAAACGTACATCTAGAACGTTTATGAACCATTACGATTAAATTTTTTTTTTCATAAGATCAAACATAGTATTTTTCATAGTCATTCTCTTTTTGTATCATCTCTTATAGAAACATTCATCATTAAGAACGATTTCCGCATGAAACTCTTCTAAATTGTTAGTATCTTGAAAATTCCAAGCACGTGCGAGAGGTTCTTGAAATTATTTCAAGAAAACAAGAAATTTGACGTCTTGAAATCTTGAAATATTGGTTCCAGAATTGCAAATCTTGATATCCACACGGTTTATGTCTTGGATTTCAAGACTCCAAGACATTTGACAGATTTGACATCTTGATTTTGATTTTTTGATTTCAGAATACCAAAATCTTGAAATTTTCTTGATCTTGATTTTAGAATTGAGGCCATTATTTAGAATAGTCTTTTTCTTTTTCCCCCACGCCCTCCGACCCCCAAAACGATGTTTTTCTTGTTTATTTCGAAAACGGCTCCTACAATTTCTTTTATTTTCAAATATGTTTTAGAAGTACAGTAGAGTCTTCTAAATTCGAACGCTCGGGGGGTATTTTTGACATTTCTCACCTTCAAAATTCTAACAATTTTTCAAAACTAACGAAATATATGTGAGACTAAATTGTACTTTGAATAAAATTCCCGTACTTTCTCACAAGTCTTAATGGTAACACACTTCCTTTTCATTTTATACTATCATAATGTATGTAAGAATTCAGGAAGAAGCACTTAAATATGATTTTCATTCATCCCCAAATTACGATTTTTTTAACATAACCCCGCAATTGACATTTTGAATCCAAACGTCGTCGTTCGAATTTGAGAGATTCAGATTTGAGACACTCTTACTGTAGTCAAGGCGAATATTTCGTTCTTGGACATATCTATGTTCGAAAACCATTTCAAAACCGAATTTTCGAATGTGAAAATTTGACCACTTTATAGGGCCTATTTATCAACTGATTTTGAAATTTGAATTTTTTTGATGATCTTGAAATTTCCAACCCGTCTGCATTGTACTTAATACGTCATGATATCTGTAATTGATTTATCATTCTCAAATAATTTTCAAAAATATTTATTCTTTGTTCGAAAGCTTGTAACACCGCTAGAGGCCAAACGGTAAGAGATATCGGCTTCCGACCTTCGACGACACCACCATAAGTCAACATTATCTAGCACAGTCTTTAGTCTGGCCCTTCCGTGTTGTGTTGCGGCACATGCACTCCTCGGCTGATGTAGAGGAGATAAAAGAGGAACTTGCCTCAAAAGGACACACTGTGCAAAACATATGGAACATGAAGCATAGAGTTTCGAAGAAGCCTTTACCTATGTTCAATATAAACCTTGCTCCTAAAAACAATAATAGTGAAATTTACAAAATAGATGTCTTATTACATATGAAAGTTAAGTTCGAGGCTCCAAAACCAAAGCGTGAAGTTCCCCAATGTACCCGTTGTCAGTCCTTCAATCATACGAAGTCCTATTGTAACAGGGGTCCTAGATGTGTTAAATGTACAGGACTCCATTTGTCTAAAGACTGCCCTAGAAAGGAGAAGGACAATAACGTCCAATGCACAAATTGTCAGGAAAATCACCCTGCAAATTATAAAGGATGCAGAATCTACAAACAGCTCCAGAGCAAAATGTTCCCATCTCTTCGAGAAAGGCCCCCAAAGAGACGTGAGCGACTGGATCCTTCCACTGATGTACATCGTGACGCTCCCACCGATTTCCATCATGTTAATCCGAGAATTTCCTATGCAGATATGGCTCGTCAAGACAGTCAGTGGAACAATCATGTTAATCGAGCTTCTCAGCAGATCCCAACGCAGGGCGTATCCTCTTCAGAGGATATGAAGGAGCTAAAGTCTATGATGAAAGATCTAATGTCCCAAGTGAGTAACATGTTAAATGTTATCAATCTTCTCGTCTCAAAAATTAAATAATGATGGAATTATTAAAAATTGTATGCTGGAATTCCAATGGTCTATGTAGACACATAGATGAACTCAAAGCCTTTATTGCACTAAACAATGATGACATGTTACTAATTTCTGAAACTCATTTTACCCAGAAAAGTCTCGTTAAAATCCCAAAATATAAGATATACTCGTCTAATCATCCAAGTGGTAAGGGTCACGGTGGCTCTGCAATTATTATTCGAGAAAATTTAAGACACAGTGTTATGCCTTCCATATCTGAAGATCATCTACAAGCAACAATGATACAGTTAGATGATCTTGTTGGTAAAATTACATTCTCTGCAATTTACTTTCCACCGAAGTACAACAATAAGGAAGCAGACTTTACCCAATTGTTCTCAGTATTGGGATCGAGATTCATTGTGGGAGGTGACTTTAACGCGAAACATACAGAATGGGGATCGCGACTTATCACATCTAAAGGACGAGAATTACTTAAATCCATAAGGAACCTTGACTTGAGAGTACTTTCAACGGGCGAACCAACCTACTGGCCAAGCGACAGGCATAAAATTCCTGACGTCATAGACTTCTTTATTGCAAAGGGTATAGATGTGCGCCGCTCTGTGGTCACCTCAAGTTCGGAACTGTCCTCAGACCACTCTCCTGTCTTCCTATCTTTATTTGCGGAAATTCAGAGAACTCCAAGAAATCCGTCTTTGCATAATCGAAGAACGGATTGGGCTGAGTTCAGACGCAGAATTGATCGGCACTTATCGATCGACGTTTCCCTTAAGGATTCTATTGAGTTGGAAGTTGCGGTTGAGGATTTCGCTGATGGATTGCGTGAAGCGGCTTGGGCAGCAACACCGGATTCTGGGGAATCCACAATCAAGTCTTTTGTTCCAGTCAATATTAGAAACAAGATTGCTGAAAAAAGACAACTCAGGAAACGTTGGCAACAGTTTAGATCGCCGGATCTCAAGAGGGCCCTGAACAAAAGCACTAAGGAACTGAAGAGACTTTTGTCTGAACTGAGAGAAAACTCGCTCCAGTCATATCTTTCAAAGCTTACTCCCGGTCAGGATTCCGACTACAGTCTCTGGAGGGCGACCAAACGGATAACCAGGCCTATTGTGCCGGTGCCTCCAATTAGGGATCCTGCTGGTGTTTGGGCAAAAAGTCCTGAGGAAAAGGCATTGGTCTTCTCCGACCATCTTGTCAAGGTTTTTCAGCCATGGTCGAACCAGAATGGTCATGGGGTGGATGATGACATGATTCAGTGCATGGAGAGCCCACATCAGATGTGCTTACCTGTAAAGCCATTTGGACTTCTGGAGATCAAAAGGATCATTGAATGCATGAACCCAAAAAAAGCACCGGGTTTTGATCTTTTGACAGCCAGGATTCTTCGGGAGCTCCCTCACAAGGGCCTTCTCTTTTTGAGACTTATATTCAATGCCATGCTTCGATTAGAATACTTCCCTGTACAGCTTAAGGTTGCTCAGATTACAATGTGTCCGAAGCCAGGAAAACCTTTAGAGGAGTGTTCATCTTACCGACCCATTAGTCTGCTTCCGGTGTTGTCTAAACTTTTTGAAAAGCTCTTGATCTCTAGGTTAGAGCCAATTGTGTCCGGAAAGCATTTAATACCTGACCATCAGTTTGGATTTAGACAGCATCACTCAACTATTGAACAAGTACATCGCGTTGTTGATCATATCGCAGGGGCAATGGAGGAGGGAAAATTTTGCTCTGCTGTCTTTCTCGATGTGCAGCAGGCGTTTGACAAGGTGTGGCACATGGGTCTTCTATGTAAATTGAAGTCATGTTTTCCTCATCAACTCTTCTCGCTTTTGAAGTCTTATCTTGAAAACAGAACATTCTTCGTAAAATTTGAAGATGCTCTATCAGACTTATGTCCTGCTGCTTCGGGTGTACCTCAGGGGAGTGTCCTGGCTCCCCTCCTATACGCAATTTACACAGCGGATTTGCCAGTTATCGACGACGTCATCGTTGCTACATATGCAGACGATACGGTATTCATGGCCTCACACAGCGATCCCCAGATTGCCTCTCAAAAACTCCAGGTTGGGCTACGGACCTTAGAACCATGGCTTAATAAATGGAAAGTAAGAGTGTCAGAAGCCAAATCTGTTCATATTACTTTTACTACAAAACGTCAAACCTGCCCTCCAGTCCTCTTAAACGGTCAAGTTTTGCCCATTCATAACGAGGTTAAATATCTGGGTATGCACTTGGATAGGCGTCTGACATGGCAAAAACATATTTTGTCGAAACGATGCCAGCTGGGTCTGAAGTTTCGAAAGATGTTCTGGATGTTGGGGAGAAGATCAAATCTATCACTTGAAAGTAAAGTGCTTTTATATAAGGCCATGCTGAAGCCTATTTGGGCTTATGGTATTCAGCTATGGGGCTCAGCATCCCACTCCAATATTGAAATAATCCAAAGATTTCAAAATAAAACTCTAAGGATCTTGGTGGATGCCCCATGGTATGTCCCCAATGATTTGATTCGACATGATCTTCAACTGCCTACAGTCCAAGAGGAGATCGCTCGTTACAGAAAGGTTTATGGAAAAAAGCTGGTGGCTCACCCGAATAACCTAGCAAAAGAGTTATTAGCCTCACGCGAGCCTAGCAGATTCAAACGACTGCTGATTCCTGTTCTGTGATAAGCCAACTGTGATACATATATGTACTTTTGTCTCTTTATTTTATTTATTTATTTATTTTAATCTCGTTTGAGTAGAATCCATGCCTAAAGTATACATTGTATAAATTTTTAATATTAGGAATTAAGTCATTGGACTTAACTTCCTCTCATGCCATTTTTGTCACTTAACCAAAAAATTAGCTGAATGTATATATATACAGATTGCAAATAAAACAGGAGTAAAAAAAAAAAAAAAAAGTCTTTAGATCTTCGAATAGTAAATTATAAATTAATTATAATTTTTCATAATTTTCAAATTTTATTGTTTCCTCTCCTTCTCCTACACAGAACAGTAAATTCACATTTCTGATATTTACTGTTCAGTTTTACTGTGTTTTCAGTAAATTAAGTTTACTCGAAAAGTGAAATTTTACTGTTCCTGAAAATGGTAAATCTAGAAACAGATTTTGTCAGCAAATAGAAACAGTTCGGAACAGTTGTTTAATCAGCCGATGAATTCATCATCTTAAAGTGCATTAACGAACAAGCCGTTAAGAAACAAGGTTTTAAAAAACTATATATTTTTTAAACACATCTAACTAGAATACATTTAATAGATTTAAAAGTTAATTAAAATCTGAAACAGAAACATATTAAATAATTTCCATAGAAATTTGATGCTCCAAAAGCGTTGAGGAGAGGAGGGTTTGAAGGTTTATTACACAAATCAGTGGAAATTGTATCTATTGATTGTAGTATGAACATGAACGGTCAGGGATCAATAAAAGACACATTCCTGATACAGAATTGATATTTTTAACTATTTCGAGAACTTCCCTTTTTGGACTGAACAATAAATTGCCAAATGTCTTGGCAAGCAGTATTGCGACTTTAGATATTGTATGGCATAATAAACAATTTAATTATATCTTGAATTAATTGCGCTTTAATAAATTATTCTATTAAACAAAATGTATTAATCCAAATAAAAGTAATGCTACTGTTAAGGCATTATTGAAGTTTAAAATTGAGGAAAAGCAAAATTAGAAAGTCATCTCTACCTTTATTCTGGCTTCATGTAATTTTTCTAGATAGAACGGCCAAGTATCCTCAAACTAATGGTCCACAATATAAAACTAACTGCAATTAATCTATTGTTTTTATTAACAACAAAAATATTTTCGTGCAAGGTTGTGTTTTTTTCTTTTGTATAATAAAATATTTTATTTAAATTAATTATGCTCCGATGTTACACATAATTTGTTGTCATTTTTTTGTTGTTGTTACAAAATTGTTCTTTAAGAATCTTCAAAAAAACTTGATTTTATTGCTGAATTGATGATGATGGTCTGCGTCACGACTTTGAAATTTATTATTATTTTTTTTTCTTTTTTCTGTCTCTTTTCCATATCTTTACAAATTATTTTGATTTCATTGTCATTCTTCTGTTATCATCCCTTTAGGCTCCACCCTCTTCAGTTTTCGCTCCCCAACCATCGCACATTTTTCGGAGGAATGCTGTAAAGATTGATAGAAATGTTGTGTTAGATATTTTGTAGATTTATTTGCGGTAATCTACAAGAAATTAGATAATTTTTTGTAGAATACCGGGAAGATAGGAAAATCTATCACAGAAGCGTAAGGAGCATAATCTCAATTTATGCCTATTTTATGCTGAAAAAAGTATTTCACAAAACAAGAGCGATAATTAGATTTGCAGTTCCTAAAGGCTTCATGGCTTCACACTGAGTTTTTTTGTGTAAAATCTTTCTGTTGATATCACTACTGATCAGATTGTTTTCTAACAACTGTAAAGGAAGCTTTATTATGTTTTTTTACACAATATTGAGCAATTTTCACGAAATTTATTCCGTGACCAATAAAAAGATAATATTTATCATGAATATTTTTTTAATAAATTATAAATGTTGAATTTATTTTTAATTTGGTCGTTATCAGCAGTAAAAAAAAATTAATCTCATAAAATATTTCAGTCCAATCTCTTTCTCTGATTGGTTAAAGCATTAAATGCTTTTAGTCTTCAGCCTCTTCAACCAATCAAAAAACGCTATTTGTCAAAAATATTTTACAGAAAGAAATATTTAAATTCATTATGGATAATGTTTTAGTCAGAATTCATAAGAAAATAAATCAATAAATAATTTTCTTTTCATCGTGTCTTTTGATTGCCTTAAGGGCAGAATCACATTGACAGTAAAATGCTCACCTTATTTCGTTAATTTACGCATATTCATTGCAATTCTTAAATTTTTAAATTCCCGATTACCGTATTACCTTATCTCATATTTGGTGACACTAGGTGATAATAATATAATAAAATTGAAGAAGAAAAAAACGAAAATGCGATAAACGGTGAGCGAAAAAGACTGTACGAGTTATTTCTCTTTCAGTTTTTTTTGCTCACCGTTTATCGAATTTTCGTTTTATTTCTTCAATTTTATAATATTATTTTCACCTAGTACCACCGAGTATGAGATGAGGTAATACGGTAATGAAAAAAATATGCGTAAGAATTGCAATGAAAATACGTAAATTAACGAAATACGGTAAGGCAACGGCGACCATTTTATTGTCAATGTGATTCTGCCCTAAATCTTTCAGAACTTTACCCATTTAGAGAACGCAATGTGACCATAAATATTCAACTGTACGTGAACAGCACCTAAAGGCCATTACACACTAGAAGAATCGTCAATTTTTTTTAAATGCAAATTTTTGAGAAAAGCTCCTTCTAGTGTGTAGACGTCATAAAGGTTAAATTTTGATTTTTACACGAAAAACTCTGTGTGAAGTGCCTTATACACAATATTATAATTTTTGCTGTAATGAGCTTAATGGTATGAGGTAAAATGTTATTGTTTTTTGCGATGTTGATCCTCAGTTCGTCAATAGAGAAGATCGCCTGAAGAGAAGCACTGAATAGCCACAACACTTGACGCATTTTTGTTCTTTCGGTACCAGCAGAAATACTTACGAATTCTGGTATTTAACGACTTTGCAGATGAAATTTGTAAAAATGTGTATTGATATTGCTGTTTGATCTTCTTGGTGGGACACCCACTTCTTAAGCCATCAGTTTCTTAAGGAATGCTATTTTGGGTGAATTTTTTTTTTTAATCCAAGGTGTGCATGGAATTTTCAAACAAGGTACATCCAATCAATGTGAGGGTAGATTTTTGTGATCATCATACGGACAGGTGCACAATAGTGATTGGGAAGAAAACAAGAAAAGTGCTTAATAAAATTCTCACTTTAAACGGTGAAAAATTTCGGTGCCAGGGAATGATTGAATTGAAGAATTGCGGTAAGGTTGAATTGTGATACTTACGGGCATAGGGGATCTGTCCTTCATCATCTTCAGGGTCCAAGCAGTCCTTGAATACTTCCGCGACTTCATCATCATTGAGTTTCTCACCTGAATAGAAATATAGGAATTAGAAATCATCTAAACGCTTTAAGAGAATATTTGGATTTAGTAACTTGGAAACTTAGAAACTTACCCAGGGCCAAAAGATTGTGGTTCAATTCAGCTAGGAGCATAAGACCGTTCTCATTTTTGTCGTACAGCTTCAGACACTCGAGGAAATCTTCATAGCATCCCGTGTCTTTCTCTTTCTTGACCTAGAAATATGAGTCAAAGGTATCAATTACCAAATGCTCAAATGGATTATCCGGATTCTCTAACAAACCTGTGCATAGATTGGGAGGAATTCTTCAATTTTCAGTTTCTTCTCGCCCCTCTTCTTTGTGCCGCCCATCTTTTCGATAGTGGCCAGGGTTGGGTTGCAGTTGAGGGCACGCAAGACATCACCAATGGAGTTGGCATCGATGCAATCCTCACCATCCAAATCGAAAATTGAGAAGGCAAATTCCGCCCCTAGAAATCATTCACAAAAAAACTCATTGTAATCTCCATCACTGCATAAGTCCACAAGTTTTGATTTAAGAAAAATAGGAAAAGTAAATAAATTGGAAGAATTTATCAAAGGAAATTCACGAAAAATATTCACGAAGAGTGAAAGCACTATTTGAGCGAGTCTTTATTTAGATGACTGGCTTGGCGCTCCTTATATGAACTGGGTCTAATTATAGAACTCAGTCGAAGTGAAGAGAACCACATAGAATGTTACGTGTACAAATCTCACGGACGAATTAAAAATCACAAACATATTTTAACACAGGATCGAATTTCACTTAATATTTTTTTTCTTTTTCACTTTATCCACTGAAGTTTGTAGGCCTGAAATAAAAGTTCTTAAGGATCTAAGACTTGACAATAGAACTTACTTTCAATGTCTCGTGCACTAAGATCTCCGGCCTGAAATTAAAGAAGAAAATATGATTTAGAGTTTGCCTAATTTGTATCTTAGATCCCTAAAGTTTGGATTTAGTTAGGGTCAAATCCTCATTGCAAGTGCTAAGCCTCTGTCACTTCACTTTCCATTTGAACCCTTACGTAACACTCAGGTCAGGTTACTTCAAATATGGGTCCCACATTTACGAAAACTTCAAGATCACAATAAACCCAAATAAACCTCCAAAACAATCCATTATTTCAGCAACACTTTGTATCCTGATTATGAGGCTGCTACCGTAGCAAGGAAGAGAAGACCCTGAAAAATCCTCTTAGGCCAGTCTTGAGAACTCACCATGGTTGATTATATGTGTGATGTTTCTCGCGGACAACTGCGGACTCAACTGAAGATCAAGTTGGTGCTGAGGCGTCGAGACGCAAACTGAGAGGCCGATCGAGACGTCGTGCACCAGAATCAAACTCGTGAAACACCATCAAACCTTGGATCATTGGCGAAATTCACAAGTTTAGTAGGTTTATTTTTGTCTTATACAATATTCAGTGAAATAATATTAAAAAAAAAGCCTAGAAGGAATTTCTCTTTTAGATCTCTTGTTTTTTTTTCACTTAAGCATCTCGCAGGCAAAGGAATCACCAAGAAGCTGAAATTGCCGGGATGACTTCCCAAGAGGAAGCACTACAGCCACCTACAAAATATCTTACTCCCCTACTTCAACCCTGGTCCGTGGGAATTCACTCTCCCACCCAAATTGTGCGCCAGAGTCGAAATCAACACGGATTTTGACTAACTCTGGAGTGATTCAATGGGTTTTGCTTTCTAACAAAAGCTTGTGGCTATTTCGGTTGCGTGACACAGATCCAAATTCCTTTCAACGAAAAATTAACTCACATAAAAATGCCCGATTATGCTGTCGGTGGTGTTGGTGGATTTTGTACTTTTCTGCAGAGGAAACAACATTGAATACTAAATTGCGTGAGGTCGACGTCGCGCGATGTTTAGATGCGTCACTTTGCATTTTAGGCCTTTAATCAATTTACTGTAACAAAAATATGTTCATCATGAAACGAAAATCTTGCCAATTTCCCCAATGAAGAGCGATCAACCATCAAATACTCAAGGAACTGTTGGTTATGACCGTTATCATGCCATACAAAAATGTGATTTTTAAACAATATCAAGTTCTAAATTCTTCGATGCTGATTTCCTTTAAATACCATCACATTTAATCACATTACGTGCAAAATACGCTTTTTCTAATACGAGCTTCAGATCAAAGACTTAGCCAAATGGCTTAACTTAAATTTCAGACTTTCGGAACTGGGTTAAGCCTCTAGTTTGAAGATTGCTTAACGGTTTCATTTTTATGACAATATTACTTCAGAAAATTTCTTGAACAAGTTCCGAAATTAACTTTTCAAAGTCTAATCAATTTTCAAGTAGAGAAAGCTGGAAAATTGCGTAGGGGAGACTGGGGCAAAAAGTCACAAATCGAAAAATTCAAAATTCAATATCTTCCAAGGTAAAAAAGATAGCAGCTCAATTTTTTTCTATAGATAGCCTCCATAGACCTTCTTCAATGTCGTAAGTTTCTTAGAATTCGAATAAGGAATTTAGAAAATAAAAAATATCGAAATTTTTAGCCCTATTTTTGAAATATTTTCCTTGCAGAAGATAACAATTATTACCTACTTATTTTCCAAAATTAATGTACAAGTGAATATTTTCTAAATAATTTGAAAATAATAATAAATAAAAATAATAATAAATAATATTTTCTAAAATAGCCACTTAGGGTAAAAAGTAAAAAAAGGTATAGAGCAAAAAGTAACAAAAAAGCGAAGCAATTTCTAATGTCTCACGGCTAAAAGAAACGTCATTATCATATCTCGCCGCTTGTTGTTTGCATTGGTCAAACGATTTGCAGTCTTTTGTGTGTTTTTTCTAAAATAGTTTGTAAAGCGCTTTTTTCGTTTTCTCACTTTTCTCGCAGAGAAAACCGAGAAAACGGTGTTTTACAAAGGTGTAGATGAATAAATTTTCTATGAAAATATGTCCTCTAGGTATTTTTTCAAATTAATGGAAGCCCGTAATGAAGCGAATCAAAATATGATAATACCCAATATCTGGTACTATTTGCCCCAGCATTTTTGAGAATCTTCACAAAATTACCTTTTAGAAATTGGCTCGATAAACGTATTTCCTTACAAAATAGAGGAAAATTACTTTCACAAAGTTGTAGAGCTGTAAGTTTCCTATAAAACTGCGCTAATTAGAAATTTTTGAAGCGCTCGAGTAGCTTGTAAAAAAATAAAATATCCGTTTTATGACTTTTTGCCCTAGTTCCCTCCTACTATACTGTATTAGGTGAGATTCTTAACAATCTCACCTACTATAATCCTAACAAAATTTCATGTCGTCCGATCGACCTCAAATTTGGCCAAAATGTGTTTCGCCACTTCCTGATTCCGAATATATATGTGGCTAATTTACGTTCCCGGCCGGCCGGCCGGCTGGCCGGCCGGCCGGCCGGCCGGCCGCTCTTTGGAGCTTAATAGCTCCTAAACTAAAAAAGATATCGACTTGCGGTTTTCGGCAAAGGTTATATATCGGGTGAAAATTGCAACTTGGTGCATAGACCCCCCACCCCCCACCCCTCCTTCCGCCATTTTGAAGACCCCCCTTTTTTTGTTTTCTCAATAGCTCCGCCCCTATGGCATTCAGCGGACTCAAATTTTAGTATGTTATAGCTGGGCCTTAGAGCTTTCCATCAATACCAAACTTAAGGTCCCCCGACCCCCCTGACCCGAGCTATAAGGGTCCAAAAAAAATTTCTTAAAATGGCCATAACTCCGGTTCTAATTGTCAGAATTTAAAAAGTGAGGGCTTTTTGGAAAGCTCTCGTGAAATGCCACTTCCCCTTCTAACATCGCAAGTTCATAAAACCACCGCTAGGGGCGCTTTTTTTAAAAAGAAAATTTTTAAATCTTATAAGTTAAATAACTCAAAAATTCCATTGTGCATCGGGCTGAAAATTTAGTATGTTGTAGCCGTTGATTATACCTATCAAACAAAAAAAACCTTAAGTCGATCCATAACCCCTGACCCGAGCTATAAGGGGTCAAAGTTCGAACATTGACCGGCCTCTATCTCCGGTTCTAATTAACATAGCGACCTAAATTTTACCTTTTTGATTTCGTCTCGATGAGCACTTTCAGATGGAAGTTCAAAAAGTCACCACAGGTGGCGCTGTGATAGCGTCAAAATTCATCGAAATTCAAAGTCACTTTTCTCAAAAACGGCATTGTGCAAGTTAATGAAATTTTAGTATGTTGTAGTCCAGTCTAGGACGTTTCCAAAATGGTGCGTATGCGCGCTGTGGTTTCAATAGAACCGGAGATATGAGGGGTCAAAGTTCACGAAATTCAAAAAATCATATCTCCGGTTCTATGTGACCGATTTTGATGAATGAGGGCTTAAACGAAAGATCTCACCAAATGCTACAACTTTCTAGAATATTTGAACTTCGTGTGACCAACACCAGGGGCGCCACAGTCAAGAAACTAATTTCAATATCACATAACCTCAATTATCTCGACTGTCGCTGAACCGATTTTGATGATTACTTCAACATAATTGTAGAGCACATTTGTCTCTACATTTCGTCCATACATCATTTTCCACTCAGACTACACTATCACTCCGATTTTGCCGTTTAAGTGTGAAAAAATTGATTTTTCCAATAATAACGCTTTGAAATCACTCAGATGCCAATTTGACTGCCTCTACTCCACCAAGACACTTAAAATAGGGGTTTAAATGGAAAGTCCCGCAAAATACAACAATTCTTTGATTTAGTTGAAGTTCAACAAATGAACACTTGGGGCACTCTGGATGAAAAAACGAGTTAAGAAACAAAAAAACCTCGCTTATCTTGGCTTCTGAGTAATCGATGAGTTCAAGTTCTACGGCAAAATTATAGAGAACATTCTGGTCTACATTTCACCCATATAACACTTTTCTGTCAGTTCATCCAAATCCTTGATATTTTGGTTTAAATACAAAATTTGTATAATTTCACGAATTTGATTCAAGATAACTGAATGGCGTCTCCCAACTTCAGCTCCAAATCGAATTTGCATGCACTCCGAGTTAGCTCACGTTAAGAATCTCACCTACATAAGCCGGTTAGGATTATCTGTCCCTTTTTTGATGAATGCGTAAATCTAAGAGAAAGCTCTGACAGTGAATATTAAACGGTATTTAGACTAGAGATTTAACCTCATTTCTGTAGGTCTGGATATTCTAAATAACGAGAAATTTCTGTGAATTTTCAAAACATATTAAGTCAATTACTATAAAATATATTAAGTAAAAATTCTCTCTAAAATTTTGTTTATTGAGAAATTACAGCAGTTAAACCTAAAATGTTTTTATTTTCACTTACCCTCCTTATATAAGGTGAATCACTAAAACCAGTTACGTCACAGCGAAACTATCTACGTCACTAAAATGGCTTCTCGGGTTAGACGGAACCCGAATTTTCTGACGGCGCCAAATAAAAAATTCACAGTAAACTTGTAATAGCTTATGGGTGGTGTAATTCTCTGTACAATTTGAGTTTGTGTGCAAACTGGTGTAGAGCGCGTGGCCTATTCGACACATGTCAACCCAGTCGACGGCCATAATCCATCAATCCTAATCCTTTATTCTTTTAACACGCCCAACCCCTACCATCCTTATAAGTGCTGAAAGGTTAGGTTTACACTGGTTACAAATTTATGGAGAAGATATAAAAGACATTTACATCACACATAGGGTAGATACCCCGAATGATGCCACCTAATATAAAATTGCATATTTTAATATTACAATATTAAGAAATTATGAAATATATGCAGCAGTCACTATTGCATACATTTCATAGTTTCTTAATAACGTAATATTACAAAAATACTATTTTATTCAGGTGGCATCATTTGGGGTATCCACTCTACTCTAGTCTAAGTCTAAAGCGTTTTCAAAGCTTTTTTTTTAATTTCGCGGTCAATTTTTTTCTGAAAAAATCCAATGAATCTGAAGAATGAAAACATGCAATTTGACAGGTCCGTAAGTTAAATGTGAATATCAGAGGTATTGAAAAAAGCGGATGTGAACGTTCCAGATGATGTTCATAATGTAAAGGATGCTGAGCTTCCATGGGAGACGAAAACCTTGTCCTCTACGCTTACGGCGGACAACGAAGATATTAAGAAACCTCCGACATCAACTCTAGTCGATGACACTATGTCTATAGAGAGAGATGCCTTGAAAATCTGGCGGGTTATAAGGGGAGGTGGGGCTACATTGTTATACGATTTTTTCGCATATTTGGAAACTGGGTTTTAAGATGATGTAATTTGGATAGACAAAACAATTGTGGATCTAAATAAAATAATTTCAAGGCGTAACTTTATTTAAATAGAAATAGGCGAAAAAATCGTGTAACAATGTAACCCCACAGCTCAAATAACCCCACCTCCCCCTATTGCGAAAAAAATAGTGATTAACCCCAGTATTGGGTCAAAATTCTCAAATGAAAAAAAGGAAAAAAAAACGATAATCATGGATTAAAGCACGAAGTCGAGGAGGATTAACAATCCCAAATTTCAGTCTTATGCACTGTGATGGACGACATCTTTAAAAAAAATTCATAGTTTGGGAGAATTTTCTTTTGAGAAAAATGTGACAAATACAGCTGCATCGTTTAAAAATTCCCTAAAATATCTTGAAAAAAGACCAAACATAGAAAATTCAAAAAAAAGACCAAATTATCGAAGAGTTTTCGAAGTTTCGAATCAAAATTAGAATGAGAGTACTGATTCAAATGCAAGATAATGATCGGTAGCAGCAAGCCGAGAAGCGTCGTCGCTATTTTGAATATCTTGAACAAAGTTTGCGCATTTTACACACTAGTTGTAACTTGTAACACTATATGTAAATATTTATATAATTAAAATAAATCATGTATATAAATAAGATCAAGTTTTCTTAAATATTTTGGCTCTCAATATACAATTCCAGACAGGGGGTGACATTAGCCCTGAAAAACGCGACCAGTTTTAGTGTACACTTTTCCTGTATTCGTACACATTTCACGAGATATATCCAAAACTACGTAGGTTGCCAATTTGGGGTTTTTGGTTGCCTATTCTATATTAAATTGGTTTTTATTTTGTATTTGTATTATTTGTTAATTCATTATACAATGACAGAAAACAGTTAATAAACTCAAAAGCTTTTTCAGCACGCTAGAAACATGAGAAACATAGGAAACGTCCGTCATGCCCCTGATTCCAGATAAAGAAAAAAAATTCCCGCACTTAAGTCAGAAAAAACTTTAGGAAAATTAGTGCGACACTATTAGTGTCGCACCGTAATATAAGTAACGTAAAAAATGTTTTTATTGTTAAGAATGGTGTTTTATGAAGGTAATTTTTTAAGGCAGTTGACCAAATCGATGGATTACAATAGCTGCGAAAATGAGAATCACAATATCGGAACTGCCATAGTTTTGTTAGACAAACAAAAATGTACGAACAAATGTTTGTAAAATAACAAGAAATTGCTTGTAAAAAAGTTCAAAATTTTTCTAATTTTTTGTTAGTTAAACAATTTTCAAGCATTCTGTAGGTTTCCCAACAGGAATTCACAAATATTTACGAATAATATTATGAAATTTTTTTTCGTATGATCGGGATTCGAAGTGCCACACCACTCAAAGCAAAACGCTACTACTAATAGCACCATTAGAACCCTTCCTAATCGTTTTTGTTTTTATATATTTAAAAAAAATAATTTAACAGTGCCCGCTATCTAATCCGGACAAGTTCTAGACGGTTACATTTAAAATAATTTTGAGGTTGTGTATGCATGTGTGTTCGTTCAGCAATGAAAATGAATAAAAGTTTTTTTTTTGTTTAATAAATGAAATATAATAGCATAGAATTCTCTAATTATGTCTTTTTAATCTTCTTTAAATCTTTTATTCCAATTCTACAAAAAAGAATTAAAAAAGCTTGTATATATATTTTCGAGACGTTCAACAAATTCAAAAAATCCATCCGGATAACGAAGCGGACATCTGTCATTTTGTTTCCCAATCATTCGAATATACAAAACGGGCACTGTAAGTCTGGGTACCTCCTTTTTAAAGGCAAATAGATTAGGAACGGTTTGAAATAATTTTTGAGATATCAAGATGATTCATAGTTTTTTGATTTTCACTTTGACAAATTTACAAGTATTTTTAAACCTAAAGACTTAATCACAGGTATGCCATCCCAAGTAGGGAGGATAAAAAATAAAGAAATCAATATTTTTAGCGCTAAATCTTTAGATAAATATAGAACTCGTCTTTACGATGCTCAATTCAGTTTTATAACCATGGCACTCCTTTTGCGTTATTATCATGATTAATCATATTTAATCCATTGCAGGTGGTCTATTCTATTTTTACAAATTTATAACTTTGCAAATTTTCTATCTTAATTTTAAAACCCCTTTAGGATCAAAAACCTTAAGTTTTAATAAGGTAACTAGTTATGTCTGTGAAAAAACTTTTCAATTTCACAAAAATAAATTTTAGATTTCCGAACATACAATATAGTGTGTGAAATTCTAGATATTTATTGAATTTAATCCACTCATCAAGGAAATCTTTTGAGATGAACTTAATTGCCTCACGAGACTGCAAAAGTAAATGAATCATAACAAATGTGCAATTGGAACATCAATAGACTGGACACTTTATTAGTTGGGAAAGTGCCAAAATATTGATATTTAAATCAAATAAGTGGCTCTTTTATAGCTAAAGTACTTTACAATTCCGTAAATCAAACAGAAGATTAATAATCTGAAAATTCCTAGTGGAATTTTTGGCAATATATTTCGAGGATGAAAGAAATTCATTGAAAACCATCGCTTAAATTAATTGAGCGGCTACCACTTTCATTTCCGAGGAATCTAGTAAAAGTCACGAAACATTGCGTCCAAAAATAGTCTAAGTCCACACTTTGAGACATTCAATGGAGCAGCGACATCGAAATTAGTGCTAGATGGACTTGGCACCCATATCTAAACATGCGACAAGTTTAGCTTTAGGTGACGAAAAAGGAGCAAAAGCCTTCCGACATATTCGTCACATTTCACCAGACTCGTCTCCGATTTTGTGGTCATCACACATTGTTGTTGCTGCCCGATTAATTGTTTTCACACACAATGGTAATCTAGGCAATTTAACAGAAATAGTAAAAGATACGCTCGATGGTAAACAAAATACTTTAGAGAATTTATATTAAAAGCTCATAACTTCCTTGTTGGATTTCACTCTGTTCTCTTCAATGCAATTTTTAATAATGCAATTTTTGAGTTAGGATACCCACTAAATAATGCACGCAGAGAGACTTTCAATAAAATTATTCACACTCACTTTCATAGGCCAAATGCCAGGGAAATCTTTGGGTGTTGTGTATTAGTATGAACATTATGAGTAAAAATAGTTGAGACAAACGATAGGATACCATTACTTGAATTTCTTGGCACAATCGCAATGAGAAAGCTAATGCCTTTCCAAGTGAGCCCGTATTAGTCGAAAAATGTGTCACAAACACCTTTAGTTGCTAGAGCAAGGTGAACAATCAAAACTAAATGGACTCTTTGACCCTCTAGCCCAGCAATTCAACATCCAATCAGAATAAAACTTGTCGTTTTATTGATTTAGCAAATATTAAAGAAGACAAGCAATGGTGAAGTAAAATTCACAGAGTGCTGATATAGTCTTGATTTTTTTGCGTATACCACGTATCAACTACCTCGTTAAGCACTTTGGTTCTCAAAATTATGGTTCATAAATTATCCAAATTAACATAAAAACTCGAATTATTAATCGGTATATACATCATGGATTCATTATTGCATTGGGCTGATGAGCTCATTTGAGATATTTCAAAATCTTAACAAAATCGGTGTAAAATCGGAGGCAGCCAAAATCCCGAAAACCAAACTCCCGAAAGCTAAAATCCTGAAAGGGATGAAATTATATGGAGGATAATGTTTAGAATAATTTCCCAAGACACAGAAGTAGCTATGAGTATGGAGTAGCTATGACACTTTTAAGAATTCAGAATTTTGGCTTTCGGGATATTGGTCCTTACGGAATTTTGGCCCATACGGGATTTTGGATTTCGGGATTTTGACCGCAACCCGCAAAAATAAACCTCCTGATAAGATTTTGAGGCTGGTGAGACTTCCTAGACAAGACTAACGAGTGTGATGAAGTTGACTAGCTTCACGAAATTAATAATGTTTATTTGGCTGATGAGACTTATGAGACGGACGACGAATAACTCGATAGAGCTGATGTGGCCTACAAAGTTGACGAGACTGGAAGGCTTACCTAGTTCAAAAGGCTAAAGAAATTTATAAGCCTGACGAGCTTATGAGGAATAGAAGCTAGATGCGTACCTAACTCACGAGGCAAACGAAACGGATGGGACTAATGATACTGATTAAGCTTACCTGACTCCAGATACTGACGATTATGAGGCTGATGGTTATGGTGCTGATGATTATGAGCCTGACAATTATGAGACTGACGATTATCAGACTGATGCGGAATATGAAGCTTAACGCCTCTACGCATTGGAAGCAATTTTCGTAAAAAATTGCATTTTTGACAGAATTTTTACAGCGGTGCAGACAATTTTCTTCAATAAAGCAATTCTTGACGAAAATTGCTCTCAATATGTAGAGGCCTTTACGTATAATGGTGGAGCTATAGAGGATAACGAGAAAAGGTTTGATAGCAATCATGTGTCCGAACGTTGCTCAGTGATAAAAGCCTAACTTAAAAAAAAACGATGTCTATACAAGCGTCGTATGTTCTGGCTTATGAAACCGCAAGATCGAAGAAGTCATTCTGAGACACCTCTTCATGGGGTCGCATGTATGAGATGGAAAGTTCTCAAAAGGTTGGGAATTCTCCTGGATGCACAAGCCTTAAGAAGTTTTTCATGCTCAAGGATACATGCTCTCGACGTACATCCCGTCTAACACAAGGTAAGCAGCTACCAGAGTAATACTACAGTTAAAGACATACATAAAAATACTTTTAAATAAAAGCTTAGTCTGAGTTCATAAAATAGTTCCTTATTATTATTTTTTTTATATTAGGTCCTTAATTATTGTTCTTTTTAGGCGAAAGAATGGCAACTGGTAACAAAAGTAAAACTTGGTTAGAGAATGCGATAGACACATGTCAATCATTTCATTCTTCCAGGACTTCCAGGAGGCAGAATTATGAATCCAATAAGTAAGAGATTTTATTGATATAGTGATATATTTGATTCGGTGTATGTGGCATTCAGTAAAAAATCTTAAACCTTGGACTCCTTTTTAATACGAACCTTCAAAACCTTCCCCTAAATCTATGAAAAGTTAATTTGAGTCCCCGTTACCGTGCGTCAGACGGGGTCGTAAACATTTAAAGCGGTTCTGAGGCTCATGCGGCACAACTCGCTTTTTGGAGAATTCCAAACCAATAAGTAATCGAAATCTGAGTCTAAAAGATAGATCGTAGCAAAATATTTTCAAACTTAATCAAATGTTTGCAGTTAATGTTGAGGTTCACAAATTAATATTGAGAACGAGTTGATTGGCGACACCTTATCGTTAATCAACTTTGGGGTATACTGGGTATACTTTTGGGTTCAAAAAGGAGTCCTTCGCGCGGTATCCATGTAATACCAAAGAGTTGGAAAAAATATGTAGTTAGCAAGAGCCAATACTTTGAATAAAGTAAGTTTCGTATTTCATCCGAAGTTTTTTATGTTTTACTGATCAAAAAAGTCTGAAAACATAGTAGACGGCAATAGAAGAGGTCCAAACTAAACAGTCTAAAATTTGAAGTGTTATATCTCAGCTCATTTTAAACAGCTAATTGGACGACTGAAATATTAAAACTTGGTTCAGTAGCTTTTTTTCACTAGCGTTTTTTAGAATCTAGTATATTTAATCCGCTGATGTTAAACCGTGGACATCCAGAACCTATTCCGATCGGTTATTACCAGTATTTTCGTATGACGGTATTTTGGGAAATGTTTTGATTTAAACGTTTTGACTGATTTATAAATCGGTTGTGAACCGGTAATGAACCAATATGTAATTTTTGTCCGAAAATCAATTTTATTACTCTTATAACTATTTTGTGGGATTTTTTGTATGATTTATGAATCAGTTCATATCGGTTGAGAACCAGTAAACGGTAAATTATGCGAAAGAACTTTTTAAGTATAGCATCTAATGTAGTCTTCAGACTAGAGGTTTAGCCCAGTTTCTGAAGATCTCAAAATCCTAAATAGCAACCAATTTTATTGCTTTTTCTAAATTTAATAGGTCAATTGTCCTTAATAATCTTGACCTAATTTAAATTTTTCCAGAAAATCTTTATTGTTGAAAAATAGAGCAGTTAAGCCATATGGCTAAGTCTCAAGTCTGAAGCCCGTGTAAGTCACGAGTTCGATCACTTCGCAAAGTCGGGCACGCTTTGCCACCCCTTTGAACTATCTATTTCTGTAACCTGGAAAAGGCCACGAAACTGATAAGGGTCTTTAGATCTTGCTATCCACATTGCATTCAACATTAAATTATGTATCTTGTAATTAAGATTTGAGAAATTACCGCTCAATTTTATTGCAATTTCCTTCAAAATCTTAAATTAATTCCCACACCTTCCTGATCAGATTTGAGATCAAGGTAGAGTGCAACAGGAAATCTTTTGAAACTTTAGCTTCTCATGAGAATTCTTGGAGGTGTGCAGTCTTCTTTGTACATCAAAAGAGGGGTTTATGTGCATTACATAATGTACATTGAATAAGCATGTTCTTGGGGCTAGCATTACGCGAGCGCCACGGAGGACTCGTGATGAATGAATTGGCACGTGCTGAGCTGAAGAGTGGGATGTTATCAATGGAATCATATGGGATGGCACATGGATGGTTGTTTGTAAACATTGGCCGGCTCCATAAGGGCGCAGAATCCACTTGTCGCCGCTCCTGACACGATTTCATCTTCCGTCCCGATCGATATTTTCTCCAGAACAGTCCGATTTTGCAGAGCAAAGCTCTTGCCAGAGTCAGTCGCCATCACGGGGCTCCGAGTGTCATGACATAGTCCTTTGCGTGTCCGTTTTTCGCACGAAAAAAATCAACCGAACAAACACCTTCTTCTCACTTTTTTCTTCTGTACTCCACCCATCAGGTAAAATACTGCCAATTCACACTGAATTTGCCTCATTTACCACCCTATTCTGCCTCCCCTTGGGCTGGGGTAGTTGAGCCCAGGAAGAATTGCAAGAATTGTTTGTTCTGTAGAGTGATAGTGTGAAAAATGAGTTTCCCCGAGCAAATAACTGGGCTCATTTAGTGAAATGGTGGGTGGGTCTTGGGCAATTTCAAATGCGAAATATTACGTGAAAATTACCCCCAAATGACCAATAAAAGTGAATTGTTTGTGGGGAAGTGAAATCGCGAAAAATTGCGTGCTAGTAAGTGTTGGAAAATGGCCTCAATTGAGGCATTTTCTTCGCATCATTATTTTTTCTCATCGTCCTCCCCCATCTGTACCGACGACATATTGGATTTCTACTTGAGAATTTTTCTCTAAATAAGAAAATTCTACTTTTCTGCATCTTTTCCATCAGTCTTTAATGATGAAAAGTGTGATAAAATACCGAAAATACCATGAAATGTGCTAAAAATGCAACAAAGTGTTGATATTTGCAAGTTTTTGCGACTCAATTTTCTCTTGGGACTGAATTGATGGTAGAATTATTGATTAGAGAAATCTCATACCATCATCCCCGCCAATCTAATTGATTGTCATTCCATGATATTATTTATATTTGAGCTTATCGGAATGTATGTCAGTACGTTGTAGAAGAATTCAACGCTCTACCTGTGCATTTGTGTATGACATAATTAATTAAACGTGCATATATTTTCTTTATCTATCTGATAAAGAGGTGCTCCGATGGAGACCCTCAGTCCGGACGCCATGGACGATGGATTGCAAGATTTGGGTGTTCCTGTTCCGGTACAAACATTCCTCTGGCGTCAAATTGCGCCATTTATCCGACCAAAACTTGGCAAGCTCCATGAAGCCAGCTGCATGGTATGATTATAAAACTATCTATATTATTTTATTTCGTGTTCAATAAACAAAAAAAAAAGATGTACAGAGAGACAATAAAATTGTAAAGGATTCAGGAAAAATTAAAAGGTCCTGGACAGAAAAAAAAAGAGATTACTCACTCACTGTACAATCCATAAACATTGCAATTACACTTTCAATGTTCAATTGAATTATATGGCAACAAAATTGAAATGACATGAAAATTATTGCTGTACATAATATGCCTCAGTGTAATTGTGTTGTTATCACTAATCAATTTGTACAGAAATATTAATATATGAATATTATGCTCATGAGAGAAAATGTTCCTTTCATGCAAAACACGAGGAAATCTATTTCCTGAAAATTTTCCCATTCATTTCGATGAACATTGCATCATAGAGGCAATAATGACGACAATACATAAAATTGAAAGACAAAAAGGATATGGTTGAAATAACAACTGTTGGTGCATTTTAATTCACAAAAGCACAAAATTTTATTATTTGTTGTAATATGATCTTGGTTTGTGAAAAATAGTTTCAGGGATGAAGGTCGGAGTGTCTACTATTCTGGATCAAACTTAGTCAAAATCCCCAAATCATCCCCAAAAGTTTGGAGTTTAAAAACTGTAAAATAAAACCGTAGGCAATCGTTTAGGAAAATATCCAGAATTTAAAATTTTCTTTTTTTATTAGGGTTTTAAAAAGCTTTCGTTTCCATTAAAATCAAATATGAAATACAAATCAAGTTTCTATAAGATTTTCTATATTTGGCTATTACTTCTAATATGTTTTATAAACGTATTTTCTGCAATATCAAAATTTTATTCAGCAGAATATTTATCATTCTACTAAAATATTGTTACGAACTTGGGTAGAGAAACCCAAATACTCCATCTCCGTAACAAATGCGTCTTGGCCAACCGACTATCCCTTAGGGAGCCTTCATTGTGTATTGGCCTTCATTGAGTAAATCATCGTAGTTTTCTTTCCTAATATTTTATTGTCTGATTAAGATCTAGTTTGGGAAAAATACCCCAGAATCCTGGCGTAGTTAGGGCAACTTCGAGACTTCAAAAAGAAATTTCCTAAACTCTGACGGGTTCATTGGTTTGTAGTGCTCTAGACACACTTATACGACTTAAGCCGTCAGACTTCTTAACATAATCATAATCAAAATAATGATTTAACTAAATTCCCATCAGTTTTCCACTGACTAAACCATTTCTCGACTATGCTGTGAGACGGATTAGTCAAAAATTGATAGAAATGTAATCTGATAATTATTTTGAATAAATTTACGTTTAGCCGTCTCTTGGCGGGGTTACATGGGTCTCTTAGGTCAAAAATAGGCATTTTTCTGATAATAATTTATTGTGTAGAAAATATTTTATAAATTCCAACTTTTGGCATATGAAAGAGTAACTTTAGAACAAAATTTAAAAAAAAATTGAAAAATTTTGGAGATTCGACCGTTGGTTGCTGATTTTTGGATCCATTCCTCAAAAAACAGACCTTGCGGTAGGCAGGATTTCTCCCAGTAGGTTCATCTGAAATCAAAAAACCGAATATATTCTGTTAGAGGATTAGTAGGACTCTTGGATGAACGAAGGATTTTTGAAAAAACAAAATTTGGATTTTTGGCAAAAGTTTTAGTAAAAAAATATCAATTTTACCCTGATTTTCAACACATTTTGTATTGTAAAAATGGTTCTGATTAAAGGAAGTGCAAATCCTTCGTTTAAACACTAGATAATACTTTTCAACACAAGTATGCAAAATTTCAGAAAGATCGGTTCAGTAGACTCTGAGTAATCTAGACCACCGCATTGTAAAACATAACACGGAATGTATAACTAAAACTGCTCTACCTCCGAGAGTTATACTTCGATTGACTTGAAATTTTCAGAAAATATTTTTCAAATGTTATACTATAAAATAAAAAAAAATAAAATGAAAATAGATTTATTTGACCGAATAGACCCGTGTCATGTAACCCCTTAAGTCGTAAGTGTGTCTAGTGTATAGAGCTCTCTCTTTTGATAGCGGTAGTCATTTGAACATTTCCAGCGTCTTCAGAGCGTAATACGGACTTCATACCTAAGGTTTAGTCATATGGCTGAACAGCCTTAAGTTCTTATCAATCGCGATTTTTTGAAAAAAAATAACTTAGGATTGGATTATCAAAGATAAATGACTTAATAAGTTCTCAAAAAGCAATAAAATTGCTCGCAATTTAAGATTTTGAGACCTTCGGAAATTGGGCTGAACCTCTAGTCTAAATCATTATGAAAAATCCGACGTAGACAATAGAATATATGGGCACCGGAGCTCGTCGGGGGAATTTGGAGTTACTCTAGGAATACATCGACTCTTTTCAGAGCTTTCGGCTCGGTCTCCAAGCCTTCATCAGTGGCTGGAGTAATATGCTGTACGAAAAATTGTTGTTTTAGTAAATAAAATTGGCTCTCTTTTTGCTCCAGCCACTGATGAAGGCTTGGAGACCGAGCCGAAAGCTCTGAAAAGAGTCGATGTTTTCCTAGAGTAACTCCAAATTCCCCGACGAACTCCGGTACCCATATATTCTCTAGTCTTAAGACCTCCTAAGGGGAGATCCTCAGGTTTCATCCCCTTAATAGGTTCTTCTTCTCGACATCCACTAAGCTCCAAAAGAACTCGCTTGGCCAAATGCTCTTACCGAATGAACCGCGGAATCATAGAGATTTCATATACCAAGAACAAAGGAGATGCGAGCGCCTAATAAGGGTTGATTGGACTTTGCAACCCAAGGAGTTTCCCCATTTACACAACAGACAGTTCACCATGAAGTGATTGGTACCACAGGAAAAAATGAAACCTGAATCATAAAGAGGCATTTCAAAAGGTTGCTCTCCTGCTCTATCTTTCCTCAAACATTAAGTGTCTTGTCACTCAAACGCATACGCGTTGTTCTCCCGAAGTATAGGGCTTAAGTATGAAACCGACAATTTAGCCAATGTTCTGCAACTTTCGCCCCAAAATGGGCAGTTATAGCTATAGGAGGCACAAAGGCGCATTGTAAAAGTAGGGAGTGGTATCTATCGTGAATAATTCCACTAACCCTAGGCATCTAAGAGGCAAATTCGTCACCATATAAACTTGTTTTACAAAACAAATTTATATAAAAGAAAACCCCTAACCAATCAATCAAGTCTGAACTCATACCTTGATCATTACCCGAATATCTTAATCTAGGAATATTTTTGTACTTTTTCTTTAAAAATTTCATGCTATTTATGTAAGGGGACTCGGGAACATTTGAATTGAGGCTATTTTGAAATTGGGAATTTTCTCCTATTTTTAAATGAAACTGGACTTTATCATGATATAATTTTGCTCCACAAACCAATTGTTAGACTAAATTTCATTATGATAAGGCTTAATTTTATTTAGACATACACTGAGAGAAATCCGAAAAAGTTAAAATAACATTCCTGAAATGTTAATTTTACCTTGCAGTTTTGATCCAAAATCGGTGTAAATATTACCCTTTTTAGGTGTATTAGGGGTTAAAGGTACCCTTTTTCATGTTAATTTTCCCCTTAATATGGTGTAAAATAATTAACATTAAAAAATGTTGATATATTTTTACACTTAAAAAGTGTTAAATTTCTGAGGAAAAAAATGTTAATCGCACTCTCTTTTTAGAGGTCTAGGTCTAGGAACATTCAATTTTAATATAATAATTTAAATCTAAAGTTCTTTTCGAATATCTTAAAAATAGTTACAATTATAAAAATTTCAAAGCTAATAATAATAACATCTATCTACACAAATTCTTAAGTTCACCAAAAGGTCTCACTTGCCTCACCGTCCCGTTTTCTTATTGGATATTAAATAAAGTGTTTTTTTTTCTGAAGCGATAAAGTAATAAATTATTCAATATTATTATAACAATATTATATTTTTCATATTTTTATTCTTAATATAACAATGATACACCGCTTATTCAACAACTTTCATTCATTTAAATGTCGCTACAATAACTATCATATCTGTTTGTTTAATTGTTTGATGGAATAAAAGCTTTGACAGATTGTGGTCCTTCCGTTGAAATATTAATCATCACTCAAAATGACTTTTTGCATTATTGATTACTTCAAATTGAATTTGTGAATACACCTTTTATCCTCACATTGAGCCAAGACAAGTGAAGAATAATTGCATTATCACTTGAAATTGTTTTTCCATTGTCTCTAAACCGAAATCAAAATTGCGAATTGGTTTAAAATTAATTCTTTTCAAATTTAAAATGTCTTTTTTAATGTAAATATCTATGTAAATATGTTTGTATTTGTCCTGCTTTCTGCTCGCATCATTCACACACAATAAATGCGGTGTAGTTTTGCCAACATGCACCCGGACATCATGTAAGTGACTCCATGCCAAAAATGATTATTATCAAATTACCCCGAAAAAGCTTCCAATTGAAACAAATTTAAATGACTATTGCTTGCAAAATGTAATTTTTTTTTCTCTTTCCTCCCCAATGGTCCTTCAGGAGCTCAAAGAAGCGTGCAAGGTAAAACTCAATACTTTTTTTTTTATAATTCCCAATATTCTCATAAATTCTACAAAACGTCCAATTGAATCAAATGTGGCATATTTCCATTGCAGTCCTTTGAGAAAGTTCTTGTGCAAAACATACAGTTTGGCCTGTCGCCATCGCTAACGTCTGCCCTGCATGCAATCCCCAGGTGGAGGCTCGTTCAGGCTGCCTTGCCCCATGTTATGCATTGTGCAGCCGCACTTCTTCACAACAGGTAAAACTCTGATCTCTGTAGAACAAATTTGGATGTTTGAAAAGCCGATCAATTTTTAGACAATAATTTAAACAGAAAAATAAAGATAAAATTATGACCCAATAAGAAAGCAATAAGAGTCCATCGCCGTCTTAGGGTTGGTGACCAATCTCTAAATAAAATTCGCGAAAAATAAAAAATACATATATATATATATGGAGCAACGATTACGGTTCTGCTTCATTATTTGCGATGTAGTGCAAATTTTATTCTAAAATATTAGTAATATTTTAATAAAACAGTAGAGGGGCTTCCAGGCTTTGCACAGACTTTGGCTTCAAACACTTCATGTTTTTCTCATATTCTTTTAATGAATCTGCCCTATTTTTTCAGGAAATATGTTACTTAAAACTAGTGGAGACTGGGGCAAAAAGTCACAAAACGGATATTTTATTTTTTTACAAACTACCCGAGCACCTCCGAAATTTCCAATTAGCACAGTTTTATAGGAAATTCACCGCTCTACAACTCTATGAAAGTCATTTTCTTCTATTTTGTAAGGAAATATATTTATCGAGCCGTTTTCTAAAAGGTAATTTTGTAATCATTCTCAAAAACGCTGGGACAAATAGTATCAGGCATAAGATAACTATCACATTTTGATTCGCTTTATTCTTTCCGTACAGAAGTAGATCTTGAAAAATTCGAAAATCGTTTGAATATCCAAAAAAGAGACTTTCTTACTTCTTAATACTTTCGTAAGGTGGCGGAAGTTACATCCTGTTCGAATTTCGAAGTGCTCAAGTGTCAAAATGTGACGATCTTCACATTTTGTGAGGACAAAAACAGAACAACGACGTTTACTGTTCTCGCCCCAGTATTTAATCACTCCATAATCACTGAGTAACTCTTTTGCCAGCTTCTTAATGTGATATTTGATAAATTTTCCCCAACTTGTTCGAAAATTTAGTAGGAAAATTCGAAATTCAATTTGAATTCTTCGAACTTCAACGACTTTTTGTGCAAATAGAGTTCCATTTACCTTTCATCCAAGACACTATTTGAGAATCAAAATCTACTTGTGATCGGGCTCATTACGGGATTCCGTAAATTTAAGTAAAATACCTAGATGACATATTTTCATAAGAAATTTATTCTTCTACACTTTTGTAAAACACCATTTTCTCCATCTGAGCGAGAAAAGCGCATTTTAAGCTATTTTACAAAAAACACACAAAAGACTGAAAGTTGTTTGACCAATGCAAACACAAAAAATTGTTTCGGTTTTTGTTACTTTTTCTCCATAGCTTTTGTTATTTTTACCCCAAGTGGTCGTTTTTCCTGAAAAAAAGAATCTTTGTAAAATTCTAAAATAGATATCGGATTCGTATTCAAAGAATATCCAGGTAATTTGAGAAATATTCACCAGTGCATCAAATTTAAAATAAGTAGCTATTAACTAATATCTTCTGCATGGAAAATATTTCAAAAATAGACCTAAAAATTTCGATATTTTTTATTTTCTAAGTTCCTTGTTCAAATTTTAACAAACTTACGACATTGAAGAAGACCTATATGGAGGCTGTCTATGGAAAAAATTTTAAGCCGCTATCTTATTTATTTTGGCAGATATTGAATTTTGAAATATTCGATTTGTGACTTTTTGCCCCAGTTTCCCCTAACTAAATATTAAAATATATTGCCATATACAGGTATGATTTTTTAAAGGAATATAGTAAAAATAAGAAATGTTTGACTGAAGGCAGAGTGTGTGCGAAGCCTGAAAACCTTCCCCTACCTAAACAATATTTACATTTTCAATGCTTTGCTTAAGAGAAATCATATTATGTGCATTTTTATTTATACTTTTTTTATATTTATTAAGATTAATTATATTTCTCATTTCTTGAATTAAAAGAATTAAAAGAACTAATTAAAGGTTCAAAAGTATTTTTTTATTATACTTCTCTTATTTAGACTGCTCTTATACCTATTCAATGTTAAATTTTTATCATGTTCAGAATACAAAAACTCCTATTCAATTCGCTTTTCGTAAAACGTTCCCAAGGGTGAAAGATCTGCAGAGTCTCGGAACGGCTGAAACTAAATTGCTGTACACACTTCACTGGATTCTCTTATTTGCCGGCGAAGAGTGTGCAGATTCAGAAACAGAACAGGAAAAGCAATCCCTAAAGAGTCATCAGTATTTATTTTCCGTTCCCACCATTACTGTAAGTATATTTCGAATGTGTTCAGAGAAATATTGAATTTCTACGTGGAATATTTCATCAATAATGCATTTGCAGCTCTTTGTGTACCTATTCGCTCCAATTGCTCATCACCTCAAGGAATCTGACTTTCAGAATTTTCGCCTTGAGAATGGATTACGACTGTGGCAAGGAATGTGGGAGTATCGGGCTCCAATTGCTCCATGTTTCATTGCACCTGTTAAGCCTAGAGCACGGCAACTTCTCTCTCCAACTAGTCCCAAATCAACAATGTCACCAGATGAATATCCCATGAGTAAGATATTCGCTATTCCGATGAAATATTCATTTTCACTGAGAAAACCCCTGAGACCATCTCTTTGTCTTTTGTCAGGAAAACAATCTGGGGCTGAAATGACTCCACAGCTCGATTCACCGCAAAGTCTATCATATTCGACAGATACGCCAAAGCACGATGATGATTGGATATCCTCGCCCAAGGATTGTGCTTTCCCCGAAACAATACCCGAGGAAGCATCAAGTGTAGAGGAAGAGCGAGTTGTTATTTTCAGACTTCCATCATCAGGACAGAATCTGTTGGATTCATTCTATACGGTGAGTGATATACGAAGGAATAAATATTTCTAAGATAAGCGTTAGATGTCTTGAATCTAAGTACAGTCAAGTGTGCTAATCCGGGCGCTTCGCTATCTGGATCGTTTATGACTAATCCACTTAAAATAATATTTTTATTTTTATTTCCGTAATATAGTCACTACAGTAACATAATATAACTATTCAAGTTTGAGAAAAAGCAAAAATAATATTTTTATCCATTAAATAAGTAAATGTAATCGACTCATTTCAATCTTGTGACAGCTGGATTCTTTACTAAAAATTTTCTAACAGTGATATTTTCGCTAAGTACAGCTGGTTGATTAAAAACATTTATTGTTTTTATTCCTTGTGAAAAAAGTATTTTAAATCCAAAGGTTTAATTAAAAGTAAAAGTGAATTAGCGAAAAGGTGACCCAGTTAGTGCATGCTGACTTATTTCAGTATTATCATTATTTTATAAATTTTCTTTAATATTTTTGATATTTTTTTTATTGTGTTTCTGAATGAAATAGTGAATAATTCTATGGAATTAGAAGAAGTAAAAAAGAATTTCATCAGTCCTAAAACAAGCGTTTAAGTAGCACTCTTCGGAAAACGATCCAGTTACCTCACCTTACTATATTACGCTCTGAATAACGTGAATAAGGCGTCATTCTGTTTAATTTTCTTCCGAGTGATTGCCGTATTTCTGCGTCTGCTATTCGTAATTTCTATCTTCAGGTTGGATCCTAGAAGCAATTAATTTATTTCTTTAACATTCTTGATTTAGAATTCTTATTATTCACTATTTTTATGTTTTTCTTTTTCCTTGAAAATTTTTATCACAATTGTAAGAGGGATGACCATATTTTAGTGATTAGATAACGCAATAAAAAAAATAATAATAACAACTTGACATTTTATTAGCTGGGATTCTTTACAATCTCATTTTAACATTATTAAACCAGTTATTATTATTCATGCTTTCAGTTTTATTTTTATATTTCATAATGTGTAATAATACCCCTATTATCTTAAATTAAACACACAGAAAAGGCCTGTAATGTTCATAATGTGTAGTTCTAATACATTAAAGTGTTATCTTAGATCGAAATTATTATAGTAATTAATACGCAAGGATTGAAGCCAAATCCTTTACAGGCGGATGCTAGTTTACTCCAGCAGAGCCATCGCGGAAGCAAACAATCTTTACTATCTCAAGACAAACCCGAACGTTTGCCAAACCGTTTTGATTTCGATAAGATAGAGGTGTACGATAGAGGTCACGATAGAAAAGAATTCCCAGGAAGTAGCAAAATTTGCTCTCCTGCGGAAAAGGACTCTATTGAAGATGGCTCCAGATCACCTCAAATGATCAAGTACGATATAACAGCTGCAACGTTCTTGGACGTAGCTGTGATGAGATGTCTCTTCATATCACATTGGCAAGAGGAAGGGGTTTACTGGAGCTTGCACTACTTCAACAACCGTTTGCGGGACATAAGCGAAGAAGCAGCTATTCCTGCTCCACAGCCTAGGAAGCGGTCTAATTCACTCCCTATACCCCAAATAGAGATATCGGTCTATCAAGGGCCTAATAGTCGAGACAGCCCAAGTGGTAGTTCAACTGGAAAGGACTACATTGAAGTGCCGGAAGCCTCAGTCTCTGCTCATATGACAGGTATGCCCCTGCGCCCCTATAATTAGTTTCCTTAAATTTATGTAAGTAACCATATTTTTCAAAGATGACTCTTCAAGTGGACGTAGAGGCAGCGAGAAGAAGCGCCGCGTGAAGATGGCCGACATTGCAAGGGCTTTCGTTGAAACTAAAATGTTTTCAAAATCTGATAGGGCCCTTGAACGAATCGGTCTGGAGTTCGGATCGAATGGAAAACAACTCGAACAATCAGTAATACTATTCGTATTTGTTTAAAAGAAGACTTTCCTAATTCACTATGTATCCTAGGAGTTACACCGAAGCCTGGATACCGGTGAATCCCTATTATCCAGATCAGTGTCTATGATACATCGGACACCTTCAACAAATCTAGTCAAGGGGAAGAGTATGCCAAGTTTGAGGTAATTCATCATTTTCATTTGAGAAACAAAAATTGCAATTGCCCCAATAGACATCTGACGTAACCGAGTTATGTTTCTAAATTTCATTTTTAGGGATTCTTATAATCAAATCCAAAATCCAAAGACACAAACACTCTTACGAAAATGTATTACTTTTCAGTTTCCAAATTCTTATATCCCAAATCTATTTTCACTCTAATAGTACTTTGTTATCCATTTACCAGCTGTCTTCTTGATAGCGGGTAAGTGCTTCACTGTTGTCTTTCGCTAACTCTGATGCAGTTGCCACGACACAGAGCTTTTCATTCTAATTTATCCTCTCATCTCTTTTACAATTTGCTTTTTGCACTTATAAAATTACAACTAATTTAAGCAGTATTGAATTAGAAAGCCATACTATAATCATGCCCAAAGCCATTCTAAAGCTTATGCATTTTTTAATTTATCTCACAAAAACTTATTCATACTGCTTTGTTGTGCTGTTGCAAATACAGAGAAAATGATTAAGATTTTACAGGTACGTGGAACCACAAAAAGTGGCTAAACCAGCACCACCGGCTGGACCGAAAGCCACAATGTTTGCTAGGAATCCCATTATTACCGTGACTGAGCACACACCTACACCAAGTCCTGACTATTTGCGTCGTCAGGGATCAATTGATTCGCAACTGGATGCACTTAGTAGCACAGGAAGTGCATTTGGATTTAGAAACCAGATGCTTCGCTCTCACACGGATTCCCATATTGCCTATGCCGGTCCTGATGAGACTGAAGCTCCTGGATCATCCTTCTATATCACACCTGAAGGAGGGATCGATTACGAAATCCTGCTACTTGTAAGTACATTTTTAATGAATTAGCTGTCGAATTTTGTTCATCTCAGATCAAAGTTTACGAATTCAAGATCTTATATGGCCTATTCTAGTTTACCGATTCTGAAATGAAGGTCGCAAAATACTAGATTTTCAAAATATTTAAAGATCATTAGACCGACGCTAGGATTGCACGTTTACAAAAAGTTAGGGTTCGTTAAATAGGACTTCTAACAAGTCCCAAGCAAAATTCCGAAAGAGCCAAAATCCCGAATAGCTCAAAATTCCCAAATTTCCAAGATACGTAATGGTCAAGTCAAAGCTTTTCGAGATTTTGACACAGAATTCTAGCTTTCGGGATTCCGGCCCATTAACGATTTGTCTCTTCGGAATTTAGTTTTCGGGATTTTTGGAATTCTGGATTTTGGCTTTCAGAATTTGGTTGTCCCCTCACTAAACAATTCAAATCCTACAAAGCCGATTTAGATAATTGTTAACTATACCTCATTCCTCATTTCGTCTAGGCTGTCTATACGATTTTCAAAAAAGACTCCAACATCTGCTCTCTGAGAGTACTTGAAGCTGGATTAAACATCTGTGAACTTCTATTGGATCTGGGAATTATGAAAATGGGCCAACATGCTCATAAACTATCAATGGGAATTCTGAAGAGAGCCCTACTACACCTAGGCTGTCCTCATGGTTGCAATGAAGGAATCCGAGGACCTCCAGCAGAATTCCTTCGTACGCAGTGTCATACAATTCTTTCCCGGATGCTACGCCAGGTCCCTGCTCAGTCGCGAAACTACCTTCGCAACATGGTTCGAACAACGAAACTTCATGAACTCATAGAATTTTTCCATGCTTTCGTTGGCTTTTGCGTGGATCCGAGTTCGCTTCTTTCTCCACTGAGTAAGTCCATCTTTCTAGCCTTAATCTCTAGTGTCTCATAAATCGACTAATCTCACTCTTGTGCAAAGAATTTCCTCCATTTCAACTCATATGGCAAATCTTGAAATTTGTGGTTATACTGTGATTATTTACATGGACGAGTGTAATTCTTTTATATGGATTTATTCTAATTTTATATTATTATTAACTCTTATTATATTGAATTTTTCAATGCGCTTCTTGCTCCGCAGAAAGCTATATATTGAATACCAAAATACCAATATTGTTGCATTATCCTTGTGCCCTTGTGCTTCTAGGCATCCTCGTGTAGATTTGACTTTTGCTTAAAAACATCACTCTTTCCAAGTAAAAATCCTTAAAAGGATATTCAGTGATAAAGTAATCTAAGCTAAAAATACAAATTATTGATTAAACATAATCGGCATTCAAAATTTCTTTTACAGAACATTATATGATGTTTAAAAGTCAATTAACAAATTGAAGCTAATTACCAAAATTCTGAAGAGACTTGAAATGAGACAATAATTTGAATTATTTGAGCATCCAGCTTGTGAGTAGTTGCATGCGCGTTGATGTTTCTCATCTATCATATTCAGACCATAAAAGAACACCTGCATTTAAAACAATGACTCCTGACATTGGCGGTCTATCAGGCGGCCAGGGGGGCTATGCAACCAATTTCGGGGGTGGATTGAGTGGTGGAGCCGAGAGTCAGGTCATCGCGGCCGTCTTCAAGGCTCTCGTAACGCGCTTCGTGGAGTCCTTCAAGGAGCTCAAGAGTCAGGAAAATATGGCTCTCTACTGTGACGTGCGACAGTTGATCACTTACGTTAAAGGTGCCCATGGAGGGCCATTCCGTAGAGTTGCTCTCAGCGGGATTATGGCAGTTACACCGAGGCCGCACAAGAAAGGACCCAATTACCAAACTACCCGTGTTATTCGTCATATTCCTCATAGCGATACACCGTCCTTCCAACAGGACGAACGAGCACAGAGAAAACTGCTCTTTAAGAAACGCAGTACATCCTCCACATGTGCAGTAAGTTTAATTGTTTTTCTTAATAAAAAAAAACTTTTCCTATATTATTTAAAAATTATGATAAAATGTCTAAGCTTATGAAATTCCCGAATCGTAATGTTAATAACGGCTGTTAATAGCCATAAAGTATCTTCGCATTATCTGTCTAGATTCTAAATTAATAAAGTTATTTACCAGTTTAATTAAAAATTCCAAAGTTTCATCTAAGATCTTTCCAACTTAACTTTTGAATTTAAACCAGCCTCAAACGGTTGCTATGTGATCTTTACTTTACATCTGATTAATCTTTGACTTTTAAAACTGTTCAAGAAGTAAAGCTTTTTAGATGTGAAATTTTAAAATCTTAAAATTATTCAGCTTGTATGAATTACAACTGTAGAAGTAAATTCCTTTATTAAGATTACGACGGTCGTAAATTGAAAGTCGTGAGTTTCTCCTCTCTAGAACGGTACCGCAACAGGGTAGGGGAGACTGGGGTAAAAAGTCACAAAACGGATATTTTATTTTTTTACAAGCTACTCGAGAGCTTCAAAAATTTCTAATTAGCGCAGTTTTATAGGAAATTTACCACCCTACAACTTTGTGAAAGTAATATTCCTCTATTTTGTAAGGAAATACGTTTATCGAGCCAATTTCTAAAAGGTAATTTTGTGACTATTCTTAAAAATTTCTTGGGCAAATAGTACCAGACATTGGGTATTATCATATTTTGATTCGCTTCATTACGGGCTTCCGTAAATTTGAAAAAAATACCTAGAGGATATATTTTCATAGAAAATTTATTCATCTACACCTTTCTAAAACACTGTTTTCTCTGCGCGAAAACGAGAAAAGCGCTTTTCAAGCTATTTTAGAAAAAAACACACCAAAGTCTGCAAATCGTTTGACCAATGCAAATAACAAGCGGCGAGACATGATAATGACGTTTCTTTTCGCCGTGAGACATCACTCTTTGCTTCGCTTTTTGTTACTTTTTGCTCCATACCTTTTGTTACTTTTTACCCCAAGTGGCCATTTTTAATAAAAGAATTTCTGGAGAAAAGAATCTTTGTGAAATTCTAAAATAGATAGTGGATTCGTATTCAAAGAATCCAAATTATTTAGAAAATATTCACCAGTGCATCAATTTTGGATAATAAGTAGGTAATAATTGTTATCTTCTGCAAGGAAAATATTTCAAAAATAGGGCTAAAAATTTCGATATTTTTTATTTTCTGAATTCCTTGTTCGAATTCTAAGAAACTTACGATATTGAAGAAGGTCCATGGAGGCTATCTATATAGAAAAAAATTTGAGCCGCTTTCTTTTTTACCTTGGATGATATTGAATTTTGAATTTTTCGATTTGTGACTTTTTGCCCCAGTCTCCCCTATTCATTTAAATAGAGGGAAGTCAGTTTGGGACAGTCGCGATGAGAGAAGCATCGAGCTCCGTGTTCTGGGACTTGGGAAGTGGATAATTAGATTTCCCAGGGCCCAGGACAACACAACATAGATTGAAAAATCTCATAAGAAATTAAAGAAAAAAATATTGTATAATCAGATTCACACTGTTTACTACTTTCACTATCTAAAATCGATTTTTTTACTGATCAAAATCGATATTTTTATATTTTGTGATATTTTACAATAAATTCGATTTTTTTAAAACAAATTTTGAATTACGTATTGTCGGAATACAATTTTTATTTATCATTTTGACCACAATACTGCCTTGTCTGATGTCCAAAATTACCTGACAAAGTTTTAAAGAACCAATAAGAAATAAGCAGAAAAATATTTTCATAACTTTGTTATGAATAAAATTACTTTTAGAAATTTTATTGCACTACTTCAGTTATTATTACTTAATTTAAAATTTTCCCTGCTAATTTTGATAAATTTAAGTATTTTGGAAAGGTATTGAACCTATTGAATTAATCTGAAACATCTCTAAACATTCTAAAAATCATATAAATTGTTATAAGAGCCTCTTTTGGGTCATATTTTAGAAAACGTATTACTAAGAGAAAAAAAAAAACAAAAAAAATATAGTATATAAACAATTAGACTCAGAAATGTTCTATGCAAAAAAATCTTTTGTATATCTAAGGTCTAAGTCTAAGGGATTTAATTTAAAGCATTACGGTCCAAAAAATGAGCACGTTTTTTGTAGTTTTTTTTCACAAAGTTTTAGATCATTTTTTTTAAGATTATTAAGTAAACTGAACAATTTAAAAAAGGGCAACAAAAATCCTATACATCAAAATAAATAAACAATAATTTTATAATTTATAATTTTAAGATTCCTTCTGTTTCAAAAATTTTCGAAAATGTAAAATTGTTGTTTTCCCAAGAAAATGAATTTCAACATTTTTACAAAAGTGTCAATGGGGGTTTCCTATCGAAGAGGTGTTTCTTTGACCCTAAATTTACACAAGACATTTAAATTGAGAAACACCCATATGGAAGTCTACGGCGTTATCAACCTTGCACATTAAAATTTTAATGTGATTCACATTAATTGTCGCTTGTGAGCGTCGAAATATGTTATTTGTGTCTTTGAGTCACTTAATATTTGGGGTTTTTCTATTTATTGATAAAAAAATGGACTTGGCCTGCAAAAATAAGTTTAAATTTACCTAAAGCATAAATATTTTTCACATTAAAAAATTAAAGAGAAAATCGCATTAATTTTTTGCATTAATGCTATAAATCAATTTATATCAAATTTTGAGGGCCAAGTCTACCTTTTTATCAACAAATAGATCAAATTTTGAATATAAAATGATTCAAACACAAATTACACATTTGGACTCTCACCAGCGACAATTAATGTGAATCATATTAAAATTTTAATGTGCAAGTGTGATAACACAGTTATATAAATAATTTAATTTAATTTTCTCTAAGAAATCCCTGATTCATTGGCATCTTTTAATACTGTGCACGTTTCAACATGTTGATGAAGGCAAACTATATAATAAATATTTGATGCCTTTATCTTAATTAATAAATATTTTGTAATATTTTGCCTCACATTCTCTAATAAATATTTATTAGTCAGTCTTTTGCATCTACCGCCAACTTCTCAACCGACCTCATCAGGCATGACGAAAGACAATCTAAATAACATTTTTTTATTACACAGAATTTTCAAAGTCTTCTAGAAACAGCAGAGACTTTCGAGGAACCACCTTTCCGATACAGTCAGAGTCCATTGAGTAACCTACGTCGGAAGACAGCGAGCGTTAGGCCGACTTTAACACCTCGACACAGCGAACGAGCCCTCCTTTCAGACTCCACATCGAGTTCTGAGCGAAATTCCGGGGGAAAACTGGGCGGAATCGTAAGATGGTTCCGTGGAAACTCCAAAGATCGCTGTTCAATTGATTTGGAAACAGGAGCAATTGCTCCAGACCTTGCAGCCACTTTTGCTCGCCAGAGCTCCTTCAAGCTCCAAGGAAGACGATCTGGAGATGGCTTGGGACGATCCCTGCAGAGGGCCAGAAGACGCGTTGAACGTCGTTTGGGACGATTTGGCATTGGAAAGGGAAAGAAAAAAATTGGTGGTACTGAGGAAGTTACGGGAAGTTGTAAGTTTTTCATTTTGGCAAAGTTTCAGTCATTAAAGAGACTTAAATGTGACTTTTAATTGTAGATTTAAGCAGACGAAGCTCTTATGATTTTGGGGAGGGACCTCGAGAGTCAGAAGTTGTGGTCCTGAAGGAGAGACGACTTGTACCAATTCTTCCTGTGAGGGAAGGAATGTGCAGATTTTCATTTCTTCTTGAAACTTGTGCTCCAGGCTCAGTTCCAGATGCTCAGTTGGTAGCTGCAATTTTGGACTTGGTAAGTTATAGGAAAATAATCTGTCTAAGGGGTCAATTCAGAGATTTTGCTGATTTATTTGGCTGATTAATAAACAAATGTGCGTAGCTATTCACAGGTTATGAGCTTTCTCCAAAAAAGCTCCTAATGGGTACTGTGATTATCGCAAATCAGTGTGGAGAGTTTGCAGTTTGGCGGGAATTCAAAATTTCTCAAAGGGTCTGTCATCTTCGTAACATTTATGGAACAATGAACTAAAAAAAAATCGCAATTTTATATCATTATATTAATCAATTCCTTTATCATTCGACATTTTATCCTTGATACAGAATATGTAGTGTGAAAATCTTTATTTATGCGCATCACAAACCTTTAATATACAAGGTCTTTGAAAGTTAAATATTATCCCCTCACTTTATCAACAATTATTTACATCGATGTAGAGTTGTAAAGCAAGGCAAGAGCAAGTCTTGGATATAGAGGAGGCTTCTGGAAGACGAATTACTGCTCCCAAAAATTCTTTGTTCGTGCTCTTATAATCGGCTTCAAAATCGAAAATGCAAAAATGAAAAAAAAAGAAACAATGACAGGGTTTCATATTCTTCAAGTTGGAAAAACATCCGAGACATGCAAGCTAGAAAAAAAACTTCTGAATGAAAAACAGACTGGAGTCCAAGAAATCAATTAGATCCTGGAAGAACAGCTTTCATGATTTGGAATACGGAAGGCAAAAACATAAATAAGGAATTTTAAGATGATTTCTTTCAGTATTCGAAAAAATAATATCGAATTCTTCAGTTATTATCTAATCGCAGTTTCGATGGTCCTTTGTAGATTGCCACAAAATATTGTTTTAAGAATTAAAAAAAATGACAGAAAAGTAAAAATAATAAAAATACAAGCACTTAATTACACTATTTTTCAAGAAAATCGCGTGGAAAATATGATACGGGTCATTATTCATTTTCATGTCAAATTAACTTAAATCAGTTTATCGGCCACCACAAGAGGTGGTCGAGAATAAATCAGCGGCTAATCAGTAATTTGCTGATTACACTGATGTATCTGAATACGAAAACAGCTTAGGAGCTTTTTGGAGACTTTTTTAATCAGCTAAATCAGTAATCAGTAATCAGCTGGGATGTCTGAATTGGAATTCAGATTTATAAATGTGTAATCAGTAATCAGCTGAATCTCTGAATTGACCCCTAAAATTAAATTTAGTATTCCGCAATTTATTGCAATTGCTTGAGAGAAAACCGTTGTCTTTCAAAACTTATTCCAAGAAAACTCTTAATTTAAAAGTGCCTAAATGTATGCAAAATCCTTTTTTATTCAGCTTCCCCTCATTTTCACAATATCGTAATATTGCATGAATTCCAAAGTATAAGGCTAATTAAACCAAAGCAAACCGTTAAATATTTCAAGCTGTATCAGAAAATATAGATAAGGAGAGCTGGAAATAACAGATTAATCATAATGCAGAGACCAATTGAGCCTCAAGTAGAAGCACGAACAAATTTCCAGCATGCCTCTTTAGCTCAGTGGCCAGAGCACTGGTCTTGTAAACCAGGGGTCGTGAGTTCGATCCTCACAGGAGGCAACTGTTTTAAAAGCTTTTTTTCATGCTACTGTTAATTTTTTTTTGCAGCCACAAGCTCCTCTGGTCACTCGAGCTGCATTCCTCCTGGAATGTGCTCACTTTGTGCATCTCTGCAATCGTGGTCAGTGGCCAAGTTGGATGAAGCAAAATGTGACGCCATTCAGACCTTCTGGACCAGCTTTGGGCAGTCGCACAGCCTTGGCTTCCAGCACCAGGAGGATTCATGTGCTCCAGAGGGCAGCAGGGAAGATGTTTTACCAGGTCAGATTACTAAATTATCCTTTTACATCCTTTTTTACCTGGTATAATTTTAATGAATACAAAAGTGGGCTGAAGTTCTGGGAGCTCGTCTTGAGGACATGCTGAAGACAGAGAAGCAGACCTTCGATCAGGTTACCGTGTCCCTCTGTGATCCAGAGAAACAACGTCAGCTCCTGATCCAGGATGAAGAGGAAGACTTCCTAGACGAAGCTTGCGTCAATCCTCATGGGAATGACTGTCCTCCAGCTCTCAAACTTGTAGCTTGTGTTCTCCTCAATGAGATCACAGCCTTCCTCCGCGAGACTTACCAGACCCTCCCGAAGACTTCGAAGCTGTCCACAAAGGAAAAACCAGCACCGTGGGACAAGGTTTACAGGTAACTGAGATTTTAGCCCAGAAACTGTTTGCTATCCGCTGATGTGAAGCCAATCTGTTCTTCCCAGAGAGGCTAATCGTCGTTGGTCCATGGCGCTCAGCTCCATGGGTCACAGTCAGACATCAGCCCAGAGCTTGCAGTCCATCGCGGGCGGAGACGGTGGCCAGACTGAGAGGAAGATTTCTTTTGTGCTTCATGAACCAGATAATGAATCCGAGGGCAGCAGCAACACCACAGTGACACTCCAGGGCGAAGAGACGAACATCCAGCCTCAGAGAAGACCAGTGGCTGCTGTGAGACCATTCTTGCTGAGAAGAGGGACATCTGGAGCACCAACTGGGGGATCCTTCAAGCGACGATCCCTGAAATTGAGACGTGGCACAAAGGATGGCAAGGATCTTGAGTCAGACTGTAAGTAAAATAATTTTTTTTTTGGAAAATATATTAAAAAGTATTTAAAAGAAATTTGCATAAAATATTCGACATATTTTTCCCAAGTTAACCCATTCACTCTGACAAAAAGAGTCAGGAGAAAATATTTTTCCTAATAAATATAATGTTTATAATTAAGAAAATTTTGTGCAATTAAAGAGAAATTTATATTTAACCCGACCTTAATGATAAAACATCAGAGAAAATCGCGAAAACCGTTTTTTATCTAATCGAAATCAAGATAACGAAATCAAGATAACAAATTCTCTTTATGGATTTTGTTACCTTTGGGCACTTCAAGTTCAATTACTTAAAATTTTGAAATATTAAAATCAATTAAAACTTGATATATAAAAAACTAGGTTTTAAACCCGTAATAACATTTACTTAACAAATTATAAACTTAACCGTGCTATCACACTAGGATTTTTTTAATTTGTAAATTCAATTTAATTTTCAGATGAATTATTCCTGTGCGTTATTTTGCATTAAAAATCATTTAAATTGATAGATTTTCACTTATTTATTGATATAAACTAATGATTGGCCCCCCAAAACATGTTTAAACATGCTAAAATAGCATAAATGTGGTTGCTCAATTTCAGTTGAATTCAGCAAATTAAAATGTTAAAATTACTCATTCATTTCAATTTTATTTTAGTTAAACAAGTAGTCTTTTGAAGAAAATTATTCTTATTAAATTTATTCACTCGTAATTAATAATTATTTGTGGACAAAAAAATAAAATAAGTACAGTGATTAGTGATAAACTTGTACGCGAGTGAAGCTTGAGTATCGGGAATAATTTGCTGAGTTCCTCCAAAGCAATTCGAAGGAAATTGTTGTGTCAAGAAATCACAGATGGGATGACTTCATACAGATTTTCAAAAAGACTGTATGAGAATCTCTTCATGATTCCCTTGCCTACAACCATTTCTTATGGCTTTGGGGATTTTTTGCATAACAGATAAGTGATTTATAAGACATTTTAAGGACTATCACACATTTTCCGTAGTCATTCACATTCAAATTGAGCAAATTTCTTGCAAAATGTGTCTTGGCTGTGAGAATTTTCAAGTAAATTCTAGAAATCTTATAATGCTCAATTGGCTCAATTGAATTTAAAAATAAATTATGAAAATCCTAGTGTGATAGTACCGTAATGTAAGGAAAACGATTTCTTTAATCTTACTTTATTGCAAATTAGTATATATATTAGTATTTAATAAATATAATAACAAAAGCTTGAGTGAATTAAATCCTGTCTGAATTAAAATGTTTTGAATATGAAATTATCGGAATTACTTCAATACAATATCAAGTTTTTTCTAATTATTTACTTTATTCTTCTTAAATTTTATTTCATACATTAATCATTAATTTTTCTTTCCTGTTACCCTTGACATTATTATGGTTTTACAAGATTTTGTATAAAATTTTCCCAAAAATTAAAATTTTATTTATTCTTTTCAATCCTCCGACCAAGTCCAATTTAAAATCAGGAAATATTAATTTTTGAAATCAGATGAATCTACTCAAAATATAATCGTTACTACCGCAAGGTAATTTAAAATTAATATAATAAAAAGTTATTTTGTTACAAAACAAAAATCACTTATAAAGGGTTAATGGCATTACATTCCTCAAGAGAATTTTAAAACTTTGTAATTATTTTTGAAAAATATTTTATGATCAAATCACAATTAATCATAGAAAATTAATTCTTCTATAAGCAATCCCAGTGTTCCTGGAAATTCAGAATTGTTCTACAAAAATTTCCCCTCTAGATCCTGTTAAGAGAACCGACTCAATTCAGTCCAGGAGGAAGGTCTCTTCATTGTCAGATCGGAGTGATACATCGGAGCAGGGAGTAGCGAGTGGCGGAGAGGAATCTCCGGGGATTCTCAGCGATGACCAACCACCTGAATCACCTAGTGATTCAAATGACACAGACGAAACGGGAAAGACGATGCCCTGGATGAAGTCTGCCCTTGAATTGGTGAATTCATTCAACTTCTACTGCTCCCACCAGAGTTTCTGCCATCCATTCTGCTACCGTCGTCACATGCGAGCTGCCTCTCGCCTCGTAAAAGCCGTAAGAAAGGTGAGCACGTGTGAGTCATGTGAATGAGTGCGAGTGTGTGCGTGAAGCAAGCGCTTTAGCTGAATAAATGGCCAAGAGGGGAAAATCCGGAGAAGAGTATTGGCATTCCCCAGCAGCAGCGCCTCTTTAGCTCAGTGGGAGAGCACTGGTCTCGTAAACCAGGGGTCGTGAGTTCAATCCTCACAGGAGGCAACGAGATGCGCCTGGTCAACTCCCCAAGAATTCTCTGTGGTGTCGACTGTTGGAGCACGATTTTGCTATTTTTGTCCCCAAATCACAGGACTGACCTGTTGAATCAATGCCCCTTTCTTTGGCAGATCTATGGTGAGGAATTTGGGCTGGTTCTTGGGATGGAAGGCGGAATATCCGAAAGTGGACGCTTGGGTGGCAGAAGAGATCGCCGTCATGGCAGAAAGGTTTCTGACCTTAGTTCATCGCAAACATCACCGTCGAGACGCAAGGATAGTATCCCTAGGAAGGACAAGTTAGTAAATTTATGTACCTAATAAATATTACTAATAGTTTTAAAAATCAAATTGATCTTAAAATCTTATTTTAAGAGTAAGTTACTTTTAAATGAATAGATTTCGTTTTTCCTTTTTATTTTGAAATATTACTAATTAAAAACACATAATGGATTTTTAATTTTGTGTGGCTTAACCAGATTAATAATCGAAAGAGATATGAATTCTTCTGTAAAAAAAAAATAATTAAATAAGAGTTTAAAATTTAAAATCTATTATTTTTTATATATTGCTTGAAGTGCTTGAATCTTCTAAACTTGATCTTAAAACTTCTGATGTTTAAAGTTTGATGAAGTGTAAAATATTTTCAATTTTAAAGTAATTCATTATATATAAAATTCCATTTTTAACCTACAAGAAAATTTAGCAAATATTTGTAATGTTTTAATTGCTAAATTATTCAAAAAGCTTTTATTTTGCTTTATGTTTGCTTTTATCAGAATCTAAAGATTGCAGCTGAATTTCATTATAATTTAACTAAGTTTTCTTTATTTATCCTAATTGTTTTGCAAAGTTTATGCAAGATGCTTGAAATTCACTATCTGAGTTTCTGTATTCGGAAATGAATCACAGATTCCAAACTTATCCAAAAAAATTCTTTTCAAAAAATAACACAAATTTAAAATTTACAAAATTCTTTTACCATATTTCAAAACCCTTGGAACACTTATGTTTATTTAAATTAATAAATTAGTTATTTATATAACAAAAGAGGAGAAATTGTTTATCTAAATATGCTGAACAATATTTTAAAAATTTTCTATACAGAAATCTTATACGAAACATTAAAATTTACAACCCCTTAAAATTGTCAATGGGAATACTTTCAAAAACTTTATTATTTCTTGAGCAATGGTAATACTTTTGGGAAAAAAGGGTCAGTAAAAAATTAAAAAAAGGTCAGCAAAAAATTAAATTTGATCAGCAAATAATTCGAAATATTCAGTAAAAATTTTCAATTTTGTCAGTAAAAAGATAAATTTGGTCGGTAGAAAGTTAAATTTGGCCCGTAAAAACTTCGAATTCCTAAGTAGATATATTCGAGTTGATCAGTAAAAAATTGAAAATTAATCAGCAAAAACTTAAAAATGGTTAGTAAAAAGAAAATATGGTTCGTAAAAAATTAAAAATGAGCAGCAAAAATATTCAAGCTGATCAGCAAAAAATTAAAAATTAGCAGCAAAAATAATACAAAAAGGAGCAAAAAATTAAAAATGAGCAGTGAGAAATAAAAATTGGTCAGTAAAATATTAAAAGTGAACAGTAAAAAATTAAATGAGGTTAGTAAAATTAAAAGTAGTCAGTAAAAAATGAAAACTGATCAGTAAAAAAAAGAGGTAGTCAACAAAAAATTAAAAATAAGCAGTAGAAAATAAAATTTCGTCAGTAAAAAATTAAAAGCGGTCACCAAAAAGTAAAAAATGAGCAATAAGGAATAATTTACTGATCACACTTTTTACTTTTCACTGATTATGTTTCATTTTTTGCTGACCACTTCATTTTTTACTGACCGCTTTTAATAAAATATTGCTCTTTTTTAATTTTTTACTGCACTTTTTTTAACTTTTTACTGCCCTTTTTTATTTTTTACTGACCATTTTTATATTTGTCATTGATCATTTCGAATTTTTGGCTGACCAAATTTGACGTTTTTATTGCTCCTTTATTCAATGCCATATTTTTTAGGAACGGAACTTCCTAGTACAGGATATTTTATTTATATTGTAAGATTTACACGTCATTTTTTATAATTGTAACAGTCAAAAACTGAAATACAAATTAAATTTTTAATACATGAATTTATAAAATTAATAACCTATTGTTTAAAATAAATATTTTTTATAAGATTAATTATCCTCAAGTTTTCCTTAAATACAAATAGAATCTTAAATTATTAGGTTATAACTAATAAAATTCTTTATAATAAAACCTAATTTATTTAAAAACCTATTGACAGCCACTATGATTTAATTATTTGTTTTACAATTATTGCTCATAGAACCAGAGTTTATCGCTGATTTTTGAAGAGCTGAAAAAGACTTTTAACTCCTTTAATTTTTTTCTGAAAAACTTGAAGGAATATTAAGTTCTTAAATGGGTAATTCTTCTATATTTATTGTAATTCATTCACAGAATTATCCATGAAGATTCAGATGCAGCAAATGCCCAAAAGGCAGCTGAAAAATCCGAGCAGTCGGCTAAACGTCGAGAAACCTCTTTAATGCTGAAATATCTCAAAAATCACATCCGTGAGATGTTCCATATCCCAATTGCAACCCTAATCAAGGGAGCAGCTATCCTAACTGAAGATCAATTCATTGAGGCTATACCAGCTGCTTGGGAACTTCTACTAGAACCCAATCAAGAAACCGCTGCAACATCAGCTGCATTCTTCATCCTTGGAGCAGTGAAAGCACCTAACTTTGTCTCAGAGATCATGCAGAAGGCCCTAAAGAACAAAGATCCTGACATAAGAATAGGAGCCATATTGCGGTACCAGGTGCTTTGGAAGTGTCGCTTTCAAGTCTGGCCTAGAATGGAAGAGGGTGCTCATATGTCCTTTAAGGTGCCTCCACCAGGAATTGAATTTACTTTGCCATCGCCCAAAATAGGCATCGAGAGCCTCCCTGTTGTGGATCCTCCATGGAGTCCGCGGCAGCAGACGAAAGATATGGAAGTGACTCTCAATCAAGAACGTCATCGATCCCTCGTGACGGCCACTAAAACAAGGAAGAAGCAGCAAACTGAGGCTATCAGATATGCCCTACAGCAGCAGGAGGATAAGCAACGGGCGGAAAGGCAGAGTTTCATGATGACAACGATTCCAATTACACAGCAAGCAGCTCATGAGCCAGGACTCGATCATGCGCCAGGAGAAGATCACATGGAAGAGGAAGAAGGAGATGTTGGGAGAGCAGCTCCTCATCTTCACGCTGCCCATTCCTTGTTCCCATCGGTTCTGTGCTCCTCTGTCATGCAAATTGTTGATTGCCTGGATGATGCTGCTGTAAGTTCAGATGGATGTGCAGTTTACGAAATTGCCTATCAGGTGAGGACTATCATAATAAACAGGATTTAATTGAATTTTTTGTTTGGATTTAATTCATTTTTTGAAAGAAGTCGAATTGAAAAAAACTAATTTAATAGAAAGTTAATCATTTAAAAAAAATGGAAATACAATAAAAATCAATTTGAAGGATTAACAGAATTACACATTGGTTTTATTATATTTATTTATATAACATTTTTAAATAATTAAATAAATATTTAATATAAATAAATATTTTTATAAATATTATTATAAATATAAATAAATATTTTTATAAATATTTTTTTATTATTATTTTTTATTTCAAAAGTATAAGGTTTAAAATGAGTTTAAAATTCGCCTAAATTTTGTAATAAAGAAAGCTTTAATAGGTTTAAGTGATTTAAGCCTTAAAAGGAAGTTAAATATTTGATTTTGGAATTTAATATAATTGAAGACTTTCTAATTTCTATTCTGTGTTATGACTTCATATCACAAGGTTTCCTCAAAGTTTGAATATGCAAAATTCAAATTTAATAAAGTTTGATATTTCTACTTTAGAAGTTTAAAAAAATAAGCGCTTTGAAATTAAATGTGTTACAAGATTTTTCTCAGACTCAAGAAAAATAACTCTCACCGATTAATTTCTAAATTCTTTTACCAATAAAATAGTCTTACTGTCCAGCCTTTTAACATAATAAATTAATCATCTTTAACTAACAAAAACAATGATAAGTTACGTAATAAGTATTTTAATAATGAAATTGTGCCTTTTAGGGTTTTAAAAGAATTTTCCATCTTAAAATACGGTATTTTTTTTTTAAATATTAACTTTAAATTAAAAATCATTAGTTTATAGAGGTTATTTGTTTTTCAGAATTATGTTCTATTAGGTTTTGTGAAACTTAAAGCCTTCACGCATTTTTTTTCAGTTAAAGTATAATTTACTTTTAAGAAAATATATCAACCTATCGGGCCTATCAAATGGTAAAAATAAATCTCTTACTTTATTTAAAATAGGAATTTTTTAATCTTATTTCTTTCATTTAGGCAAAGATGATATAAAATTCATTTATTTATTTTTTTTAATTTGATACATTACATTTTTTATGCCCTTAAGCCCAAAAGCAAGAATCAAAACAACGAAAATTTCTAACGATCTCGAATATCTCTTTAAAATAAAACTAATTGTAAAAAAGTTTAAAAAAAAGAATAATCATTAATAAAATTAACATAAATTATTTTTATTTCAATCTTAAATAATTAACATTTTTTAGGCTTTCTTGATCTGAAAACTGATAGAGTTCTAGAAAAAATTATATGAAATAATTTTCGAAAAATTGAAAAAAAAATATTTTTGTAATGAGCATTCTTGCAGATATTCTTTTAGAAAAAAATTGAATGTTTAAATCTATTATAGGGGAACAATGCTAAATTTTGGACATGCTGTATTATTAGCAATATTGTTTTTTGGTTTGAAGTGTCATACTCTTAATACAAATTCAAAAGTTTTCTTACTTTCTTTTTTGGGTAGAATATCAAATATTTATAGTGAATAAAATTATGACTATTTTTTTGTACAATATCGGACACAAAGTTTCCCAAATTATCTTGTTTTTCTTTAACCCTAAGACTTTTGTCGCATTATATTGTTCGTAGAAGCTATATGCTTTTTTCTTCATTGGCATTATGAAATAATGCCCTAGAATATGAAAAAAAGATCTAATAACTTGTGGATTTTTGAAAATAAGAAAAAGTGTCCAATATTTCATGCTGTCCGAAATTTGGTACAGTTCCTCTTATATGTTTTCCCAATAATTTTACATTGTTAATTAGCTATTGTGAAAATAAAAATAAATGGTCAGTGAAAATAAAAATTGATTAAATAATAAAATATTGGCAAGCGCAAAATTAAGAAGTGAATCTAAACGGTCTGAAAAACCATTTTTTTTTCAAAACCAAAATGGATTTTTTTGCTGACAATTTTGAACTATTTACTGATTTGAATTTTTACTTACAATTTTGCTATTTTTCTGACCAAAACTGTTTTTCGTTTGTAAAATTAAATGAATAAAGAACTTTAATATCTTTAATTCAAGGTAGGGGGAAGTGGGGCACCTTTGAAATTGAAATTTTTCTTCTATGTTTAAATGGAACTGAGCCATATCATAATGTAATTTAGCTTCTCAATCTGTTTGTGCAGCTAAGTTATATCACGATAAGGCTCAATTGTATTTAAAAATAGGTGAAAAATCCCAATTTCAAAGGTACCCCACTTTCAAAGGTGCCCCAATTCCCCCTACAGCAGTAGCATGGTATAATCCGCATAATCTAATCTGGATTTTTAATAGAGAATCAGAGTAAAATTCCATTTCTGAGTGAATTTAAATTTAATTGTAATTTTATAACGAAATTTAAGAAGTTAAAACCTGAAAAGGACATACACAAAATTGTTGCATGTCCTTACAACGAACATAAAAGTATTATAAGGATTATAAGAAAGGGTGTTGTAAAATGGTCTGAGCGCCAATTGAATGGACATGAGCAACAGGTGAATAAATTATCTCTCAATTTGTGACCTTTCAACAGGTGATTTGGGTATGCCTCGTGGAGGACTCTGCCCTCTTCCTTCGCTACGTCCTTGAGAGACTGACTCGTGACCGTCAGGATCAGATGTTTAAACTTTTGCGGCATCTGATTCGATTCGTTCCGCGACTTCCGCAACAAGCGGCCTTTGCCCTCTATAACTACATCATTGGCTACGTCATGTTCTACGTACGCTCGTCCCATGAGTACAGTCAACAGGTGGGTCCTGATACTCCTTCATTGATTGCAATTTCAGGCTCTCTAGGGCACAAGATTAATTTCTCTTTTTCTTCAGCTCGTTGGATCTGCACTATCGATTTTGTGGATGGTTGTTCATAGCGTCCATGGAATTATGTTTAAGGATCTCAAGCAGATCCTGAGGAAGGAACAGTGTGATGCATCGATTCTTCTTACAGCCAATGTTCCATCTGCTAAGAAAATTGTTGTCCATGGACCTGAAGATAAGGATGAAGGTGGAATCCCTTCGCAATTTCCCGTTCAGGAAGACACACAATTTTGCCAACTTCTTCGTGAATCTCTGGATTTCTTTGGGATTGAGGAGAAGAATCACTCTTACCATTTTCTTATTGACTACAGATCGCGTAAGGCTTTTTTTTTTGTTTTGATTTTCAAAGTTTAAGAAGGTAATTTAATTTTTTTAATGCAGATCAAATACTCAATCCCAATTGGTACGTCAGGGATTTGTACTTCTTCAAGAGATCACAATATCCTCAACTCAGGCTGGTTGAGATGAAGCCTGAGGAGGCTTTCTATGCCTTGCAGAAGCAGGAGCTTATGAGGAAATTTGTGGAAATTGGAAAAGTCCATTTGACTTGGGCTATTCTCAAGAATGTCGATATGGTGGTTCAGAGGGTGGTTTTTCTCCATGAAGAACTCATGAAACTGCCCTCATTTCCACGGAAGGCTCTCGAAGTGGACCTGGATTTGCATCAAGGTGGAGAATTGGGGAAAGTGAGTTAATTTTGGGTGAATTTAAAGAAGCAAAGTAATAATTCTGGATTTGTTCCAGGAACTCCTGGGATTGGATGTTCTGCACAAGTTCATGTGGGTTCGTTTGATTGCTCGAATGTTTGAGGCCATGGCTGGGAATTTTGCCTATTCAGCTGACATTCAACTCTTCCTGAATGTTCTATCAGGAGCTGCAATCCTTCATTCTGAAGATTCTTGCATAATGCGCTACGTTACAGCTACTTTTATCAACGCTGCATTCCATTTTAAGAATATCTTCTCGACAAATGGCTATTTTATGATAATGCCGACGCTCCTTCAGGTTTATTCGCTGCACCAGACCAATAAACTCGTCACCACGACCATTGAATATGCCGTTAAGCAATTCTACTTGCTGAATCGCAAACCCTTCATCCTGCAGATGTTCGGATCCGTGTCTGCAATCCTGGATACCGATGAGGATGGTATCTATGGGGAAGCTCACAAAGTCCAGTCGAGTTGCTTGTTCAATTTGCTCCTGAGTCTGGAGACTCCATCGCCAGATCCCCTCAATATTGCTGAACTGGTGAAGGAACCGAAACCTCTTAAAGCAATAGATTTCTGCTATCACGATGAGGATGAGATGGTTACAGTTCTGGATTGCATAACTTTATGCGTTATGGTCGTTTCATACTCAGCAGAGAGTACCCGAGGCTATCAGATGCTTGTGAGTATACATTCAGACATGCCTTCGATAGCTCAGTTGGCAGAGCGGTGGACTGTAGAATGGCTGTAAAAGCAATGTAGAAATCCATAGGTCGCTGGTTCAAATCCGGCTCGAAGGAAACATTTTTTTTCTTTTTTTTACATTTTTTTACCACTTTAGATTATCCTGGAAGCCATCCTACCATGCTATATGCAACAGATTCAGTCCCCAAGCTATGTCCCACTCGAGGGGAAGTCAGAGAGAGATATCATCCTGCAGCTTGCAATTGCCATCCGGACCATGGTTCACAATTGCGAAGGGCTTTCTAAGTAAAGAAAATCACTCCTGTAGTGAATTCCTCAAATGATGAATACCCCCTTTTTTCCCAGGAGCTACAATGGCCCCTACCGCAATAGTCCTGAACACAAAGGATCCAGCCAGAGGAACTGCAGTCGCGGTCCTCCATGCTCTCCTGGGCTGGACTTTGAGGATGAATCCCATTCAAAGTACGTCAGTGATGTGGGGAGGATGAAGATAATGGACACAGCTGAAGATTCAGAACTCATCAGGGCAGAGTATCGTCGCCCAAGAGATGTTCTTTTGTCTGTTGTAGGGGAATTTATCAGTCGTGCCACGACTCGTCTCCAGGAGCTGTCCAAAAAGCAAGGAGCAGACACAAAGCCCGTTGATCTGCTAGATGTAAAGTGTCATGTACGCCTGGCAGATATAGCCCACTCCCTACTCAAGGTCTCTCCCTATGATCCCGAATCCATGGCTTGTCGTGGCCTCCAGCGGTATATGCAGTGTGTCCTCCCACGAGCAGAATGGGCAGATGATGCAATGCGTCCAGCTCTTGTGACCATACTCAGACGTCTGGACAAGGTCTTTATGAAGATCTCGAAAAAACCTTCAATTCGCAGGAATACGGACTGGGAAGCAGCTTCGGGACTCCTCAAGGGTATCCATGAGACTGTCCTGAGGTATCCCTATGTTCTGCACTGGCAGCATGTTAAAGTCCTCTTCAACACCGTACAGAATCTCATTGTCAATGATCCTGGTCAGTCACCTGAAGGAGTTTCCAGTGCTGGAGCTGCTGTTATGTCTCAGAATCCTCCGCCATTCTTCTGCTCCACTGTTGTACGCCTCATCACCCTGCAGGTGGTTAGTCCTGTGGATTGTTTTACCCTAGAACACATCTGCGGAGGATCAGCTGAATTTCCCACGCAGGAAAAGGCCGAAGGACATCTTATCCATCTAATCATGCCACTGTGTCTCAAAGCCTGCAGCGGAAGGGATCTGGGAGAACTCAAGCAGCATGATATCTCTTTCCTGGTCACAGCAATACTCAATGCCATGAGTCCACCAGCCGGAAGGTCAGCTCAAGCAACAACCCAAAGCAATCGGGTTGTTGGCGATCTCCGAGCAAGCTCTCTAACTTTCACAGGAAGTCGAGAAGCCAAGAGACCAGCACGAATTTCTGGATCTCTCTACCAAGCTGCCTTCCTGGCACTCAGAATTCTCTGCATCTCCTTTGAGCAACGTCTGGCCAATGAATGGCCCCGCATTGTGCGAGTTATGAGGGATCTGGGAAGGCGCAATGAAGCTGCACCGGAACTCTGGAGCTTCCTGCAGTTTGTGGTCAATCACCGAACTCCACTCTACATTGTCCTCATGCCTTTCATCCTCCACAAAATTGCCCAGCCGCCAATTGGTGACCATGAGCGTCATATGCAGTTTATGATTCGGGAAAGGATGCGCGGAATGCCCCAGCCAGGTGGAGTCAAATCCCGCGGTGCTCTGCTTCTGGAACTGGCCAGGGAACTCAAGGATCTTAGGGATGAACTGGAAGAGCGACGCTACGGAAGTGGTGAGAAAAATACGCAGGGTTGGAGTCAATTTCAATGTCTTATGCTTTCAGTAGGAAATGGTCAGACATTTTTTTTATGCTTTTTTTGATATTGCTAAACTTATCAAAATTAATCCGTCTGACCAGAATTGGCATTACAGTTCTCAAAAGGTAGAAAAGAATTCTTGACTGTATTATGGCTTGATTTATCCAACAGATCGAGATATTCCGGAACCATCGCGCCGGGATGTGGTTCCTTCGACACTCCCTCCAGTCTCTGAAGTACCCAAACACGCACAAAGACCATCCCTCATCTCCCTTCTTACTGGAGCTGGTCCGCATATTGCCTCTCAGATGGCTACTCATCATGAGAGAACGGCTACTCCCAGTGATTCCTTGTCCCAGCACACCCTCCATCCACCCCGGGAATCCCTTTCGAGCAGCTCGACAACCAATAGAGAACCGGGAGTGAGTGATAGTCACAGTGGCGAGGTGACTACCCCGACTCCCAGTCTCGCAGCAACTGCTGGAGGCTCCTCAACTGTCATTGTCGGTTCCACGGGTTCTGTTCCCCACCTGTCCCATTCTATGTCCTTGCAGCAATCCATGAAAGCTCAGCAAACTCCCCGGCTTCGTTTTGTGTCCTCCGTAGAGTTCAGACACTCCTCCGGAGAGACTTCCACTACCCCCCTATCCCCAGAGAGTCCAGTTGAGGACAGTTCTGGGGAGATTCAGCGTCATCGACTGCAGAGATCCAAGGCACAGAGTCGTAAGACCTTCCGCATCAAGCGCGGGAGGCAAAATCAGGCAGATGTGCCCAGTTTAGCTCCGGAACCCGTAGAAGTTCCACCACCGAAACCAGTGGCAGATTTGTCTTGGGATTCTGTCTCTCAGACATCCTCCACTTCTGGTTACAGAGACAACTGCAGCCTCCAGACGGGATTTCTCTCGCCCGATGGCTCTCTGGCCAGTGCCCCACCCATTGGAAGGTCCTCATCCCAGCACTCACTGCTGATGCTCTTTGAGGCTCAGGATGAGGACACGTTGATTTAAGTGGATTTAAAGGGAAATCATGTTAACATTCCAGATTAATAGTTAGGTTTGTAGGATGAACTTTGATTGGATTTGATAGAAAGGAAATTTTAGAGAGAAATCTAATGAAGATGTTCAATGTTAATCGTGAGAATTTATCGATGTTAATTAATCTGTGGCCAAATTTATAATCCATAAGATAAAGGAACTTGTTATTGTTAATCGTCGTAGAGATTAGTAAGTGTTACAGTTTTTATAGTCATTTAAATTTTTTCAATTGGGAAATTTCCTCTTTTGTCCAAGAGAGGTCTTCCTGAATGGTTAGGTTATGTTAAACATAACCTACATACCATAACCTCTAATACAGGATTAAAATAATTTATATAATGCAGATCATCATCATCATTTTCAACCGCATATCCCTATTGGGGTCACGGGTTTAGAACATCTAGGTTAGCAGGCCACACCTGCCAATCCTCCGCCGCTTCAGAAAGGTGTTCATGGTCAATCTCAAGGCTATCTTGAATTTGATTCAGCCACCTTGCCCTAGGTCTGCCCCGAGGTCGACGCCTCCTCCTCACAATATGCAGATCTATGTTTAAATATTCGAAAAATTAAATAAAATGCACACTTTACTGGTGAAATAAAACCATTTATAAGTATTTTAAAATTTCAAAACTAACCTAAAATCTATAAATAACCTCATTTGATTATTAATTATTTAAAAGAAATTAGAATTTTATAAATCAAAAAGGAAAGTATTATTTTTTCTCATATAAGGGTAGGATTGTGAATTATAATCCCTGTCTTTGTTCCCAAAAAGATTATTGGTTAACTAAAGTGGATTCGAACCCCAGACACTTGCATCATAAAGTGAATACTCTTAACCCGTTGAGTAAAGTAATTCCGGAAATATACTGAGATTTTATAAAGAAAAATCTTATTTTCAACCAAAATTGTAAAAACTTCAAGGTTATGAGACTGCGATTCTTTAAATAATCTCAGCTAACTTTAGAAAATAAATCTAACACAGTCGAGAATTTTTAAATTTAAATATATACCTAGCCATGCAAATTGGTAAATAAGTCTTATGAATAAATCCTAATAAGCCTTAGTCCCTAATCCTAATCCCTAATCCCAATCCTTAATCTTGAAACATAAGCCCTTATGAATATAACCTCAAATTGACAACTTAACCTAATTAACTTGTCACAGGTTTTCTTCAATGCAAAAAGATTTAAAAGCCAGCGATTTAAACGACACGTGTCTACAGTAGCGTACCTAACGGGGTGCGGGAGCGGCGGCCCGCCTAGGGCGGGAGTCTCTAGGGGCGCCGATGTTCCTTTTTTTAGACAACTGAGCCCTGACCCTTTTTTTGCCATGTTGAAGTAAAAAAGATTTTAATAAAATAGACTCCGAGTCTTTCTGGAGTGCCCTTCTAGTTCTTACAATGCCTTTTGTCCTTATAATCTACCAAAATTTGCGTTAACACTTTTAATTTCCTCAGAGGCATTCTTGGGCGCTCCTTTAGTTCTTAAAATGCATTTTGTCCTTATCTAAATTTCGCGCCGAAGTAGAGAAAAAGATTTTTTAATTTCCTCACTTCTGGAGCATCCAATTGTTCTAAAAGCTTTTTTGAAGTTCATAAAGCTTTCAAAATGCATTTTGCCCTTATATTTTTGCATGATTTTATGTTGAAGTAAAAGGAAACACTTTAAATTCCTTCAGATGCTTTTTGGGGGCACCTAATTTCTCGCAGAGCTTTGTTGACGCTCCTTTTGCTCCTAAAATGCATTTTGTCCTCATTATTCTTTCAAGATTTCGAAGTGAAATAAAAAAAATACTTTAGAATATTAAATAAATATTGTGGTGAAAATACGCACAGCTAAGTATAAGATGGTTCAAATTGTGCATAAAACTCGTACATCTCAGATATTTTGCATAAAATCTGCATAGCTGAAGCATAAAACGGTTTATATTGTGCTGAAAACGCGCACAACTGTTAAACATAAAACGATTAAGATTAAGAAAACTGTTAAAAATTTGGATTCAATTTTGTTTGAGCTATGCAAGACTTATGCTCAATTTTATCCATTTTATTCTTCAGCTGTGCTCGGCTGTACCGGTTTTGACGAGCACCATCTGTTTTACGAAGTCTAACTGCTGTGACTGTGCATGTTTTCAGCGTTTTCAGCACAATCTTAACCATTTCATGCTTAAACTGTGCGTGTGCGTGCATGTTTTCAAAAGATCTTAATCAAAATACCATTCTTCAAAATTTTGATTTTTACTATTGATCAACATTAAGTTACTACATTCTTTGAAAAGGACAGCTTCCACTTTTGCGTTTAACTTTTATTAAAAATAATTAAAATTTCATTGCATTTTCAAAATTAAATGAAACCTGTTAAACTCAAAATTAAACGTTTAATTTTTCAAGGAATATAGTTCTCAATGATACTGATAAACAGTAAAAAAAATTAAAATGTTTAAGAATGGGGCGAATGGGGTTTTTCAGAAAAAACTATTTTTACAATTTTCAAAAAAAGGTTTAAAGACTATTACAAAAAAACCTAAACATATAATCCAAAATCGAGTAAATAGTTTTAAACAGAATAAAATTACCTTTAAAATAAAAAAAAGAGCAAGTAAAAAAAATCTTGACCTATTCTCGAGATAGAGAACTTCAAAATTTTCATTAAAACTCACAAGTGAGAAATGAAGCACGAGACGCCATATTTGACACCTTTTATCTGGGCCAGGAATTTGCTTATGGCAAAATGGAATAAATGTGTATATACTGAATGTATACAAAGATTAATAATTTTAGACAATACATAAAAGTTTTAAATTAAAGACAGGAACAAATAATATACCCTGCCCCTCCGCTCGAACAATTTTTACTGTGGTAAGGGCGCCTTCGCGTACAACCGCACCCCCCGCATAAGTGTCTAGGTCTAGATACGCCACTGCGTGTCTAATCTTTCTAATTTACCGCCTGAGAGGCCTTACCCGCCTCGGCATTTTCTTATTTGTTTATTAGGTTAATTTAAAAAACTTAGGTTATGTCAAACCTAACCTGAGAATATAAAAAAAGTGAAATAAATTTTATTGCCTCTGAAACACAAAATATAATGGCAATTTACAATATTTCTATTCTGGGTTTTGACTCGGGTTTTGATGTTAAATTTTCTAAAAAAAATTCGAATTATGCTCTTTTCATGGTTAGACTAAACATAACCTTAAAATTTAAGAGATTATACTGAAACCCAACCATAAAATTCTGCAGAAAAAAATTGTTTTATTTTAGTTTAAAATCCAACATAACTCAATGAAGGCATCTCTTGGACAAATGAGAAAATTTCCAGCAAATTAATTATTTTAAAAATGAAATCTTTCCCACGAACTCTTCCCATCAAATAAAATCGTTGCCAAATCATATTAATCACAACATGCAGAGTTCCCCACGAATAATTACCTTGAAAACAATCCTTCCGATTTAAGTACTTTAAGTATTTTTTGAATATTATTTTGAGGAAAATTGTTCCGTGAACGTTGTTGCCAATCATTGTCAGGAAGAATAAAACCGATAAAACCAGAAATATAGCTTCGGAAGATAATTGTTGAAAACCCACTCTAGTGAATGTTATCAATGTTGTACACGATAAAAATAGTCTGATCCGGATGTGATAGTTCGTTGTTAGCTTTTTTTCTCTCAATAAAGATGAAAAAGTTATGAGAAATTGTTCTTGTTCACTTTCATTTTTGCTGGGTCTTTTTTGGAGGGAAATATGCGAAATCGTAAAAATGGCGCGCTTTTTGATGAAACATTGCGGTTTGTTGTGAAACATCACGTGGGTGAAACATGAAACATTGCATCTGGCAACCCTTTGACAGTTTGTTTTTGTGAAAGAGCAACTAATCTTACGGTTAGTGGGATTCTCAAGAAGCTCATTGCATTGCAATTTGGGAAAATTGCATAAATTTCCTATTTAATTGAAATGTTGAAGGATAAAATTGCAATGAAATCGCAGGAGGAAAGTCAATACATTTTATTTGAGCCTTAGAGCCTGATTTTTCTGCAATATTTCCTTGGTAGGAATGTCTAAATATCTCGCGAAGATTGCAATAGCTGTGAAAAGGTGACAGCTCCGGTGACCTTGGAACATTTTGGGCAGGAAAAGTCAGAAAATGCGTTCTTCGTGAAAAGTCTCAATTGAAGTCATTCCGTGAGTGTTTTGGACGCCTGGACCGTGGACAATGGCTGAGGGGAGCAAGAGTGATGTGGTGGACATGAAGGCGGAACCATCCAGTCCGAGTGAGAAGCACTTTCAGTTGCAGCACCATTCCCGATGCAGCAGTTCCGGGAGCATCCACACTCCCAATTCCTCGGCTCACAACACTGGCAAGTGTCTCGGGGTGGGGTAGGGATGTGTGTTGGGGGGATGAGGGCATGACATTCTAGAGGGCAAACCTCTTTTCCCATTTGAAGATGATGACGAAGACAGTGACACGAACAGGAGTAACAGTTCCCTGAGCTACAAGGAGAGACGCAGGGAGGCTCACACCCAAGCCGAACAGAAGCGTCGAGATGCCATCAAGAAGGGCTATGACACTCTCCAGGAACTCGTGCCAACTTGCCAGCAGCAGAACGATGCTTCCGGATACAAGTTGAGCAAGGCAGCTGTGCTCCAGAAATCCATCGATTACATCAGCTACCTCCATCAGAAGAAGAAGAAGCAGGAGGAGGAGCGAGTGGCACTGCAAAAGGACGTTATTGGGTTGAGGATCATCCAGAGTGGCTACGAACAGATGCTGCAGAATCAGCAAGCATCTCCCGGACGCACAGAAGCTCGTATCAGCGAGGACATCAAGTTCCAAGTGGTTCGTCTCCCTCCTCCCTTTGCCCTTTCCCACAGATTAACAATGTCCCCTTTCCTTCCCGCAGTTTCAGGCCATCATGGACGAGATGTTCCAATCCTTCGATACAATCTCCATGAATGACTTCACAGAACTCACCACGGGAGTGATTCCCTGGCTTGAGGAGAACTGCAAGCCACATCTGCTGCGTGATGTAGTGTCCAGGACCCTGAGGAACGTGGCGTCCAACTTACAGAATTCTGCCATGGAAATGTAGACTTGTGTCACGTCGTGTGAGTAAGCACTAGTCGGAAGGACAAATTTCGACCCATTAAGTCAAGGTACGCGTTTTTATTATTTTTTTTTATTGTTTTGTTGGGATTTATAAAAATGTAGAAAACCGTAAAGGTGTAAATTTTAGACAATTTAGACTAGATGGAGATGTAAGGAATGTGCGAAAATTTGCATTTTAAAGACAAATAAACAAGAGAAAAAATATAACGACGTTTTTAATGTTTAATAAAAACAAAAGTAGCTAATAATAAAGCATCATGCTATAATTATGCCCAAAGCACAATAACTTTTGTTTGTAAACATGTTTTCAAAATTTCCCATGAGAATGAGTGAGATGACTATCCAGATCTCACTCTCATTGAAATGTCAAAAACATGTTTACTAAACAAAAGTTATTGTGCGTTGGGCATTATGACCATCGCACAATAACTTTTGTTTGTAAACATGTTTTTGACATTTCAATGAGAGTGAGTGAGATCTAGATCTAGTCATCTCGCTCATTCTCATGGGAAATTTTCAAAACATGTTTACAAACAAAAGTCATTGTGCGCTGGTCATTATTCTGAATTTTGATCATTTTTTTTCTCAAAAAACAAAAATATAAATAAATCACGAGCAGGATTTCTTTTAAATATTTATATAAATAAAAGTTGAAGTAAAACTTTTGAGTACATTTCTAAAAAGTATTTTCTGAACACATACTTCCCTGCAACATTATCTTTTTACTGACATAAAAAAAAAGAAAATAAAAACCTAAAATAAAATAAAGAAAAACTTCATGCTGAACCTAGAAGAGAATTGAGTTAAAATTAATAAAACGTAAAGAAATTCAAGAGTTTTCTTATAAAAACATGATTTTTGGGACTTTATGTAGAAATAATTTGACAAGAAAGCATTTTAAAACTAATTTTGCTGTTTTTTTTCGTGTACGAGGAATTAAATTATACTGCTCTCTCTGTGGAGTTTGCACAGTGGAAACAACTGAAATGTTAGCAAATTATAGTTTTGCATCGATCGTTGTCGTATTAATACATGCAGATGCGTGCAATGCATGTGACGGTCAATGCAACCGAAGTTATTTAAATGGTTCAAACAACGATTCAAACCGTTTAATGAATGATAAAGTAGTTAAAGACGACAGCGTTTTCGGCATATTTTTTCTGAAAACGCTGCTGATCGCTGGGAGTCTAAAATTCTGTAAATCTTCTTTAAAACGCTGAAATAATGCAGCTCACTGAATACAATTCGAATACCTTTAATGGTAGAAAAATTTCTCGTGACAAAAAGGGGATTCGAACTCAAGCACTTTTTGACGAGCATTTTTTTAAGTTTATAAAATTTTGTCAAAAATCTACAAATAAATTTTTGTTAAAGAACAAAAAATGGTTATCAAATGATCAGTTTACGAAAATTGTCTATGCAAATGTACAAACTTTTATGAACTTGTTTGTGAGTGCTACTATTTACGGTAAGGCCCCAGTGGAAATTCACAAACATTTACGAATAATTTTACAAAAAAAAAAAATTAGTGTGTTTAAGGTATCTACATCTACACACTAGAAGCAATTTAAAAAAATGCTTTTTTAAAGAAAATTTCCTCTGTCATTGTGGACAGAAATGTCGATTTAAAAAAAAGACAATTTTGACGAAAATTGCATCTAGTGTTTAGACGCCATTACCCTAATCCCTTTTAACATATTATTTTTATGGGGACGTGACCTATCCTTATAATAGAAAAACTTTGTAAAAAATAGGGTCGGAGGAACGTCTGTTCCACAGGAACCCCTATTGACACTTTTGTCAAAAAGTTGAAAATTATTTATTGTATCTAGTAAAATATAAGTAATATGACGTTTTTTCTGTAATATACTTTTGACTATAAACAGAAATGTTCAAATTTCGTATCCCAAATGGTACAGAGTAGGGTGTCAATAGATGCTGACACCGAGTTCTTAAAGTGTCAATAGACGTTCCTTTCACCCTCTACAGTAATGCATTTCTTATGAAGAGTTGGCGTTGAATATAGGCCGAAAAATTGGTACTAAAAATTCTTTGCATGCATCATAGCGTTTCTGTAACTTATTCCTAAGGTATCTCCTTTGGGTAGGGGAAACTGGGGCACCACCAAACAGGGGTACCACCAAACACTGCGATTTTTTAAATAGGTATAAGATTTCAGAGAATGAGACTTACATGAAATCATGGATACTATAGGGATGCTTGTCCAGAGAAATAATGATCCACATAGTTCAAGTAGTTTAGAAATAAGAATCTTTTTTCGCAAAATTGTGAGATTTTGATAATTTTAGTCATTTATATATCTACCTGGGTAATGCAACTGAAATAAGTTACATCAAATTTCATTACACTAGTACTTTCCTACATGTTTTGGGATAATATTTATGTATCTACTAAAGAAATTAATGTTCACATTTTTTTAAAAGAATATAAGATCCATCACAAAACAGAGTTTGGGGCACCAACAAACAGGCAAATTTCTCACAATTGCAGATGTCGCGAGCGTAGCTTGAATGGCAAAATTTTTCCTCTTATCTTTCTTACTCTTCATCTCCCTCTTTGTTCGATTTCTGAAATTTAAATCCATTCATGGGATTTTCATTCAAGACTCAGGAGAAATATAGTTTCAAGAACCCAATTTTGCAATAAATGATTCTTAATGATTCTTAAATGATTTTAATCAAGGATTGACGAATGATTTCTCGATTTTATTACAAATAATCAGAAGAGCGCGTAAAATTTGAACTTTGGGTATAGTGTTTGCCACGATTTTAGTGGCGCTGCTTTCTATTCAGAAGTCGAATGTCGTCAAAATGATGAAAAATCCATTGAAAAATATGTTCGGTGTGCAGTGCTTTATTTTTTTGCTATTTTGGTCACTCATTCTAAATTTGCAGTGCTTTTTTGAGAATTATTTACATTTTCAATACCTTCTTTATAATTAACAGTTGTGGTGAATGCCCAAAATAACTTCAATGGGTGAGAAAAACAGGTGTTTTTTGGTGCCCCGGAAAGTGTTTGGTGGTACCCCGGGTGGTTGGAAAAAAGCGAAAAATGCATGGTGACACAATTTTCCTTTTTACGGAAAATTGAAGTGTTTCACATCATCCTTGTATACATTAATATGCAGCCTATACCTAAGACTATAACATGGGGTAAGCAACATTTTTTTAAAATTCACAGTTTTCTTAGGAAATTCAGTCAAAATCGCATCTTTCAAAAGTGTTTGGTGGTACCCCAGTTTCCCCTATACAATTTTTTGTGTCACCGGAATGGATTCATGGGCTTTTTATGATCTTCATTTTTTTTCAAAATGGAACTCCCTGCAGATTGAAATATTGCATTATATTTGTAGCATCCATTACTGATTCGTCCGCGGATTTAAAATATCTGGGAAAGCTTTTTACTTCTCAGGAACGTGTTTGGAGTTAATTCCTAGGCATTCCAGTGCCAGATCCCAAATTCGCTTCAGCCATCTCTTTCATTAAGTATTCCAAGGAAATTACACTCCTTAATAATGGCTTAGCAAGCTTTTCTAAGGAATTTTTCTTCACTCATGTGATGAACATGATTATACCATCGTATCTCTCATTTAATACGAAGTAGTTAAAAAAAATATAGACATTGAAACGAGAAATCCGAGATATAAACCACTGAAAGATACTTCGTTATCCATGTTAAAATATATACCTAAAAACAAATTGAAAAGCGAAATTAATATTTAGCTTTAGAATATCTTCAAATCAATAAATAGTGTATAAATTGTCGATTATCAATTCAGGAATGAAATATTTTGATCGTGGAGGCTACAGAATGATCAAGTGAAGATCAAATTTCAATAAGTCAATAAAATAAAAAAGCTACATATACAGCAGTTCCTAAAATAAAAACATTTCTTTAAAAAAAAATATTGCAGATTTTAAAATATTTTATCAAAAAAGGCTTTCAAATTTGTAAAATTGGTCTAATTAAAATTATTCAATAGCTACGATGCTATTATCTGTAGGCTATTTTTTATTGCAAACTTTGAACGTAGTTTCCTGTTTCAAAATTTTTCTTTTTTTCTAATTTAATTTTTAGTAAAAATTTCCCACATTCATTGAAGTCAATGTGAAAATTAAATTTAAATTTATTTTTCTTAAGTTAAAATTTTGGTTTATTAGAATTCCTTATTTTTTTATTACAAGCGTTGAAAAGAAAAAAAATAAACTTATTTTTTGTTAATATTGGAAGATATTTTTTTGATTAAATCTGAAACCTTATTCGTTGTAATTTTAATTTTATCAGTAAAAAAGTAAAACACTTGAACTGTATAATAAGAAAAATTTATGCTTTCGACAAGTGTTTACTCAAGCGACATTTTTGCTAAAAATTCGTTTTATTTCTAAATTTTTATTCAAGTTAGAATAAATTTTGATAAGTTGATTACACATCTAAGAGTTCAATCAGGATTTTATTGGCCAGAGGGCTTTCAATGAACTTGAGGTACTTCTTTAGGTAAATCCTGATAAAAGGACAGAGTTTTCGCTCCGGAAGACTGCTCCAACATCTCTGAATCTCGTTTTGCAGGTGAGTAAGAAATTCGGAGGAACTGTGCTCAGGAATAGCGAAACTTTCGCATCTGTACTTCCTTGTTAGGGCATCACTGGCCAGGATGAATCCGTGAAATGTGTTCAGGTCAGTAATTTCAGGCAAAATATTGATTAGCTGGAAGATAATCCCGGGAATTTGATGAAATTCGTGGAAACCAGCGAAACATTTTGCTGAAAGCAACCGAATTTTGTGACAAGGATGAGAGAGGAGAGTCCAGAGAATCCCCCGGAATGCCTCAATGTTAGCCGGGGAATGGATTTCTGTCCACCAGAATTCGATCCTTGAGAGAAGCTCGAGGATTGTGATCAGCATGGTTGTGGAATTTTTCCTGAAATTCCTGAGAGTGGCCAGGAGAAAGGAATTGATGTCTGCTAGACGGATTCTCAGGTCATCAACGGACAGTTTTACTGGCTGCCATTCTTCAATTTCCTGGAAGTGTGTCTTCTGGCCAACAATCTTTGGGATCAGAGCACCACAGAGTTGTAGAGCTCCATTCCTGACAGTCCATTCATCGCTGTCGATTTTGTGGAAAGCAATCCAGAGGATTTCAGGGATAAATGGGAGAATATCTTCAGCGAGAGAACTGTCTTTGACCAGAACGCACAAATAGTGCAGCATCACAGCTTCCAGGTTATCAAGATTGTCGTAATTTTCCTGATTGGGATTTTCTTGGCGTAATCCTTTCAGGAGGATCTTCATGACGTACTGGAGAAGCTTCCGACCATCCGACTGATCATTTCGGATGAGATTTAGGAGCATAATTGAGTATCCAGCTCCACGTCGAGTTGTACTTAGCTTCCTCTTTCCGGTGAGGAGATTTTCCACTTCTTTGACCAGGAAGTCAATCTGGCATTCCTGGCCACTTATTACGCGGACAATTGCACCCAGGGACAGCCCAGCTGCCTCAATAGCTCCTTTATGACGGCATCTCTGGAGAATGCTTGTGTTTATCTTGAGGCAGGTAGAGATTCTCGTTCCAGGAGAAGTCCGAGAACTTGCAGCTGCAAAGTCCCCGCAGGCTCTAAGGGTCATCCATAGAGACAATAGTAGAAGCTTCCTGGATTCCTGATGAGAAGCTACAGCTTCTACGTTAGATTTTTCAATTAAAACTTGCAAACTTTCTTCCATAACCTCAAAACTTGGCGCCTCTTCGAATTCTCCTTTGTGATTTAGGATTTTCAGGATTTTCTCTGTTATCTCCGCACACAGGTCTACCAAAGGGTTCAATTGCTCGTCAGGGATGACGAATTCCCTCAAACAGGCTATTTTGTGAAAGATATGCTGACCAGATTGTACAGCAGCGAAGGGATCTTTCTGGAAATTGTCAAAGCCTTCCCTAAGGGATTTTTCTAGAACATCCAGAAACATACCAGGTCTATCAGAGAGAATCCTAGCGTAAAAGTGACAAGAACCTGCAGATTCTATTGTATTTTCTGAGGAAAGTGTCTGCATGAAAATTTTTAAGACTTCTTCCCTGAATTCCTCTTCGACAAAAAATTCGCTTATGATACTGCAAGCTAGCTCCTGAATATCATCAAAATTACTCTTTAATTGCTCAAGGAGCCTCGTGAAATCATCTATGGATGAGAATTTCACTCCTTCTTTAGCTAAAAACTCTCCTAAATGAATATTTGCTTGAACATTAGAATTCTTGGTCAATTGGTATTTTTTGTCACCGGAAAAGAACTTAAGGAACGTCTCCATCATTCTAAGGCTGAAGATAATTGGCTGATACTCCTCCGGATCACTCTGAAGTCCAGAATCTATAATTTCTCCCTTCAAAAACAGGAAAAACTCAAAAATTTCTGGAGATTCTCCACGGTTTCTCCTGGCCAATTGATCCAGAATGACTGGGAATCTCTTGAAGATGTAGTGCCGGAGACCTGTGTTCTCATCAGAAGCATGCAATTTAAAGAAATCCCGGAGAATACTTAGAGTTTGATTTATTTCTGGGCATTTTGTAAGACGATGAATGAGAATTTCGTAAAAATGCTGCCTTAAGACAGGTTCCAGGCCGTCCAGATTGACCTCCCTCAGTGGACTACTGGCCAACTGGTCTCGGAAGGCCCTCCGGACTAGGATATAATGCGACAGATCCATAGATTCCAGGTCAAAATTGAGCTTTTCGAAGAGACTTCCTAAATCCGGATACATACAGAGCCAATGATTTATGAAATTGTCCGCCTCCAGAAGGTTTCTGGTCAGAAGAATATCTCGAACTAGCTTGCAAATGTCCACTTCTCTATGCTTTACTAAAGATTTAAAGAGATACTGCCCGGGAGAGAGTAGATTTCGATGCTTTAAAGAAGTTGACAAACCTTCTAAAAACAATTCTAAATCATCCTCTGCCAGGTCTTCAAATTTTAAATTCCCAATTATAACACCTAACAGATAGTACTTGTAGGGATTTGTCCAGGACCAGTGTTTAATTATTACCCGGATGACTAATTTACTCCTTTCCGGACGTTTTTTCGTAAAGAATTCTAGAAGGAAGAGATTTTGCTCTCTAACACCCGAAACGCAACTTGTCATGTTCATCCACACAATCTCAAGGATAGCTTCAAGGTCATGCTCAAAATCTGGATGGAGTTTGCAGTAATTGGCCAAGTTCCTGAGTGCCCAAAGAACAAAGATCGAATGCTCCTTTGAACACATTTTCGCAACATTCACTACAATCTCTTGCAATTTCTCAGCCTCCACGCATTTTCTGTAATCCGTGGATAGTATTCCATTCACCAAATTCACTGCCAATCGCGAATCTTTCAGATTAAAGCCTTCCACCAGGAAAGATTCCCCAGAATTGGCGAGAATTTGAAAGAAGGCTTTGCAGCCAATTTCCAGGGAAATCTTTGAAAGATTTTCATGATTCTCTATCAGAAATCTAAGAGAGTCTTTCACAACGTTGCTGAAGGTTTGTTTCTTGTTCTTTAGTGCTTCCAGGTAGATTTCCTGGACAAAAGAAAAGAGCATGTGAAAGGAAGTCCTCAATGTAAACAAAAACATAACCCTACTTTTATGGTGGTCTGCAATGTGGCGGGATTATTGGAGGATAAATCACATATCCACTTGTTTTCCTGCTCTACTTGGCACATTTTGCACTAAAATATACCTCAAGGATCACTTTTTGCTTAATTTTAGTAATAAAAACACCAGAAAAACATTCAGAGAGTAAAAAAACCAACACAATGCAAAACGAACTGAAACATTTCAAGGCAGAGTTACACTCGAGGGGTAATTCATAAAAGGAAAAGATTGACTTTTATGGTTATGATTTTTCTTACAGGACCCAACCAGAAACTAAAAAAAAAACGTTTCTGACACGATGAAAATTACAAATATACGATACGATTATTATATTTTTGTAATTTTCAGTTGCTTTTCTGTATTTCTAGGAAAGTTTTCATTTACAGTGCCCGCTTCGTTATCCGGATGATTGGGAGACTTCGGACGTGTCAAGCTTCGGAGAATTCAATTTTTTCTGTATGCTGCTTATGGATTTCATCCATAGCTTTTTTCTGAAAGTTTGAGCGTTTGAGGCATTGGACTAGCTATTAAAACATAATATTACGATGAGCCAAATTCATTTACAACACAGGGAAAAAAATGAATTGTTCGAAGCATAAATCGTCCAAAGGTAGAGCGCTTTCACCTATACATCGTATACATCACTTCCTAAATTTGTATGGAAAACGTCAAAGACTTTTACACTTCCAGAAGTGCTGGTGATTTCCAGCACTTCCTGCACTTTCAAGCACTTTCGGCGTTTTAGTAGTTTTTAAAATCATTTCTCAACTAAGTATACAATTTTATCCTGATTGAAACGCATTAAAACAATTATTAAAGTTAAAGCTTAAAATTAGATCCTCATTCGAATGTCTACTAATTTTTGGCTTTAGTTAGGAAATTAAAAGTTATCAGTTCAAATTCAATTAATCAAAGTCCTGTAGAAGTTAAAGAGCTTGAAGTCTCGACTAGAGTTTATGAGAGGTACTCAAACCAGTCCTGGGTGTAGGCAGGAATTTTTAACTATCTCCACTCCGGCTAAGATTGGGTGATTTGAGTCTCATTCGCTGTGATTGGCAATTCTCTGTATATATATAAACAAGTCTATTTTAAAAGTAACATATTTGGATTAGCTGTGCGGATCTAAATAAAGAAAAGAAACCACATACACTTACACTGCGGAATACAAAATGCATGTCTATAAGCTATAAGGTCTATAATTTTTAAAGTGACGTTTGCATTTCCTAAATTTTCTAGGGTGGAGTAAGCCTTTTTGGCTATGTAAACACATTTAGGTACCTCAAATAAAATAACTTTTTAAAGATATTTATGAGCAATTATAACTTCAATCCACATAATATGCTCTTTTACTCCAATATTCAAATGGTGTCTAAACGCTAAAAGCAATTTTCGTCAAAAATTGCCTTTTTTAAATTTCGACGTTTCTGCTCACAATATGATAGGGTAATTTTCTTTAAATAAAAGCATTTTTAATTGCTTCTCAAGGATGAAGACCATAATGAATAATAACATCTCCTCATTAAAATTCATTTTAAAACAAGTAACCAAAAATTCATTAATTTTTCAAATACTCCTAATTGTATGCAGTTTTTCGGAAAATAAATTTTGAATGTGTAACTTACGAACAGTTGACGCTGAGACTGAGAGTAGTTCGAGAAATTGGCGCTAACAATAACTAGCATATTTTACAGCTTTTCTGTAACTTAATCGAAAGAAATCTGCTAGGTCTATGGAAATTTTTTTGTATGAATAAATCCATTTCGCGTGGTTTTTATCGGTCCCGAAAATATGCATAATCCAATAATTGAGTCCTTGTATTTGAGGAAAATGTATATTTTTCAATAATATTTAGAAAAAATTCCCGAGAAGTCTCCTAGATAATATAGATAGGGGTGAGTCGGCATGATTCGAACACTTGTTCATGTTTAGACTTACAGTAGACTTTTTCAAATTCGGGCATATGGGACCGAAATGTCAGCCGAATTAGACAGAAATTCGGGCGACAAACTTTTTGAAATGCAACGATTTTTTATCCATGTGCATATAGATATTGAGTTTACACACTCATATATAACGTAAATTGCATGAAAATTCCTCAATAATGAAAAATCACATCAAAACTATGACAAACCAAGCCAAATTTGAGCATATTTGATTCATTTGATAATCATAAGCAAACTTGAATAATGACAAAAAACCGCTGCCCGAATTAAAAAGTAGCCCGATCTTAAAAGAGCCGAATTTGCGAGAGTCTACTGTAGGGGAAAGTACTCTAGGTTGGACCAGAAAAATGAAGTTCTATCTTTGCGATTTTTTTGTAAGTAAACCGCAAAGTGAATTTCTGTTTTTTCTATACCGAAAAATTCTCTGCTTTATTAAGCTTCCATAACTATCACATTTAGCACTTAAAAGTTGTTAGTTTTTCTTTCCAAGGAAAATGAAGATATGTTGTCAATTTGGTCCAAGGCATGATGCAATTTTTGCCTTCGAAAGTGACGGTACATACCTCTGAATATAGAATTTTCTAAGCAAATATTGCTGCCGAAACACTAAACGAAGTTCTAATCATTATCTTGAGGTCTAATGCACTGACAGGCACCAACACTGCAGTAAAAAACGCTAAAAAATATTTCTTTTTCTCTACTTTTCTCAAACACTACTTTTTCGGGAAACAAAATTAATCGGAAAAGCCATTTTATTCATATGACCACCCTAAAATACAGTGTCATGATCAAGGGAGTGGGGGGTTCAAGTCACTTTGACATTAATCAATTGAGGTTATGTTGTTCCCGGAAAAACAAAAACAAATTCTTGTAAATTGTGTCTTGTGCTTACGTGATATTTCATCACTCAGTTCTCTTGCAAATCTGCAAGATCGCAATGGTAAGCAGTGAAATAAGTAACCCAAAATAGCCACAGACTGATTTGAAGATTTTTAAGCCTCTTTTCTGTCCATCTTTTCCAGACTTAGAAGGAAAACACATCGCATCAGCGACATACCGGCTTGGAAAGTATAACGACAAAAGCTGCAAAGTGTGCTAATTTCCACAAGGAAAAAGAATAGTTCTACTTTGAATTAATTCAATCTTGTGCGGGGATGTCAAATGTATTTGCTTTTCACCCTATGACTGAACTGTCCGGGAGCGCTAAAACTACGTAAGAGCATCATTCCCCAATTCATGAGAGGTACAAATAAATCTTCGCTTGAAATCTCATACAGTTCTGAACGTTCCGAGCTTCTAAGCGATTAAATCTGGTGGACGGACATTTGTGATGATCATAAAAATTGTGTACTGGACAGTGATCACCATAAGAATTCAATTCGCACGGGTAAAGAGATACACTATGATTCCCCGTCACGTCACCTCTAATTCGGAGAATTCGGAGTACACATTGATTAAAATGTTCTCGTAGCTTCAATCAAGCAGCAACCCCTAAGCACATTGAAATTTTGCGATAACAATGCTCCACAAAAAGTTTTAAACAGCATGGGATAAAGATGATCAATTATATCATATCAAATATTAAATTTAAAATTTAAAAAATAATCCTCAAACCTGACTAAATATGTACCTATATATTATAATTTTTTTTATTTTAAGATTTGTTTTAAATTGTGATCATCAGGACTGTCCAAGAAAAATATCATATATATGTAAACAAAAGCTTTTAAACAGATATTAAAAATTTATTTAATTTCATATAATACTTTTTATTTGATTTTTCATTTTTTTCTTTAAAGTGGATGATGCAAAATGACAATCATGAACAATATAAATTGAAAAATAAATAGATTTTAGGTAAACTGGTGCTTCCTTGGTCGCTCTATCTCTATCAATACTTGGTTCTTTTATAATTTATTCTCTGTGCTTCTTCCCCTCTTTCAGGCGCTTTTCCTCTGCTAATTTTTCCTTTTTTTTTTTGAATTCCGGTGATCCCGTTGTAATTGTTGACATCATACCTAGATTTCGTTGTCTGAACGATGCTGAATTTATGGGTTTGGAATCAGTTTGATAACTTCCAGTTCATCGAAGCGGTGTCGTGACACTGATGATAATAGAGAAGTCTCCATAGATGCCATAGATAGATCTATTTGCCTTGCAATGGACAGATAAATCTTCTTATAGGATACCACACTTCAACTTCAATGTGTTCCATTCCATAAAAAAAAAAACACTGGGAAGACTGGGAAAATTTTTCGAGGAGCGCACGTGAAACAAAACAAAATAATTTTGTGAGGTTATGGCGAATAACCATATGACACACCAAATGGCGGCAATGTTACCAGATGAACATTCGAATGCATGAAATTCTAAGATTCGAAGGCAACGTATGGGTGGTTTTGCAACTTATCCACCACCCACAAATATGGTATCCTTCTTGAGGAAAACTATGTTGACGAATTTCATCCCTAATTAACCCACTATTACCTACAATAGTAGCTTCGTTAAAAAAATCATTTTAAACATTACAAAAACACATGTTTAATTGAACATTAAAACAAAGTTTTGAGTTCATTTTTAATTTCTGTTATAAATCCTAGAAACGAAGGACTAAGACCTCTATTTTAAGAGATAGTACGTAGTTTATAATAAGATAGCTAATATTTAGTAGAAAACTGTATGTCGTTGAGGAAAAATATAAGAAATTTACAATATTCGAAGGCATGAACGTTCGAAGGGAGAGTACTTTCCCCTATTCATTATTTTCAAAACTTATAAAAATATCTAGAAATTTTGTATAGCGCTTAGAATACTCACTAGTGTAGTTGTATAGACTTTATTAAAAAAATAGGTGTGATTATGAAAGAATCACACCTAAAAAGAACTCGATTAGTGTTTTTGTCGCATTTAATAAAAAAAAAAATCATAGCGTCTCAAATATGCAGGCTCTCCCCTAGATATTGCTTCATTTTAACAACAAATTTATCTGTTCGTGCGAAAGGTAACTGATAAAAAAGTAATTATAATATCGATATTGAAAATCATGGATTTCTTCTGAAAATTATGATTCCGACATTCGTTTGTGATTTTACGACTTTTATCATATTTCCAGAAATAAATCCATGATTCTGGATATATTTTTGATTAATAAATTTTTTTTTGAACAATGGTTCGTTGAAAAAGGGTTTGAATTTTCTTAATGAGTAGCCTCTCGTTCCCGCATACTAAACTGAACTGACGCATTTTGTCTTTTTTTGGTGTAATTTTGCTTAATTTTGCATTTCTATTTTAAATATCAAATTCCTTTTCTCTGATATAATCATTTAAATGAAGAAAATTTATTTCTAAATTGGTGTTTTTATATAATTTTTCATTTCAGGATTTTTTGGATTTTTTTATTTCGCGGTTAATTAGCTTACAAAAATGACCACTGGCGCTGGCAATCAAGATTTACCATCGCGATATGCAGCCAACTTTGCAACGACACTTCACTACGACGCAAAAGACATCCAAATAACAAAAATGGCTGAAAAAATAATGGCAACAACACAGCAGGAAAAACCAAATCATTACAAGTGAGTAGGGAAAAAGTGGTGAAAGTGCCCTGAAATTGTGTGATATGTGTAGTGTGGGTGCTGGTGCAGAGTTCTGTGGTTAATTTGTGGTATTTCCATTGCAGCTACTTGAAGGAATTCCGTGTGGAACAGTGTCAGTCCTTCTTGCAGCACAAATGCAATCAACATCGACCATTCATATGCTTCAATTGGCACTTTATGAATCAGAGACGCCGTCGGCCCATCCGGAAGCGCGATGGCACATTCAACTACAGTGCCGATAATTACTGTACAAAATATGATGAGACAACGGGCATCTGTCCAGATGGTGATGAGTGAGTACATGGCATTTTTTTTTCTTTGATTATAATCTTCTCAATTCCCCCGCGGAATTCCTTGCGCTCTGGCACTTTGCCTCTTGTTTTGCTGGCATTTTTCCCTCTTGTCACACAATTCCCGTGCCACTTTTCATGGTCAAACATTGTGAATGTTTTGGTTGTTTTCTCTTTGCGCCCATTCAAAACTCCTTTCTGGCAGCTTCCCCCTGCGGGGGGCCCAATTTCACAATATTATTGCGTAGTAAGTGCGTAGCGACGTCGACGCTGTGACGTCTTTGGCACAAAAAAAAACACAAACACAAAGGGGAGCGAGCGAGAGAGCAAGAGAGATTGCGCCCTTCTCCTCCGTGTTTGTGAGCATAATTTCAACATAATAAATTGTGTGAAAGTAGCTGGAATGAGAGATTTCATTGTGGGTTCTCTGCTTGAGCGACAGAGACATCCCCTCCGGATTGGGATTTTAGCTGATGCACAAGAGAGCAAGAGAGAGTCCACGAGTGTTTTTGTTGAGAAAGGCGCGCACACAAATACGCGCTCTCACCGGAGAGAAACATTATTTTTGCTCCCAGGGAACCAAAAAGAGAGACAGAGAGAGAGGGACAAAGGGCCACATTGCCCCCATCCCAAACACTCCCCCAAATAATTCTACAACCACCCTCCTCAGCCCTTCCTGCCCTTGATCTGTGGCAGTTTTTTTTTCAAGTGGAAAATATGAAAATCACTGAAAGGACGTTCTTTTTTTTTGTTGCCCAAAAGTTGAGGAAATAATATCAACGGAATTGTGTTTATATTTTGTACACCCTCTGACAACATTAAATAAACATCCAGCTATTTTGGTTACATTTTTTTTTTGAGAGAGGGGTGATAATACGGAAAAGACATGGGAATTTACTAGAAAAATTGTCTCTAGGAATCTTATAAGAATCTTCAAGTTAGAATTTTATTATTAATTTTCTAATTTAATCCAATTTGAAAGGTCAATTTGACATTATTGGAAAATAGGGTTATGATGAGTCTAACCTCAAAATTCTGTGCATTCGTTATTTTTTAATTTTGTTTTGTAAAGAGGTAATTGAGCCCAAGGAAGTAATTTTGCAACGTGAAATTATGCTAAGCATAACCTATAAAGAAACACTGTTTGAGCTATGGTTTGAAAAACATTAAAATCCTTTTTATTTTACAATTTTTTTCACAAATTAAGCAACAGGAGGAGTAAATCATATTTGAAATAAAATTCCATTTTTTATTCCAAAAATGGAATTGACGAATTTGAATAACGAGGTTCATTGTGAAAGTTGAGGTTACGTACGACATAACCTCAAAGAAAATTGCCATCTCTTAAAGGAAGTCTCAGAATTTCAATTTTACATACAGTTTACTTGGAATTATTCAAAAATATGGAATATTTCTATATCAAAATTTAGTAGGAAACCGGTCAAAAGCATTTGATAGGGTTATGTTTTTAGGTTAACCCTTTAAGGACGATTCGAACACCGGTGTCTCAAAAATTATTTTTTTGCTACGACCTTTTGGAGGGGAATTCTGTAGCGCTCTGGCAATGCCATATGACAAATTGGGCTTGAATCTCAGGAGAGCTTTTTCGAAAATGCGATTCTATAGCCGTGACATTGCCATTTCAGCTCACGAGACATTGTCAGAAGTCACATATTTGAGATTTCTGGCAATTAAAATGACAATGAATGTTGTTAACAAATCAACCAAGACAGACTGTATTTGCATAATACCACTAAGTAAAGGCATTTCAATAAAAAATCAGTGAATTGCATTTTCCATCTCATATGATAGGAAAAAAAAGCTCGATTGGCATTGTCAGGTTTCGAACTTACGCGTGACAATGCCACGAAAATTACAGAATTCCTGAATTCTGAAGTTATGTTTTATTCTCAGAAGCCAGAAAAAGTTTTTTTTTTTTGACCCTCTCGTCCTTAAGGGGTTAAGTATTTGGAACATACATAGTGTAATTAACATTTACAGGAGGCCTATCTTGAGCTATTTCTCGCGATTTTTTTTTGGAAGAGGAAAAAATGAACAAGCTTATTAAAAATGTTGGCATAACCCAACGAGAACCAAACGTCTACCGATTCCAATTCAACGAAAAACACCTGTTTTCAGCTGAATTCTGTTAATCTTAAAATAGTATTCGCGAGGCAGTTCCATAATGTATTTGGTTAGCATTTTTTGATCGAGAACTGCTAATCGGTCAGCATATTTTTGCTATCCGATCCAGCAGAAATATGCTGAAAACGCTGCTTTTTTCAGCTAACTGTGCTCTCTGGGTATTTAAGGAAGTAGCCTAATTTTGAAAAAGAAAATGAGATAGGGTATGCGTGCCAAATTTCGGCATAGTTGCATGCAAGCGTTAAAGTCTCAAGTTTGAAATGTAATATTTTAAATATAAATTGATTTTTTTATTCTTTCTTCTGAAAGAGTGTTGCTTGAAACCTTGTAAAGAGTTTAACGTTTTTATTTACTCTAAAATCATTCTTAATACATTTTAAAATGAATAAAAATTTAGACATAACTTTGGTGCCCTATTTCGGTCACCTTCATTCTCATAGTTTCTTGCCATTCCGAAATTCTTCCAATATCTTTTTCACGTCATCTCGTTTGTCGATGCTACATTTTTTGTTATTCTTTTGCATTGTATAATCTCTAGAGTACGTAAAATCTAAAAGTTCATGGAAATTCGAGGAACAAAAAAGGTGGCCGAAATTGCAAGCTGGCCGGAATTTGGCACACTTACCCTAATTTTCTCGATTGCTTTCTGATGATTCTTCAAATTTTTGGTATATTTTATACAATTTGAAGTGTTTAAATACAGTCAAGCCCCTCATGAACGACGGTTGAATTCAAAGTGTAAAATTTGAGGTTATGTGAAGAAGGTTATCCATGGAGTCTAAATTAGAACTATTTTTCATTGGTTCTTCCTTATTATCACCGTATTATATGAATTTCCTCGATAAATTCAATTTATTTAACAACAAATTACTATGATAAATTCTCTATGCTTTTTTTCTTTATTTAAGTTAAGTGCTTTTCACATGAATTCCATTACGTTTTTGAAAATATTATTTACATTTGACGAGTGAGAAATGTCATGTATACCTCCCAAATGTTTATATTTGAGGAATTTTACTGTAAATATTTTCGAAAAATTACAAAATTGCGGACTAATAAGTTCACTGGATTGCTTCATCAAATAATCTAAAAAATCTTTAAAAATGTTCTAGTTTTTAAAGTGTTTTATTTTTTAAGAAAATACATCTTTGGGCAAAATTTTGACTACCATGCTGTAATAAATAGAAAAATAGGTTATCAGCAATTGTTTTAGATCAACTAAAAAAAGGATTTAATTCATGAGATTTAGGTTAGAAATAACCTCGATTTTTGTGGCTTTTAATTCAGGCTACTCCCTTAAGTATTTACACAATTGGAGTCGCACTGTATAATTTGACTAAAATTTTTAAATTAAGTAGTTTCATTATAGGTAAATTTTTGATAAAAATCTGCAACTACAGTCGAGTTCCTCAAATTTGAACGACAGTTGATTTCAAAGTGCAAAATTTGAGGTTACGTGAAGAAAGTTTTGCATGGAGTCTGAATCAGAACCATTTTTCTCTACTGTTTTCTAAATATTATCGTATTATATTAACTTCCGCAACATATTCCATTTATTTTACAATAAATTACATTAATATATTCTCTAAAGTTATTTTTCTTAATTTAGGGAAAGAGCATTTCACATCAATCCTGTTACGTTTTTGAAAACATTGTTTTAAATTTGAGGAACTCTACTGTAATAAAATACACCTTGAACTTTTGAGGTTAGGTTTAACATAACATTACATTTTTATGATCAACTGAAAGGCTAAATAATTAAATGAGACCTTTTTGTCACGTGCTTTTCATCGCAAAACTTTCCATTTCATATTAACTAAATTTTATTTATTTGAAAATTTTATCAAACTGTATTTTCAGAAATTTGAAAAAATCCTTATCAGTAAGTGAGAAATTTTTGTTGCGATTTTGATTTTGGTATCTCATAAAATGTAAAGAAAATGTTTCATTTGTCTATTAGTGTGTTATTTCAATTGGTTTTAAAGAAACAGTTCAGCCCATTTTACAGAATAAAATTTTGAATATTTTGAGGTTAGGTCAACCATAACCTCATATTTAATATAGAAAAAATAAAACAGAAAGTAAAGATAGCCTAAGCATAAGTGAAATAATTAAAGAAATATTTTCTATGGTTTTCCAATTGGGTTCTTTTAAATTCACTTTGAAAGTTTATAATTTTTTTTAAGGTTATGTCATAACTTAAAAATATATATTCGAAAGTTAATGAGAACTCACCAATTTGCTCATTTGAGAGTTAAATAGATAAAATAAAAATATTGAAAAAGATTTCGAAAAGTTTTGTAAAAAAAACTCACAAATTTTAACCTTTCAATGATCAAATACATGAAGTCTATAAAATGTCATCACACATCACACTAATTCTTTTTATTTAATTTTATATTTTTTAGTCGTTTATTGAATGTACGGAGTATAAGATAGTATTAAATGAGAAACTAAGGATAATTTATGGTTTGTTAACATGTTTTTCACATTTTATAAACAAAAGTAATTGCGTGCACGCCATAAAGATTGGCGTACACATAAACAATAAACAGCCAGAAACAAGTTTAAATCTTTTTCTTGTATCACATTGTTTTATATAACAAAATTCATTATTTATGAAAATGAAGATCATGTTAATGATTCATTAGTTGACTTATGGGGGCAGGGGGGTCATTGAAAAGCCCTCGATGTCTATCTCTAACCGTTTGGTCTCTCGCTCTGATGACGGTGAGATCGACAAATCGCGTAGTTTTTGTTTATCTTCTGATTTATGAAGATTTTCAAACATTTGGTTCTCACTAAAATGGAAAGTGGAAATTTCAAGGAACAAAAATATAGAAAGATTAGTAATGCTTTTTCAGTAGAATTGGAATAATAAACATCGATGAACCGGTATTCGCTGGTGTTTTAATATATCTGTTTTACTAGTCCAGATGCCAACTGATAAGATATCTATTTAATTATAAATTTATTTGAAAGATATTAAAATTCAGAATATATCTGTATCAATTTAAATCGGTAATGAAACTTTCAGTGATATTACTTTCTGTTATTTTGAAATAATCATGAAATAATTTATGAGGCAATAAAATATAGCACATTCCAAAAACAGGTGTGATCAATCAGCAATTTGTTTTTGGCCAATGTGTTTTAACTTAAAAAAAAACAAACAAAGTTCCATAGAATTTATTTAGTTAACCTTCCCTCCTCTTGAGGGCATTGCTTTTTCCCGCGAGTGGCGCTGTTAACTGTTCTCAATTTGTAATTCTCAAAATTTTAGTTGAGAAGTTCAATAGAAATTCATGAACATTTTTCTAAAGTCTCTGTTTTTGTCTAGAATTTATTGAAACCTGTGATCTTTTCCTCCACTTGAGGACGCTTCTTCTCCCACTAGACGCGTCGTTAACCGTTCAGAATTTATAATTCTCAAAATTTTGGACGTAAAGTTCAGCTAAATTTATTAAAAATTCATGAACATTTTCCTAAAATGTCTTTTTTCTTGTATAGAATTCATTGAGAGTTATAATATTTTCTACCTCGATGGCATTGCCTTTTCTATAGTCCTCTAGTCCGAAAAATTAATTTTTATTTTTGGGACACCGGTGTCCCATTCGTCCTTAAAGGGTTAAAAGGCACTGTTAATTGTTCTAATTAATTCTCAAAATTTTAGTTGAAAAGTGCAGTTAAATTGAATAAATTTCTTGAGAGTTTTCCTGAATTTCTCTTTTTCCTAGAATTCATTGAGAATTGTACTCTTTTCCTCTACTTGGGGGCACTATTTGTTCCCGTTCATGGCGCTGTTAACTGTTCTCAATTCGCAATTCTCGAGATTTTAGTTACAATATTCAGTCAAATTAACTAAAAACTCCCGTTATTGGCGCTGTTAATTGTTCTCAATTTGTTATTCTCAAGATTTTAGTCGTAAAGTTCAACCAAAGTTAATAAATTTTATAAAGATTTTTCCATTTTTTTTTTGTTTTTGTATACAATTTATTAAAACTCATAATCTTTTCTTCCTCTCAATGGTGTCTACACACTAGAAGCAATTTTCGTCAAAAATTGCCTTTTTTAAAAAATTCTGAAGTTTCAGCAGCCTGGAAGGATAGGGGAAATTTTCTTTAAAAAGGCATTTTTTAAAGAAATTTCTACAAGTGTGTAGAGGCCATAAGGCGCTTCATTTTCCCGCCAGTGGCGCTGTTAACTGTTCTCAATCTGAAATTTTCAAGATGATCTAATCTGAATGAACCATGAGTCACAAAGAAAAAACCTAAAATTCTTTTGCATCAAAAAATTGCTATCCAAAACACTGCCCTGTGGTTGGTATCTGGATGAACAATATTTGAATTTCTAAAGGTACTTCTTCAGAATTAGAACATACAACACTTTTTTATTGAGATATTATTTATTAGGTGTTTAAAATTCAAATAAGCGACATAAACACACCCAGTTCTACATAAATAGAAAAAAAAATTGTTTATAAAAATGGATGGTAACGAAAGGAAGTAACTAGAAGTCGTGTATAGTGAGAAAAAATGCTGTTCTATTTTTAGATCATTATAACTGAAAACATGTGTATAGTATTTTATGGATAGACCATTTATTACAAATTTACAAAAGCTGCAATCTCCAAAATGAAACTTTGTTTACCAAGAGAGAGAATCAATGAAAGGATTGTGTCACAGATCAAGAATAATTTTTGAGTTATTTATTTTGTGAAATTCCTCAAGAATGACCTGTATTTGGAGTGAATAAAATTATCTCATTGGATCACAGAGAAGGAATAAAAAAAAGAATAACAAAATGGCAAAAGTATATTTGTGTGATGTTTTTGCAAAGTTGAACAGTTAAAAAAAAACATCACACAATCTTGTGGCTTTGTAGATTAGTTCCAAAAGACCAACTGAATAATGGGATTACCAATAAAATCGGATTTTAATGGGTGGTATGGTGTTGTTGTGAAAGAGTAGTTCATGGTCATGTTGGAATTTTAAATGAAATGCGCCCAAGAGATCAGTGATCTCTTCAGCGAAAGTGAAAGTGAAAAGGATGTTATGACATACTGAAAAAGCACACAATCATTCACCAAACAAGCTCACACCTTTAGCTTCAACATTGGGGGCTTTTATATTAAAAGTAGAGGGAGAATTTGTGTACAGAAGTAACAAGAGAGAGAGAGAGAGAGTGAGAAAAGAGATGAAAATGGTAAAATTTCCTGCAGAAATGTGATTATTATAATCGCAAATCTTCTTTATTCTCAACTTCTCTCTAAACATTTTTATTAAAGTGCGAGTGTAATGAAAGATAAACAATTTTGATGTGTTATAGAGATGGTAGAAATTTTGATGAATTTTGTTTTGTTGGCAAAAACTTGGGGAGTTGTTGAGTGAGAGGGAGAGGAAAATCTGTATAAAGTTAATATTGCAAAGTTATGAAAATTCTGCTGTTGATGAACGTATGCATATAATTTAACAGTAAAATTGAAATTGCCTGGTTCAATTAAATATTGAGCTAGTGTGTATGTGTTATGTATGATGTTGAATTAATTAATGATTCATATTTAAATGAAGTCTTTATTTTTGTGTCTATTCCATTATTCATTTTATTTGCAATGGAGTTGCGAGAGAATAGAAAACTAAAAAAAAGAAGAGTTGAAATAGACAATGATGAAGAGTAGAGAAAAAAATAGTGTGGGAATAGTTAGTTTCTCTTTTGATATAAAGACTAAAATTATTCCAAAAAGACACAAATTCAAATAGGAAACTTATTTATAAGGAAAAAGCAGTAAGAGGATCTGATAAGATAAAATTGCTTAAGCTGGTAAAACGTCCAATTAGCAAAAGAAGTCTCCTGAACTCAGACGATTGCATTCCTTGTGATTGTCGCATCTCCAAAGTACTTAAGAGTCGACAGGAAGATTCCTTAGTGTTAAATTTTGACGTAAATTTCTTACAACGCTTACAACGTATAGGTGTAGAGACCTTTAAGTCTCATCCCCCAACTAGCTCTGTGCTTGCTATATAAACAATGTAAAATGCGATACCCTCCCGAAGTATATGCTTAAGTTTTAAAACTTAACAATTAAGCCAATATTTCTCGTAAATTGTGGTCAAAATTGATATGACGAAATGTGGGAGTCCCAATAGTGCGTGATTTAGGCTGAGGGAAAAAGGGGGGTTTGTCATAAATAATTTACTATTCTTGTCTTCATTCTTATTTGTTTCTTTTACACTAAGTCCCGGCATTATGCACTTCGGTATTATGCACCTGACGGAATTATGCACATACAATTATGTAGAGTTGCCTACCATTGGGAGTCAACTTATATGAAATCATTTTTGAATATGCCTGAATGTATACTATTTTGCGACGTGGGAAATTTGAAAATAAGTGTACTTCTTTTTCAGAATAGAACTTTTTCTTTTATTACGGTAAAATTTTTAAATATTCTAATAATTTATTGAAGAACTCTGACCAAAAAGTACTGTTTGTTAATGCATTGGCATTTCTATTAAACAGTTAATTTTTTTGTTTTGGCTACTTTTAGTCCGCGCAAGATTCGTTTCTACGGCCGATTTATTCAAAAGAAAGCCCCTGCGGGTATGTAAATTTTCTCGATGCGTAATGCCATTTCGCGCGTTTTTTTCGGTCCAGAAAATGTGCATAATACAGAAACTGAATGTATTGGTTCTTCGCTTAAGGATCAATTCATATCATTCACCTCAAAACCTCTCCATACTTATAAAGACAATGAGGAGAAATGTATAGGAGCTGGTCCAATCTTTCGCTAGAGATGGGACTAGCTCCATTGTGTAAGTAATTTAAAAATTACTGAGACGAAAGCCAGAAAGAAAACTGTCAGTCCTTGGAAAATCAACGATATCCTTGTGAAAATTTCGCTAGTTTAACATTTTATTTCTCAAATCCGTTTAACCGATCTTAATGAAAATCGGTCTTAAATCGGCGTATGACATATGCCCTAGACAGACACACTTACGACTTAAGCCGAGAGTTTGTTTAACGTAATACGGGTTTCAGATTCAAGGCTTCGCCAAACGGCATAACTGCTCTAATTTCTTATCAATCACAATTTATGAAAAAAATTAACTTGGGATTGGATTATTAAAGATAAATGACCTACTACGCTCTCAAAAAGCAATGAAATTGTTCGCTATTTAAGATTTTGAGGTCTTCGGGAACTAGGCTAAACCTCTAGTCTGAAGATTGCTTAATAATAATCAAAATAACACTTTGACTAAATTTACATCAGTTTCCCACTAACTAAACCATTTTTCGGCTTAGGCCGAGAGAAGGATTATTCAGAAGCTGATGGAAATGTAATCTGATCATTATTTGATTGCAATTACGTTAGTCCGTCTCTTGGTTTAAGTCGTATGTCTAGGGCATTAAGCTTTAAATGTATATTTTTAAATTTCACCTCTGACTGTTCCATCTGGTAGCTCCTATACAAACTAATCGCTTTTTTACTGTTCCCGGACATTTGACGTCTAGATTTTTGGAGACGAGCGTACCCAAAAAGTTTGAAGAAGTTTTGTTTTTAAAATTTAGGAAAAAAAAATATTTTTCGAATTTATGCAATTTGTAATTGTTAGTTATCGTTATCATACTTATTACCCCGAGAGGTTTTTTCTTATTCTGCCCTAGAATTGTGAAAAAAAATCACAATGCAGTAGACTCTCAAATTCGAGCATTTGGGACTAAAATGTCACCCGAATTAGAGAGAAATTTGGGCGACAAACTTTTTGAAATGAAACGGTTTTTTATTCATCTTCATGCACATATTGAGTTTACGTACTTAACTACATTGTAAATATCACGAAAATCCCTTAATAATGCAAAATAACATCAAAACTAATTTGAGCTTATTTTCTTCATTTGATAATCATAATCAAACTTGAAAATAATGTCAACAAACTTTTTTCAAATTTAACTGCTGCCCGAATTAAAAAGTAGCCCGATGTTAAAAGAGCCGAATTAGCGAGAGTTTACAGTATCTGCAAGGAAGCAGAAATTCGAAAATTCATGATTTTTTACCAAAAATATCTTAGCTCAGAAATTAATTGTGTACGTTTTAGCGTAATTAACCTTGAGTGAAAATCCTTGCATTTTCCGTTATTACTTCTTGTATGATACTCAAGTTCAAATAGTGAAAGAAATACCTATTAAAAAATACTTTGGGATCGGTAAATGACCATACTTTAGTTGAAGAAGTAAAGAAAAGCTTACGAACAGGGGGTGTCAAAGTCACCAGCAGGGGATGAAGTCACCTGCACTTACGGTATGACAGAAAATTTAAAAAGGAAAATCAGGTTTTTCAGGAAAACTTTTTGTCTATTACTTCAAAATATTTCAAATAAATGCAGAACTATTTTCTATTTTAGCTGAGACACTTTTTGGGGTATTATAACAGAAACGAACTTTGAGGGAATGTTTTGAAGATTCAATAGTACGGGTTCTGTTCAAAATCCCGAAAGCCAAAATTCCGAACGCTAAAATCCCGAAAAGGTCAAAATTCTGAACGCCAAAATACCGAAAGCCAAAATCCCGAATGGGTCAAAATCTCGAAAGGCAAAATCCTGAATGGGTCAAAATCCCGAAAGCCAAAATCTTGGAAGCCAAAACCCCGAAAGGCAAAATCACGAAAAGCCAAAATCCCGAATGGACCAAAATCCCGAAAGGCAAAATTCCGAAAAGCTAAAACGGGATTTTGGCTTTTCGTGATTTGGCCTTTCGGGATTTTGACCCTTTCAGGATTTTGGCATTCGGAATTTTGGTTTTCAGGATTTTGGCTTTTCGGAATTGTGGCTTCCGGGATTTTAGCTTTCGGGATTTTGGCTTTTCTGGATTATGATCCATTCGGTATTTCGGCTTTTTGGGATTTTGGCTTTTAGGGATTTTGGCTTTCGGGCTTTTGGGATTTCGACCCATTCGGGATTTTGGCTTTTCGGTATTTTAAATACGATTGTTTAAAATGATCCCTTGAGCAAAATGTAATTTTAATTAGATTGTTGAAGGGAAGTATACTTAGGGCAATTTCCCCGAAACTGAAATTATTTTTAAAATAAAAAAAATATCTAAGTTATGCCGGAGGAACTACAATAGGTTAAAGCGATAGATTGCCTCGTATTAATTTTCAAAATACTTAATGTTCTCTTCTTACAAGTGTTTTTATGCGTGTGAAAATAGTTTAAGAGAAATGGCCAAAAGTTTGAAAAAAAAATGATCTTAGTCATATTAGTGTTCTTGTAAATTTGGAAATGTTTCTTCTCTAAATCTGGGATCAGTTGTACGAAATTAAGTTTCATCTTGGAATTCGTGATTAAAAAGAGTCACAATTGTATTATAAAAACAAGTTTAATCTTAAATAAAGTTAAGATAGAAATTTCGCAATATTGCGATATATTGTTAAATGCATTTCATTAGAGGTTAAAAATAGCAACAAAAAATCCCATTTCAACTGATAACGAGGAATGTGATAAGAAATTGTTGATTAGAGTCAATAAACGATGTGTTTTGTGTGAAATTTCTTACGAAAACGATGTGATAATATTTATTTTTCAATTGCTCGTTGGCAGAAGTATATTGTGTATCATTTTTGAACGTGGCAAAATGAATTTCCGCCAAAAGCCCTGCGAAAATTCACCCACATCGTGTGACACATTTATTGATTGCCTCTCAATGGAGAGAATTTCCAATGTGTGGGAGGGAGGGTTGTAGTAAAGCAGGATGGAGGGAAAAAATCACGATAAAAATTCCTTTTTTTAAGCTCATTTCGTGTCACATAGAAAGACTTCTAACGTGAGACTTTCATGAGTTAGTCACCGGATAAGAGATAAGGTGTGATTGATATGAAAGAAGCAAAAGAATAAATTGTTTTAGAAACTTTTAGAACGTATACTTAATCGCGGGAATTGCGTAGAATTTATAAGAAAAACGTTGTATATAAGATGTGTTGGCAGATTAGCTGAATTGTATGGAAAACTTCATTGAATTCATTGATAACTAATCATATTTTGCTTTCACACATTTTTTCTTGTTTTCAATTTTCTAATTGTGACATTGACTTATTGGCTAAATCAATTTGTATGATTGCTTATCTTAGGAACTGAATTTTTGAAAAGAATGTTATATTAAGATTATTTACTATCGCAATTGATAGGATCTCAATTTTGTATACAAAATATAAGCATTAGGGGGAGTTAAGTACTTTTCACCAATTTTAAACAGTATTTTATAAAAGTTTTAGAAAACTGATCTTAAAAATGTTATACCTTGAAAATGGTTTATCGGATTTTCGTATATGGCACCGTTTTGGAAAGGCCTTGAGTAGGTTTACAGACTGCTAAAAATTAAAGAAAATTGATAAAAGATTTCTTAAATAAGATAATAATAAATATTTTTCTTTGTTATAACAAAAACCTGTCTAAAGACTATGTCCGACTGGCTAGAGAGATGTGATATTTTTTTTTTCAAAATAAACTCTAAAGCTTTACATCAGGAAAATTACCTGCTGAATTTTACGTTTTCTTTTCTTTTTAAAAATAAGAGAATAAATAAAATAAATTAGTACACAATTCTTTCGAAATAATGAAGAATATATTTAAAAATTTCGTCTCGAAAAGCGCTTTTTTATTGTTCAAAGTTACGTTTGGGAGGGGGTTCCCTACAGATTTAAAGTTGGTATCTCTTACAGTTTAACTTCAAAGACTGACAAACATACATAGCAATAGATGGATGTAAAGTCTATTGTTTCGAATTGAATAAAAAATTAAAAAATTTAAAATGAAATTTGCAGAAGATTTAATTTGTATTTTTTTGCTTTAATATAAATATAATAAAATATATTCACTTGAGTAAAGGAGATAATGTCAGTAATTGCAAAGTATGTACGGAAGCACAATATTACACATCTTATATATTGCAAATAGCAATGTTCAGTGCGATAATAATGAAGCATAAATGAAAAGGACCGCAAAGAAAGTAATAATGTACCCGAGTGTACACACCAGGCTTTCAATCTCAACAACGATAATTTTGCACAAAGAGAGAGAGAGAATAATATTAAAAGACATCATAGAAAAGAAGAAAAAAAAAGTCTTGTTTTCTTGACTTTTTTCTTGTTCTTTTTATTCTTCCTCCCATAAAAGAATACGAACACAACATATAAACATTACTTCAAGATTGCGAATTTATAGCTATACTATCAGCATTTCTGAGAAAATGGGAAAACTTGGCTAAAGGTCAAAAGTATTTTAAAAGTGTTGTTTATGCATTACTATGCCAACTTTTGATTTTAATTGGGTCTTTGATTTTTGAATTTATTCAAATTGAAACATTTGCCAAAAATAGTCCCAATAATGATTTAGTAACTCTCTGATATTATTGATTTTAACTACTCTGAGCAAAAAATCATATTTCTCTTCTATTATTTTAATGTTTTATTATCGCAGAAACTCCTGCAAGAATGTATAATGAACCTGCCAAATTGGGAATTTAATACATTACTTGCTGCAATAGAACGAGTCATTTTACCCATGGGCCTTGCGAATACAATTGATTATGAGTCAGAGAGAGCTTCTGAATATTTATTAGAGATGTTTGAGAAATGAAACAAAATGAAACTTTTAGTGCGTACAGAAATATAAATTGTATGTCTGAGGGTCAAGAAAAGCAAAAATAATCGTTAAAGGTTCATAACTTATCTCCATCAATATTCAACATATTATTTTTTTTTTAAATTGCCTATTTTATTGCTTGAATTCAAAAAGGGAATAATTGTATATTAAGAAGATTTTTTTCATAGTTATACAATTTATAGAATTTTGAGAAACACATAAAGATGCTTATGTTTTTCCATTTATTTGTTGCGAGATTAAAGGCTGAACTGTGAGAGATATCGATTTTGGTTCTTGAAGGACCCTTTGCAAATGCAGAAATTTAACAAAATCGAATTCAAAATTAAATTTACTAGTGTAGATTTTTTTATGTTGAGAAATGAGAGAAGTTAAGCCATACGGCTAAGCTTTGGTGTTCCTGATCAAATGCTCACATTGTAAGCTATATACAGTGACCCGTCTAATCGCAGAATATTCATTCTTCAGTAACTTGCATGGTAAAGGGTCTTCAAACCTAAGATTCATCTACGTATATGGCTAATCTGGCTTAAATGTTTTTTTTCCTTAAGTTATTGCTAGGTTTTAAATTTTGACATATGCACGGAAATCTTGTCTTTTTTAAAAGCAATTATTTTTTGTCTTGACTACGTATTTGCCATTGACCTTTGTGTGATATAGTAAGGTGGGGTAACTGGATCGTTTTCCGTAGAGTGTTACTTAAACGCTTGTTTTTATTCATTATTCATTGTTTCATTTAGAAACATAATATAAAAAAAAATTATTAAAAATATTAAAGAAAATTTATAAAATAATGATACTACTGAAATAAGTTAGCATTCACTAAGTGGATCGCCTCTTCGCTAATTGGACCAAATGGTCTTTTAATTGGATCACTCAATTTACAAGTATATTAAAACGAGAAAATAATTTTTTATTACATTTTTAAAATTTTTATTGGATTATTTGGGATTATTCCATTTAATATTTAATGTGAATGGCAATCTTTGGTGTAATATCAGTTTTATGAACAACCATTGGAGGAACAAATTGGCCAGTAGCAGACACCATCAAGAGTGTTGTGGCACATTCCTTCGGTCTAGAACTTTTAAGAGCTGGCCTAACACGTGAACCTTTCCTGGCCAATACATTTCCATCTTCTGGTGTCAAGAAAAAGGCATTTTCGTCGCAATTAAAAACCCGGTATGGTGAAATGGTTAGAAGATCGTGTTCTGTGAAATATTCTAGAAAATTCTGAAACCATTCCGTGAGATCTTCAGCAGTAACCACAGTCCTTTCCAATGAGAAGGACTTGGCTTGCGTATGGTGAGCTCTAGATGACGCTTGAGAAAATTGCTGAACCTAGTATCTCCAGGCCTTCCATCCGTAAAATAGTTTGAAATTTTGAAGGTTTCGCAGATGATTTTGACATTGTCCAGAATTTGTTCCTTTCCGATGGGATGCCAACTTATTTAATGGATAAAAATATTTTTTTGCTTTTTCTCAAAGTTGAATAGTTATATTATGTTACTGCAGTGACTATATTACGGAAATAAAAATAAAAATATTGTTTTAATGGGATTATCTTGTTAGCGTAGTTATAAACGATCGACATAGCGAAGCGCCCGGATTAGCGCACTTGATAGTATTCATACACTCAGAAAAATAATCGAGTAAAACTTACCAAAACTTACCGAATCGATGTTGAATTAACTCTTTTTCGTTGTGATTTTCGATTAACTATATTTTAGAGTTGATTTTACTTCTATTTCGGTGTAATATTCGGAAGAGTTGTTTTAACTTTTTTTTCCTAAAGTTAACATGACAAAAGAGTGTAAATAACTCTTTTTAAGACTGAAAATAACTCGTTTTAAGAGTTAAAATAACTCATTTCAAGAGTTAAAAAAGAATCTTTTTTAATAACTCTTTCAAATCCCAAAATGGATTGATTTTGCATTTTTATGTTTTTTTTATTTTATCATTTTCTTTATTAATATTTTCTTGACCTCAGGTTCCCTATGTTCCGAGCGAAATATAACGTATAACGCACGCACATATCTTCATGAAACACTGTTAGGCATATTTCTAGTTGATGTTCCATATGAACTTTGTCAAACGAAAACCTTCTTAACTGAAGTATATTCTTTAAAAGAAAACACTTAAGCATATACTTTAGTCGAGATGAAATTTTACATAGAAAAAGAGTAATAATTACATCGATATCCGACGAATTAATTCAACTCGCACGAAGAGTTGTTTCAACTCTGCCATAGAGTTGTTTTAACTTTTTGAAGTTTTTTCTTAGTATAGGAAAAATTCCAAAACAGAGTAGGATGTTTTATCCTTACGCTAATCATTGAAGTCCAGTTATGTTATTTACAATGTCGATTGAACTACAATATCAAGTTCGGGAACTTTCAGTCCTACACTGAGAAAAAAATGGGGGTGCGATTAACTTTTTTTCCTCATAACTTTAACACTTTTTAGGTGTAAAAATATATCAAAAATTTTTATGTTAATTTTACACCTTTTAAGGGTAAAATTAACATGAAAAAGGGTACCTTTAATCCCTAATACACCTAAAAAGGGTAATATTTACACCGATTTTGGATCAAAACTGCAGGGTAAAATTAACATTTCCGGAATGTTATTTTAACTTTTTCGGATTTCTCTCAGTCAGTGTACATTAGCACTACGAGTGCTTATATAAAAAAGGGTATATGCATTGCTCACCCGAAGTATAGGTTTAACTGTAAAACTTTACATATACTTGGAATTTGGGCTTGAAATGGGAACGCTGGATTGTGGGAGGATTGTGGCATAACCTAGATGCATTCTTGATAAATAAAATGATATTATAATGAAATTTGAAACTCCGAATATGGAAAACCTTCGATGTACTCTTTATAATAGATGTGGCAATAGTGGCAAAACAGTGAAAACTTGTATTTCACTTTCCCTAAATTAAAACACCTTTAAACCTGAAAATACTCAAAAATTCAATGAATCAATTTGCAAACGATTTTGCTGATTCCTCCTTTTGTTTTTGTTCTTGCTTTCGGCAGTTGCCCATTTCTGCACAGAACAGCTGGTGACACAGAACGTAGATATCACTTGAGATACTATAAAACATGTATGTGCGTCCACGATACGGACGCTAGGGGAAATTGTGTTAAGAATGGGCATCACTGTGCCTTTGCCCATGGGGTACATGATCAGAGACCGCCAGTGTATGATATCAAGGAATTGGAGAGTTTGCAGGCGGCTGAGAATAATGGGGAGGGTCTAAATGGGCCAAATGCCCTAGATAAAGAGAGAAATTTAATGAATGAAGATCCCAAGTGGCAGGATACAAATTATGTGTTGGCCAATTACAAGACAGAACCATGCAAGAGACCACCACGTCTCTGCCGTCAGGGCTATGCATGTCCACAGTATCACAATAGTAAGGACAAGAGACGTAGTCCAAGGAAGTACAAGTACAGATCAACACCGTGTCCCAATGTCAAACACGGCGAGGAATGGGGAGAACCGGCAAATTGTGAAGCTGGTGATAATTGTCAGTACTGCCACACGCGTACAGAACAGCAATTCCATCCGGAAATCTACAAATCGACAAAATGCAATGATGTCCAACAGGCAGGTTATTGTCCCAGGAGTGTGTTCTGTGCATTTGCTCATGTTGAACGTAAGTTAAATTATTATTACAGTGACCTTCTAAAAAGTTTGCCTTTGGTGCAGAAGTTCATTGCATTTTGCTATTTATTGATTTTTTTCACCCCCAACTTCTGTTTCTGTTTTTTTTTCTACTGCCACGAGGGTGACATACTCTTACTTTAAATAAATTTGCCTTACAGCGTACATTCTCACAGAGGACATGCAGAATAGGGATTTGGATGGTCCCACGTCAAATTTAGCACTGGCCGATATCATTTCCAATGCATTGCCACAGGAATGTAAAAAGGACAAGAATGATATGAATGTAAGTGTCACAAGTTTTTAAATTTTTTTATTCCTCTTTTTTGTGATTTGAGAGTTTTTTTTTAAATAATGCAAATGATAATTATCGAAAATCGTATTTTTTTTTAAATAAGAAAAGGAGTGAAAAAGTGTCTTTCTAAAATACTCGAACTCTGGACTTGAATACTGTACTTCAAAAGTATCCATGCGTCATTAATCGTTTACCGATTCACAGCCGATTTTAACCGCTTTATAAATCATCCAAAAGATCACCCAAAATAACTTAGGGGTAACGCAATTGATTTTCGGATAAAAATTACTTATCGGTTCATAACCGGTTCATTACCGGTTTATAACCGATTGTAACCGGTTTAGAATTATCAGGAATTCCAAGACCTTTCCAACGAGCCCAAAATTTCCCACAAACGATTGAAAAATCAGCTTTCCGAAACCTTTTTTGGTCAAAAAATCGGAAAAAGTTCAAGAAATCGTCAAAAAACATCTTTGCGGTACACGGATTTTAGCAGTCAATGTTAAGTCGTGCTTTTTCTGACGATTTAGATATCATCACTCCATAATGGTAGCGGTGAAAGCAGCGAGTCGGCAAGTACATCGAGCCTAGGATCAAATGGTTCTCACAATAAGGCCCCGGGATCGCAATTGCATCAGAAAATGAATGTATTTAGTAGCAACTTAAATAACAATTGTCAGAATGTAAATGCCAATTCAAGTATGACTCCATTCTCGGACTTGGCACCAGAAATCAATAAGCAAGTGAGTATACATTGAAGTTTCTTGACCTTTTATCTTGTGGCCTCAATTTTTTTTACAGCTGATAAGTTAGAAAGGAATTGCTTTCAAGAATAATTCAAAAGAATATTGCCATTTGTGTCTGGAGTGTACGGGGGAGGGTTTCGGAAAAATTGAGGACAAACTTGAATTTTGCAGTGGATTGTGAAATATTTAATAAGTCTTTGATTTTAAACTTATTGAAAATTCTACTTTACTACTTGCAAACTATTGAATATTCCTTAGGTAATTGTATAAGTTCGTGCCTGTTCTTCATTGATGACTTTCCTTTTTTAGAATCGCTTGAAATGCATTTTTTTTTGACGAATATTTCCGAAATAAAGAACGAAAACGGAACAGCGTGAATGTTCGACTTGTCCAAAAACAATTGTTTTTTTTTTTCAAACAACTTTTTCAATTGTTGAAAAGTGATTTGCAAAATAAAAAAAAAGACTTCCGAAATATTCTGGATATCCCAGTATCCTTAATATTCCGGAAAATCAGAATCTAGTAGTCCCAAAACTCCCAGGACTCGTTGAATCCCTATATCTGTAAATCCCAGAACTCTGAATATGCCGGGTTCCCAAGTATTGCAAGAACCCAAAAATTCCGGAATCCTGAAAATCTCAGAGCTACAAAACTCCTGGAATTCCATTTGCTCATAATGTCGAGTTTCCGAAAACCGGGATTTCGAAATTGGAAAGCTTCAATATTTTAAAAAGCATAGTCCCTTTATGGCCTCTACACACTAGAGAAATTTATGTCCATATTGAAGTAAATTCCCTACTCTTCAATATGGACATAAATTTCTTTAAAGTGTAGAGGCCATTAGCTACAGCTTTTCGAAAGATTAATTCTGTTCGGGACGGCCCCTACATGCATCTTTATCTTTAGTAATGGGACTTTAATACCCTTTAAGTCACCAGGATTTGTTTTTTGAATTCAAGGTATTCAGATTGTAGCCTATAAACTTCACCCTACTTAATTTAACAGGGAATGGGATTGACAATTTTATCCCTGTGTAAGAAAAATCAAAATTAAAAAAGAAAGAGGCATAGGAGTCCTGCTTGCGGAAAGACCCTGTTCCTGTACGGAATGTTGTGCTATGATTATTATTATTATCCATAAAATCCTGACTATCCTGGGATCAAGAATATCCAATCGGGATCTTATTAGGATCCAATTTTCTGTATCTGAAATTCTCAAAATATCGAAAATTCCGGGCTGCGCAAACTGGTTCGGAATTCAAAATATTACGCAAGATCTCAAAAAATCCAGGAACCTAAATAGCGCAGGACTCCGAAAAATGAAATTCTGAAATTTTCCAGGTACCGAATATCCCAGGATTCCGAAAATACCCGGATCTCGAATATCCTAGGACTCCGTAAACTTCGGAATCCTGAATGTCCCAGGACCCCTAAAATTCCGAGATCCCGTATATCGATTATTCACTTAGAAGATCCCAGGAACACGACAATCCTTAAATTATGAAAATACCCGGATTCTAAAGATTTCAGAATTCCAAAAATTTTCTGATCCCACATGTTTTTGGTTCTGGGATCTTGAAATTAAAAAAAACCTTGGATTTTGGAAACCCTACAGCTTTTCCAAGATAAGTTTTGTGTTGAACGGGCCCTAATAGTTGTTGGTGGTGGTATTGTCAGAGCCTGACTTTAACAAATCAAAGCATTATTTTATCGAAGAAATTGCTGTAAGGTAAAAAATTGCTAGTTCAACCTTGTTTCACGATTTGAAAAAGCTTAAATACGTTTTCAAGTCCTTTCCAAGTTGTCAGATCATGCTCAAATTTTGGATTTAAATGTTTTAACACTCATAGATCATGAATATTAATGCGCTAAAAATGGATTTCCGTCGTATAATCACTTCTGGCTTTCGGAAAGGGTTAAATATCAGGTGGACGAAATCTGATGATGAGATAAGATGAGATATGTGATCACTACTCTTCCCCCATTATTGTGGAACACCATTAAATTTTGTTTTCTCATTAACAGTCTATATGGCGTGGATCGATCTTAAAGTTCCGTATGGTATAACTGGACCTTAGAACTTTCGATTAAAAAAAATGTAAGTCCCCTCGACCTTCCTTATTCGAGCTAGAAGGGGTCAAAAATTCAATTTTCAAAAAAATTTCAATCTTCGGTTCTAATTGTCAGGATTTGAAAACAAAATGTGATTTTTGTTAAGTGCTATGAGCCTCTGAAAACCCAATTTTCATCTGATATAATAGGTGATCCGATTAATCGAAAAATCGATTTTACGAAAACTCAATGTCGGATATCTCGGAACTTCCAATTTTGATAAAATTTCAGTGTGCTGTAATTGAGGTCAAGATCAAGACCTTTTTCACTATGAGTCGCACTTTGCCCTTACTATATCATGACCATGACCCGAGCTATAAATGAAAATAACTTGATAGGAACTGAAAAACCGGAGAATAACCTGAACCGATTTCGGTGAAATTTTAGTATTTTGTATCTGAGATCGAAATCTTTGTGACGATAGATCGTATCCGTTTTACCCGTTTTACCCCACCCCACTGTATCCTAACCCGACCCTTACTCTACCGAAATTGATCGGACCTTTGCTGACCACTTTTGACTTTTTACTGACCGCTTTCAATTTTTCACTGACCACATTTAATTTTTTACTGTTCACTTTTAATTTTTTACTGATCAATTTTTATTTTTTACTGACCACTCTTAATTTCTTACTGACCACTTTTAATTTTTTACTGACCGCTTTTAATTTTTTACTGACCAGTTTTTGTTTTTTACTGCTCGTTTTTAATTTTTTACTGACCAATTTTTATTTTTTACTGACCACATTTCATTTTTTACTGACCACATTTAATTATTTACTGTTCACTTTTAATTTTTTACTGACCAATTTTTATTTTTTACTGACCACATTTAATTTTTTACTGTTCACCTTTAATTTTTTACTGACCAATTTTTATTTTTTACTGACCACTCTTAATTTCTTACTGACCACTTTTAATTTTTTACTGACCGCTTTTAATTTTTTACTGACCAGTTTTTGTTTTTTACTGCTCGTTTTTAATTTTTTACTGACCAATTTTTATTTTTTACTGACCACATTTCATTTTTTACTGACCACATTTAATTTTTTACTGTTCACTTTTAATTTTTTACTGACCAATTTTTATTTTTTACTGACCACTTTTAATTTTTTACTGACCGCTTTTAATTTTTTACTGACCAGTTTTTGTTTTTTACTGCTCGTTTTTAATTTTTTGTTGATCAACTCGAATATATCTACTGATGAATTCAAAGTTTTTACTGACCAAATTTAACTTTTTACTGACAAAATTGAAAATTTTTACTGATTATTTCGAATTATTTGCTGATCAAATTTAATTTTCTGCTGACCACTTTTGACTTTTTACTGACCATTTGTTTTTTGCCTTTAAAATCAAAAAATTTTGCGTGCCAGCGATAACATAAATCTTCAGTTTTTATATGAATAACTCTTTATAAAACATTCTTTTGGATTTAATTTGGCATTTCGTCTCCTCAAAATGAAACTGTTCTAACTGCATTTTCTTTGTATCTGCAATCGTAGCAAACGACGCTTCATGATGCGTCATTAGCAACAAATGCTGATACAAATTAAATGCACTTAGAACAGTTTCATTTTGAGGAGACGATTTGTAATCAGCTTTTGATGAGAAAATTTTGGCCATTTTACAAATATTGGCTTTATATTTTTTTCCAATGCAATATCAATGGATGATTTTTGAAAATTCCAGTTACTAGCGATAGAGAATGATCCAACATTGGGTCCTCTGGAGAAGGACCAGAGGAAGCGAATGTGTTTGACATTTTTAGGATCGATGCGTAAGTGAATGTTGGACTTTCAGTTTTTTTTTTTTTTGAGAACATTGAATTAAAATGAAAATGTTGTTAAAAAAAGCAACAAATGTATTTTCAGCACCAAACAATTCCCTCGAGCGCGATTTACTGTCGAGCCACATTGAGAATTCATTGTCAGCCGGGATTGCATCTGTAGGACTTTTGCAAAATTCAACGGCACCCGTCAATATTCCAAATTCGCCAATTGGAAATCCAATTTCTGGTAAGTTTTTTTCAAAAGTATTCCCTTTCCTTGTTTTTTGGTGTATTGATTGAGCGGAAGTGTTTGCAGGACTTTTTCAAGGAGCATCAGCTCCAGTTAACATTCCTGGAAGTTCTTTGGGGAACTTTAGTCCATCGTCAAATCGATCAAATCTCTTTTCTGTTGGTGATCCATTCAGTCATATTGGTAGTGGTTCAGCACCAAAAATTAATAATTCCTTTGGTCCTGGCGATGGAATTTTCTTTCAATCGCACTTAATATCTCCGGGACTCGGAGATCCGCTGTCAATTAGTCCGGAAGTGAAGCTGAGGGAGGATTTAGCCAATAATGGATCACTCTTTGACAATGGACTATCTCACAGCAATAAGGCATTTTCGATGTCACCGTGCCTCAATGCGGCCGGTCTTACGGAAATTTCACGTTTGAAAGATGAATTAGCTAGCAAAAATGCCCAATTGATCAACTATGAGGAGCAAATGATGCAGAGTAATAAGGCGTATGAAGCGTGGAAGATGGAGATTGATGAAAGCAATAGAAAGGTTAGTATGCGATTGACTTTTTTTTGACTTTAGTGTTTTTCGACGATTTTTATTATTTAAAGATGTTTTGTGAAAATTTTAAGCAGACTGCAATAGCTGAACAGCAGCGAGATGAAGCTTTGAGTCATGTCAAAGCACTCAAAGACAAATTGGACTTACTTAGCGCGCAAAATGGTTCAACGATTACAAATAGCTCCCTTAGGGGGATGTCTTTACAAAAATTGAAGACACTTCAGGTGAGTCTCATTTTATATTTTTTTTCAAGTGCATTTGCAGAGATTCTTTGAGATTCTAATTTATTGGTCAATTTTCAAAAATGGAAATTTGTAAAATATACTTTAAACTCTTCAGAATGTTTATATTTCTCAAACCCACCGTGAGTGGCGCTCTAGTCGGAAAATAAATTGAAAACAAATTTTGTTGTGTGAAAAAACGCTATTCAAATGGGAATAGTGAAGAGTCCGAGTAATTTTGACTCATAAAAAAAGAATTTACACTTAAGGATATACTTCAGTCGAATTAATTTTTTTGCAATCCTTTAAGGACAAGAGGGTTAAAAAGTTGGGTTGTCAGAAAGAATCTTTTTTTTTTACCTTTTAGAGCAAGATAACTTTAATCTTTAAGGACGATTGGAACACCGGTGTCCCATAAAGAAAATAATTTTTCCTGACTGTCTAAAGTTATTTTTTTCATAGTCTGTATATAATTGAAAAGTAGAAGGTTGAAGGAAGCTAGAATGTTTTTTTGCAAGTCTCTAGCTATTTGCCATGTAGTAAATATTTAAGCTCAAAAATGGCGAATTTTTAAATTCTCAAATTCATAATTGATTTTATTTATTTTTTATACTTCCAATTTATTTTAAGCAAAACCCTTTTGGCAATAAAAACTACAATACTCATAGGTAATATTTTTTATTAAAGCAAAAAATATTATTCATTAGTATTGTCCGAAAAATTACTTGAATTTTTGGGCTATTTTTGTCCCTATCGTCCATAGAAGCACAAAATACACCGAATCAGACTCTGTTGGACTTTCCAAAGTTAGATGTAATCATTGATTATGTTTCTCAGTTTAATTTTTATTGTTGATTTTCCGTAAAAAGTGCCTCGTCGTTAAAGTGGCCGTAGGAAAAAGAAATGTTTTTGGGTTACTGGTGTTCCAATCGTCCTCGAAGGGTTAAGCTGTGATTAAAAAGTATTTTTAAACTGAGAATTCGTTCGCTAAAAATTTGCAATCCACCTCACTTTCGATTTTTAATACTAAACCTGGTGATAAGCCGAGATCAGTTTTTTGTAGGTGAGATTCTTAACGTGAGCAAACTCGGATTGCATGCAAGGAACTAAAGATGATAGGTATTATAGGGTAAGTGTATCAAATTCCGGTCAGCTTGCAATTTCGGACACATTTTTTGTTCCTATAATTTCCATGAATTTTTGGTTTTTGCATACAGAGATTATACAATGCAAAAAAAATAATAAAAAATGTGATAGCGTAATCTGAGCGGAAAATCATGTATGAAAGAAATGTAGACACAAATATTCTCTACAATTATGTCGAAGTAATCATCAAAATCGGTTCAGCGACAGTCAAGATAATTGAGAAAATTGGTTTTTCGACTGTGGTGCCCCTGGTGTTGGTCCCACAAAGTTCAAGTGTTCTAGAAAATTGTAGTATTTGGTGAAATCTTTCGTTTAAGCCCCCACTCATCAAAATCGGTCAAATAGAACCGGAAATATGATTTTTTCAATTTCGTTAACTTTGACCCCTCATATCTCCAGTTCTATTATAACCACAGCGCACTTGCGCCCCATTTTGGAAACGCCCTAGACTAGACTACAACACTCTAAAATTTGATTAACTTGCACAATGGCGTTCTTTGAGAAAAATGAGTTTGAATTTTGACGCTATCGCAGCGCCACCTGTGGTGACTTTTTGAACTTTCATCTGAAAGTGCTCATCGAGACGAAACCAAAAACCCAAAATGTCGCTCAAAATGTTAATTAGAACTGGAGATAGAGGTCGGCCAATTTTCGAACTTTGACTCCTTATAGCTCGGGTCAGGGGTTATGGATCGACTTAAGTATTTTTTTGTTTGATAGGTATAATCAAGGGCTACAACATACTAAAACTTCAGCCCGATTGCATAAAGTTGTTTTAAGTTATGTAACTTATAAAATTGAAAAATCTTCTTTTTAATAAGAGCGCCCCTAGCGGTGGTTTCATGAACTGGCGATGTTAGAAGGGACAGTGGCATTTCACGAGAGTTTTCCCAAATACCTTTACTTTTTAAATTCTGACAATTAGAACTGGTGGCCATTTTAAGAAATTTGTTAGGGCCCTTAGGGGGCAGGGGACCTTAAGTTTGGTACTGATCTAAAGCTTTAAGGCATAGCTATAACGTACTAAAACTTGAGCCCGATCGATGCCATAGGGGCGGAGCTATTGAGAAGACAAAAAATGGGAAATAGAAATTGGAAAAAGAAAACAAAAAAGATTATAATGTGTAAGAGTAGTCCTCACAGATCAGATATGGTAGATCAAATCGGTAGAGACCATCCTTAAGTGCTAGAATTAAAGAAAAGCTTACAAACAGTAGGGGCCTAAAGTCACTCACGGATGACAAAGTCACCCGCATCTACGGTATTTAATTCCAGCGAAATACTCAGTACGATTTTTTCCAAGATTAAAGGTGAATATAGTAAAAAAATTCGTGATTTAGGGGAAAGGCTCATAATATTGGACAATTTCTAAATTTGGACACTGTGAGGGTAAAATTGGACACTAAAAATAAATTGATTAAAATCATGGATTTTTATTCCAATATTTGATGAATAATGAATTTTCTCTAAATATTTGTTCTTTTTGGAAGATTATAACACTAAATACGTTAAATTTTGAATATGATTTGAGTTAAAATGGCTTTGTTGAAAATTTAGTGTGAGCAGTTGCTTACGAGAAATATGACAAAACTTTGTGTTTACTTCAGTCTTATTTAGCTCTGGTGAAGTACTAACAATGTTTCTTCGCTTTTTTGAGTGATATTATTTAATACTCATTGAATATTGTGTTGACTCACGTTAGTGGTGATTTTTACATTTGATCTGAACTGAGAATTGCCTTATGAATTAGATTTTTCCTGTGAAAAATGGGAAGTTTTTTAAGACATTTACCAGTGAGGTGATATACTCCTTATTTTGGACAGGTGTTTTTCTCTCGAAATTTTGTGAAGTTTTAGCTTTTGTGATGACTAGGTTGGACAAATGCCTGGGGAAACAAAGGAGCATCATCTCTACGAATGAGATGTAGCGAGAAAAGCCTTGAAAGGCTCTCGGAAAGGCCAGGGAATGAGCGAATCCGCGGGTTCTTGGATTACCAAGGTTAACTCACTTTAATGAATGATATAGCAAATTTCTGGGCTACTTGTCACTTTCCACGTTTCCCTTACATGAACAGGAAGAGGATTTGTTAAGATTGGTTCATGAAATGAAGAACAATGGGCATCCTGTTGAGGCGGATTAGCTGTCCAAATTTACAGCCAATTTGTCCAAATTAATAACCAAGTTGTCCAAAATAAAAGCCAAATTCATCTCTACGTATCAATTAATTTTTAAACGTATTAAGACTAATTTTGTTAAAATCAAAGACAATAAACCCTTGCCAAGTTTCTAGAAAACCCTTCTGAAAAGAGGGTAACGAAAAAAATCAATTAGTATTGAAAATATCGCACTCGATATTATTGAAAATATTGTTATTGAATGTATTATTATGTATTATTATTGAAAATATTGATAGTATTGAAAATATCGGAACATCGATGCTTATAAGCAGACTGTCCAAAATTATGAGCCTTTACCTTATCAATATTCTGAAAATACAAAATTTACTAAAATTAGTGTATTAAATCCCAAAGAATCTCTGCTAAAACTACTTTTTCTTTTGAAAAGTTAGTTTAAGATTTCTGATGCATTAAATGATTTTAGACGAAACTTAAAAATGAATTGGAGGAAGTAGAAAAGATGTTGTATTTGGAGACAGCGACAAAGTGTATGAAATGCGAAGAGAACAATCGTACAGTCACTCTGGCACCTTGCAATCATTATGTATTGTGTGATTCTTGTGCGACAACGGTAAGAGAGTGTCCCTATTGCCAAACACCAGTTCAGTCGCAGACGTAAGTAAGGCAAAAAAAAGCGTTAATCAATATGGAAGTTAGATATGAAATGATACAGATAGTTATTTAAACAAGAAATTAAAAAAAAAAACAATAGGAATATATTGAATTAAAAATTAAAGTGAAACACACACTGATTAAAACAAATTCTAATCCCACATTAAAGTGAAATAGTAGCATAACAAATTTACCAAAAACAAAAAAGAAAAACAATTCTTTGGAAGATATTTTGACTGGAAAAAAAATCATGGAGAAATTTTATAAAATTCAGACCACATTGAAAAGTATTTTTTTCAGAAATTGAATAAATGATTTTACTGACTGTATGCGTAGGAGTTAAAAGAGTAAGAGAAAGAAAAAACAATTTATAAAATTTACTAAGATATTTAATGAATTACTAGGAATCAACAAGATTTTTTTGAATGATACAATGAAGAAGAAAAAAAAATTAAAAAGATATGAATATAAATGCGTGAATTGAGGCGAAAGATGGGAGAGAAAAAAATATTTTTTTAAGAGTATAATTCATATAACTCTTTACTTGCAATAATTTCTTATAATGTTCGTAGAAATTGAAATCTACGCGAAGATTGTGGGAGAAAAGGATTAAGAGAAAAAATAAAAATGTAGAGAGTTTCTAGCTTTTCAAAATTAATGAATTTTTGAATTGATCAAAAAAACAAGAGAAAAAGGTGAATTTCTTGGCCTAAATTCCATTTTGTGATTTTACTGACGAATTATGAATTTATAGTCTTTTCATTTTTTTAAATTGAAAGTTTACTTCATTTTTTTTAATAGTTATGACTCATCTGAAATACTTTTCCAAAATAATTTATCTTTTTTTACATTTTTGATAATTTAAACAGTTGCTAAATTCTTTTCTCTATATAAATTGTGTTTTTAAATGAAATTAGGATTAATGGACACATTAATAAATTTATACGATATTTAAGGATGAATATATAATAATAAAAAAAAATTGAGAAAAGGTAAGAGAAAAAATGGCAAGTGATATCTGAAGGACAAGCCCTTGGATATTTTATTCTGATGCCTTAATTCAAATTGTTGAAATATTTGACTGAAAATTGTCGATAGAAATTTACAAAATTTTGAGAATGGTGAATATTTGACATGTGTCAAATATTTGACAGATGACAGATATCAAATATTTGAAATATGACAAATATTTAGCAGATTGAAGGTAAATGCCTGATGAGAAACACTTAGCTTATTGCAGATGTCTGAAAGATGATAAATATTTAAGAGAATCCGGGTATTTGACAGATGTCAAATATTTTGTAGGTTGCAGTCAGATATTTGACAGATGACAAACATTTTGCAAATTGCAGAAATTTTACAGATTACAAATATTTTGTAGATTGAAGATATTTGACACAGGACAAATATTTTGCGAAATGCAAAAATTTGACAATAGACAAATATTTTGCAAATTGCAGATATTTGACAAATGACAAATATTTTGCAAAGTGCAGAAATTTGACAGATTCCAATTATTTTGTAAATTGCAGATATTTGACAAATGACAAATATTTTGCAAATTGCAGGTATTTGACAGATGACAAATATTTAAATTGCAGATATTTGACAGACGTCATGTATATTGCAAATTGCAGATATATGACGGATGAAAAATATTTAATGAATTTCAGATATTTGAAAAATGATATTGATCGCAGATTATTATAAATATTTGACAGATGTCAAATTTTTGAGAGATAGTTTTAAAATTTTCATTGAAATATTTGAACCAAATGAATTTCGTCTAATTCACAGGATTAAAATATTTGATTGTCAAATAAATTGCATTTAAAAGAAAAATCATAAGAGCTCCCTTGACAAAATTTTTAATCAAATATTTTGACCCTGTGAATGAGACAAAAGGCACGCGTGACACGAACTCTCTTGTACAGTTCTTTTTTTGGTTATACCAATATTACTACTAAAAAAAACAGCTTTTAACTATAATTTAAAATTTTCAGAAATTATTTACAAAAATAAACCCAACTAACCCAAACCCTACTGAAAAAAAAACTAAAAAAAACAATACATTGTTAAAAAAGAAAATATCAAATTGACTGATTTTTATATGAAAATATAAAAGAAAAAATATGCAAATATATTTAAGTGAAGAAACGAATTGAGAGGAAGAATGAGAGTTTTAATGAAACACATCCACAAATCTACAAATAGTCCTTTTATACGTACTAGTTTTTTCTTATTTAAAAAAAAAAACAATTTTTTTTATACTATGCTCAAACAAGTATTTATGAAAGGAATGCTAGGAAAAAAAAACAACACAAAACATACAGAAATAAATAATAACATAATAAAACCGAATTTGAAATGAAAATCCAAACAAATTTTTACAAGTAATTTTCTCCCAAAAATAAAACAAAACACTTTCTTATGGAACACTTGAACTCAATATTGAAAATATTTACCTAAAACAAAGAAGAGATTTTTAATGGAATTTCGAAGTTAGAAGCATTTAATTTAATTGTTCTACGAAATGAGAATAGAATGAAATTAATAAACAATCAACAATACGTAATTTAATTCAATATTTTGTGAAAATTTTCCAAGAAAGAATATTATTTGTTTTATTACTGCAATAGGCCTGTGACGAGTGGAAAAAAAAATACTGAAAAAAGGGAAAAAATGTATTGTAAAAAAATTGAGAAAGCAGAAAAATGCGCCATTGCTTTACTTCAGCGGAATTATTTTTTCTTAAATAAATTGCAGGAATGTGGTGTTTCGATGGCCTTCTGATTAAGCTCCACCCCCAAAAAGAAATGTTAGCCACGCCCCTTGATATTTATAATTGGTTACAGAGTGTCAAAGGGCATGGTTTCACCGAATTTATTTCTCCTTGTGTTCTGATAATATTTGGATAATCAAATAGTTTTTTTTTGGCGGGGATAATACAAACTAGAAGTGGGCGTGTCCTAAAAATCCTAATCAACAAAACTATAAATATAAATCCCATTTATTGTTTCAATTAAAAAGTACTAAAAGAAAAGAAGCGAATGTTAAATCTGAATAAAATTAATTAGATTTTTCGGAAAAAATTATTTACTTTTGGTTTGTTTTTTTTTTTGGCGACTCCGCCCTAGAAGTTTTTCCGTTTACATCCTTTTCAGAAGGTATTTTTAAATTTAATTGTCGAATATTCAAATATCACAAGGCACATTAAAGGCGATCTTGATTGTTTTTTGTGTAGAATATAGCAATTTTTGTCAGAAAATGATTTCTAGAACCAAAAAATATTATGTGCTATATTAACACATGAAATATTTTTAATTTTGATGTTTTTGGAAATCATTTTATGACAAAAAATGACTGTTTTTTTTTACAAAGAAGCCTTAAGTAAAGACAGGCCACAATAAATGCCGTCACCCTACCTGATAATTCTCCCAGTAATAAAATTGACCACGCCCCTTTTGGGACTTGTAATACAATGTTGTGAAATACTAGCGTTGCCCTATATTTGTCAAATGATGCCAGATACTTGTCAAAAGGGTCGCACGTTTTACACTCATTTAACGAATGCTTTGAAAAAAAAAACCACCCTGAAGTTGCCGTTTCATTTTTCTTAAAGAAGGCGTGGCCAGTGAAAAAGATTTTTATGCTAGGCTTACTGAGTTAAACTCAAAGTATTCAATAGTGAAAATCGGAAAGCGGAAGGTGAAAAAATCTGGTTAGGAGTTGAGTTAGAATTGGAATTGATCTGGAAAAAAATCCCCAAAATATTTGAAAAAAAAACAATTTGTACCGCCTACGTGCTGCCCATTTCCTGGGGTTAACTTTTTTCTTTCTATTTGACATGAGACAAAGGACAAATATAACAAAAAAATGTTTGAACGCCTTTGCCATTAAAACGTTATAAAGCCATTTTTCGTATTTTTGATAAATATCAAAATGGGCGTGGCCTAATTTATGGGCGGTACTTTTATGCTTTTGAGGTTATAATCACGGATTAAGTGCAAGTATCTTACAACAAAAAACTATTTCCTTTTTTTAGATTCTGTGATCAAAATTAGAATCTTTAAAAAAAACCAGAAGTTTTTAGTAAGCGGTTAAAAGTATTATTAAAAATAATTAGGGTCAAAGGAACACCTCTTCGACAGGGAACTCCTATTGACACTTTTGTCAAAATGTTGAAATTTATTTAATGCATCCAATAAAATCTAAGTAATATAACGTTTTTTTCATTAATCTGCGTTTTTTGATAAGGTGTTCGAATTTCGTATTCCAAATGGTACAGAAAAGGATGTCAATCAGTCTTGACACGAGTTCTTAAAGTGTCAATAGGTGTTCCTTTCATCCTAAATTGGATATTAAATATTTAAAAACAGATAAAATTGAAACTAGATGAGATTCTTAAGAGTTTTTCGTTCTTAATAAGATTATTCTTCCTGACATTCCAAAAAAATCGTTTTTTTTTTCTTCAAAATTTGTTTATATCGCAAAAGGGGCGTGGATAATATTTTTGTGTATAATTTATCGGAAGATCTTTTACAAATGCCACTTACTTGCAAAATATAAAGGTAGGAAAAAAACTGACTGGAGTAAAATAATGGCGGTATTATGAAAAAAAATAAATAAAGAAAAATAAAAACACATTATTATTATTATGAATTTGAAATGGATTAAAAAAAATTATTTAAAGAGAATATTTACATATATTGTATTTTGATGAGAGAGAGAAACACAGAGACAGAGAAAAGGAATAAAAAGATGAAAGAGTGTAATTTTTCTCTATTTGCAAGAAATACATCAAAAATATATTATATTCTTGATATATATTGAAATATAAAATGAGAAAAAAATATAAAATTGAAAAAATAAGATGTAGAATAGGTAGGATAACAAATTATATTTTAATTGATTATTTTTTTTATCATTAACACATCCTCTACAATCATATTTTCATTTTCTAATTCTTATATAACATTTATTTTTAACAGTCTTTTTAGGAATTCTCTCAGCAACATTGATACCTTTTTTTTTATTTTTCTTATGAAGAAAATAAAATTAGATCGAGCTTTTATGCAAAAAAGTGTCTTGAACAGCAAAGAAAAAAGTTTAAAAAATCCAAAACAACTCTATAGCATTTTTTATAATTTTTTTTTCGTAGGATTTTATTCAAAATTTACAATGATAGTTTTGTTCTTAGTATCGCTACAGTATTAAATATACTAACAATTACTACTGGATCATTTACCCAGGAAAATTTTCTAACATTTTTTTTTCACTGAAAATTTGTAGTCTGTTTATTTTTGATGAATTTAGGTTTATAAAGAAAATGGAAATCTTGTGATGATATTTTATATGAAAGAAAGTAAATGAAAAGTGAAATATAAACTTATGAACTGACCTATTACATAAATCACAAGCACTTTTTGCATATTATTTTTATTTGTTTTTTATTTTTCTTATTTTAATTTTACAAATATTATATATCAAAAAACACTAACAAATACACAAAAAAAAACAATATACACAAATCATAAAATAGGAAATAAGAAATAATTTCTATACTAATTATTATTCTCTGTGTAATTTAAATAGAATTGTGAAGAAGAGAATTAGTGGGATTAATAACGAAAGAAATATATAGAAAAATATTTTTTTCAAATTGGAGAATTCACCCAAAGATTGATAAAATCTAACCTAGAAAGTCTGATAAAAAAATTCATACTGCGCCTTATTTTCTTATTTTTGCTAAAGGGGTTATTGTGGAATTTGAGGTTATGCCTAACCTAACCTTTAAAATTGAAATCAAGGCATGACATGAAAATTTCAAGTGGAATGTATCGATAAGCTCTTTTATAATTTAGAATACATTTTTTATTGCAGGTTTAACAAAACAGTTCTGAACCATTTCAAATGTTCGGGATCTATTACGTTTTTGAGGTTAGAATTTCATATAACCTCAATTTTTTATTATGGCTAAATTTTTAAATAAATTTCTATTCGCAATCTGTCGTAGACGCCGTAGAGATTCTTCAACACAAAACCGGTTTGGAATTTTTGAGGTTAGATTTAAACGTTTTTTAAAACGTTCTTGGAAAACGGTTTAGAACGGACTGGCGGCAATTAATGTAAATCGTCGAAAAAGAATTGTACAGTAAAGTCTTCCAAATTCGAACACTTTGGAGGGAAATAACATTTCTCACTTCCCAAATTTGAACGATATTTTCAAAAATAACTAAATTTATATGAAATTAAATTACCCTTCAAATCTAATGCCCGGACTTTCCCCATAATTATTCCTGGTTACCCGGTGACGTATAAATAGGACAGGCTGTTCTTTGTACAATAATTGCCTCTATACAATTAACTGTCTGGGATTTAAGGAGTGCGTAATAGTCACAAATCTGAGGATAAGATCTCTCTTCCGCTCACGAGGTAAGCAATTCCGTAAAATAATTCCCTTAACAAGAGGGGTGGCAAAGCGTTCCAGGCTTTCGCATCATTTACCGTTTACCGGTTCTCAACGGATTTAAACCGATTGATAAATCACTGAAGAGATTCGACAAAGCAGTTTAAAGGGTAATAAAATTAATTTTAGGACAAAAATTACTAATAGGTTCATAACCGGTTCATTACCAGTTCCCAACTAATTTGAACTGATTTATAAATCACTCAAAATATTTCCCAAAATACAGCTCAGGAGTAATTTAATTGAATTTTTTGTAAAAAATTCGTTGTAGGTTATGAATCGATTCATTACAGGTTCAGAACCGAATGGAACCGGTTTAGTTTTATCGGAAATTCCAAGACCTTTCCAACGAGCCGAAACAGAACCTCATTCACCTGATAAATGCGTTTTTCTAGAGCATTTTTTTACCTTTGACCTTGAAAACCCGTTATTAGGAATGATTCAATGGTATTTTCGTCTAAGGACGATATGCCCGCCTGGGTAATCTCTTTAACTTAACATATCCAAAAAAAAAAAAAATGGAACGACGTGTTTTTGAGCAATCCCAAAAAACATGGTTTTGGACGGGGAAGAGGAAGGGTGGGGGGAAATGAGGGATATGTTAACGATGCTTGGGTCGACGTATGGGGGGTTCCCCTTAAGTCCCAAGTCGCTATCTCTAACCGTTTGGCCTCTAGAGCTGGCGATGACCGGACGGACAGACGGACAAACAGCGTGACATTTATCAAAAATCGTGAAGATAGCGAAGATTTGTTGACAAAAGTGGTCTCTGAGGAGTGGAAGGTGGACATTTCTCTCTGTTAAGTTTGAGCAGTGAAAGGGAATTGCGAAGAATGTGATACTCCGAACTCGGCAAACTGAGACACGAAGCCCTAATGGATGATCCAATTACCACAAGATACCATGCCCCCCTCCCCAGTAAACAATAATCGGGAAACAAACCCAACAACACGTGTCTCTGAATGAGGAAAAAGGGGAAGAGTCTCCAACTTTTCCCTTAGGGCCTTGACATACCTGAGGATTAGCCTAGAGACGGCGTAGCGTAATTATATTAGAAGTAATGGCCAAACTACATTTTCATCAAATTTATGTCCATATTGAAGCAAATTCCCTACGCTTGTGTAGGAAAAACTCTTCAAAACAGTGTGTAGAGACCATAAGTCAGGAAACAGCAGAGAAAAATGTCATTCTCAATCCTCCACGACACAAATTTTGTAACATACGTTGACGTTTTGAATTCAACTTTCGCGACGTGCGAATTTGAGATATTCAGATTTGAGAGACTACTGTAATTTTTAATAAGTTTCCAAGGTAAAATTATTCAAAATAGTCCTTTGGTAAAATAAAAGAATCGCTAGAATCTGCCATATTTTTGAGGTTAGAATTTAATATATTTTCAACACATAGAACTTGCATTAGGCTTCGTTGCCACGACTATACATACATTAAAAAAAATCCCCTATGCTGCAGATTTAAAAATTCTTCAATACAAAGTATTTCTTGAATTTTTAAGGTTAGAGTGAACATAACCTAGAATTACACGAACTAACCTATTAGCAAAATGATAAAATAAGGCCTTCTGTTTTATTCTTTGATTACTTTTTTTTTATTTTAAGTCCCACCAGTGATGTAGTTCTTTTTATTTTCAAATTGTTTTTATTTAGGTCCATTTTGAAAAGAATAGAATTCTTCAATTTGATTTTACTAGAAAAAAAATTAAAAAAAAAATATCACAATTCCATTTAGGAATGTGAAAAAAATCCATCAAATATCCTATTATTTTCGCACTATTTCATTTATAGTCTCGAAGGAAACTTAAATAAATATGCAATATTACTGAAATATCATTGATAATATTATATGTATAATTTTAAAAATATAAAATAAATCTTCGTTTTTTTATTTGTTATTCTACATTTTACAATTTTTCTATTTCATAATAACTCATGACTTTCCATGCAACAAAAAAAAGTGAAATACATAAATATTGAAAAAAGAATATATTACCTTTTTGAAAACTAAAATCATTTATTGATATTACAAATGAAGAGAGAAATGTAAGTAGGTAGTATTTAACAAATTTACAATTCTTAATATTATTAAAAAAAAAAAAACAAAAGTGAAGAGAGAATGAAGAGAAAAAGAGATTTGGTGAAGTAAGGTTAGAAATTAATAAATGGAAGAGTTGACTTTAGAAATTTTTGGAATTTGAAAATAAATGAGTATGAAAATTGAATCACAGTGAAAGGACAAATCACAATAGGTAAAATAAAATAATTAAAAAAATATTAAAACGTGTTGCAGAAATACGGATCTGATGGGCTTCGCATGGAGCTTTATTGTGTAGAAATTTTCTGTTTCATTCACTCCAATACTAATAACTTTGGAGTGAAAGAGATAGCAAGCATTTGTCAAAAAAATTTCGTTAATTTTTGGTTATTGCATCTCCCACTTCTCCACAAAAAGTAAACAGGGAAATATTTTTTTGCGCATTAAATCTTCTTGCGAAACCCATAAAAATAGTCAACGATAAAATTTACTAAAAGCTAAATTGTATATTAAAAAAACACAAAAAAACAAACTGAAGCAATTTCGAAAATTCTACGGACAAAAAGGGAAAGAAATATCTTGCATTTACTATAATTTTATTTACTTTCAAAACATAAAACCAAAACTATTTTCTTCTATTTCTTTTCTTTTTTTCCAATAAGCAAATATATACGCGATAAAAGAGCAACATTGAAAAGTAAATAAATAATAAATCCAGGTAAATATTTGAAGTGAAGCTTTTCAAAAAAAAAAATATCTATATGAATGAAATTATTTAACGACGAAAGAAATTACATATTCGAAAAATTGCAAAAGAAAAAAATCAGTGTGAAAATTTTTGAATGATATAGACAAAAAAAGTCAAGTACAAAGTCTGGCTGAATCTTACTTTGGGAAATTTAAGAATTTTAAGTAATGCAGAAGAATATAGAATTGTGAAAAAAAATCCTCCTAAGAAAAAAGAGCATAATGGCGAAAAGAAAATATTGATGAAAATATTAGACAACCAATATTAACGTAAATTTAAATATGAAAAAATATTCATCAAAATAATTGTAGGAGTGAAAAGAAAATCCAGGAAAAGCCCTCAAGTTGGAACGCAGCATCAAATTTTTTCGGTATTTTCACAAGAAAGAAAGAAATTAAAATGCTATTTAAACATCATTCATATGGAATTAAATTTTGTATCCTATAAAATATTTGAGTCTGATGCTGTTCTCTGATTGGGTAGAGTTTGAAAGCACTCAAAGCTTTTAATGCTTTAGCCAATCAGAGAGCAAGATGTGAATAAAATATTTCATGGGATTAAATATTTAATTACGTATCGATAAAGTTTTACTGAAGAAAAAAACTTAAAGGTCTGACGGCTTTTGGCAGATTAGCCGTGAAATGGATTTGTGATTCAGGTGCTAATGTCTCCGGCACACCTTTTAGATCAGTAAAATTTCATGAAATAAAATTCACGTCTCTTTCTCAAAAGATTTCCATATGTTTACCCCATTCTTTCAGACCCAAAATTGGACTGAACTAAATTTAATTTGGTGTGATGTTCAAAAGAAGAAGAAGAAGAGTGCAAAAGAGTAGGATGGACATATGCAAAGATTTTAAGAAAGAAAGGGATGTGCATTTTGATTTTATGAAATGTTGCTCATCTAAAAGATGTGCAGAAGTCATAATGGCCTCTACACACTAGACACAATTACGTCCATATTGAAACAAATTACGTACGGCTTGTGCGGGAAAAACTTTTCAATATGGACATAAATTTCTCTAGTGTGTAAAGATCATAAGGTTCAGTTTTTATTGATCGTGTTAACCTTTTAAGGACGAGAAGGGCAAAAATTGAGGGTCAGAAAAAATCGTTTTTTCTGACTTTTCAGAGCAAAACATAACTTTGTATGGCCGTAGGAGAAATTTCATTTTTGGGTCACCGGTGACCCAAACGTCCTTAAAGGGTTAAACCGTTCCCCAAACATTAATTCAAATTATTTTTGTATTCGAAGAATGAGGCAGTTCATTGTGGATTACCTAAAAGCGCTACCTGTTTATAATAATAGGGGCTACTTTTATGCTCTTTTTACCAAGTTTCGTTCAGTTCAGTAAAATTTTCGGAAGGAAGATCCGTCCAATCACGGCATTACAATCTGTGGAGATTTCAAGCCAATAAGATTAAAAAGCTCACTCTTCTCCAGAGCTTTCAATACGCTTCGTGTCTTCCTCAATGGTCGAGTGATATCAAATATCACTGAGTTTCGTGATTTCACTTGAGTTTTCGAATCTTATAAACTTGGTGGAAGGGTTCCATGGTGCTCACACTAAAATTTCGAAGACATAGCACCAAACACTCTTCAGCCATCAGGAGACAACCTCAGTGACCCCTCCCGCCAAGTTTATTCAGGGAGTTCCGGCTTGAGTGAAAACGGACTGAAAGAATTTGATATGAAATGCCTACTGTTGGGAACTAATTTATAAAATCATTTACGTAGTGCTCCTAAATGTATGCAATAGTTTTTCACGCGGAAAATTTTAAATGCACTTTAAATTGGCGCCAGAAAAGTCTTGCATACATCACGGCGTTTCCGTAACTTATTCCAAAGATATCTCCTGCATATGCAATTTTACTGTGTCACTGGAGTTAATTCGCGACCTTTTTTTTGGTCCCGAAAAATTCTCTCAAAGCGGAATTCCCTGTAAGATTCTCCATTTAACGAAACCCAGTGATCTTTGACATCACTCGAACACTGAGGGAGTTACGAAGTGTGTCGAAAGCTCGAAAGAAAAGTGAGTTTTTTTAATCTTCTTGGGTGGAAAACTGCAGAGATTGTGTTGGCACAACCGGACGAAGTTTTCCTCCAAAAGTTCTATTGAAGCTAAAACGGCAATTTCTTCCATTAGAGTTTCGTTGAGTTAAGATGATTCGTTCAATTGATAAACCAACTTTGTTTACTCTAAAAAAAGTTTTGTCAAATTAACAAAAATAGTGTTTTAACAGGATGTTCTTGCATGCAGATATCAAAAGGTTTTGTCAAATCTCGGGACAGCTAGATCTTGTTACAAGTTTGTAAAAGGGATATTTTTCCATATCAATTGTGAGTAAAAGTTTTGTCAAATTGGTAAACAACATTCTTTTGACAAAATTTTTAGAAAATCCATTTGATCGCTTAACAAAACTTTTCAGAGTAGTGCCAATTGGAGTAACACTTTCAGGTTGAATGCATCATTAATCAGTAAAAAAATAACTTTTCACTCATACTTCTAAAGGCAAAATATAAATGAGCAGTATAAGTGGTTTTACTGACCCAATTTAACTTTCTACTGCACATTTATTTTATTTGCCTTTAAAATTATGAATAAAAAAATTACATTTTTTTATTAATGGATGGTGAATGACATTGTAAAATGGTTAATCGTTAATTGTAAAATGGAAAATTGATTTTTTCAACCTTATAATTTACTTCAGGCGAGAAGATTTTGTGGAAATAAATTAAGCTCACTGAAAGGAAGTACTAATAATTTTTTTTATTATTTTATTTATCTCACATTGGAGAATTTTCCATATTAATTTTCCTCTTATTACACGCAAGATTTTATAGCCTTAGAGATAGGCAGAAACGTCAGATTTTTTTTTAAAAAGGCAATTTTTGACGAAAATTACTTTTAGTGTGTAGACACCATTAGGGGAAAGTCCTCTCCCTTCGAACGTTTATACGTGATAAGCTAACTAATATTTAATAGGAATGTGTAAATCCCTTAGGAAAAATGAAAGAAAATTCACATTATTCGAAGGCATGAACGTTCGAAGGGAGAATACTTTCCCCTAAATTATTTTTGCTTGTAAGTTTTAATTACAACTGCCACTGGCAGTGTAATTTTGATAAAAAACATTTTTAAAGATAACGGGGTTTATTAATAATTGAACCGCATCACAAATCCATTGCAAAAGACTTTGCTCGTTCTACTGAAAAACAAACCTATCGAAAGGTAAAATTAAAAAGCCATTTTAAAATTTATTTAAAGTTTTATCGCGGATCTATCAATCTGACGTGACTTTAAGTAGTGACTGAAGTTTAATATTTTTAACTAGTGACAAAGTACTGAAAGGACAAATGATTCCCTTGACAAACTTATAGAAAGTTCGACTGGAAAGGTTAGGGATTGGTGGAGCTATTTTGAGTTGTGGGGCCACATTGATATACGATCTTTTCTAATATCTCTAAAGGGAATTGGACTTTAACGTAATGTAATTGAGATAGACAAAACAACAATTGTTGATCTAAATTAAATTATGACAAGGACCAGTTTCCTTTAGAAATATGCGAAAAATCGTATATCAATGTAGCCTAACCTCCCCCTACAAAAAAAAACAACTAAAAATATTTGTTCTCATGGAAATGTTTTCTACGGTCATATAAAATTTTCGCGTATTTCTATGACATTTTGATTTAGTTTATAGAAAAGCTTTAATAAAACTAATTTCGAATTTTTTCTATTCTAAATTAAATCCTTATGCTCTAAACAAAACATTTCGATTGGTAATAATTTGATTCGTTAAAATTGTGGCTAATTCAATGCCTTTAATGCTACATGAAAATGAAGCAGGTTTAGGGTCGAAGTGTCAACGTCATGACAACCATTAATATACTTGCTTTACGACTACAAAAAGAGTAGCATTAAATAAAATTTTATATATAGTATTTTTTTGAATTGGAAAAATAAAATTATTTAAAGTGTTTTTAATTCCGAATTTGGTTTTTCAAGATTAGATTCGAATTTGGGATTTTCGAACTAAAAATTAAGATCAGTGTAACATTTACAGATGATGCGTCGAGCTATTGTCAATCGGTGGTTTTCGTCTGTTTCCCATCCGATTGCCCGATTAACCCTTTAAGGACAAGAGGGTCAAAAATCGGGGGTCAGAAAATATCACTTTTTCTGACTTTTTAGAGCAAAACACAACTTTAGATGACCGTAGCAAAAATTTAATTTTTGGGTCACCGGTGACCCAATCGTCCTTAAAGGGTTAAAAATGGTGCTTACTGAGTTGAACTTTCTGTTAGTATGTCAAGATCAACACCCAAGTTCTAGTATACAGGGTTACTTCTGGTAATAAACCTAGAACTTTATCTATTTCCGAATTGAAAAGTTTCCAAATTATCTGAAATTATCTCGGTTTATTTTTCTTTAAAAAAAAACTATCATAGTGATGTATAAATTTTTCCAAATTCAATTTTGATGCTGCGCCGAAAGAAATCTAGAGATATCTATATAGGGTATGGAAAAAAATATCATTAAGAAATATTAAAAAAAAAAGTACTAAATGTTGTTACTGTATTAGTTGATTCATGATTTTCCTAATTGACGATAACAAATTGAGATTCACGAAGGCGAGATGGAGTTTGATGCAAAAGGTTAATTACAATGAAAATAACGAAGGATAAAAATGAATTATAAACTGCAAGAATGAGAAAAAAAAGAGAGAAATGCTTTATATGGAACAGTTATAATCTGTAATTTGCTTATTACAATTATTTATTGTACACTAAAGAGATGAGAAATATGAAAAATAAATTATAAAACCAGATGCAGTGTTCTCAAGAAACAAGCCCCTAAAAAAAACCCAAAGATTCCGAAAAAATCCGCAAAAAAACAGTCAAATGGGGAGATAATTAATTTTGTTCCCTCGAAATCAATTCTCAAGAGATGTTTTGGGATAATTGCCGGTTTCACTCCACAGAATCTTCTTCACTTCTTTTGGTTTGAAGAGTTGTTTTCTTCTATTTATTTTTAAATTGTCTAACGTGAGAATTGATAGGAGTTTTGAGGCACCTTCCGTTTGAAGAAGGTTGAAAAAAGGACAGCATAAAAAGTCTCATGGCTAAAAAGATGAACACGAACACAAAGTGGATGTCATTAGAGATCATAACAATGATCGGAGAACGAGCTTTAAAGAGATACCACAGTGATGAAAATTAAAAGGCTTCTTGAAACGCTCGATACTTTGTCCTAAAACTGGTAAGTAATATTTGACTTATAAATTGATGAAGTTCTTTCTCTGTCGATTTTAGAGTTTCGGAATTTTTTCAAATTGTTTTTATTTTCACTACACATTGTTTGTAATGAATTTTAAGAGCTTTAAAAATCATCATAATTTTTAACCGCTTGTCTTTATTGGGGTCTCGGTCTTAAGATATCTAGGTTAGCAGTCTACGCCTGCCGATCCTCCACCACTTCAGAAAGGTGTTCATGGTTAATTTCAAGGCGATCCTGAATTTGATTCAGCCACCTTGCCCTAGGTCTCCCCCGAGGTGGACGACAGAATACTGCGAAACAGGATGCAAGCCTGAAGTTACAGACCTCCTTACCCAGGAGACACGGGTTTTGGGATGGTTCGCGGTTTAGTATTCACTAAAGACTTCTCAAAAAAGACTTCTCAGACAAAAAATCCTATACGTGCCTTTAGCTATTTCCAAACAAAATATAGCCAGTTCTAGGACCAACTACAGCCATTCCCTATCCATATTCCCTATTGGATTTACTTACAGGTATTTACCGGTTTGTAACAATTTGAAAATAAATAATAACAATTCAGAATAACTCCAGTATTGTCCCAATCATTTGCGAAATTCTTTTTCTAGAACTATAATTATGTGGATTTTTAATGATTTCCTGTACTTTCGCTATACAGGGAGTTTACAACATTGTAGGGCTAGCAAAACGAAGTTGCAATTATTGTTAACTCCTTGCAATTGTTTATTCCTTGGCGGCATTTGGTTCACACCGTGCACATGTACAGTAGATTCTCGCTCAATCGGCTCTTTTTCAATAGGGCGAATAATTTTGTCGGTAATTTTCATGTTCGATTTTGAAGCAAATTCTGAGTGATTCTTTATAATTGAGCACTTTTTGTGGAATTTACAATGTCTTTGACGTCCAAATCACTCGATAATTCGGATGATATTTTGCCCCAAATGCCCAATTGAGAGAGAGTCTACTGTATGAAACAGTTGAATGTGGAGAATTCACCTTTAATCGATAACCAGAAAAAAGTTCCTATGACAAAAGCCAAAGTTTCCCTGTGAAACCTTATTAGGAAACAAATTTCAAAAAAAAATCATGATTTAACCACTAAAGGCACAAGAGAAGTCTATAAAAATATAAAACCTTTTAATTAAGTCACTGAGTAAGGTCCATACCGAGAAGGGTTGAAATCTTTCGATATAAAAATTGAAGTCCTTTGATTTGGGAAGAAAACATCCTATGACTAACATCGAAGAACTGAATAATGGACACAACCCCCTCATATTTATGCGCAATCCGATGTTTTTCTTGTGTTACTGCGGTGGGATTGAATGGGAATTATCTTCTTTGCGTTTCATGCATTAGGCCGAAGACTAAATTTTGAGCAGTATATCAAATAACTTAAAGTGTTTAACCCTTTTAGAACTAGTGGACACCGGTGTGCCAAACACAAAAATCATTTTTTCTGACTATTAAGAAGTCAAAATAACCTTCTTTAGTCAAAAAATTGTTTTCGTATTTAGAACATCGGTGCCCCACTCGTCTTATGAGGGTTAAAAGAAGTCATTGAGATTTTTATCAATAAAATCAAAGGCGAGATTACAGTTCAAGTTTTTAATTGGTTATGAACAACCTCCTGGCAAGTTGGCCTTGTTATGAATGATATAGTTTTAAAATTCAAAATCCAATATGAAGTGACAATTACTTTTGAAGATGATTCCATTCTGGATAGAAACGTTGATAAAATTACGAAAAATTCTAGAACATAAATTACACCGAAGGCACGCATTCGATTTCGTTGTTTTTATAAAAGATTGGAATGGTCAAAATCCATCAGAGAATAAGATTTTTATTTATCCTAAAAAGTAAAAAGCAAGTTTTGTAATTACGTCTGCCGTCGACTTACCAAAACCGGCTCCAACAGTAAACGGCAGAAAACCTAGATCAAGGGATGGATAAATGCCTCTCAGAGAGAACCGTAAGCGGGGAACGGCAAAAAGAGCCGATCTGGAATTAAAAATGAGCATTCGGCGTTATTTTGCTGAAAGAGAGACAGATCGGGACAAGTTGGCCAGAAATCGGCAATTCAGCAGATCGGCACTATTTTTTGGAAGAATCAACAGATCGGTACTCGAGTGAAGTGTGAGTGGACAGTTATCTTCCCCTTGACCTAGTTCGCAGGCCATAAGGCATAAGCATAAGGTGCTATGTTAATGTTAACTCTGCATATTCGACATAGAGGGAAGTGGGGCACCTTTGAATTGGGGCAGATCTGAAATTGAACTTTTTCCTCCAATTTTTAAATGAAACTGGACCTTATTATGATATAATTTAGCTGAACAAACCAATTGCGAAGCTAAATTAGATCATGATAAGCATCAATTCCATTTGAAAATAGGAGAAAAAAACCCAATTTCAAAGCTGCCCCAATTCAAAGGTGCCCCACTTCCCCCTATAATTATGCTAATCCTAATTTCACCGTCTAACGTTTAAGAGTCACGGCAGGGTAGCATCACAAAAATTGTGACTCTTCATGTCGTTGTAGTTTTGTGCGACAGGTCAGAGAAAAGTAGGAAAATATTTGTGCAGAAAATCTCATTTACTAATTCAAGAAAAATACTGATTTAAAGTAATATGACTAAAATACATTTATTTTTTGCTGAGAGATATCTTGTTATACTTTGTAAATTTTAGTTTAGAAAATTGAAAAAATAGGTGTTAGAAGGAATCACTCCTAAAAAAATAAAAGTGTGAATTTTAGGAGCGAAAAGAGTTTCAAAATCTTTATATTTTCTCATTTTGCGTCTAAACTAAAAAGAATAATAAAGATCGGATGATATTTTTGACTTTATTGGACTATATAATGAGTCTAGAAACAGTTATCTCACTAAACTTCTTTTTGTACATTTAAAAGTCGGGCGTTACAGAGTTAAATAAAATAAAATTAAATAAAGCCAAGCTCAGATAAATTTTGAATTAAATTAAATTAAAACTAAAGGAAAAATAAGGATTTAACACGAATCATAAGATTAAGATAAACTCGGTGGCAGCTAAAATTCCGAAAGACAAAATCCCGAATGCCAAAATCCCGAATGTTCAAAATCCTGAAAGGGATGAAATTATATGGGGGAAAATGTTAAGAATAATTTTCCAAGACACCGAAGATTTCCCTTTGCCTCCAGCAAGCGCAGGTGCAATCATGGGAGTAGCTATGACACTTTTAAGAATTCGGGACTTTGGCTTTCGGGATTTTGGCCCATTCAGGATTTTGACTTTCGGGATTTTAGCGTTCGGAATTTGGCTTTCGGGATTTTTTCCTTCTGGATTGTGACCGGGACTCGATAAACTTGTGATTTAAATTTACGCAATATTTACGGAAAGGTGTTTAGCTACCAAATGTTACTAATCTTCGAAAATAGCAATTGTTTAATTTTTTCTAAAGCGGAATTTATATTTTGTTAATAGAACTAAGAGAATTAATAGAACTGGATTTTTGTTTTCTGAAAATATTCCAAATTTGAAGGTTGGCAACATTTGAAAATAGATTTCCTTTCCTTACTGATTTTCTAATGAATTGCTCAGAAACCAGAAGAACTGCTCGAAGAGTAAAATTAATTCAAATTAGAGTGAAGATTCAACAACTTGTATTTTACCCATTTATTATCCGTTGGGATTGGTATAGTCGTATTGAAAATTCCGAATGACAACTGCAAATAAATTCGATTGATTTAATTAGTTGAGAAATAATATCAATAGCGTCCTAAATCATTAAAGACTCATTTCATTCCGGTCTTATACAAGAAATTTTGACTCAAAACAAAATCCAAGAATGAAAGAAATCGGTTAACATAATCAAAAACTCAAAGTTCTTAACCGATTGGTCTTCAGATTTAAGAGGTTGTATACAATGGCTTCCCTTCAGAGTTCGAGCACTAAAGACACCGTGCAGAAATAAAAGAAATGCAAAACACCGAAAAATTGTTGCATTTTTCTCTTGGGATTCGCGGGTGGTCCCATTCTTGTCTATGATGGTACGATGGACCAACACGCAGGCACACAAATGCATTAATGCGAAACAAGAAGCCAAAAACGCGCCGAAGATCGCTCCTACGACACCAATAGACCATTTCCCAAGCTTCTCCATAGTCTCCCACACTAACAATCCTTTTTGCCCAGCAACTCTGAATAATTGAATTCATTCGCTTCTATTCCTCTTTCGCATCCCAGCAGAATCCCACCGTGAGATCCAATGGGCGCAAGAGGGACAAGAGATCGCGATCGAGTGAAGATTGTGGAAGGCAGAGAGATGGAAGAGTAAACAGTAAGAAGCTGTGATCCGAACCGCGCGTGCCTCCAACTGACTGTGTGGTCTCCCGGTGAAGTGTTGATCGTTTGTACTCAAGATCATACTAATCCCTGCAATTGTGATTGTGGAATGTTTCACGAAATTGACTAAAAGGTGACAAATTTCCAAGACGACCCAACAAACTTGCGTGTTATAGAAGTTTACAAGATTTCTGAAGACTGAGCTATCAAGTAAGGGAAACAAAATGGTAAGTTTTTACTTGATAACAGCATTTTTCATTTCTATATTAAATCGGAGAAAGTCTATGACAAAAAAATATTCAAGATAAAATTTAGTTTATTCTATTGCCCGTTAAAAATAAATCTACATTAAGGTTATCAAACAAAATTTAATTTTTAAAATCGAAATTAGATTGGATATCAAGCTTCAATGGCGTGAAAATATTAAATTTATTCGAATATTCGTTTAACGTTCAAGTTTGTGAGATATTTTTAAATTGGCAAGGAAAGCTTCATACAATTTTCGTTGGTTTTTAAACCTTTCAGGAAAGAAAATAGTTTCATCAACCAAAACTGACCGAACTACATCTAGAAAATAGTTTCCCTTTCTTCGAATTTATTGAAAATTTCGTCTATTCAACGTAAAAATTGCATATTTTATATTTATTTAATTTTCAGTTTTTTTTAAATACCATTGGGTCATGGCATGGGTGAATCAAAAAATATATATTTTTGTTATGTTTTTTTTACAAAATACAAAAAGTGAAATACTTAGTCCAGTGAAATACTTAGTACTTATAATCCAGCTCAGTCTCTAAAAATAAAATGTACAGAATGTCGTAGTCTGTGACAATACTGAAATCTTTCAGTTTTTCTAAAATTAATAACGTGATACAAAAACCTAGATCAAATCCTTTATCCTTTATAGTGCTAAATCCCGGTAGTGTCAATCTTAAATAGTATCATTTTTTTTTTACTTTGAATTAAATTCCGTTTTAATTATGTTTGTTTTTTTTTCCGAAATTAAAATGGAACCTTTTGATTTTTTTAAGTTAAAGATCATCAATTTTAGGGGCGTATTTTTCAACTGATTTAATAGAGTTTGTATCCCAGAGAAAAGTCTTAAAATTTCCAACGCTGCTGTAACGGTTTTATAATTGGTAAAGAGTTGGTAAAGCCACTGTAGTTAATTTCTCTTTCCCGAATATTGTTTTTTGTTGACCAAATATTTATTACTGGTTTAGAGGTCAAACGGTGAGAGATATCGATTTCTGATTTTCGATGACCCCTCCCAACATAATTCGAAATGATCTAAAATCTTTTTTTCATTTTTTGTTCTATATTTCTTTCTTAAAAAGTCCCACAAATCACTACCACGAGCTTCATAGTCAATTTTTCATTTCCTAAATATTTTTCAAACAATCAAAGATCCTGCTTAAATCGGTACACCGATATACACCTCAAAAAAATACTTAAAGGGCAGAGTATTATCTCGTGAGTTCAAACAAACCGAAAAGCTGGGCCTCATTGCCGTCTCTTTTGTTAAGTTTCTCATTTTTCTCATTATGTTAAAAACGATACCACCCGTATAGTAACAGGGTGCCTAAAGGGCACTCCAGTGGACAAACTCTACATCTTAGCAGGAATTGCTCCACCAGGAGTGAGGAGACAAATCATCTCCAGTAGAGAGATGTCCAAGGTTCTTTCCGAACCAAGGCATCTTCTCCACGGTCACAAAAAACTAAGAGCAAGGCTGAAGTCTCGCAAGAGCTTTTGCCACTCTGTCAAACCACTTGACAAATCTCCGGAGGAGGCCGGACTTAATCTGTGGAAGGAAGTCTTTCCACCAGATTTTGTCGAACTAAAGGAAGACCTTCCTCCTGGTGGTGACCAAGACTGAAAGACATGGAAGTCTCTCAATCGTTTGAGAAGCGGCGTAGCGCGTTCGAGAGACAACAGGCAGCGATGGGATTTCACCAATTGTGACGTCCTTTGTGACTGTGGGGTGATCCAAACCACCCCCCATTTGTGTGTTTGTCCGTTGTCCCCTGCCCCTTGTGGAGCAGAAGATTTGATGTCGGCAAGTCCGCTTGCCATTGACATAGCCCTTTTCTGGGCAAAACATACTTAATTTTTTTTAAAGCCTCGACACGATTAATAATTATGTTAAAGAAAAATAGATTTATGAAATTTATTTTGATCGACAACTGCTAGAAAACGTCGTTTTCAAGTTGTTAGTCCTGCAAATATTTTTTTCGTTTTAAAAGAGTTAAACTGTGTTTTTAATAGGCTCATATTTTTTCTAATAATAAAAGTACATTATGGTTTTTGATTGAGCTTATGCACACAACGTGAGGAAATTCCAGCCTTCGATTAATTGAGAATGAATAAAGTTGCTATAGGGAGAAGTGGGACACCTTTGAAGTGGGGCATTTTTGAAATAGAGCTATTTTCTCCTATATGTAAATGGAACTGAGCCTTACCATGGCATATCACTTTATTACATGAACCAATTGTGAAATTAAATTTAATTACAATAAGGCTCAGTTTCGTTTTGAAACAAGTGGAAAAGTTATATTTCAAAGGTACCCCAAATTCAAAGGTAACCCAGTTTCCCCTATTCATGAAAAGAAAATAAACAAATTTAAAAAAAAACAAAAAAAAACTATTAAAATATTCAGATTTTTTAGTAGTACGAACAAGAATTTAAATTTATTTGATGATGAATAATTTTATTGCTCCCTCTGCAAACTAGTGCTTAGGGAGTAAATTTATTTGAGATTAAAGGAAATTACAGTTTTTTGAAATTATAAATATGTAATAAAAGATCATAAAAATTATCATTTTAAATTTTATTTAAGATGTCTTATTTTTATTTAAAAAGTTAATTCGTCTTTTTTGTCTTCTCCTATTTTTTTTTCATAATTTGTTGTGTTTTCCTGTTTATACAATCAATTTTAAAGATTGCATATATTATTTTTTTCAAAAATACAAACATTTATTAAGTTAAAAATTAGTTAAGAAAATGAATTTTGATGAATTTCTGATTCAAAACCAGTTGGGACCAGTTTATATTTTCCCGGGATTCCAAGACCTTTCAAATGAAGCTAAATTTATCTAAATCGGTTGAGAGATATGCTCTCTAGAGTCTTATTAACGTTTAAACTTGAAAAATCGAGAGAGAGGCATTACAGTGCTCTCTATGTAGGTTTCGTGCATTAAACCTGAAACTTTTATTGTGATAGGTATTTCACACCTAGAATGACGAAAATGAATTTTGATGAATTTCTGATTCAAAACCAGTTGAGACCAGTTTAGATTTACCCGGGATTCCAAGACCTTTCAAATGAAGCTAAATTTATCTAAATCGGTTGAAAGATATGCTCTCTAGAGTCTTATTAACGTTTAAACTTAAGAAAATCATCAGTGCTCTATGTAGGTTTCGTGCATTAAACCTGAAACTGTTATTGCGATAGGTATTCCACGTCTAGAATGACGAACCTTTTGGCTCTTCTTATACTCTTTCATTCGTTTCCATTTCTCATCCTTCGCGTGCCATCTAGTGTGTGGTCCCATGAAGTATATCTTGAGCGCGCTTTTATCCGGCTGCTTCTCACACACAATTGCAGGTCATTAACTACTTGTATCTCCTCATTTGTATACCATTCTGTCAGCGCCGCGCGTGCCTGAATGTGTGTGGTCCCGGATCGTTTCGTCGGAGGGAGATTTGTTGGCTTCCCGGTGCTAAAGAGGCCGCTCAAAGAAGGGGAACCTCAGCAGAGGCGAATGTGTGAATGTAGGGGAAATCAATGGGAGCTATATATGTATATAGCAAGAAAGATTCATTGAGCAGAAGATGGCTTTTTGCAGCCAAAAACTCCAAAATTTTTAGTATGTCACAGCGTTTAACTGGAGAGGAATTCCATCCACTCAAAAATTAAACGATCTGCTGCAATTGAACAGGGGCTCGCATAATTTTCTGGGAAATTCCAATGGTAGATTTAATATTTGTAAATGCACTCAAATGTGCAGCCACGAAATAATCTCAACGACGACTTATTGGTTTTCGACGGTCAATTAATTAAAATCAACAACACGATCTCTTGTCAATTACATGGTGATTGTGCGTAGTTAATTGTGTTTATCTCTCTCGCCCTCCAATGTAAATTTCACTGCATATTTATTCAAGCTTTTTTTCTGTCTCCTCATTCTTCATTCCTTCCTCATTCATGACACACGATAAAAATCTCCATTTACCCCGATCTGTTGGGCTTTTTTCTCATCCTCCTCATGACCACAATTTCCCATGCAAGTGAGATCCAGAAGAGACATTCCAGGATCGCCTCTGGGGCCTCTTACACTTTATGGAGGCTCTTCCGAGAGAGAGAGAAAAACGTGCGATTGGAATAAAAAAAGCTTTGAAATGATTTTACAGCCACAAATAATTGTGCAAAATAAATTCATTTAAATTTAAAGAGATATAATTGTTATATATGGCAGTAAAACAATAATTTTAATTAGGGAGAAATGAACATAAAATCACAAATAATACTAGCAAATTATAGCCTTTCAACTTTTTATATAATTAAAGATTTAAAGACATACCGCCCGTTCTCTCCTGAATCATACAAAAAAAACTAAATTTCCCCAGAAATATTAAAATAGGGGGAGGTTGGGCTACTTTGAGTTGTGGGGCTATATTGTTGTACGTTTTTTCGCATATTTCTAAAGGAAACTGGGTTTTAACATGATGTAATTTGCATAAACAAAATAATTGTGTATCTAAATAAAATAATTGTAAGGACCAGCTTCATTAAGAAATAGGCGAAAAAGTCGTATAACAATTTACCCCCACAGCTCAAAGTAGCCCGACCTCCCCCTACTTGCATACTATGCACAATAAAACTTTAAGAAAACTTCGCATGATCTTTCCCTAGTCCACCTCTGATTGGAATAAAAAAAAATTAAGTAAATTTAAGTGTAAAAGTTCTCACTGTTGATTGTAATTGGATTCCAGGTGATTGTTGAAGCTATTAGGAAATGGTTAAAATTGTTTCTCTTTAGTCGCTCTCAAGTGATTTTACATATAAAACACCTAATTTGAGATTAAATTCAGAGATTCTAATATGTGATAATTTATAAACATGCGAGAGAGTGAATTGAATTTTATGGCATCTCATTTTCGAAAGAATTCCGAGCGGGTTCGTCGTCTGTATCGTTGATGTCTTCCGTTTCTATTGCTGTAATTTCCATGCAAAATCTATCATAGATTTTCTCTAATGCTCTGAGCTTTCAGAATCCGTTCTTTTTTGGCTCTGTCTATTGGTGAAATGACTATTTCACAACATAAAAGTGTGTTCAAATAAGTTGAAGCAATGAAATAGCCTTGGCTTTGTACTTGAGCTAGTTGACACCTTAACGAATTAGAACTTCCCTCCACAGTGGGGTGGCTTCTTTTGGCATTTTTCCGAAGATGTTTTATGTTGTATTGTTTCTCTGTGAAGGTTACAAAGTGATAACAAAAGACTTGTTTGTCCAACACTCTTTTGCTAAATCGAATTGTATTCACTTTTCGAAAATGTTTTGCATTCTCACTTTTTATCAAGGTATCATTGCGAAGGTATTGCTAAAAGTAGTTTAACTTATAGAAGGTGTGATCCTTATATTACACTTTGGAAACGTTTTTGAATGGCGTTTAACCCGTTTTATTTCAGCTTACTCTGATAAAAAGTCTTGTTAAATGAACACATGGATTTTTTTCAAATTTTGTCAAAAGGATGTTACTTAACAATTTGACAAAACTTTTCTCGCATTTTATATTGAAAAAGACCATTTTGACAAACTTTTAACAAAATCCAGTTGGCCACCAATTTGACAAAACTTTTCAATATTCTGTGAAGAACATACTTTTGACAAACTTAAACAATTTTTTTTTTCAATGTAGGATTTAGTTCTGGTCCCAAAATTATATTTTTCTTTTAGTCTTTCTTATATGGCCTCTTAAGTTTTCCTAAAATCTGTTTCGTCCAAGTGAAGGTAAAACCTCAAATAGACACAGGGTGATCTTCGAGAATGTTTAGTCTGTAAAATTTGGTAGTAAAGATTTATCCCAAACTGTCATACATTGAGGACTCAGCATCATCAATTAGAGGTCCTTTGCATAAATTTCCTTTATCTAAACCTTTACTGCCAAATTTTATAAGCTAAATATTCTCGAGGATCAGCCCGAGTCTATTTGGGCCATTTGGGCCCAAATTTTCTACTGCACTGAGATTTACTTACTTAAGTGGCACTTGGCACTACGCCCCTTTGAGGGACAAGGCATTCGCCACTATACCTCGCCATTGTTGGTGATCCGCCATTCTTTAAGGATCAGCCACTACGTCTTTCCATCTCTTACTGGGATGGCCTCACGACCTTTTTCTCTCCGGATCCAGATTCCATAGTTCTTCTGGTATCCTCTGACAGAGTCAGACACCCGGTACACGGTACACATGACCAAGCCAGCTCATCTACTCGACTGAATAGGACATAAAGTTGAGTTCTCCGTATATACAGCTGCTCCAATTTATAGTTTAATTTTAATAAGATTCTGAAATCCTCCGTTGTAGTTTTCACGGGCGTAAAATTTCACGTATCCTACATAGGATCTGTCTCTCGAAACCCAGTAGTGACCTTGACCTCTCTTCTGCGCGGGTAATCGGAGCCACTTCAAGATCCTATGTGAAAATGGGTTATGATCCTGATGTATATTTTGGTTTTCGATAGCCAAGAGACGTTCCTGGAGCAGAATACTGCTGAGAGCGCGTAGAAATACTTGCTTTCATTTGCTAGTGTCTCAATTACTTCTGTTTTGACTTCATTGCCTACAGTCAAAACCGAACGTATTTAAAATATTTGACCACATCAAAGTTTCGTTCGTTTTTTCCCTTGTTAATCTTGAGTCCCATCCCTTTCGTCGTTACAGCCAGTTCGATATTCGATATATCACAGGCTAGTTCGTCAGCATTTGTTGCAAGAGGAGACGTACATATCGTAGATAGTAAACCAACGCAGTTATTACAACAGTCGAAGAAACCGCCGATATTATCAAGAATTGTGCTTGCGCTCGTAATCTTGTATTAACATTCAAGTCATCCCTTACTTTGTCCGACAACATCTCTTAAACAAATCAATATTACATGGAACGCTCAGAACGTTGGTGCTGGTTCGTCCAGTTACTCATTAAAGGCAGTTGTCTTCCTGTTAGAACTGCAAACTTACCAAGCTTAGCAAAAGTCTTATAAGGTCAAGGGCTGAACTATTTTTTTCGTAGCAGACTCTTAATCCTTTAAAAAATATATGATACTATTATCGGATACATTTTATAACTACGTCCGATATGTTTGTGCTTTAGACCCTTGGGACCTTGTCTCCACGCTTCGTCTAAGAACGGTACTACCTCGTTTCCGTCTATAATTACAACTGGAACACCCGAACATTTAGGTTAACTTCTGACCTGATTTCGAGAGCATTGGATAGAAAACGGGTACTCATTTCTCAAGAACACTTTTTAACCTTCTATAACTTTCTTGTTAGGAGGGCGGGTGGTTTTATTCAAATCCCTTATTCATAACGATAAAAGATTTTGGGATACAATGAAATGACAAAGTCCTAATATCGTTTTGCAATCAGTGTTTATTTCTTTTAATTTCATCCTAAACCCTAGTTGAGTTTAGATGAATCCTGAATGAGTTACCATTCTAGTCAATGTAATACACACATTGTAGGATGAGTTGGCTTTGTCTTCTTGAAGTTTTGAGGTCTACTTCTAAAGGTTATTCAGTCCGGGTTATCCTCATTTTTGCGAACTTGATGATCAGCCTACCGGAACTTTTTGAAACGATTGAGATGTATTCGTTTGATGACTTGAAGACGTTCCTCTTGATAATGCATTTACAGTATACCTCATATCCGGGTTCTGGGATTGTCCTTCCCTTATATGGGTTTGACAATAAAACTGTATCCTAGGCTATCATATACTAAGGGGTCAGGATCATCGTCTATAAGTCTTTTGCAGAGATATTTCTTTCGATTGAGTTACTGATCTATTCAAGACAAAAAGATCAGTAACTTTAAAGTTGTCCTTTCCATACGGTGATACTCTCCATAACTGGTGTTGAGTTGCTTAAATTCAAAGATATTACGCTGAGATATTAGACCAATCATTGATACTTGACTAAATCGCAGCATATCAGTAGCTGTGCATATGAAACATCTCAGCTAAAGCTACTTAAATGATTTAACATGCATCATTTAATAGATTTTTAACATTTTGTTCGTTACTAAATTTCATTGAGATATACTTGAGAAGTTTTATGGTCTCAAGAAGTCGTCGGTTGCCTCAGCAACTGTGCTAACTGCATTTTTGCGATTTTCAGGTTTTTGCATATTCTGATATTACTGAATTTTCTCTATTAAACTACGTTATTTAAAAAGTTTGTAATTTTCTCTATACAGAGATATTTTTCCGTGAAAATGTTCTAACTGTACTATAGTCACAAAAATTTCTCTGCAACTGCGCTATCTACCAATTTTTCTGCAGTTAGCATAAAAATACACTGAAAAAAGGCGCAATTTTTTTGTCAGCAACTGTTCTATTTGCAGTTTGTCATTTCTATCCATCACGACTCTCCATCAAAACAAGGTAAACGTTTGCGATTTGTGATTGAGTTTTTCGCGATTGTTGTGCAGGTGAAAGCAAATTAGTGATTTCGGAATTGTAAGTCTTCGTTTCATTTTTTTCTTTGTAAAAATGCTTATTAATTTACTTACTAAATTAGGATTTTGTGAGAAAAAAAAAACAGGAAAAATGTTACGCAGGAAGAAAAATCATAAAGCAGCTGATCCACGTCCAAAAGAATGCAAGAAGGAATGGAAGAAGTATCTACATTGCGGGGAAGGCGTTCTTGGGCGATCTACGATCGGCAGATTCTTCCAACACGGGGTATACGATAACCTGGCTGAATTGTAATAAACATATCCCGATACGATTAATTATAATAATAATCAGGATGAACCAGATTCATCTCCTCATACTCTCATTCATGTAGTCGATAATTCGCAAGAGATGTTCACGAGTGAACAGGGTTCATCTGGCCAGCCTGAAGTCAAAAATGAGCCACATATTTCAAACGATAGATCACAAAATTCTCTGAATAGTCACCCTGGAGCAGAAATTTTCACAGCAGATGTTTTATTAACCGAAGGTAAGAATATGACTATGATTTTTTATTATTAAATTTTCAATAAAACAGGCGTTTTTTTAAATTTCTAATCACATTCTGTTGTTTCTGATCTTTTTCAGTATTTTTATTTTAGAAAATCTTGACATAGCGTGTAAAAAAGAGATCTCGTCCAGAATCATGGGTCCAAAATCGACGCATAAAGTACAGGAAAGCTGGAATGTAAATAACAGCTAACGGAGAAGGAAAATAAAATTTTCATACACAGAGAAAAATTTTGACTCTAAATTTATGAACTAGGATCTGGGAACTTAACTAATTTGAGAACCTGGGAACTTAAATTGGACGTGAATCCCCGAGACGTTTAAGTTTAGAAGCTCTGATTGAGAGAAATGGGCTAGAATCCCTAGCTCTTTCAGTTAAAAGATCGGGAACTTAAGTTCAGCATTAGCTGGAAAATGAAAAATGTCTACAGATTTGCAAATTGCAACTAAAACTAAATGATCAAGGATTTAGAATTAGGGCATTGGCATTCATTGAATGGGATTTGAAATTAAATTCCTGGGTGTTTCTGTTTAAGAATTTTTCATTTTTCTGTGTGTATGAATTTTCAAAAGAAAAAAAATGATGATACTACGTGCAGAAATTGAAAATGGATAAAATAAACAAAATGAAAAGTCAGAAATAAAATTGATATCTCATAATCAAGTATTCTTTTAATATGATCATTTAGAACTTTTAATTGCCATATTTTTTTTTCAATATGGCCAGAACAATTTTATAAATTCCTGTCACATATCTGGTGCCAATTTCCTTTTTCCATGCTTATTCTCATGTGATCCTTAAGCTTTGTGAAAGTATCCCCTTTCTTCTTTATATATCAGAGATCGTTTATTTCCTAAATAAGGTAAAGTACCTTTATTCGACCGGGTTCCTCTATTCGACCGGTGGTTCAATTTTTGAATATTTGATGGTGAATTTCATCAATTTCTATGAATTTGTCACTGATTCGTATTATTTAAAGAATAATTGACCTATTAATGTTAGATCATACACAAAATATTATAGCAAATATAATTAAATTGAATAAATAAATCTACCGGTCGAATAGAGGAACCGGTCGAATAAAGGGTACTTTACCTTATTTCACTTTCAGATTAACGTGACACTTTTAGGAGGAACCGTTTGTAGACTTTGCAGAGATCCATGAGAGCAAAATAGTGTTGATAAAAAGAAAACACACTCGGAAGATAAATTTTGGAGTAAATTTCAAATGACAATAAAATGTTGCTCTACACGGAGTCAATAGAATAAAAAAAAAGAAAATTCTTTCCTTGTTAGGTTTTGACTGTGATAAACAATTGTGCTATCTGCAAAAATTCCATACATTGCAGATAGACTTTTGAACAACGATGTTAGTTAGCACAATTGCATATTGTGTATTCTTTTAGGAAATGCTTAATTTTTAGTGTGCATAATCTACTATTTTCCAATTTCTTTGCATTAATAGACAGATTACTTGATGGTCTTTCGATATTTGTAATATAAAATAACTCATTCGGGGTTTGATTTTTATTAAAATGTGATTAAAGTAAAAAAATGGTCTCCTGAAAAGTTGTCAAAATGCAGTTAGCACAGTTGCTGAGGCAACCGACGAAGTGTAAATCACATTCTGTACTAACATTTGTTCGAGATGCTGTAAAAGATAGTCTTCGTGGTGCAATGAAGTATCTTCTCATGAGTTCATAAACTTTATAATGAGAGACTTAGAGAAATATAATGACGTTCTTCATTTCAATGAGATATTCCTGAAGAAAACCGAGGTGCAGAGATTAACTGAAAAAATCAATGAATTTTTGAGTGTTGTAGTTTGTTTTCTTAAAGAGATGAGAAATAATATGCAAGACTTGTAAAGATTAAAAGTTTTGACTTGACTGTGACATTTTAATGAGAAAACCAACAAAACGCCATGAATACCACCAAAGGATAAATCCATTGATTTAGAACCCTTCTCATGGCTGTCTTTCGGAAATGAGGAGATTCTTTTTCTGTCCATTCTGCATATACTTGAGGAAAAATACCCAAAAGGATGTTGTGCAAATATGGGAAAAATCTCTTTTTAACACTGTGTCGGTCTTTCTTGGACACCAGGCTTGACAAAAAGCGTTGATTTTTTATGTTTTGTTGTAATATTAGAAAAGAAAAGTTTACACTTGGTGTCCACCAAAAGAATGGAGGATGAAGAGGAGTAAAAAAAAGTCAAATAGTATACCTCAAGGAATCAGGATATTTATTTTTGTCTTCAATGTTTAATGTTTGTTGACCGCATCCTTTTATACGGGTATTCCTTTTTGTGCCGAAGTCAAAAAAAAAATTATTTCTTTGCTCTGCACTTTTTCCCTTTGGTCCTCTTCTTGTCTCTTGGTTTAGAGTGTGAAATTGGTAAGAAATTTTACAGGAAGAGGAGAATCCCTCAAATATTTATTATTCCCTTGACTACAAGATATTTCTCAAAACCGAAAAAGCAAATCACATGAAAGACGAGAATTAAATTTCGAACGAGGAGAAGAAGCTCCCATCAGAAGCACTCTGAATTACAAATCTCTTAGTTGTTAGTCCCATTGATTATGGTGACTCCAACACAAGACACCAAAGTGAGAATCCGGCTGACCAAATAGATTTTCTCTTATACAAAAGATATCTGGAAAGCAAGGAGCATTTTTATGTACTAAATAGACACAATGATGAGTAGCTTCTTTCTTTTTCATCTCAGATGCATCTTTAACTCTCGCTCTCTTTCTCTTTCTTTTTTTTCTTACCAATGTCTTCTACATTTGTGAGGCTGTGTTCATGTATCGTTCGAAATGTTCATGGACCAAAGGTACATGGCCAAGCCAAGGCTTCGCGGGATAAAAGAATGGCACTTTTTTCTTAGCGCTAATATAAGAAAGTATTATAGAAAATAAATTATGTAGCATTAAGTAAAAAATTAAAATAATCGCAAGGGTTATAGCTAGTTACTGTACTTACAGCCCTTTCACACGAATTACTTTTTTACATTACATTTTTTTGCAAAGTTTTGGAAAGATTTTTCTAAACCTTTTTTATAAAAATTCTCAAATCAAACCATAACTGTTTTCACTTATTCTTTAAATAAAAATAAAGGACAAGCCTTTTAGGCTTCGTGCTGCTACTCTGGCTTCGAACACTTCATATTTTTCCCATGCTCCTTCAATGAATTTGACCTGAGTTATTCAGAATATGTGTCACTTAGGGGAAGGGCTTGTAATTCGGTACAGGGTGCATATAAGCGTCAATATCCTAAGTTTGAAGTGTAATATTTTCAGTACACAATTAAGTTTTTCTTACTTCCTTTTTAGAAGTGTTTTTTGGAAACTTCATAAAAAATATATCGTCTTTGTTTTTTGGAAATTTGATCTTGATACGTTTGTAAATGAATAAAAAAAAAGTAGGCATGAATTTGACTGTAATTTTGAACACTTTGCTTGTAATTTTAATCACCTTGCTTGTAATTTTGGACACTTTGCTTGTAAGTTTGGACCGTTCATCTACCTTAATATGACACCCATTGTTTTCACTTGCAAGAATCTAACGTACCAAGTTCTCTTCATGTTTATGATAAGGAACGGTGGGATGTTCCTAGGAGCCCCGAAACTTTCCATTTAATTCATTAGTTGACTTCTATACTCCAAGTATTGATATTCACACAGACCCTTGCCTTTCCGGGACTCTTTTAACGATTTTAGCACTGCATCGTGGAGCTCCTATATTCTAGTGATGATCATCCTTTGTTTCTTTATGCAAAATAGCAAGCATCTCCTCACTGGTGAATCTCTGACAAAATTGTCTATTTTTCACACGAAAAACGTAATTCACAAGGCAAATCTCACAGTAAGTGAAATGAACCATTAACGTGAATTAAAACAATATTTACAGAATATTGAATTGACTTACTTTAAAATATCGAAGAAAAAATATTAGTAGGGTAAATTGGTACAAGTTGGACAATGGCAAAAGTTGGAAAATTTCGCTGGGACAAGTTGGACAGGCAATTTTTTCTTGATAAATACAGTACTAAATTTTAATTAGTATATTTTTCTATGTTATAGTTTAATTATTTGGTTCCTTGTGATGCAAATAAAGTGAAAATCCATTCATATGAATAAGATTTAACGTATAAAATTCTCACCTCAATTGACAGTGTAACTTTTCACCGTCGAAAAAATACATCGATCGGCCATTTTTTCCTAATAAAAACACAAGAAGAGTGACTTTGGTTTTTCGGTTCTGTTGACATTTCTCAATATTTCTGGCAAATTTTAGTGGAATAAAGTGTTTAATCTCGATAGTTAACGGTACGTAATGGTTTTATTTGATATAATTACTAACTGTATGAAGAAAAAGTGCTTATTTGAAGCATGAGCAAAAGTGACAAGTTGGACATCCGGAGATACGATTGTATTGCAGGGGTTTTCTTTTTATTTCAGATAGGTAAAAAGGCAAATAAATTGAAAAAGTACAAATCCTATACTCAAGATCAAGTGAACAAAGCACTGGAAGCTTTTCGTCAAGGAAAGTCACTAAGTCAGGTGTCAGTATTATTTGGGGTGCCAAGAACAACACTTTTTAATAAGCTGACCGGGAAATGTCCGGAAGAATGCTCTGGGGGAAGGCCTCCTACGCTGCCAAAAGATATAGAAGATGAGCTCGTTGAATGGATTTTAGGATGCAGTGACAAGTGGCATCCTATAACAAAAGATCAAGTCCTCAACACTGAGCAAATTATTTGTAAGAAGTTCAAGATTGTCAACGAGTTCACCGATGGAAGGCCGGATACTCTTGGTTCAAGAGCTTTTTGAACAGATACCCAGAATTGAGACTTCGTACACCAGAAGCATACACAACCCAAAGAGCTGGTATTACCACTGAGTGGTTTGAGAAAACTCATGAATGTTTAAAATCCAAAGATCTTCTGGAACTTCCTCCTGATCGCGTCTTTAATCTTGACGAAACGGGTGTAATGCTTTCGCCCAAAGGTGGACAGGTATCTATTATTATTCTATGGAGTTTTTAAATTCATGTTTGAAGTTCTTTGTGACAATTCGTATGATTAAAGAAAACTAAAAGAAGAGGCTATGCAAGAAAAAAAAAGAATTAGACTTCAGAAACAGGAAGAAAGGTTCAAAATAAAAGAAGAAAAGGAGCAAAGCAAGAAAATTAAAATATCCAAGAAAAAGATTTAATAAAAAATATATATCTAAGCCTTAATGTTTTTTACTTTTTAATTATACACTTTACCCTAGTGGTACAATTGATTCAGTGTGTATGGCATTCAGTAAAAAATCTTGAAACTTGCATAACCTTCCCCTACGCATTGTCCAAATTCCCACGTCCAACTTGTCCCACCCTGTCCAAATTATATTGTTTTGCACTCACGTATTTTTCTTGTATTTAAGAACTTTTCAAACTGTTTTTCAAGAATTTCCATGAAACGGTAATATTCTAGAAAAATCAAGGAGCAAATTTATGTATGTCATCAGGGAAAAATGTATTTATAATGTCTTTAATCTTGTATCAAAGTTCGAGCCTCTGGAAATTGTTCCAATTTATGTAACTTACCCTACTTCAGCACACAGAAAAAATTTTCATAACATAAAGAACATATATTTTCACAAATACATGTTCGTAAATAGTTATTCGGAATAACTATTTACGAACTGACGTTTGTTGGTGAACAAATGTTTGTATAACAAAAAATGCTCGTCAAGTGGCCATGTTACGAACCAAGTTTGTGAAAATCTACAAACTTTTAGGGACTTTTTAGTCGGTTATATGCTTTACGAGCATTTCGTAAACCGTAGGAATTCACAAATATTTACGAACAATTTTATGTTTTCTATACACATTTAAATCAGTATTGAAGAAAGTAAAAAGTTTTGTCATATTTTTCGTAGGAAACTACTCACATTGATAATTCAACAAAGCAATTTTAATTCAATTCATATTCAAAAGTGAACAAATTTGGTGTTAAAATCTTCCAAAAAAAAATTTAGATAAAATACATTATTCATCAGATATTGGAAGAAATTCTACAATTTTAACCAATTTTTTTAGTGTCCAAATTTACACTCAAAGTGTCCAAATTTACATGCTGTCCGAAATTACAGGCTATTCCCCTAATACGAGCTAATAATTTATATTCCGCAATGTCAAATTCGTTATAGGAATATGGGAAAATATGAAGTGTTCGATGCCAGAAAGCCAGAATGTTTGCGAAGCCTGAAACCCATTACCTACTGGGTCATTATGGGCTACGATGTAGGGGAAAGTACTCTCCCTTTGAACTTTCACGTCTTCGAATAATGTGAATTTTCTTTTATTTTTCCTAAGAGACTTACACATTCCTATTAAATATTAGTTGGCTTATCATCAATTGTTTATAATTCCGTGATAATTTAGCATAAATATTTTACGAAAAACAAAAGAAATTCACATTATTCGAAGGCATGAACGTTCGAAGGGAGAGCACTTTCCCCTACACATTGATTGTTTAAATTAGGTAATTTTTAAATTACCTAATATTTCTGACATTAATTTTGTGTATTTTAAAAGTGATTTTTTTATAAATATTATTTAAATTTTAAAAACTGGGCTATAATACAAATATATCACGTGAGAATTTTACACAACTTACGTTCAAGAAATCAAGAATGAATATCTTAACACTAAGAACTTGGTTTCACTCACAACCTTTTTGGCAATAAAAAATCATAATCATTGAGTAAACATTCACATTCATGGCTCTTTGTACAATTCCACTCATTCACAAAAATGCTGAAGAGGTGCAAAAACACTAAAATTTATGCAAGAATCTAGGTAAAAAGTATCCTTTGAAGAAATCTTTCCGCTAGGGACCAATGATGATTCATTTTGAAACTAAAAGGAAATTCTAGCAATATGTGTAAAGTCCAATAAATGCATAAATGTGTATCCGTTGAGGAGAGATCTTGCGTTTTGGGGGTGAAAATGGTAAAAAGAGAGAAAGAAGTATTTATGGAGATGCGTGCGGTTGTTACAAAAGTGATGCTTTCTTGTGGGAAAAAATAACAATATCACTAAACAATATTGAATGTATAAACAAATTGTTATAGAATAAAAGCACCAGACAAGAGAGTGCGAGGGAGACAAGAGAAGAGAAAAATGAGCAACTAAGTGGCCAGATAGAGAAGAGGTTAAATGCCAGAGAATTTTTTGGGTTCAAGTCCACCAGCAAGGCAACAACAAAAAAAAGTCTTTTGGGAATCGAGATTTGTTCGAACCGATCGAGAAACTGTGAGTTTCGTCAGGTAATCGACCAAAGGGAGCATCCTCCAAGAGGCGCGCGCATACCTCACACATAGCGATGTCCGGAGATAGGTATAATTGATTGTTTATTTCCTTAAAGGACTCACCACTGGGGTGATCCTCGGCAACGCCAAAGAGGCCACAGAAGGCAAGCCACAGCCTGACCACATGGAAATTCCACTCCTCACACAATTTATGGATTCTCTCTGGCCGGCTGAAGGGATTGATGTTACTTGTTGTGATTTCCAAAGAGGCGAAATCTCAGCATGATACTATCAATTCCTGGTCTGTGGCTCTTTTAGTGACAAAATATACCATGTAAATGCGTCCAGAACATCTTTCCTTCTTGGGAGGCAACGGACATTTCTGGTAAATTATGTCACATGTGGGTGCTTCATGTCCTGAATATGAATCAAATTAACACAAATAATTTACAAATTTAAAATTGAATACGGCTTAATGTTTATTAATTAATTTGAAGAACTACCCAAGTAACATGATGTCTTGTAAATTGTCTTGTGAAAATCTCCAAACAAGACAATATGGAACAAGATATTAAGAAACTCTTTTCTGTTGCTCGCGAAACTCAAGAAACTCAAAAATTACATCGCCAAATTCGAAAAATCAGAAACACTTGTCAGTAAAAATGGGAATGAGTAACCTCGTGATATAGAGCCTTGTATTCTACAAATATCTTTGATAAGCTATAGTAAAAAATTTCTTGGCTTAAATTTTTATTTAAAAGTTCAGCCATTGCGACATGATTTTCTAGGACTTTTTTTTGCTAAACTAACATTAGGGTAAATTAATCTAATTCAAAACCTGCTTCAAATGGAAATTTTTCGCTACTCCAAATGGAAACGTCACTGTTTTCATGATAAATACAGTACTAAATTATTATATTTATATATTTTCTATACCACAGTTTCATTATTTAGTTAATTTTGCTCCAAATAAAGCGAAAATCCATTCATATTCACAAATTTTAATTTTTTAAATTCTCAGAAAAATTAAAAGTATACCTTTTCACCATCGAATTTTTCATCGATCGATCATGTTTTCCAATGAAAAACACAATGAGGTGACTGTTGTTTATTCGTTTTGTTTAACATTTATGTCTTATTTCTGGATAATTTTAGTTAAATTAAGTGCTAATCTTTATTGTTAACGGTACGTGAAGTTTTCAAATGAAATAATTACCTATTTCGTGAACAAAAAGGGTTTTTCTGAAGTGTCTGCAAAAGCTTCAATAGGAAACCCCGGAAATATGATTTTTTTTGATTTTGGAGAGATTTTCTTATTGTTTTGGTTAGGAAAGAAGAAAAGACCAGAAATAAGAACAAATCCTGCACTCAGGAGCAACTCAACAAGGATTTGGAAGCCTTTCGTCGCGGTTTCACTTACACTGTTTGTCTCCAATTAGAAACTTTCCCTTGTCTCCATTTGGATTAATTTGTTTCCAATAGAAGCATTTTACACTTGTGTGTTTTTCTTGCATTTAAGAAGTTTTCAAATTATATCTAAAGAATTTTCACTAAACAATACCCAAGAAACATTTTTTTCTTAATATAGTCTTGTAGAATTCCTTAAGTACGGCACTATAAAACAAAAAATCTTTTTATTTTTTCCATCACTGAGATTACTATAAGTAAAGTGGCGCACTCTTAAGGATCTTAAGAGCATCTATAGGAATTTCAACAGAAAATTCGCACTTTAAGTCTTTTAAAAGTGCACTAGAAGACTTGTTTAATACTTGGTTCTATAAGGCAGCTATTTTGCTTCTTGGGTAACATTCTAGAAGAGTAAATGAGCAAATTTATGTAATTCTTTTCAGAAAAAATATGAACTTAATGTGTTGAAGCTTCTGTCAAAGTTAAAGCGTCAGGAAATGGTCTTGAATTAGGACATTTACGGTACTCACAATTATTTAGAGTAAATTCATTTAAAGTCAAAAAAAATCTGTTAGGAGATGAGTTAAACTTGTATTTTATGAAGGATTTTTGGAAAAACATTATGTTAATTTTTCTTTGAGAATTTTATACTAAAAAGAATTTTAATGTTGGGCTTATTTTACGCTACGTTTCATCCTGTAAAATTAGTTGTGATTAAGGAAACAACAAAATTCTTTGTTGAAATATAGAATTATAACTCCACTTTTAACGGGAAATATTTGATTCTTTGATTTCAGATGAATCTACTCTGAGTGATTTTGTTCACCAAAAAGTTGTTTTTTTTTTATAAAAGATGTCCGAAAATCATGCTTTAACGGCAGTTTTTTTAATTTAAATTCTTCAGAAAATAGAGTTTAAACGTTGTATTTTACGGGCTTAACAGCCTGAATTAAATATTTTTTATTGCGCTGAAAAAAACTTTAATAGTTTGATATCTTTTGTACAAAAAATGTTATCCGACGGGTTATCAACTACTAATGGGAATCGGTGAACGTCGGGGAAAGAAGGGTCAGCTTAGAAAATTTTAGATTCATACCAAGACTTTCGGCTCAGACTCCAAGCCTTCCTCAGTGGTCAAATCTTGGCTTGGAGTCTGAGCCGAAAGCTTTGGAAAGAATCTAAAATTTTCCAAGCTGACCCTTCTTTCCCCGACGTTCATCGGTCCCTCTTAATGGTATCTTTAGTATTTGTGATATATGTAACCCCTTAAAGATAGCACTTGAATTATGTGGCCAAATATTAATTATTTTTCGTGACTTTTTTTTGGAGGAAGAGGAGACAACCAGGTTCCATGATTTTTTTGGTATTATGTCTGTATGTACTTCAATTCATAATTCAGTACCTTAGTGTGTCCTTATGCCCTAGCAACGTTTACGATTGAAGCCGAGGGTCGGCTTAACCTAATTACAATCAAAATAATGCTTTGACTAAATTCCTACACTGAGAGAAATCCGAAAAAGTTATAATAACATTTCGGAAATGTTAATTTTACCCTGCAGTATTGATCCGAAATCGGTGTAAAAAATTACCTTTTTTTAGGTGTATTAGGGGTTAAAGTTACCCTTTTTCATGATAGCTTTACCCTTAAAAAGGTGTAAAATTAACATTAAAAAATGTTGATATATTTTTGCACCTAAAAAGTGTTAAAGTTATGAGGAAAAAATGTTAATCGCACCTTCTTTTTTTCTCAGTGTATCAGTTTCCTATATTAAACAGTGTCTCGGCTTAAGACGTTGTTAGAACAATTCTAACATTGATATTGTTACATATAACATACAGCCTACGAAGCAACATTTCCATCGTTTGGTCCTGGAGGCTGGAATCAATGCTAAGACGGATATGGACCCATGGAAAGGGGGGTAAAAAACGAAATGAGATGAAAATAAATAGATTTCAAATTGAATTAAATTTTAATTAGTCAAAATTCTAAATATTTAATTGAAAGACACAAGATTACACAATTGAACGTATATTAGAGAGAATTAAAGTAAATCGCATTAAAATTTAAATGAGAAAGTATAATAACAGAAAGTAACGATTAGGAAGATTTCAAAGCTTTCAAAAATAAAAAGGATTTATCTAAAAAATATGATTTAGCCTTTAAACAGACCGATTTTAAGATTTGTCTTAGTATACGAAGGATTTGTTCAATAAATTAACAGTTTTTTTTTTAATGAAAAATATATCAATTTTATTATTGAATAATTTAAAATGGTCTGAAAAAAAAATAAAATTCGAACAGGAAAAAATTAAAATATTATCAGAAATCTCTTCAAATCAAACCAAGTTAACCTGCTAATTTTCTCTTTGCTAACAGTAATATACTTTCCAGTCTGTTGTAGTCTTGAAAATTAAACCCTACTAAGGATTTTTATGTCCCTCGTATCTAGCGAATTTTAGTCGATATAAATTAGATTGAAATCAATGTTTTACAATATAACTGCTCAATTCTGAGCTGAATTCGAGCAATCGATAAGACTTCTCACGTATAAAATGAAAGAATGCAACTTTGCCAATGGGATTATCATCTCATCATTTAAGACATGTCTAACTGTTCATGTCCGTTGCATTCCAAGCATCTTGGTCCTAAACGCCGAGAAAATTGGTGATGGTGAAACTGAGAAAAGCCCCCGAGAGATTTGCTGAAAATTTAACCGAGGAATTCCCCAATGGAGCTTTTCGTGGGGCCTCTGAAAGGCATGTGTGTCTTTCTCACGCTAATCAAATCATATTCCCGCCGCTTTCGAGGTGCGATAATACATGCTTTTGTTTACGCCATCTTCACACCACTGAGCCCATAATTATCGTCATCAGTTAAAAGGAAAATTACATTATTAACAATCACAACGCGATACGAGAAGGTTTTGGTTGAGGCAAAAGAAGAAAAAAAATTGTGTTAACTATTCCCTGCGTGTTAATCACTTCTACAATGATTCCATAAATACTCTCGATCATTTTCTATAAATCAGTTTGAGGGGAGAAAATATTTATACTGGACAATGTTTGTCCAAAAACTTTTCAGTTCAATGTAAATCACTTGGGAGTTCCAACGAAAGTGCGCAATTTTTTTTTAACACAGCTCAATAATAGTTGTTTTACAACTAAGAGAAAATTTATTGATACTTGCCAATAAAATCAATATTGTAAAATTTTATAGCTTGCTAAATAGACAATTTTGTGCAATACATTTATATGGGAATTTTATTGCCTTCAAATAGGTACATTCTACAAAGTTCAAATGCCAGTAAATTTATGTTTGTTCTTATTCAACTATTTTAGTTTATCTTTAGTGAATTGCCTCAAGATTAAAAGATAAACTTGTCTTTCTATTTATTATTGGGAAAACACAAATTTAAATCAGAAATATTATTATTATATGTAATTAACTTGTTATTTTTTACCAATTCAAATTGGTTTTGACAACTGGTATTAAAATAAATAATTAAAATGGAATTTATGCTCGTTTCTAAGAGTAGTAAAGTCATGTAGCTTTTTAACTGAGATTCTTGCAGAGAAATATTTTTTCCAATTTGCAAATCTGAATTGTAGTATTTATATTTCATTTTGAAAAATTGAGAGTCAAATTTTAAGATATTAATCATATTCATACACTGAGAGAAATCCGAAAAAGTCGAAATAACATTCCGGAAATGTTAATTTTACCCTGCAGTATTGATCCGAAAACGGTGTAAATATTACCGTTTTTAGGTGTATTATGGGGTAAAGTTACCCTTTTTCATGTTGATTTTACCCTTAAAAGGTGTAAAACTAACATTAAAAAATGTTGATATATTTTTACACCCGAAAAGTGTTAAAGTTATGACGAAAAAAAGTTAATCGTAGCCTCTTTTTTTCTCAGTGTAGCAGTATGTTACTAAAACAGTATTACAGCATTTAAGCCACATAGCTAAGCCAGGTCTGAAGACCGTGTAACAAAAATTTTGTATAAATCCGTAAATCTGTTTAATTACATCACGTCTAGCGTATAATTACGGGTATTAACCTGGCTACCTGTTTCCCAAATTGGGGATTATTTAGTTAAAAGCAAAAATATACCCATGCATAATATCACTTATCTCGTACAACGCACCAATTTCCTGTAATCCGAGACACTTTCCCGGCTTCTCAACAGAAAGGCAAGACCACCTTTATATTGAAACAGTGATCAGCCAAATTTTGTGGGAATGTTGTTTATAATTTTAACTTAAGATCGAGCACAATGCAAAATATAACAGCTTTGCATTTACATTACATCCAAGTGGCAAAAGAATGAAAGAATATTCTCTGTGGAATGATACTTGAGACTTCTTCAGTGGAGATTTCTTTGGCTGAGTGGCGCTTAAATTATGTAAAATAATTCCAAGTGGATTTAATAGCATCAAAATCCTGTCATTCACTTATTTTTCCTCAATGAGATTTCCAGGAACATGTGGACCACATTCTCCTGCCCACCGCTGCTAAACATTCATATCTGACCACAATGTCGTGCCATGGAGAAACCATTTTCTCCTATCGGGCTATTTGTCGGTTTGCAAATAATCACCTTAGGTGGGAATCCACCCATATAGGTGGAATTCTTTGATATTCCCAAGTGCAAGACCAATGGTGTGAGAGAGAGATCAATTGGAGGAAAAAGAGCTGGCGAGAGCTCCCATAAAGAGGCGCTATCTTTCACTGATTTTAAATAACTCGAAACTTCCATAATAAAGTGAGAATAAAAAAGATAAATACCTGAATTTTTCGTGTCTATCTGTTTATGTATTTAAGAGGAGTATTTTATATATTTACATATTTTATTTATTTATTTATACATGTATTTTTCTACTATTCGAACATTTTGGGATGCCATTTCATCTTTGCCGACCCCCCAAAAAAAAAACACCCAAAATGCTCATGGAGAAGAAGTTCTGAGATTCTGAAATAGCCAGGAGACTCCTTCTCTTTCCTCTTTTTTTCTCCCAGATTCGTTTTCCTTCCCAAATATCACACAAAATGCGCTGTTGTGAAGATTCCTCGATGGGGGACTGGTTTTCTCTTTTATTTGGTGAATGTCTTTCTCTTCCCTCCTTAGTCCATCGTCTTTTACCTTCTTCATCGTCTCTCTTGCACCTCACCATTTGACGATCTTTCAGAGACATTTTCCCAAAAAGGAGTTGCCAAGCGAAAGACACCTCGCAGAATGCTCGATTATGTGATTTCTATATGATTTACAGATGATTTCATATTATCTGGAAGAACATTTTTCAAATGAATTTGAAAAATACTGCATCAACTTGTTGGAAAACCCATTACTGGGAACGGTTTATAGGTATAGAGTGAAATAAGTGTCTTTTCAAAAATCAAGCATAATCAAAAGTGATAAAGAATGAAAGAAAATATTGACAAGTTTGGTTGAAACATCCACTCCCTCTTACCAAAATATTGCATGTCGTCCGCAGATTTCGAGCCTCTACTTGGAAAATTTCTCGATGCGGATTATCACATTAGTCTAAAAATCACAGTAGAAAGCTATCATTTAGATTTCGACGGCCATTCGCATGTCCAGATTATCGAAAATTATTATTAAGCACTAAACACCATTGATATAGCCTTCGGTGCATAAACACCAAGAAAAGTAACGTAAATACTTGGAACTACGAAGGTTTTTCTTTTATTTTTCTGAGTACTGGATTTAAGTTTAACCCTTTAACGACGAGACACTTTTTACGGACCGAAAATCAACAATAAAATTTTAACCGATAAACAAAATCAATGAAACGCCTTATATCTGACTTTGGAAAATCCAACAGAGTCTGATTTGGTGCATTTTTTACCTCTACGAGCGATAGGGATAAAAATAGCTCAAAAATTTAAGTAATTTTTCTGACAATACCAATGAATAATATTTTTCGCTTTAATGAAAAATATTACGTATGAGTATTGTAGTTTTATTTCCCAAAGGGTTTTGCTTAAAAAAAATTGGAAGTATAAAAAATAAATAAAATTAATTATGAATTTGAGAAGTTAAAAATTCGCCATTTTTGAGCATAAATATTTACACACATACAGACACATTACAGACATAAGAAAAAAATAACTTTTGGTAGTCAGGAAAAATTATTTTCGTTATGGGACACCGGTGGTCCAATCGTCCTTAAAGGGTTAACCCTTTAAGGACAATTGGGTCACTGGTGACCCAAAAATGAAATTTTTCTATGGTCACCTAAAGTCATGATACGTTCTAGAAAGGCAGAAAAAATGATTTTTCTGACCCCTAATTTTTGACTTTCTCATCCTTAAAGGGTTAAACAAAAATATTATTTAATAAAAGGAGTGACAAAGCGTCCCAGGCTTTGCGAAGTGTTCGAAGTCGTGACTTAGATGCTGTACCTCAAAAGTACTTTCACATCATTTACCGTTTACCGGTTCTCAACCAATTTAAATCGATTTGTAAATCACTCGAAAGATCCTACAAAAAAATTTAAACGTAATAAAATTGATTTTCGGACAAAAATTACTTATCGGTTCATAACCGGTTCAGAATCGATTTGAACCGATATATAAATCATTCAGAACATTGTCCAAGATACCTTAGAAGTAATATGACTTAATTTTGGATAAAAATTAGTTATAAGTTATTAATCGATTCTGTCAGGAATCTGTCAGGAATTCTAAGACCTTCCCAACGAGCCCAAACATGATAATCACATGATCACTTAAGTACCAAGAAGCGAAAACGATGTTTTGCTAAGATTCTGGGCGTAAAACCAAATTAAAATTAAAATGCAAAACATTTTCTGAAGTTATTTTGCGACAAGAAATGCAAGAAGTTCAAAATGGTTGTATAATATTATTTTTTCTTTTAATATTTTATTTTATACGACTTTTCGAAATTCGAAGAGTAAAACACCTGATCTTCTACTCGGCAAAAACATAAATCAAAGATATTCTTTCTTTTGGATTTTGGAACCTATATTCGAATAACTTTTCTTTTGGAGGTATGACACCTGTGAATAGGAAAGTTCTATATAGAGTCTCTACGGAGTTCGAGCAATAAAAACAGTCTTCCACACATTCTCGATCGTGGTTTATTTACTCGATCCCTCACCCTTCTTCTATCTTGCCCACTAACCAAGAAGAAAACGGTGAGAGAAGGAATTTGTTGGCCAATGAAACAAATCTGTTCATGTTCGTCAAATGATAAAAACTAATTTTTATGTCTATTTGATAAGTTTGAGATTTCATGTTGTTAAAAGGATTTATAGCTGCATCACTTCTCGTCTTTCTTTTTTTTTTACATTCCCCCATGATCCTCTAATGTTCTTTCACTTCCGTTTTATCCCATCTTTTTTCCATCATTAGTTTATTATTATGCTCATTCTTGCACCAAAACAGTCGTCCACTGGAGATCGTGGAAATTTGTTTAAATGTCACCAAGTGATCGTGCGTGATCGAGTACAATCGTGACATGATTGCTATCATGTCACGACACCACAAAAATTCCACCAATCCTACCTGAAGGAATTTACAGAAAACCGATCAATCGATGATGGCCTCTTGCACCTTCGATCTCCATGTGTGTGACTTTTGCAACCGGTTTGTGCCTTGTGATCACCTTCGCGATCACCCCAAGAGTGATTGCAAACAAGACGATTTTCTCACTTTTTTGCGCTTGGACCTTAAATGGGATCACACAGGGGGAGAGATTGCCCAAAAGAAACCTCTTTTACATTCTTGCTCCCATTGATTCCCATTTGCATATCAATCGTGAGGATCGCCAATGCTATACGATCACTTGATAGATTTTCCGTGTTGGACTCTTTTTTTCAGACAGACTCAGAAACAGACTATTCTGTCCATAAGGAGCAAGATAGTGATGAGAACTGCGTAATGAATGCTGGATAATGAAAATTCTTTCATGGGTAGAAAGATTTTCAAAGTAACTTAATTCAATATCTGGTGAAAACGGAGAAAGACCTTTTTTCGCTTTTTTTTCAATTTTTATTCTCTACAACGTTTCGGGAATACGATGTCCCCTTCAACAGGTCTACAAAACGTTTTGAACAATTTGGTTACATTTTTAACAAAGAATGTTTAACATTTTCAAAGGAAACTTACATAGCATAATTAAGGAAGAAACATGTAATGTATATGTCGCTACACTTGACTTGCACTGGGATTGGTGGATAAGATTGGATCTTAATTCTTGTAACTTAATTCTACGTGATCATTGGTCAAATTCTAAAACCTCATTGCCTAATTCTACCGTAAATGAGCGTGACTTTGCACCCCTGCTTTACTTAATTCTAGTACTTAAGGATGGTTCTTTAGACCATCACTAAAAGTACCCTTATGGTTTTAGACCATGTTTATAAGTGCGTAAATTAATGATAAGCTTTACGAAAAGCAAGGATTCAAAGTCATTCCCGCAGTGCAAAGTCACCCTTATCTACGATACCTAAAATTATATCCCGAACCATTCTTCCACGGGTGCTCTTGCCCTATAGGTTTTACGATAATTTTGAGAAATCTTCAAAATTAAAAGAATTATAATTATTTGTTTATTATTCAAGATTTTTTAAATTCTTTTTTGTAATTTAATTCTTTAATTTAGTTTAATTCAAAAGAATAAGTTGAGTAATTCAAAATTTAGCTATTTCCAAAGAAAAATAAAAAGATTTTCGGATTTTTGAAATTTATTCCAGTTTATAAATATAAAAGTTAAGTTCACAAGAGTAGTTAAAAAAAATTGGTTATCGATTATTTATCTTAATTGAAAGCGAGTTAGGAAAAATTTTAATTAGTAGTTAGCATCTCATGGATCCAAACTCTTTTGGATCTCCTAATACATACCTCAGAGATTTTAAGTTCAATTCACTTCACATTAAGGAGATTGCTTGAATTAAGAGAAACGGAAAAGCTTCATGATATTTTTGGTATATATGTTATTCAAAAGCGCTGATTTGTTTCGAAAAGAAATACAACATAATGGCGGTCTAAAGAGTATTTAATAGGGGCAGCTCCGTCGTAGCTCTTCTTTAGGATAAAATATTAACTTTAACATACTTTAAAAGATTTTTTAAAAAATTCAACTATTTAGGTTCAACAAAAAATAATTTAATTCTGTAAAGAATAAGTCTTTAGTCACTTCAATATCGTTCCACGTGTTTTTTGCTATTTTTCCGCCAATTCGACATATAACTAATATGTTTTAAGTTTTCGGGCTTTGTATAAGACAAAATTTTTGGTAAATTTTAGTTTACAACTTGATATTAAGAGTAAATGATCCATTCAATTTTGAAAACCCTCTAAAACTGATTTTCATTTAGGGTTTTGGGATATTCTCAAAACGGCCTAGACCTCCAGTCTAAAACCGCTATAAATGCAACTTTTATATGATCTAACCTTGTTCAATAAGTTTTTTTTTTATTTTGATCAAGGAAAAATTTTTGAGTTACCGATGGAAGGTAAGAAAAAAGAATTGAGTTGTAGTTTATTAGCTTTTATAGTTGGAATCTTAGCTCATATGAAAACTTAAGTAATATAAGTTTCCTTGATACTCTCTCTGTAATTTTCATATTTTTAATTTCTTATTCTTATTTCATGTTTTGCTTTCATGAGTATTATAAATTGAAAAAAAAATTGTAAATGATATTTTTAAAATCAAAATATTAATGGACTGAAAAATTAGGATCTGATGGTTGACCATCAATGTCTGAAGAAGCTTTTGCACAAGTTCATTTTATTAGAAAATGTCTCGAAATTTAGAAATTCAGGATTAATCACGTGGAGATATTCTGATTTTTAATGCTTATTAATATACTTAGCTTGAACTTTATTCGTGAATGTTATTAATTTTAAAAGATTTTTTTAACAATATAAACCTTTTTTTAGGTAAAATTGTACTCCCAATCAAAACGTACTCCAAAATAAAAAAATTGTGGATGTGAAGATTTTTGATAAAAAGTTTGATTTCAACATTTAAAAAATCAGTAATAGATCTGTAGGTAGTTAATTGTCTTATAAAATTGTATTAAACTATTGCAACATCTTTGCTTTGCTTATTTTGTTTGAATCCCATGGAATCGTAGGACATAGATGAAGTAATACGAGATAGAATTAAGACCACCTACGGTAAAGGCAAGTGACTTCTTTCCATTCTACACGAAAGAACCAAAATTTGAATTTGGTCTAATTCAATTTATTTAGGGTTCACAAAAAATAGAATGATTCCTTTTTACAAATTTGTTAAGAATGATTGAAAGTTGCAATTTTGTGATAAGGAAAAATCAATATAAAAAGTACATAATTCCGAATTTGATAGAGATCAAGGACTAAGGTTAAACCGTTATAAGGAGTGTGCTTCTTAACCGATTAAGCAAAGTTTAGGATCATTCAAAAAGTCTTTTAACCCTTTGCAATACTGTACACTACAAATAATTATTAAGAATATAGGCTCGAAGGAACACCTATCGACACTTTAAGAAATCGTATCGTGATCTATTGGCTAGGTATTTTGTATTATCTGGGATTTGAAACAGGGACGAACAGGGACTTCGACCGTAATTATTTTAATTTGAAATTCAATTGTATTACTACTACGGCATTTTGGGTTATCTTTTTGTAGATGATCTATAAATTGGTTCAAATCGGTCATGGTAACAAAAAATAGCAAGGTTGGAAAAAGCTTTTTGAAATGATCTGTATTACTAACCTAATTTAATTATTATTATTGCATTTTTGATGCATCCAACCAATTTGTACATTTTGTAGATTATTTTATTTACAAATTTTACTCAATTCACAATGTTTGCTTGACAAATGTTCCTTCTGACGTTTTAATCTTGTACACCGCACTGGAATTGAACTTACAACTGTGACATTCGAGACGGCGGTGTCAACCCGTAGCAGCCAAAATCCCGAAAGCCAAAATCCCGAACGCCAAAATCCCGAAAGCCAAAATCCCGAATGTTCAAAAGCCTGAAAGGGATGAAATTATATGGAGGAAAATATTCAGAATGATTTCCCAAGACACAGAAGATTTCCCTTTGCCTCCAGCAAGTGCGGGTGCAATCGTGGGAGTAGCTATGACACGTTTAAGAATTCAGGATTTTGGCCTATTCGGGATTTTAGCTTTCGAGATTTTGGCGTTCGGGATTTTGGCTTTCGGGATTTTGACCGGGACCGGTCTCAATGCATTAGTGATCAGCGCTGTTATTAATTACCCCACCAGACTCCAAAATAATTCATTTCTATTTTTCTATTTTGGGTAACATTGGGCAAGGCAATTTTTCTGTTTTTTCATATAAAAATGATTGTGGCTCTGATTCTGCTAAATCGATTTCGTTATTCGTAACGAAAATTGAAAGGTCTTCGAATTGCCCACAATTTCTAATAACTATTACGGTTTCTAAAACTTACACCAGCGACGCTAGTGTTGCATTTCCGTCAGCAAACATTGCAAAATGTAATGCATATAGCTGTGCCTCGTTAGGAGGTGCTTTTGATTAAAGGCTCCAATAAGTATATGCTCCTCACGCACCCGTTTCTTGAAATTAAATCAAATAGTGAATGTATAATAAAGTGATTCATTGATAAATTATCACTTATCGAGAAATAATGATCGAGAGAAATTAATTTTATTGGGTGCTATTTATCACTGAGTCACTGATACTCAGCTGTGTCTTCTCTTTGGTCTCTATGTGTATTCTATGGTGAAGAAGAGACCTTTGATTTATGGATTATGATGATCGTAAGAAATTTTATTTATTTATTGAGAGAATAGTGCAACTTCCGTTGATTGCTATGGAGTATAATGAGAGGATGATTCTCTCGACGTGGAACACATTTCTTTCTTTTCATAAAATTGTTTACATTATCTCTCGTCAAATGGTATGCAAAGTATTTGATTTCTTCATGATCATTTGCGCTAGATTGTGGGCATTTGCGCTAAGTATGGTGATCTATGATATTGCCGAGTGTGCCAAAGTGGTAATTCTAAACACTCTGTGACGCATCTTGTGAGTGTTTCTTCCTATGTCACAAATTAATTGAATATAGGATGCACAAGAGGCTGAAATAAAAAAGATGAAAAAAACTCCTCTATAACGCCAACTAATTTGCGTCTCTCTTGTGTTCTCCACCTTTTGTTGGTGCTTCTGCTGAAGTCTTGTAAAAGAGCTGCCGTTGCTGCCGTCGCTTGTCCATCCAGGTACAACATTCTTCTTCGTTTTTCACCTTTCTTGTCTTGGCACAACAACATCTGAAGAACTCTTTAACTCCGCCCCGCAAGTCCAATCGCCGTGATCGTCTTCGGCTGACCGAGTGGGGAATTTTGTATGGTCATTTGTGTTTGTGGTTCTCATTCGGGGGAAGAATACATACAAAGTTCTCCCCATGATCAGGAGCTTTTTAGAGCTTTTCTTGATCATTTTCACAAGTTTATGTAATTCTCGGCAGCGATTTTGGATTTAGTTTCGATGAAGATCGCTGAAGATCACTGAAGATCGGTAAAGATTGCGATCTTTGAGGATCCTTTGGATAGATCCTCTTGATTATCCGTTACATTTTCCTAATTTCACGGGTTACAAGAAAGGTGTTCAGGAAATCAATTTAATGCACGCCATTGAGTGGTGAATTTAAAAGAGGGAGATACGATCATGGAAGTGTGTGTTGTACTTCACAGTGTGGTAGCATAAATTTGAGATGGTATGCTTGTATGGTGTCTCCTGCACAGTCCTCCTTCTCCTATTCACGAAAAAAAGATTCGTGTGTACCTCATCTTTTTTCCCATCACGACCATGGACGCATCGGATGGACTTTTAGTTTAGTTTTAGGCGCATGACGTGACGGGTTAAAGGTGTTAAGACTCCGTGCTTAGTTTAAAATCAATCCCCACAGTTTCAATCGATATTGATTGTTTTTTAAATTTTTATTTTGGTATCTCATCCCAGTTAATCGCCTTTCGTCAATTCTTTTTGCATCCTCTTTTATGAGGACTCTGAGAACAGGAGTGAATTGATTATTTCCAAAAGGGGTTTTTGGATGAGAGACAAGAAGATCACGTAGAATCAGCGACGGGATCATATTTTTTCTGATGATCGCGAATGTTGATGGTGCAAAGAAGGTGATCATTTCCCACGAAATGTGCATCACAGTGTCGCAGTGAATGGATTTAAAAAAAAGGCGACAAGATCACATGGAGGATCTTAATGATCCATAAGTAATTTTTAGTCTTGAAGCAAAAAAAAAGTAGAAATTCTTGTGTTGTGTGTCTCTTAATGGATTACCTGGAGGATTTTTGGATTATTCACTCAGCAATCACAACAAATTATCTCAGATTTGGTGTAGATGATGATAGTAAAAAGTGTTTTATGATTTGTTATGTGATGTGAGGTGTTTTGCTTTTTATCGTGCTCAGAGGCCAACAAATACAAGAGGCATTCCCGGAGAAAAAAAAAGAGAGCTTAATCCTCTGGTTAGTTTTATTATTTAAATGTGAAAACTCAGGAGAACCGATCCCAAGACTTGGAAGGAGCAAAAAAGACCACTAAAATATTCAATAAATCATAATTTTGGGATTGTTTTGATTAATTGACCGAGTGAATTTTGTTTTTCTTTTGTGGTTTTGTGGATGTTTAAGACAAAAGTGGACATCAGAAACAGTTTAAGTGGCAAAAATACTTCATAACCGATATATTTCGCTGTGGCTGGTCAATTAATTTTCATGCGGGATTAACCGGTGAATCAATCAACCGTCGGCAGACATGCAAATGATCGCGATCATTAGTGATCATTGGAAGGATATTTGTATGTTTGAAGACCTCTGATCGCTGTTTTGCGTGCATTTTTAACACATTCAATCGGCGATCGTGCTGACTAAAACCCATGGGCACAATGACTCCGATTAGATTATCGATCTACACAATGAGGATCATGGTGCTGGTGATTGTGGTCCAGCTGGTGGATGCATGTGGTCCTGGCCGAGGGATTGGGGGTCAACGACGTGGGCGAAAGCTTACGCCACTCGTGTTCAAGGAGCATGTACCCAATGTTTCCGAGAATACTCTTGGTGCCTCAGGACTGCCCGAGGGCGCGATCACGCGCGATGATGATCGCTTCCGGGATTTAGTGCCAAATTACAATCGAGACATTATTTTTAAGGACGACGAGGGAACAGGAGCTGATCGTTTAATGACCCAGGTACATTCCAAAAATAAAACTTCCATATACTCTAACCTTTTAAAACAAATTTAATAAAACACCCAGAAAAAAGCATGCAAAAGACACAAATGATCGCATTGTTCTACCTCATGTCTGAAAGACTGTTTGCATAATTTTCTTGCTAATTAAATACCATCAACACACACCTCTCAGCCACAATCCTGCTAACTCCTCTGTCAACGCGCAAGAAGTCACCTTCTTGTCATGCATTAATAAAACGTGTGAGTGCACCATAAATGTTCACAGAGCTGTGACTCTTTTTAAATTATTAAATGTCATAAATTTTAAATATCATAAATGCACTTCGTGCCAAACATACCAACTTTGCTCTGCGATGGTCACAGGAAAAAATCCGCAGAAACATTATCTTTAACTAAATTGTCGCACATTTTATTTTTAAATTTTTGGTGGAAGAGATAGTGCTGCTTAAATTATAAGAAAAAACAAAGAGATTGCGATCTTCAGGCAAGATATGAACGGAAAAAGTGACAAAATTTTATTCTTCAATGTTTGCCGTTTCACTTTATGGCTTCACATTTGGAATTAATTTCATTTTCTATTGAGTGAATTTTATTGATCAGTCGCCGTGGTTGAAAGTAAAATGCTAAGTTGCACTTGAAGCTTTAAGAGGATATAAAATTTTAAAAATGAGTTTTCGATTTAATGTCTGTGGTAGCTAAATTGGAAATTTTTAATTTGTCGAATTTTAAATTAGAAGAAAGAGGTTTTCAAGTATTCAATATTAATTTTTCGTAACTGAATTTACAATTCAAAGTAAATTACAACGTTTTGTAAATAATTAATAAAATTTATCCTTCTATTTTATTGCTCGAAATCAAATTTCAAGCAATGTGAATAATTTCCAAAATTTGGATTATATACAGTGCGATTCCGAAAAAATAACTATTTTAACATCATAAAATCTCGCGGTATGTCATGTTTAGTGTAGGAAATCAGCATCACATCTATTTTTTCTTCTAACCTGACAAATTTATTTATTTTATAACATAAAAACATTGTTTAATTACACTGCGAAGCGTTAAGCTGTCTACACATATGAGCATTTTTTAAAAAAATTCTTTAAAAAAAATTTTAAAAAATAAAAATGGGTCGGTTTTTTTTACAAAATTGCTTACATACTAGGCAAATTTCTGTAAAAAATCCATTTTTTTACAAAAGTTTTCACTAGTGTAGAGCCGATTCTTTTTAAAAACCTTTTTAGGGTTATTTTTTAAAGAATTTTTTTAAAAAATGCTCATAGTGTGTAGACAGCCTTACAAAATAAAAAGTCTGACATACTTTCTATTTAAGCCAGGACACACATGGGGGTTTTATAACATAGGATGGAGAAAATTTATCTCAGAAACAAACCACTAGGGTAGATTTCCTGATTTTTATCGGTGCAAAGAATAGTGAGGTCTATTTCGAAATGCCCTAACTTAGAGGAAGCTTTAAAATTTAAAAATTTCAATACTTAGCTACTGAAGTTGTATCATACAGTTTTTAGCTTTTTATTACTTCGGGACATCTCATTTAAGTCGGATTTTGCGAATTAGAATTTCAGTAAATTTAGTAAATAATATTTTTATTTCAAAATATCAAACAAAGTTTAATTTAAAATTCAAGGATCATTTAATGTCAATTCAAAAAAACATTGAAATATCTGTATATCGCTAATTCGATCTTACAGCGTAACTTTATATAAAGGTGTAAGGAAAAATAGTAGGGGAAAGTGCTCTCCATTCGAACGTTCATGCCTTCGAATAATGTGAATTTTCTTTTAGTTTTCCTAAGAGACTTACACATTTCTAATAAATATTAGTTGGCTTATCATCAATTATTGAAAATTCCGTGATAATTTAGTGTAAATCTCTTACGAAAAACAAAAGAAATTCACATTATTCGAAGGCACGAACGTTCGAAGGGAGAGCACTTTCCCCTATGCATTCTCAATTGGGGAAATTTTGAAATAGATCTTTTTTGTCCTATTTCTATATAAAACTGGACTTTACCGTGATTTAAGCTCCATTAACTGGGTCCCGGTCAAAATCCCGAAAGCCAAAATCCCGAATTCTTAAAAGTGTCATAGCTACTTCCCCGATTGCACCCACACTTGCTGGAGGCAAAGGGAAATCTTCTGTGTCTTGAGAAATTATTCTGAACATTTTCCTCCATATAATTTTATCCCTTTCAAGATTTTGAACATTCGGGATTTTGGCCTTTTCGGGATTTTGGCTGCCACCGCTTACTTCAAATGTGCCCTAACTCAAAGATATTCCACTTTTCTATGACAAAGTTTATATTTTCTTTCTCGCAACAAGAGAGTGGTTTCTTTTATATAAGCTTTCTTATTATTAGTTTAAAAAAAAATTGAAAATTCTAGAGATTTTAAATCTCGAAAAATAATGACTAGAAAGGTGTTCCTAGGATGACAAATGATCGATCTTATATTTATTCAGAAATACTGTTGTACTTAGAATAATATAAAAGAAAAGACAAAATAAAAAATACACCTTGAGTAACAACTATATTTTTATAAATCAGCGCAAACTTAATTATAGTTAGTAGAAATTGAATTTCTTAAACAGATCGTTTAAAAATTATTTAGAAAGTTTCTCTAATATACGTTGAAAAAATTCTTAATTTTCTAATTCCATTTATAAATGATCGGTAAAAACAAAATATTAACTAACTGATCGCCTATTAGACTGAACCTTGTCACAAAATAAATAAATTAGGAAATCATTACTTCCAGTATATCAAGTAATATGAATTGATATGTTCATATATTATTTGTAAAAAAGAGCTGTTCTTTGTTAAGTTAGGTAGTATTTTTTTCATTTTTTAAGCAATAAAATCAGTAAAATCAGAATGGGATATTAACTAAATTAACTTAAATTTTGTAATTCTATAAATTTAGTTTGTAAGTTTTTAATATAATGTTTACTTCCATCCCTCTAAGGAACTTTAATTCACATTATAAGTCTGAATTGCAATAAATATTTACTGGAGGTTCATTACCTACTGTAAGACGGAGGAGGCCTCTTAAGATGGTTTTCTACAAAAACTTGTTTCTGTCAAACTTATGCTTTAGACGGACTTACGGCTTAAGCCGAGAGACAGCTTAGTGGGAAACCTATGGGAATGTAGTCTAAACATTATTAATCCATTTCTTGACTTAAGCCGTAGGTCTGTTCATGTCCAGTGCATTACTTATAATAGCGCAAATTCAAAAGCAATACTAAAAATAAATTGAATGATAGAAGTTTTTAATCTGTTTTGATTTTGAGATCTTTTACAAGTGAGTGCAGTAAGAAGTTGTTTCTTTAAATCTTTATGCTAAGCTTATAATTTCAAATTCAAAGAAATTTTATCAATTTTTAAAAATTCTTTGTATTTTTGTGTATTTGACTATTGCAATATTATTTATTTGTGTTTATTTTAATTTTTAGAAAAATGACAATGATTTTTTTTAAATTATGTTCGCTAGAGGAACCACAATAATTTTCAGAATTATCACAACACTTAAAACCAGTACTAAAGTATTAAAGTTCTTTTTTTCAAGACTGATTTCTCAAATTTTTTCGTATATGGTCAACATCCTAGATTCATGTTTATGAACCAATATAAATTGTTAGTGATCATCGTCAATAAAAATAAATTTAATTAAGTTGTTTGCGAGAGTGAATCGATTTACGATTGATCACCTAAAGTGCATTTTCGAATTAACAAAATCATACATCATAAACGTATTAGGGTAAAATCCAAAATATAATTCGGAGATTTATGGCAAAAGTTATTAATGAATAAAAATTTGCATTTTACATTGGAACATCTTAAGACGCGATGGACATTTTTGCTGCCACAAATCGTAACATCGCGTCTGCAGATTGTCGGTGTCGTCAGCATCATTCAGCTAAATTTGTGTTTATTGTGGGTATAATTTTATTATGATCATTGTGGCCAATATTGTTGTGGAGGAGAATATTAGTGGAATTATGAGGCATTCCTGAGTGTCTGGGTGTAAGATCACCTGTCGCGCCTCACCTTTAGCTGTTTTTCTCCCTTGAGATTCCCATCAAAAGGAGACAACTTATCTATAAACTTTCATGATAAGAAAAATTATGCAATATTCGCCTATTTCTGTGGACTAAAAATCTCTGATCTTTCCGCAATCTTTAGTGCAAGAATCTCTTTTATAACATCCTCTGACACTTTGACTTTTGGACGATCAAGAGGACGATGGTAAATATTTTATTGAGGAATATTTTTTATAACTTTTATTTGTTGACATTGGATTTCAATTTATGATAATCTCTCTCAAAGTGTATAGAGAAAATATTAATACGTGTGATTTACAGCACATTTAGCTCTATACATTATATTTTATGTTTGAAATTAAATACAATTTTTTTAACATCTCTCTTTATTTTTGCTTTCGTCAAATACAGATTTTGTAATTTTCCCTTCCTAAGCAAGTGCCAAGCACATGTCGCATTTCTTCTTTAAGCTTAACCATCCACTCAGGTGAGATGGTATATTTGGAAAGTAATTTTTCCTAGCACTTGTCTATTTATTTCTCAACCCCTTGTCATGCGATTATTCAAATGATTCCCTAACACTTAAGACTAGAGATTTAAACCATGGTAAAATGATGGCAAACACTTGGAGTGAGTTAAAAATTTATTATTCAATTTCTTCCTCTCATCTTCGAGCCCAAGTCACTTCTTTTCTCCCTTTGGAGAATTTATTTACATAATTTGTGGAAGACGAAGAAGTTTATAAACGATCCTTTTGACCATTTGCCGCTACCACTGGTGGAGACTCAACTACAACAAATTTGATGAGAAGATTCTCTTGATTATTTATCTTGTGTGATACTGAAATCAAATTACGACGAACCCATCGCAATTGCAAAGACAATAATAAATAATTATTGATGAGTTTCTGCCCACCAAAATAAACATTACTTTCTTTATCGTGATCGCAGCGATATTCCGCTACTTGGAATTCTTTTCTCATCACTAAATGGCAATACTTGCTAATATGAGAAAAATCTCTTACATCCCTCAGTCTCCGGAGATATCAAAAGATCATTTTATAAACAATAAAAATTACTCTATGAATCTGCAATGCATAAAACAAAGAACTGGGGGGCTGATAAGTCACAAAAGCTTATGTCTTAATTTTCCGTTAATCATGGAATTACATTATTTTTCTTAAACACGATAGGGTAGCGGCATTACTTGTTGCCTGTCGTTACTTATGGCCTTGTTGCATTTTTTTTAATTTAAAATTTATTTTAAAACCAAAAGATTGTGATGTGCTATCATAATACATTAATATTTTTGATTTTGAGGTTTTTTGAAATCATTTTGTGATAAAAGGTAAAACTTGTCAAACCAACGTTATCTCTGAATTTTAGTACAGGATTTGTGATTGGTAAAATGAAAAACATCGATTTAATCACAAAATAGGGTTTTTATGTTAAATTTGTGATTAGAGAAATGAATAGTTAATTTGAAAAAAGAAATAAACAACTTAGGGGAAATGCTTATAATTTTGTCCAGTTTCTTATTTTGGACACTTTGAGGATAACATTGGACACTAAAAATAAATTGATTAAAATGATGGATTTTTATTCCAATATTTGATGAATAATGAATTCTATCTAAATATTTGTTCTTTTTGGAATATTAGGTGAGATTCTTAACAATCTCACCTACTATAATCCTAACAAAATTTCATGTCCTCCGATCGCGCTCAAACTTGGCCAAAATGTGTTTCGCCACTTCCTGATCACGAATATATGGGGGGCTAAGTTACGTTCCCGGCCGGCCGGCCGTCCGGCCGCTCTTTGGAGCTTAATAGCTCCTAAACTAAAAAAGATATCGACTTGCGGTTTTCGGCAAAGGTTAAATATCGTATGAAAATTGCAACTTGGTGCATTGACCCCCCACCCCCCACCCCTCCTTCCGCCATTTTGAAGACCCCCCTTTTTTTGTTTTCTCAATAGCTCCGCCCCTATGGCATCGAGCGGGCTCAAATTTTAGTATGTTATAGCTGGGCCTTAGAGCTTTCCATCAATACCAAACTTAAGGTCCCCCGACCCCCCTGACCCGAGCTATAAGGGTCCAAAAAAATTTTCTTAAAATGGCCATAACTCCGGTTCTAATTGTCAGAATTTAAAAAATGAGGGCTTTTTGGAAAGCTCTCGTGAAATGCCACTTCCCCTTCTAACATCGCAAGTTCATAAAACCACCGCTAGGGGCGCTATTATTAAAAAGAAAATTTTTAAATCTTAAAAGTTAAATAACTCAAAAATTCCTTATGCAATCGGGCTGAAATTTTAGTATGTTGTAGCCGTTGATTATACCTATCAAACAAAAAAAACCTTAAGTCGATCCATAACCCCTGACCCGAGCTATAAGGGGTCAAAGTTCGAACATTGACCGGCCTCTATCTCCGGTTCTAATTAACATATCGACATAAATTTTACCTTTTTGGTTTCGTCTCGATGAGCACTTTCAGATGGAAGTTCAAAAAGTCACCACAGGTGGCGCTGTGATAGCGTCAAAATTCATCGAAATTCAAAGTCACTTTTCTCAAAAACGGCATTGTGCAAGTTAATGAAATTTTAGTATGTTGTAGTCCAGTTTCCAAAATGGTGCGTATGCGCGCTGTGGTTTCAATAGAACCGGAGATATGAGGGGTCAAAGTTCACGAAATTCAAAAAATCATATCTCTGGTTCTATGTGACCGATTTTGATGAATGAGGGCTTAAACGAAAGATCTCACCAAATACTACAACTTTCTAGAACATTTGAACTTCGTGGGACCAACACCAGGGGCGCCACAGTCAAAAAACTAATTTCAATATCACATAACCTCAATTATCTCGACTGTCGCTGAACCGATTTTGATGATTGCTTCGACATAATTGTAGAGGACATTTGTCTCTACATTTCGTCCATACATCATTTTCCGGTCAGACTACGCTATCACTCCGATTTTGCCGTTTAAGTGTGAAAAAATTGATTTTTCCCATAATAACGCTTTGAAATCACTCAGATGCCAATTTGACTGCCTCTACTCCACCAAGACACTTAAAATAGGGTTTTAAATGGAAAGTCCCACAGAATACAACAATTCTTTGATATAGTTGAAGTTCAACAAATGACTACTTGGGGAACTCTGGATGAAAAAACGAGTTAAGAAACAAAAAACCTCGCTTATCTTGGCTTCTGAGTAATCGATGAGATCATGTTCTATGGAAAAATTATAGAGAACATTCTGGTCTACATTTCACCCATATAACACTTTTCTGTCAGTTCATCCAAATCCTTGATATTTTGGTTTAAATACAAAATTTGTATAATTTCACGAATTTGATTCAAGATAACTGAATGGAGTCTCCCAATTTCAGCTCCAAATCGAATTTGCATGCACTCCGAGTTAGCTCACGTTAAGAATCTCACCTACATAAGCCGGTTAGGATTATCTGTCCTTTTTAACACTAAATACGTTAAAATTTGAATATGATTTGAGTTGAAATTGCTTTGGTGAAAATTCAGTGTGAGCAATTGCTTACGAGAAATATGACAGAACTTCGTGGCTTACTTCAGTCTTATTTAGTTTTGGTGAAGTACTAACAAAGTTTGTTCGCTGTTTTTGAGTGATATTATTGAATATTCATTGAATATTGTGTTGATTCACGTTACTGATGATTTGTACATTTGGCCTGAAGTGAGATTTGCCTTGTGAATTAGATTTTTCGTGTGAAAAATGGGAAATTTTCTTAGACATTCACTAGTGAGGTGATGATTCTTATTTTGGACAGGTGTTTTTCTCACGAAATTTCGTGAAGTTTTAGCTTTTGTGATGACTAGGTTGGACAAATGCCTGGAGAAACAAAGGAGCATCATCTCTACGAAAGAGATCCAGTGAGAAATGCCTTGAAAGGCTCCCGGAAAGGGCAGGGAATGAGCGAATCCGCACGTACTTGGAGTACCGAAGTCAACTCACTTTAATGAATGATATGGAAAGTTTCTGGGCTTCTTGTGACATTCCACGTTTCCCTTACATGACTAGGAAGAGGACTTGGTAAGATTGGTTCATAAAATGAAGAACAATGGGCATCCTGTTGAGGCGGATTATCTGTCCAAATTTACAGACAAGTTGTAAAAATTAATAACCAAGTTGTCCGAAATAAGAGTCAAATTCACCTCTACATATCAATTCATTTTTAAACGTATTAAAACTAATTTTAGTAAAAATGAGATGATAAATAGCTTGCCAAGTTTCTAAACAACCCTTCTGAAAAAAGAGTAACAAAAAAAGTCAATTAGTATTGAAAATATGGCACTTCAAACTTAGAATATCGATGCTTATATGCAGACTGTCCAAAATTATGAGCACTTCCCCTATGTTCCGTCTTGAAAAATCACGATTAGTACTCACTGTGTTAAAATTATTATTTTTTTCTAAAAGTGACCGGAATATATATTTCGATTTAATATAACAATAATATTCTAAATTTTTTTAAACCTTTGAAAAATAACAAAAGACTGTATAATAAATTAGCATTACGAATAACTCATAAGTATATTTAGAACAGTCATGTTCTAAAATGATTTACAATAGAATTTTTTTTATATTTTAAAATTTGATTATTGATGGCGCAAATAAAAAAATATATATCGTGAAATTATGCAATTCTTTAGCACATAATAGTTTCTATTAGCAACTATGTTACCTGTATGTTGTTTATTATGACGATAAAGTTTCCACTTAGGTATAATGCCCAGTGCACAATAACGTTTGTTTGTAAATATGTTTTCAAAATTTTCTATGAGAGTGAGCGAGATGACTAGATTTAGATCTCACTCACTCTCATTGAAATGCCAATAACATGTTTACAAAACAAAAGTTATTGTGCGTTGGGCATAATGCCCAGCGCACAATAACTTTTGTTTAGTAAACATGTTTTTAATATTTCAATGAGAGTGAGTGAGATCTAGATCTAGTCATCTCACTCATTCTCATGAGAAATTTTGAAAATATGTTTACAAACAAAAGTTATTGTGCGTTAGGCATAATATGCATTTTTCTAATATTTTTCACTAGCTTACAAATTATTGGTAAAATACTTCCTTATTGCTGTCAATTAGCATTGTTGCTGATTCGAGGGACGACCTCACGACCTCATGATCATAAGGTCATCGATAACGTCATTTAAATCGAAAAATCACATTTCTAATTCTAATTTTTTAATAGAAAATGAGTTTGTTCAGCCAGTCCGATTTTTAATGCCTAAAAATCACTGAAAGGCACGCATTCTTATCAGAAAACGTACTTAGTTTGCAGCACTTTGAGATTTCCTGAAAAGAATCTCAAGCACAATAAGCCTATAAGGGTTTGATCAGAGTCTTTTCCTAGAAAAGCCAAATCTATGCGAAAATTCACACTTGAAGAGATTGAATGATATTTAATCATGTCCAATCATAGGAAATCGCAGTGGAATTAACTCATGGTGGAATTGCAGAGGGAAGACGGGTCTTTCGTGAAGCGTCAGTTGATGATACAAAGTTGATCTATTGAGAATAGATTGTAGAGGTTTCATATTTCGATGGAAGAATGGGTGATGTTGAGTGTGGAGGGAATTTTCTTGTTGTAGGCGGAAATTACCGAAGCTATCAATTATTCTCATTTCTCGATGATCATTGCATCGAGAGCCGTTGATCGTAGCTACAAAAGTGAAGATGATGAGAAATGTGCTGGTGGTGTTTCTCTTGGCATTTTTTTTCCATCCTCATCATTCCCCAAGTCTTATAAAATATTCCCGATTTCTCCGTAACTTCAGTCAAAGATCAAATATTTCACATAATATATTTCAAAAATTTTCTATTTCACTCCGTTATATCCAACCAAGATCATGTCTATCCGGAGGTGAGAGATGGACATGAGTGAATTCCTTCAAAATGCTACAAAAGAAAATTCAGAATCTACAGAACATTGTGAGAAATGGTAGAAGAAACATTTTATTACTTTAAATTAATTTACACACACGAGACAAAATATTCTGGACAAGAAAAGAATACCTTATGGGATCGTGGCTATGATTAATAGTCTTTGCTAAATGATCTTTTATCACATGAAATGATCGACAAATTTCAATATATTGTAAATTTATTATTAACAATATGGTGAAGGAGAATCTGAGTGATTTATAACTGTGAAGTATTCATCGTAAAATTTTACCTTTTAGAGGCCATCGAGTCATTAAAGAAAATGGTTTGCTTCTTTCTTTCCTGGGCTTTATTCAATAATCCGCACTCACTATTGTGTCTCTTCAATGAATGAATCTTTTTTTTTATCATCCACGAACAAGTTCGATAAAAAATAGCCATTAATCGAAAATTGTGTAATTAAAGAATGACCTCGAAAATGATCGCATTGGAATTGAATGCGATGATGTTTTACATAGAAAATCCAAGAAATAAAATCAATAATCGACAATGGCTTTTATAGTTGAGAATCAATTTAGCCTTTTCTGCCGTTAATATGCCTGAGAAGCATTAAAAGAAAGGGCGGATGAGTAATCGTAAAAGAGTCCTACACTATTTTAAAATAATTGCACAGATTTAATATTCTAAGCTGAGGTCAAACTTACAACCGTAATCTGGAAGTGTCTCAGATTAGTGCATATCGGCTTCTTACGCATTGTTAGTAACTATTATGGTGAATGTTACAGTGATAAGTATCTATTATTTAGAAAAAGTCCACCAATTATGTCAACTACTATCATAAAGGATAATAATTAAATCTACGATGAATCTATGAACTACGTTCACAAATAATCGTAGTTGAATCAGTAGTAGATCGTTTAATCGGCTGCGATTAGTTACTCTAATCAGCTGATCGTGCCGATCAATTTCCATGGTCAGCTGATCTTTCCGATTAGTCTCCATGATCGGTTAATCGATCCAATTAACCTCCGTGATCGGTTAATCGTTTTACTCAGTATCCATGTCCGGCTATTCTTTCCACTCAGTCACCATCATTTAATAATCAGCTGATTGTGATGATCAGACTCTATGATCGGCTGAGCGACAACCACATTTTTGAGCACGATTAATTAATATCCAAAAATGGCGCTACATATTTTCTAATACTAGATAATTTTCGGCCAGTAAACTGAGTATGAGGAACAGTGAAACACGGTATTGACCTTTGGCTCCTTTCTCCTTTTAATTTCTCAAGCCGACGTTTCGGAAGGGTTTTCCTCCTTCTACAGGTATAGAAATTTTGGGGAAAAAAGAGAAGAGAGGAGTTTCTCCATCAACATTCAACAAAGAACAATGTTTGTTGGATGTTGATGGAGAAATTGTCTCTCGTGCAAAGTCCGAATTGTGCTCAGTGTAACGATTTTTTGTGACAATTTTTTCCCCAAAATTTCTATACCTGAAGAAGGAGGAAAACCCCTCCGAAACGTCGGCTTGAGAAATTAAAAGGAGAAAGGAGCCAAAGGTCAATACCGTGTTTCACTGTCCCTTATTTTCTAATATTTCTGTTGCGTATTTAATGATAGCCAAACTGTTAGAGATATCGGTTTTGAGTTTCCGGTGGTCCCTCAATGTTTTTCTTATAAATTTTTCTGTCTTCCCTACGCAAATGCTTTTATTTAGGTTTAAATCAGAACGAAAAAATACATGGCCAAAATTTTACCTTGAGGGCGGTCAAAGGTCAATACTTTATATTCAAAATATTCAGTATTTAAAAACTGTTTTATAACTGGTTTCATTTTTAGAAAAGCCTTCAAATTACATACAAATCAGAATCAGTTACAATTATTAATAAAGAAATTTACTGAAATTTTAATAGATCATGCTCAGCTGGGGTGGTAACTCTGAGGGGTGCTATAACGGCGGCTAACCTTAAGTTACGATATCGCTATAGTTCTGCTCGTTCTGTTAGATGCGGTTGTGAGCGCTCGGCATGTTATTCCGAAGGCACAATAGAATCTGCTCCTCTGTCGGTCTTCACCAGGAGCACGCCGGATCCGTGGCTCTCTAGGAACGGGATAATGGGACTCACTTCAGTGTAATTCAGCATATTTTGGTGTGGATCAGTAACCAATTCTTGCTACAATTTATCAATTTTATAAAAGTTTCTAAAATATTCATGATGTGAAGATCGTATTATTGATTTATCTATGCTGGGGCACCACCAAACACGGGGTAGCACCAAACACAAATTTTTATTTCTAAACTACTTTGACTATCTCGACCATTTCTTCAGTGGACAAGTATCTCTATAATACCTATAAATTTCTGTAAGTCTTGTCCTCTGAAATCGAATATCTGATTAAAAAATCGCAGTGTTTGGTGGTGCCCCAGTTTCCCTTATATTCTTTTCGAAACCGCTGCACCCATCAGGCCACTCATTTAGGCCCCTTATGCACTCCTCATTTTCCTGTTCTACCTTAACCTCCAAAGCAGTAAACCTGCTCCATATCATCGTATGCATTCTGATACAAACAATATCGTTTTATATCATGGTAGACTAGCTTCGGATTGTGGATCTGAGCAGTGAATGTGTATTTGACTGAACTCTGCATGTCGGAAGTTATTTCCTATAGCCACCTCTCTTTTTAAGACGGTTATTTATCAATGCATTGGCATTACTTTTCCATTCAGTCACTGGAAAATTCGAGACTAATAGAACAGATGAAAAATCTGCAGACGGTATAATCTCGACCTGAGTCCTCACAGTAATAGAGACACTATTCTATCCACTGATCAACTGAGGATCCTAAACCCAAAGCCGAAGATCCTAATCCCAACCCAATATTTCTAATTATTCGACCTGTAACTGTTGTAATGATAGTTTTACGAACGAGCACGCGAAGTACCCTTACTTCTCCGAAATCGTTTGATTTGCAAATAATCAAAAATTCTTTCTTGCATTTCACCTACAATTCATATTAGGGAAAGTACTCTCCCTTCGAACGTTCATGCCTTCGAATAATGAGAATTTATTTTGTTTCTCGTAAGAGATAAACAATAAATTATCACGGAATTATCAACAAATGATAATAAACCAAATAATATTTAATAGAAATATATAAGTCTCTTAGGAAAACTAAAAGAATATTCGCATTATTCGAAGGCATGAACGTTTGAATGGAGAGTACTTTCCCCTATATTTTCTTATGTAAAGATTTTTATTTATTTATTTTAAAATTTGAATAATGAATAGATAAACTACAATTTTTATACATAAGAAATTAAGTTTTCAGTGGTACTCTTTGAAATTAATTTCACAACCCTTTGATATTTGAAGCAGAAAAATGGTACACAAACATAATCTCTACAAATTGTCTCACCAATAGTATGAATAGAATGACAAAACGTGGCTCCCGGAAGGGTTCTTAAAATTGAATTCACATGTTGACAGAGGGGATTAAGCCCCGATGATTTGTGTAGGACGTCGCGATAATGATCAATGAGGTGCTCCAAGGGAGAAAAGGGAAGTGAGATTGTGCCACTTGCCAGCCATCCAAGTGAAATCGATACATTTCCCGATGGTGCGATAGCGTGAGATCCTCCTGTCCGACAAATTTGACAAAAATTAATTGTTGAGAGATTTTCATGTAGGAAGTTGTATGGTTTTCTGGGCAATTCTTGGTAGCAGCAAATCATTTCTGTTTACCACCATTTACTGCACACGGTGCTTTATTGAAATGCTAATAAAGCGTACATTTGAGGAATGTCTATGGACAATCTACAGTCATATATCACTGTGATCATGTGAAAAATGACGGAAGAAATTTTATTTTGTATAGAAAAGATCACCTTTTGTCTTCTTGAGTTAAAAAAAAATTGGCGCGTAGGTGGATGATATAAAATGATGATGTTTGATGTTTTTCCTTCTCTACCTGACATGCTTCCACTTTTAAACCACTTGGCTGGAATTCTTAAAATCTTTCCCACAATTTCGAAAATATTGTTTTATGATAATTGGACAAATGCACAAATTCACGATTTATTGCTCTTATGAATTTATAATGGAGTATTGTTGTCTTTTGCTCCGCACAAACTTCGATTGAAATTTTAGGCTGATGAGACTCACTTAATTCTTGCGAAATTTTCACACGATCACAGTTGTATAACCAATTGAAAAGTTCTTGAAATTTACTGAAATTATAATTCTTGCTTAGCACAGGTTGGTCTTCATTGTCTTATTTCTCCATAGTGCATATTTTTGTGAGAAGGAAACTCAGGAAATAGTCAAGATAGTGCTCGAAGAGTGAAATATTCCATATATTTCGAAGCCATTTAATGCGTGTCTTCCATTTTCCCCTTCGATCGTTATTGCTAATACTTTATACAATCGGCAATAACTCATGTTGATGGAACCTTTTTGAGGTGCTCTCTGTGTACATTTCGTTCTGACTCCTTTGCACACTTTCCATGGTGTCTTCTTCTCTCTTGAACAGGCTGATTCTATGGTTCTTTGAACACCAACATCCATTAAGAAATGCTTCTTGTTCGTTTAGTTGACCTATTGGTAGATCTCTCGGGATTCTTTTATTTTTACATTACGAAGATATGCATATTAGGACGCTTCCTAATGCCATGGAAATCTTGAAGAATTCTCATAACTCCAAACATGTTCTATGTATGGATGTTCTAACTCCAATCGATTTTGCTTATAGAGATGGTTCTTTTTTGAGTTAGATGAATTTGATCAAGTCGAGAAAGCTTCGCGAAGTATTCGAACGTTAAGTGATTTGAAACAGATTTTAGGAGAAATGCAAAATCTCACTAAATTGCGAAAAATTTGAACTAAATTACCATATTAATATTCACAATCCCTTCAATCATTTGCGAAATAACTTGTTCTTTGTTTTGTCTAGAGGATGGTTTTAAAGCTAAGAAGACTGTGGACATTTAACCACGAATATTAGTCAATAATAATAAGGCATTGCTAGTAAATGAATTATTTTATATTAATTTTATTATAGTTAATATAGTTGCTTAATGCAAGATCATAAGACAGTTTCTTGAGGCAAAATTATTTATTTTAAGTCAAGAAACACGGTATAGTATAGACCTTTTTAAAAACTTCTCTATTTCCTCCTGCTACGACGTTTCGGAGATTGGTTGTCTCCTTCCTCAGGTATGGGTAGGTATGGGGAAGCTCTTATCAGGTTTCTAGGGAATCACTTGAACAATAACATACACTTGGACTTCATAAAACACTTTCTGGGACGATGTCACCAATTGGACGGTTTGACGCAATTTATTTTAAATTGTAATTTTAAATTTAAATAATAAATTTAAATTAAAACAGCTAAGAATGCTATAGGTTTCTTAACATTGTTTAGGTTTTTTTTACGGCCAAATTATCTTGAATTTGAACAGATCAAGAAACCATATATTAAATCTTACACTGAACAGAACGAACCCTATTTCAAGCTGAGTAAACATTTATTTTCAAAACCCTTTGAAATACACAAACTGGTTTTCAAAACAAAGTTTAAAAAAATCAAATAATAGAGTAAGTGTGCCAAATTTCGGCCACCTTTTTTGTTCCTCGAATTTCCATGAACTTTTAGATTTTACATACTCTAGAGAGTATACAATGGAAAAGAATAACAAAAAATGAAGCTTCGACAAACGAGATGACGTGAAAAAGATATTGGAAGAATTCCCGAAGGGCAAAGAACTATGAGAATGAAGGTGGCCGAAATAGGGCACCAAAGCTTAGCCTATATTTTTATTCATTTTAAAATGTATTAAGAATAATTTTAGAGTAAACAAAGACGGTAAACTCTTTACAAGGTTCCAAGAAACACGTTTTAAAAAGAAGGAATAAAAAAAATCAATTTGAATTTAAAATATTACATTTCAAACTTTAGACTTTGACGCTTCCATGCAACTATGCCGAAGTTTGGCACACTTACCCTATAAATATTCTAAAGATTATTGAGTGTTTCTAAAAATATTTTTTTCTCTCTAAATTATTAATTATTAAAATACTATTGTTAAAACAGTTTAATTTTTAAATTATTTTTTGAATTAGAAACTTTAGTTCTCAAATAGATCAATAACGTTCAGCAGTTCAGGTATTTAGTAAGCTTTTATTTGGTTTTAGTAAGCCTCAAATTATAACAAACATGTTGATTATATTTTAACGTTTAACACGTTTTTAATACTTAGTTTTGATTATAATCGTTGTATAAAAAAATAGAGGAGAAAATGTACCAGGTCATATTCGTGTATATTTTATTTAAACATTCCACTGACCGTAAAGAAGAGAATAATCCTTTTAATGAGCTGTCTGAAATCCCAATTTGGACTTACGTGTGAAGCTGCATTACCACTCAATAGCGATTATTCAATTTACATTAGGTTTAAAAAACTTTTACGTATCCTTAATTATCAAAAAAAGTAATATTCCGAAGCTTGCCCGGTTTTCCGTTTGCTTTGTACGTGTTTTTGGAGAACAGACGGTTATAGATCTTGATTTAAGGGTTTTAATTATTTCCTAGGGAAGTTTTTTTTATAATACCTTTAGTGATTCTACCGCCATTTTATCCATTACTTTTAGCATCTAGAAAATGTTAAAAAAAACCTGAAGAAATAAGAGCAAGAGCTGTCTTAATAATACAATTTAAAATAAAATAAAATTAAAATTAAAGAAACTGTTTAAAACAGTGCATCAAAAAAAATCTCTCTCGTATTTTAACTCGATGTCTTTCCACTTATTAGAAAACCGAGTAATTTGAGCCAGGATATTGTAATCGGATTTTACATTTTCTCATTTTTTTAGGAGTGTTTAGAGAAACATGTCAGTGACCCTTTTGTGTAATCTGTAAAAGTATTTTTAATTGTCAAAAGGAATTTATTAACTAAATATTCATTTTTTTAATGTTGGATCTATAGAATATAACGCATAAAAAGCTTCCTTCTTGGACTATACGATTTTTGAGAAAAATATAGCAAATTTATTTAATTGTTTTCATTCATAGAATTTCCTTAATATAGACAGGAATTGTTGCAATACAAATTGAGTAGTTAGAATTTTAAGCTCTCTGAAAAAGATTCATGGCTCAAATTAGTATTTGATTTATTGATTTTAAGAATTCCCATAAATTTTGTGATCGGTATTTGAACTACCTGTCTGAGAACTTCAAAATCAATAAAGTTATCGAAATATAATATTAATTTTTTATCTGAAAGTGAATTAACTTTTTATGTGCGGCTTGTTCACTTAAATTAATGTGATCTTAATGTGTATCGGGCAACGGCAATAAAAGCTTAGTCTAGTCGGGATAAGATTTTGTATGTGCTCAAAAGAGCTGTGACGGGTTTGGTGTCATGTGGCCAAACACGAAGGTGAAATCTTGAAAGGGACATTTGAGAAAAAATGGGCCAGAAAAGAAGAACAAAGCACGACAGCAGCATTCCCCAGTGTATTATGATAATATTGATGTGGTTAGAGATATCAGATTACAATTAATTTGAGTTGATTTGGAGGTATTTGGTCTTCTTGCTTGATCGATAGTTGATCACGATCGTATCATATTTAAATAATTTCTTTCTTCTTTTCACACACGACGTGAAATTTGACGTGAGGTTCTCAACTCTCGATCTTCATCCATGAGGAAATGTACCAAAAAAAAACAGCTTTAGCTTTGGCGTGAGAGATGAATTATAGGAAAAGTGGTACAAATTACCACAAATTAATAGTAAACTACATAATAATTTATACGATCACGTCACTTTATGTCACATTTGATTTATTAATTAAATTCACGCGGGATTTCTGCGGCATAATGTGAGGGAATACACATTAAAGTCCCACACAAAATTTATACCATCAAAATGTGTTGTGCATTTTGCAGTGATTTTATCTCTGTCAAGATGTTGATGGACGGTAGAAATCTACTATGAAGAATTGTTGTAGATAGAAGGAGGAATAATTTTTGCAAAATAACAAATTGCAAACAATTAATAATTTTAATAAATTACAAGCTGTATGGAAATTAATTTAGAAATGCCAAGTATTGCTTCTTGGCAAAACACTTTGAGTAAAAACAAGCCAGAATCACCGGCATTCTTTCAGTGGACATTCTTTGGAGGCACGATCGGGTGAGAGTTGTGCTAAAATGGAGTGAGAAGGACAAGAGTATAATGGATTTATGAAGCTGTTAAATTAATCATCACAATCCCACGAGATGGTGGAGAGTGAAATAAGTCATTTAAAGCTCATGGTTCACTTGTAATGCTAGACGACATTTGACGGCGCTCAGGCAAAATACCTGACTCTGGATTACATTGTAGAATGCTTCAAATGATTATAAAAAGATTGTAACAAAAACTACTTGAAACGTGATCACTTGTCAGGTGGTTTTCCTTTTTACCGCTCCTTCTCATTGATTCCTACTTCATTCACTGGAACATACTTCTGTTCTCATCGATACGAATTTCATCATGCAGTGAAATTTACAAAATTTCTTATACTTTTCAGGCTTTCTGAAACATAATTTGAATATATAATATATTTTTATATTTTTAATATTATCAATATTACTAAACGTTTATGAGATTATCAATGTTGGAATAGTATTTTCAATTAACATGGTAGCGCGAAGTGGGTGGTATGGGTGATGTGTAGATCCGGTCAGCTTATATTATTTTTTGTATAAAATAGGTCTGTATAACAGAAATTTTTCTTATACAGACCTATTTTGTACAAAAAAATTCTAGGCTCATAGGACCTTCAACTGCCCTATTCATGCAACCCTCTTAATTGAATTTCATTGGGTGTATCTTTAAATCCACCCCGAGATGCTATACACTGGTGAATTTCTTGAACAATCTGCCTTGGTGGTTTGTTTTTGAGATAAGACTTCCAGTTCAACTGTTATAATCCCTCAAATAGTCTTGGCTAAAACAGAAAATCAAGCAGACTTTCGAAAGGTTAAAAAGGGCTGTGGGTTTATCAAGTGTTACATTGACAGAAATTTAAATGAAAAATAATCAGTGTTGAAAATTTTCAGAGGAAGGAAAGATAGATCAGGGGGATTAGGGCCTAAACAGACTCAGGCTGATCCTCGAAAATATTTAGCCAGTAAAATTTGGTACTAAACATTTATCCCAATTTATTTCTATAGGATTTACAAAGATTTCTGAGAAGTCTTCTGTAGTAGAGTGATACCGTTTCAGAGCATTTTTGTTTACTCATTTTATTTTTACAAATATTTCAAAATTTACAAGGTCATAAGAACGTACAATATGGCGAAAAGTACTCAACCTTAATTATATTTTGATAGAAACTTATATCACTGATAAATTTTGTGGTAATATTTTTATTAATTTAAAAAAGGATCCAGGGTTTCTTCACCCTTAATTGATTGTACTGTATATATTTAGTTTAATTCATATTTATTCACGTACAAAAGCTTCCCTCTTACAATGCGATCATTACCGCCTTTGTGTTGCTACCATCATCCAGGTCAAAATAAAGGAAACATTAAAATTATGACTGATTAACAGCTGATTTTCAAAACCACAGAATTTCGAAAATATTTCTAAGATTTATCAAAAAGCAATGGTGTACTTTCATTTAGAAAGAAAAATTGCGAATCGAATATTCTAGTTTATGGACCTTACTAAGTCGATTCCAAATCATAAAATTTCACAACCATTTGTATTTAATTGTAAATTTATAATAATTATAACAGACTGTTGAAAACAAGCGCCTGGCAAGTTGGCCTTTTTATATGGAGCTATTTGAAGGAAGCCAATTCCTAAATTGATCTCAGACTCAGCTCACAGTGCTCCAAGGAAAAAATTTATTTAAACACAAATTTAGTATATTTATCCCTCCATACGGAAAAGTATCTTATAATACGGAAAAACTTCACACTTTTTAAATATTTAGCATAACGATCACGAGTGCAGAAAAATTCCCATACGCATTTGTATGTGAAAGTAAGATATTGGCTTCAATTTTGAACGCCACTAGCCGGGGACTAGGTTGAAAATGTTCCAAAAAAATCAGTTATAACTCTTTACGGATCACACCAACTTTATTTATAAAGCAATTGGTTTTAAAATATATAGTAAATCTTTAGACGAATGGACTCTACGCACTAGAGAAATTTATGTCCATATTGAAGAGTTTTCCTATTTCTACACTGAGAAAAAAAGAGAGGGTGATTAACTTTTTTTCTTAATAACTTTAACACTTTTTAGGTGTAAAAATATATCAACATTTTTTAATGTTAATTTTACACCCTTTTAAGTGTAAAATTAACATGAAAAAGGGTAACTTTAACCCATAATACACCTAAAAAGCGTAATATTTACACCGATTTCGGATCAATAATTCAGGGTAAAATTAACATTTCCGGAATGTTATTTTAACTTTTTCGAATTTCTCTCAGTGTATACATAAATTTCTCTAGTATGTAGAGGCCATAAGTAAGAATAAATTCTAAATTCATTCTCATTCTACAAAATGACAATTGGATTTAGAGACAACTGGGCTTTTTCTGAACAACTCTACCCAGGCTTCATTAGCCTGTAAAAATGGCTAATCTTTTTAAAATAAATCCCAAGTCCCAAGTGAACTGTCCAACTAAAACTTTTGGTAATCAAAGAGAAATACATCCTAGGAACTATCAAAGCTTCGGGATTTCAACTTGAAACGCATTCAAAGACATATTCAAAAATTTCATTTTGAAGAAAATCGATTTTGAAGGAAATCAAAATTCCGTTTTGACAAAAATTGCTCCCAATATGTATAGACCTTTAGTTCAAACTTTTTAAATCAAGTCTAGATAATAGTCTGCTTAATTGTGCTCAACAGTTCATGAAACCAAGCTACCAACTTAAATTCTAATTTAATTTCCTTCTTTAAACAATCTATGTATTTACCTTTTAAAGTATCCCATTTCTAAATACGTAATTCTAAGCCTGAGAACCATTAAGCAATTCCTTTCATCACTTTAATTCATTAGTTAAGAAGCAAATTAATGTGCCCTATGTCGCAAAATGCACCTCAATTCCTCTTCTTGGTTGCCTTCCGCGTGTGCTTTTGGCTCTTTTTCCGGTGGATGAGAAGGGGGTATTGTTTGCTGTTGAACTTGCTGTTGAATGTCAATTTGTTGAGACAGCTCTCCACACGTAAACTAATTTATTGTTCATGTCACATGTAATTAATATTATAAAATGTTGCACAGAAGAGAAAAGGTAGTAGAATGTGTCTTCTGTTGGTTTTTTTTTACTTCTTCTTCAACATCTCATCTTTAAAACTCACCCATTGTGGTGTTATTAATTTTCTTCAATTTGTGAATCTGTCTGTGTATCTTCTTTTTATCTCATCGCAGAATAAAAAGAAATTTTTAAGAGATTTTCGTACAGTCTCGATGTTACATCGAAGTGTTTTATGCGCGAGATGCCCACATCTCTTGTATGGGAGTGAGAGAAACTGAACATCTTCTTGGTGAATAATGGATTGCACATCGGTCGTATTGAGATATGCGCTGATGGTCGCATGTTCAGTAAGTTGAAATCATTTAGAAGAGATTTGTTGTTGCGGAAACCGCAGGGTTAACATTTTCAGATGTACAACTCTCTGTCATTTTGACTGCACTTTTGAGGATTCCACAGGGAATAATAAAGAAAGATGAAGAAACGGGGTGGCAAAGCGTTTAAGTTTAATTCTAAAATTTGTCTAAAATCGAATATATGTAGGGGAAAGTCCCCATGATTGATACCATGGGAAGCTTCGTAATGACCAAATTTTCTATGTTTCACAATATATATGTGACTCATCGCAACTATATTTTAAAAACTATGGGAAAGTGGCCAGTTTGTAAAATATATTGCGGAGTCACGTTTATTGAGAAACATAGGAAAAATTTAGTCATTACGAAGCTTCCAATGGTGTCAAGTATGGGCACTTTCCCCTAATGCCATTGAATTTTGGTTAAAAATCAATTATCAGATTACAACCAATTCAGGCACTGGTTTAGATTTATACTAAACCGAGATTAAAATACATTTTAAACGATTTTATAAATGAATCAATAGGTTGAGCAATAAGTATTTTATTAGAAGTACGCAAAGCTATTCGATTTTCTGTTCTTCGATATTCGGATGACAGCTGTCAAACACACGAGAAAATGAAAAAAATAACCCTTATTGCATGACTTTTTATCTGTAATTTTCGGTCTCAATCAACCGAATATCGGAGAGCTCAGTGTATGAATAAATTCTCATGATAAACTCTCCAAAGACCAGTGGGTCATCCCAATATAGTTTAAAGATTGTAAGTTTTAAATTAAAAATATTTATCAAAGTATATATAAAAATAACTTTAAAAAAATGAAGTTACGTTTTGTTACATAAATCCGTAAAAATTTCTAAATATTCAATTTTTCCTTCGAATGAAAAGAACTTTATTCGTATAATCTACAATGGATTAGATGTTTTGCAAATTGCTCAATTGTTTTTTAACACTAAAAAAAACAAAACTTTTTAAAATTAACACGTATTTAAACGGTACAATGTCGCTATAAAACTTTATGAATTTCTTAAAATATGCATGTAATATATTTTTCAGTGTTTAAATTTTAATTTTTTCCTCTTTTCAAAGTAAACTTTGTTGAGAACCTACTACGGTCTGTCATTTGACCGAGCGCGCTAGCAAAAACGATCAAAAACGGTCTGTAGGTTTAGTGTTAATCTGAATTGAAGGATATAATAATTTAAATTAAAATGTGTTATTATAATTAGTTTATAAATATATTTTGAACAGTAACCTAATTAATTTCGACAAATATCAAAACTTGAGTGCGATTCCAGTAACTTTTACTTAATATTTGATACATCTATGAAACATAAAACTATTAAGAGTATTTTATCGACGAATGATCGATTTATAGATGTTTAATAAATCCAATCAAAACCAATTCCATTAAGAAATTAAGCTCACTTAAATTTGACCTTTATGGCTCCGGCACACCTTTTAGATCAGGAAAATTTCATAATGTCGAAATTCGAATTTCTTTCTTTCTCACATGCTTTACATATGTCTATCTCGTTCTTTCGTGCTCTTATTCTTCTTTTAAGCATCATTCCAAATTCAATTTAGCTCAATCGAATTTGGAATGCGAATGAATGAGATAGATATGCAAAGCTTGTGAGAAGGAAAGGAATCTGAATTTTGATTTCATGAAATTCTTCTAATTTAAAGGTGTGCTGGAGCCATTAAAAATTAAATTTTATTTTTTTATGGCCTCTACACATTAGGAGAAATTTCTTTAAAAAATGCCTTTTTGAAGAAAATTTTCGCTATCCTTGTAAGTAGAAACGTCAGAATTTAAAAAAAAAAGTCAATTTTTGACGAAAATTGCTTCTAGTTTAAATTAAGGCAATTTCATTAAATAAATACAGAAAAATTTGAAGTGTTTGAAGCCAGAGTGTGTGCGAAGCCTGAAAGCCTTCCCTTATAATTACACTTTAATCTCTATATGAACAAAATATAGGAATAAAATTTGAAACCATTAGTAGATATCAAATACCATTTAGTTGAATCGACTAATGTTTTCTACCTTCAGGAACATTCCATGTAGGGAAGATTGCTCTGAAAGTCAGTCCTGTAACTTGAACTTTAGCGATTAATTTTGTCTGATTAGTCGCGATGATCGGTGACAGTTTCACACGGGATCCACGTCAATTAAGGGACAAAAAAGGCTCTCTTGCATCTTTGTCAGCGTCATGCTGCTCTGCCATGGCATATGGGGTCGGAATTTCTGGGTGTTTGATTCGCTTGTCACAACAATATGTGGATCACGGGATTAAGATCCACGCGAATCAGATGAAACCCAAGGCAAAGTCTCACGAGCCTCTTGAGAGACGATCTTAATATTTGATACACGATTTCGGCGAAAACTGAATGGTGATCAGCCTGAGGATCGGCCTCTTAACAATTTAATCTCTACACGCAAATCGAGAATTTCCGATTCAATGAACATTAACATTGCCCGACTGAGCCACAAAATGCTACAACACTCACAAATTAGGTCTCTGTTATTATTCCATTCTCTGAAGTAAATGCTTCAATATTTATACGAAAGATACAAAACTTAAAGGTCCATCCAATGGTGGAAGAGCAATGAGACCAGAAAATGCGATGTTAAAACTTTTCTTTGCTTTTTTCATTGTGTCTCTGTCCAGTGTGTTTGCTAAAAAGACGAATATGCATTTTATATGGCGGCAAATGGAAGGTAAACATTCACCTTTATGGGCGCATGCATTTACCACTGCCCCATGTTTGTTTTAACATAATATTTTTACAAATACAACAGATTAACAAAACATAACATTTTCTCGCTCTGCCAGTGTTACAAGTCGAGGGGAATTTTTTTAGGCCTCAAAAAATTCTTGAAGCAACTTTAAAACTTTATGGCCTCCATTTCCGATGGGGCATTTTTTTAAGGGTTGGTGCATTTCATTTAATTGAGCATTTTATTGCAGGAATTCACATTTATTCTTATTCCATGACTAAGTAAAAATTTATAATGTGAGTGACTGACACAATCCCATGAAAATTCCATTCTTTATTTGGAGTAATGTTATCCTTTCATTTCCTCATTGCGATGAGGTTAAATTGTTTTTTGAAAGGCGAACATTCTATAAAGATTTTTTTTCTTCAGACTTTTTCCATAATATTTTTTGTGGTAAATTTCGTAAACTCCCACAAATTTCTTTTAAATTAACTATTTCTTCTCTAACTGTGTTATCACACTTGCACATTAAAATTTTAATATGATTCACATTAATTGTCGCTGGTGAGAGTCCAAATGTGTAATTTGTTTGTTTGAATCATTTTATATTCAAAATTTGATCTATTTGTTGATAAAAAGGTAGACTTGGCCCGCAAAATTTGATATAAATTGATTTATAGCATTAATGCGAAAAATTAATGCGATTTTCTCTTTAATTTTTTAATGTGAAAAATATTTATGCTTTAGGTAAATTTAAACTTATTTTTGCAGACCAAGTCCACTTCTTTATCAATAAATAGGAAAACCCCAAACATTAAGTGACTCAAAGACACAAATAACATATTTGGACGCTCACAAGCGACAATTAATGTGAATCACATTAAAATTTTAATGTGCAAGTGTGATAACGCCGTAAATCTAATAATTTCCTTTAATCTCAAGTTTGAAAAAAAAAATGATTTGTGCATATTCACGGGATATTCGTGGATCTGTCATAAATATTTGGTATCAAGTAAAAGAGACAGAGTGATTACCTTCGATGTAGGGCTGCCTGAGGCCGATTCAGACATGCATGAGTTTCAAAAATATATATTTTTTTAAAGATATATACCAAGGTGGGGTAACTGGATCATTTTCCGAAGAGTACTACTTAAACTCTTGTTTTTGTACTGATGAAATTCTTTTTTACTTCTTCTAAATCCATAGAATTATTCACTGTTTCATTCAGAAACATAATATAAAAAAATTATCAAAATTATTAAAGAAAATTTGTAAAATAATGATAATACTGAAATAAGTCAGTCATAATGGTCATTGCTTTTTTACGCCTTCATTGCTTTTTTACACGTGGAAAAAATAATCAAAAAATTGCGGCACCAAACCAATTTTTGCACTAATTTGATATTTTTACGCCTTATGAGACAATATTCTTTAAAAAGAAAATGATGTATTAGTAAAATTGTCCGTTTATAAGTACCTTGAGAAAAGAGCAAAGAGCAATTGACCGGTTAATTGCTTTTTGCTCTTGATTCGAGGTGTTTAGATTTGGCAAATTTTACTAATAAATCATTTTTTTTAAAGAATATTGTCTCAGAGAATGGAAACAACATCAAATTGGTGCAAAAATTGGTTTGGTGCCGCAATTTTTTGAATATCTTTTCCACGTGTAAAAAAGCAATGAAGGCGTAAAAAAGCAATGACCATGTAGAAAATCCTAGTCTGTTTGCTGTGATTATGTTACTGTAGTGACTATATTACGGAAATAAAAATAAAAAAAATATTATTTTAAGTGGATAAGTCATAAACGATCTAGATAGCGAAGCGCCCGGATTAGCACACTTTACGATATTAAGATGGGATAAAAGGGTAAATTGTGATGCTACGCACCATTGGCATTGTCTTAAAGTTTCGGCACTTTTGGAAAGCCAAGTCAGTCTTTCTTCTTTTTAATTCTATGGATCTACCCCAGGTTCCCCTATTAGGTTCCATCTACATCCTACAACTAGAAAAACTGACAATAATCAGGGTATCTCAATAGCCCTAATTATTATTTATCAATAAGTGAAAATTAGATGGCAACATTACCACATCCCCTTGTAATTGCAAAATCAAGACCACGGGCTCTGTATTGGTAAAAATCGCCCTTATCTTACCTTTGGCTTTTAGCTGATGTTCAATGGATGAAAATGGGAAGAGAAAACAGGATTCAATTAAGCGCGAGTCACCCATTTTTCAACTTTGTTTGACTTCTCCTGACAATGGGACTTTTATCTCCCCTGAGAGCATTGTTTGCAAGAGGATTGTGAATGGATGTAGTAGGGACATCAGGGGCTGGAGTCAAGAAAAAAAAGTGATTCATGTCCTTTCCTCCTTTTCCTGGCAAAGCTCTTTTGAGTGCTTCATGGCATTATATCAGAAATTATATACAAGTTATTGTCAATTGATTTTTCTACTTAATGCGAGAGTCAGGGAAAAGAAGGCACAAGGTAGTGAATGGAAGGAGACAAGAGCTATTTTTGCGGGACTTTTTTGTCAGATGCTAAATTGAAAAAAAAAAATTCTGAGCCCATCTAACAATAATCTTGGGCAAAAGGAACATCTTTGATCATTTACCGCAATTTTTGTGAAAAATTAAACAAATTGCTCTGTATTTTCTCTCAGTGAATTTATTGTGGGTATCTTTCACCCAACGGGAGATCACTCCAGGGGAATTGCTAAATGCTTTTGCTTTTGGATCCAAAAAGGATCAGTTTCTGCCCTCTCTTGCTTTTTGTCATTCTCCATCATCTTTTTGCAAGGAAAAGAAGAAGACAAGCAAAAAAGGAAGAGAGAAATTGAAAAATGACGCGCCTTTTGCAGATGGAAAATGATGGTTTTGCTTGCGGTTTTTCGGAAACTTGAATGAAACTTTTGTATAGACAACCTGCATAGAAGAAGGGAAAATATTTTGACCGTATTTTGAGATCATGCTCTTGAAAGGATGTAATACAGAAGCTGTCACTTTCTGTAATTGATCACTTCTTACTCCTTTTCTAGTCTCTTTTTGAATATTTCTTAGATACATTCTACATTCTTTGGTTTCTTCTCCCAAAGTCCATTCGTTATGATCATTTTGTGTATCAAGGTAAATGCCAAATTTTATTTAGATTAGTGCTTCAAGAACAGACAAAAACCACAGTTTCTTTTTGGTAAATTGAGGGTAAATTTCCCGGAACTAGAAATAGTCAATTCTTTACCATTTCGTTTCGATTCTCAGTGTTATTTGGCTTTTTATCCTCAATGTTTGTGTTTTTACGAGCTACCGTGTCATCGATTGACACGATGATTCGCCACGGCGTTCACAGTGTTTGGCCAAAATGACACTTTTAACACTCATCCGTTGGAAGAGAAGAGGAAAAAAAAGTCAGCCCAAATATGAATCAATGGACAGTTTTTAGGAATTCCTGGTAAGACTTGGACATTTGGAAGATTCCTTCAATGTTAATTCTTGGTTGAATTCGACCATGACGATTCACGCAGAGGAAAGAATTGAACATGAAGAATGCTAGGACAATATTTCACAGCTCAAGGAAATTCTAACAGGATGTTCGTCTTGGCCTCTTACAATTGAGCAAATAAAAATTTTATTGATATTGCTAAATAGACAATAAAAGAGTAATAATCACCTTTAAAGAATTAAATTTGCTAAATGTATTCATTGATGAATTCCTTTGAGCGTTAGAAATCTTACAATGGATCTTTAAGGTCTATGTCAGATTGACTATTACAGGGTAGAATTGTAGAATTTTCTGTAGGGTTGCGGCATTACTTATGGCTTAGGGTAAAGTGGTACAAGTTGGACCATGGTACAAGTTGGACAATGGTACAAGTTGGACAGGACTTTTTTTTCTTTATAAATTTAGTACTTCATTTTTATTTGTACACCGAGAAAAATGTGGATGGTAAAATTTACCATCCTCCATACAAAATTCTAATGGCCGGATAGTAAAAAAGTCACCCAGCAAACGCGATATTAAATTGGACTGTCAAAAATTGTAGAATCTATTGCATGGATAGTAAATTCTAATAGCCGGATGGTAAATTCTAATATCCCCGGATATTAGATTTTACTATCCGGATGGTAAATTTTACTGGCAGGATAGTAAATTTTACTAGCCGGATATTAGAATGAAAAATGTCGGAAAAATTTATTTTTCCTTATTTTCATTGCTTTTTGGCCATTGTTTGAGGGCTTGGGGCCCTTCTTGGATGATATTCTCTGTATTTCAAGCCATTTTGGTGCGTGAAAATTGACGACTGCGCCGAGATTTGAACACGCGACCTTTGTGATGACAGTCCAGCATCTTCCAGCTGCGCCACGAATTGCTATAATGTATTCAAAGCATATCGGGAACCGTTGCATCGGCACCCACGATATTCCAAAATGACATTCTAACAGCAGGATGGCAAATTTTACTGGCTTGGATAGTAATTTCAATCGAAATTACTATCCTCCGTTAAAATTTACTGTCTTCCAGTTAAATTTTAACATCTAATATGCGGCCAGTAAAATTTACTTCCCGGATATTAGAATCTAAGAGAGGTCAAGGTAAAATCTAAATGAGGATAGTAGATTTTACCATCCGGCTATTAGAATTTACTATCCATAGGATAGTAAATTTTAAAATGTCAAGATGGTAGATTCTAAAGGAAAGTTTCTATGGAGGATGGTATTTTCTACTATCTTTTGAGGCAGTAGAATTTAAAGACACGATTTGTAGAAAATACCATCCAAATTTTTCTCGGTGTATATTTCAATGCTTTTGTTTCATAATTTGGTTCCTTGTGCTTAAGAAAAATGTAGTACTTTATTTATCAAGGAAAAATCCCTGTCCAACTTGTACCGGCGAAATGTCCAACTTGTAACACTATGTCCAACTTGTATCACTTTACCCTAGTCTCAAATTTTGTCAAAAAATAAGTTCGAAAATAAAAAAAAGTCATGATATGCTATCATGACATATCAAGTATTCCTAATTTTGCGGTTTTTCGAAATCTTGGTGGTAAAGTTCAAGATTTTTGCGAGGATGCCATAAGTATGGACGGGCCGGCCCATAAATAAGGCCAAGTGGACCCAAATATTTTTTATCTGTTATTTCGTCTCTAAAAGGCACATACTTTAATAAGCAATTTTTTGTTATAAATAAATAAATAAATAAATACGTATATAGGGTAAAGGCTCATAATTTTGGACAGTCTGCTTATAAGCATCGATGTTCCAAGTTTGAAGTGCGATATTTTTTATTAATATTAATTATTAATTGATTTTTTTTTGCTACTCTCTTTTCAGAAGAGTTGTTTAGAAACTTGGCAAGGGTTTATTGTCTTTGTTTTTACTAAAATTAGTCTTAATACGTTTAAAAATTAATTGATATGTACAGGTGAATTTGACTCTTATTTTGGTCAACTTGGTTATTAATTTGGACAACTTGGCTGTAAATTTGGACAACTAATCCGCCTCAACAGGATGCCGATTTTTCTTCATTTGATGAACCAATCTTACCAAGTCCTTTTCCTGTTCATGTAAGGGAAACGTAGAATGTCACAAGAAGCCCGGAAACTTTCCATATCATTCATTAAAGTGAGTTGACTTCGGTATTCCAAGTACGTGCGGATTCGCTCATTCCCTGGCCTTTCCGGGGGCCTTTCAAGGCATTTCTCGCTACATCTCTTTCATGGAGATGATGCTCCTTTGTTTCTCCATGCATTTGTCCAACCTAGTCATCATAAAAGCTAAAACTTCACGAAATTTCGTGAAAAAAACACCTGTCCAAAATAAGAAGTATCACCTCACTAGTGAATGTCTTAAAAAATTTCCCATTTTTCACAGGAAAAATCTAATTTATAAGGCAAATCTCATTTCAGGTCAAATGTACAAATCACTATTAACGTGAATCAACACAATATTCAATGAATATTCAATAATATCACTCAAAAAAAAAGCGAAGAAACATTGTTAGTACTTCACCACAGCTAAACAAGACTGAAGTACAGTCGAGTTCCTCAAATTTGAACGACGGTTGAGTTCAAAACGTTCAAAATGTAAAATTTGAGGTTATGTGAAGAAAGTTTTTCGTGGAGTTCCATTTTTCTCTGGTTTTTCCTCAATATTATCGTATTATATTAACTTCCGCAACAAATTCCATTTATTTCACAATAAATTACATTGATATATTCTCTAAAGTTATTTATCTTAATTTTAGGAAAAGTGAATTTCACATGAATTCCGTTATGTTTTTGAAAATATTGTTCAAATTTGAGGAGTGAGAAATGTCATCTATACCCCCCAAATGTTCGAATTTGAGGAACTCTACTGTAAACACAAAGTTCTGTCATATTTCTCGTAAGCAATTGCTCACACTGAATTTTCAACAAAGCAATTTCTACTCAAATCATATTCAAAATTTAACGTTTTTAGTGGTAAAATCTTCCAAAAAGAAAAAATATTTAGATAGAATTCATTATTCATCAAATATTGGAATAAAAATCCATCATTTTAATCAATTTATTTTTATTGTCCAATTTTATCTTCAAAATGTCCGAAATAAGAAACAGATCAAAAATATGAGCCTTTCCCCTATATATCTTTGCTGGTGATTTAGTTCGATCAACTTTTTAGTACAAAAAGGAAAAGAAAAAATTAATAAAAAATATATTTTCAATTAATGCCATAATTACCCAATTATCAACAATTGCACGATTTGTAAATAGAGAAACTTGTACTAAATTGAGCTCATTAAAACATATTAGGGGAACGGGAAAGGTCTCACGTCTAACAAGAATGTGTCAAAGAGATCAGACATTTAGAGTGTTCATATGAGCAATTAAATTCAGCAAACAAGACCCAGTTGAAGTGCCTCAAAGTAAGAATATGTGAATGCAAGAGAATAAAGATAAGCTCATGATAATAATTAGTGCAAATCATCATTTTTCACTTGGGCACATACCATAAGGTGGGCAATTCAATCTTACGCTTTACGTGGAAACGTACTATCCCCTTACGACTATAATCAAGTCACATTAATCCACTCAAGATCACACTAATGATGTGTTCTGTATAACTATTCTTTCCGTAGAAAATATTGCAGCGAATTTATTTCCCTCAATGGTTTCTTCGACTGGACTTCCACTCATCGATGCTGTTCAGTTTCTGTTGTTCGTTTTTTTTCAACGGATTTTTTTCTATACTCATCTTTTTTTTCCTCGAAGAAATTCACCTGCAAATGACCACGCCTTCAACTAAGGTGGAGTCACATTTGTATCTAATTTTCTATAGATTCATACTCACACACATTGAGAGATGAAATCCCAAAAAAAATTAGTCATTCAAGTGTTAAATTATTTCTTGTATATCTACCGAAAGTCTACAAAATGACGATCAAGCCTCGTGATCGTTAAACAAGTATCCACATGGCGGACAATTAGATAACGAACTGCCTCTTCCATACAGGAAATCCCCAGAGAAATCACCTAATTTAGAAGGTGGAGTTGATATGGCATTTTTTCACTGGTTTAATTTCATTGAAAAAGGATTGACGAGGAATGATGAAAGATCATCCTCATTCTGATACATATTGCAACAACAAAAGCAACATCATTGTCCATCAATCATAGTGAAATTTTTTCCAATAGGCAAGATCACGATCAATGGAGAAGAATTGTCGACATCTGTCACAACAATGTGGTTTCTTTTGTGCAGCTAAATCACCGACAGAGGTACAAATGTATATAATTTTAAAGTCAAGAGTAGAAGAAGTTCACCAATGCATTCTTCTGCTTCTTCTTTCAGTTGAAATAGTTATTTTTTAAACAAAACAAAATACTTCTAATTATTGGCATGATAACAGCTCCTTGACTTTAGTGATTTGTTAATCTTGCTAAAGAACAGGCCTAATGATCACTTTATTATATTGAGACTAATGATTCTCCAATAAAATTGGTTCTAAAAGCTTTTCATTTTTTATAAAAAGCTTTGTGACGTGAAAAATCTTCTGACATAAGTCATGAAAAATGCTATACTTTATATAAGGGTCTCGAAAGACCTTAGGATTAGCCGAGAGACAGCTTAGCGCAATTATATTCGCAATAATGGTTAAACTACTTTTCCATCATTTTCCATTAAGCCGTCTCTCGGCTTAAGTCGTAAGTATGTCTAAGGCATAAAATAATTTGGAATTACTTGAAAAAATGATTTTTTAAATTTTAGAATATGATTATGCAAAAATATCGACCGCCTGACGGATCAGAACGATCATTGAGAAGATAAGAGAATTTGGCACATCACAAAATCTTTGCAAAAATTGACAAATCTGCACGATATTTGAGAAATATCGATATTCAGTTTTACACGATTTTTAAAAAATTCTACTTAACAGAATGATCGATAAAACTTAGTGGATTGGCAAATCGGTACGACTTTTGCAACGATTACCAGATCGATAAGATATTTGGAAAAGATCGATAAACCTTCAGTTAGATACGAATTTTTAAAGATCGACAGGAGCTATTCTTTAAAAGATTGGAAGATTGACAAATTTATATGATTTTAGCAGAGATTGACAGATTGGTATGATCATTTGAAGAGATCGACGTTTTCGAGAAAAATAATCAAATTGAAACAATAACGACATAAACGATATAAAAGCCAATCTAGTAAATTGAAATTGTATATTAAAAAAATATGATCATCCTATGGATGTATAGCATATTACAACATGAGAAAGAATTTTCCACCGTTTTTACTCTGGTGTAGATTGGTAACCAACGCTAAGACGGCGGTGTCCGCTGAAAAAATATTTGCAATTTTCTTTTTGTTATAAAAATTTGAAATGCATTGCCGATAAAGCATTGATGATAATATTTATCTCTCTATCTATCTGTTTTATCGAGGTACATGGAGAATATACCATTTAGATTTTTATTATTTTTAGATTCTCTTATTAAGATCGACATATTGCCAAATCGGTAAGTCCTTCGTACATTTAGACAGATAGGGACGACATTTAGGAGAATTCGACTAATTTTCAGTTCGATGTAAATTTGCATGACTTGACAAATTAAAACAATTATTCAAAGAGATAGTTTTTAGGAAAATCTTAAAAATTTGGAGGGTGTTTGGAAAAGATTAGTGGATTTTTAATTCTCAAGAATGTTTACAAAGATCAAGAGATCTGAAGAATATTCAGAAAAGATCAAAAAATGTGTAGAACAGTTTTACGAAGATAAACAGAGCAATAGATTGATTCAATTTTTGTATGGGCCGACAGATCGATACGACCTCAATTAGAGATCCATAGATCTAAATGATCTTTGCAAAAATCATTACGGGATTTTTAAAAGACGAAAGATTAAGAAAGTATAAGCCGATCATATCTATTTTTATTCATCACATTAATTGTGATACTGAGCCTTGTTAGAACTTCCAAAAATGGATTTATAATAATAATGAACAAACAAAAAATTAAATTTGGTTCATGAGAAAAATCAAAGGGACAGATAATCCTAACCGGCTTATGTAGGTGAGATTCTTAACGTGAGCTAACTCGGAGTGCATGCAAATTCGATTTGATGCTGAAGTAGGGAGACGCCATTCAGTTATCTTGAATCAAATTCGTGAAATTATACAAGTTTCGTATTTGAACCAAAATGTCAAGGATTTGGATGAACTGACAGAAAAGTGTTATATGGGTGAAATGTAGACCAGAATGTTCTCTATAATTTTGCCGTAGAACTTGAACTCATCGATTACTCAGAAGCCAAGATAAGCGAGGTTTTTTGTTTCTTAACTCGTTTTTTCATCCAGAGTGCCCCAAGTGTTCATTTGTTGAACTTCAACTAAATCAAAGAATTGTTGTATTTTGCGGGACTTTCCATTTAAACCCCTATTTTAAGTGTCTTGGTGGAGTAGAGGCAGTCAAATTGGCATCTGAGTGATTTCAAAGCGTTATTATGGGAAAAATCAATTTTTTCACACTTAAACGGCAAAATCGGAGTGATAGCGTAGTCTGACCGGAAAATGATGTATGGACGAAATATAGAGACAAATGTGCTCTACAATTATGTTGAAGTAATCATCAAAATCGGTTCAGCGACAGTCGAGATAATTGAGGTTATGTGATATTGAAATTGGTTTTTCGACTGTGGCGCCCCTGGTGTTGGTCCCACAAAGTTCAAATATTCTAGAAAGTTGTAGCATTTGGTGAGATCTTTCGTTTAAGCCCTCATTCATCAAAATCGGTCACATAGAACCGGAGATATGATTTTTTGAATTTTGTGAACTTTGACCCCTCATATCTCCGGTTCTATTGAAACCACAGCGCGCATACGCACCATTTTGGAAACGTCCTAGACTGGACTACAACATACTAAAATTTCATTAACTTGCACAATGCCGTTTTTGAGAAAAGTGACTTTGAATTTCGATGAATTTTGACGCTATCACAGCGCCACCTGTGGTGACTTTTTGAACTTCCATCTGAAAGTGCTCATCGAGACGAAACCAAAAAGGTAAAATTTAGGTCGCTATGTTAATTAGAACCGGAGATAGAGGCCGGTCAATGTTCGAACTTTGACCCCTTATAGCTCGGGTCAGGGGTTATGGATCGACTTAAGGTTTTTTTTGTTTGATAGGTATAATCAACGGCTACAACATACTAAATTTTCAGCCCGATGCACAATGGAATTTTTGAGTTATTTAACTTTTAAGATTTAAAAATTTTCTTTTTAAAAAAAGCGCCCCTAGCGGTGGTTTTATGAACTTGCGATGTTAGAAGGAGAAGTGGCATTTCACGAGAGCTTTCCAAAAAGCCCTCACTTTTTAAATTCTGACAATTAGAACCGGAGTTATGGCCATTTTAAGAAATTTTTTTTGGACCCTTATAGCTCGGGTCAGGGGGGTCGGGGGACCTTAAATTTGGTATTGATGGAAAGCTCTAAGGCCCAGCTATAACATACTAAAATTTGAGTCCGCTGAATGCCATAGGGGCGGAGCTATTGAGAAAACAAAAAAAGGGGGGTCTTCAAAATGGCGGAAGGAGGGGTGGGGGGTGGGGGGTCTATGCACCAAGTTGCAATTTTCACCCGATATATAACCTTTGCCGAAAACCGCAAGTCGATATCTTTTTTAGTTTAGGAGCTATTAAGCTCCAAAGAGCGGCCGGCCGGCCGGCCGGCCGGCCAGCCGGCCGGCCGGCCGGGAACGTAAATTAGCCACATATATATTCGTGATCAGGAAGTGCTGAAACACATTTTGGCCAAATTTGAGGTCGATCGGACGACATGAAATTTTGTTAGGATTATAGTAGGTGAGATTGTTAAGAATCTCACCTAATATTATCAGTAATCAATTTTGAAAAAAAAAAAAATTAAAAAGTAGTGAAATTTTAATGAAAGTTTTGGCAAAGGAAGAATAAATAAACAAATTTAATTTTTAAAATAAAAATTTCATATTGTTTTTCATTTTCGAAAAGGATTTCAAAGGAGTGTTAGTACTTTATCGAATTTCAAGAAAATTTCAAAAGGATCTAGTATTATTTTATAAATCCTCAAAACGGAATAGAAATTGACCAATGCTTTATGAGAATTTAATTAGTATTAAAATGAATTTTTACAAAGAAATTTTTCCATTTAGAAAAATTTTTGCAGAACTTTGTGAATTTATAACGTAATTGCTCAATTTTTAAAATTTTTAGAATATTACTTTTAATTTTATCATATTAACTAGCAGTTATTTGAATTACATCACACAGTTTATAAACGTTAATTAATTAATAGAAGTTCATTTTTTTTGTTCCCTCCCTTACCTATTTTGTAGGTATAAAGTCCTTTGGCCTATTATGGCCAAGAAAATAGAAGTTCTATGTAGTAAGGGATAATGAGTTCTAAAACCTTTTAACTTTCACTTGAAATCTGATGATATCCATAATAATATTAAATGTAAGACTTGTGTTTTTCTTTTAAAGACTTCCTCTTGTACCTAGTAAAGTGCCCCTGCTTCGTGGATATTCAACTATATAGTGTAACCGTAACTTATTCAGAATGGGTGATAACATGTCGTGATCACAAGCATCTGAGAGAGTTGTACTGTGGGCAAAAAAAAACATGAAATGGTGTTTAAGCACGCCAGCAAATTGATAGAAGAGGAAGATGTTGTGTTAAAATCGTAATAATCATAATTATCGCTTACCACTTTAAATTATTCATAATGAGATTCCTGTGATTCCTTTCTCTATGGTGGCGTGTTCTTTTAGTTCATTCCGCAAAAGGGCATTTTTGCGTCTCGATCAATTGAATTGATGTTGGACTCAAGGAGTGCAATTATGCAATTACTGAGCCACTTTATACCATCTCAATTCAGACATAATTGAAGAGCTCTTTTTCACCTCCATTGGTCACCCAAGTGCTGTGCGAGTGACAATGTGATAAAAGTGCCTCAAGATGTACATGAAAATGTTCAATGATGTGATACATCACATTCTCCCAGCACCATCATTTAACCCAATCGCACATGAGGTGGTGCGAAAGAGACGGTGATTGCTGATAAGTCGGCATAACATTAATTTTATACCACTCTCTGTTCCCATTGCAGCGTTGCAAGGAGAAACTCAACACATTGGCGTGGTCTGTGATGAATCAGTGGCCAGGAGTGAGACTCAGGGTGACCGAAGCTTGGGCTGAGGAGCGTCTCCATGGTCACGAATCGCTTCACTACGAGGGCAGGGCCGTGGACATCACGACATCCGATAAGGATAAGAGCAAGTACGGCATGCTGGCCAGGTTAGCCGTTGAAGCCGGTTTCGATTGGGTCTTCTACGAGAGTCGAGGCTACATCCATTGTTCAGTGAAGTCAGGTAAGGGTTTAAAAATTTTAAAAGTTGCTTCCTTCCTGGGATTTAAGTGCCACTGTCTACAACTAAGAAGTAGGGGAAATGCTTCTAATTTTGTCCAGTTTCTTATTTTGGACACTTTGAGGATAACATTGGACACTAAAAATAAATTGATTAAAATGATGGATTTTTATTCCAATATTTGATGAATAATGAATTCTATCTAAATATTTGTTCTTTTTGGAATATTTTAACACTAAATACGTTAAAATTTGAATATGATTTGAGTTGAAATTGCTTTGTTGAAAATTCAGTGTGAGCAATTGCTTACGAGAAATATGACAGAACTTCGTGGCTTACTTCAGTCTTATTTAGTTTTGGTGAAGTACTAACAAAGTTTGTTCGCTGTTTTTGAGTGATATTGTTGAATATTCATTGAATATTGTGTTGATTCACGTTACTGATGATTTGTACATTTGACCTGAAGTGAGATTTGCCTTGTGAATTATATTTTTCGTGTGAAAAATGGGAATTTTTTTAAGACATTCACCAGTGAGGTGATGATTCTTATTTTGGACAGGTGTTTTTCTCACGAAATTTCGTGAAGTTTTAGCTTTTGTGATGACTAGGTTGGACAAATGCCTGGAGAAACAAAGGAGCATCATCTCTACGAAAGAGATGCAGTGAGAAATGCCTTGAAAGGCTCCCGGAAAGGGCAGGGAATGAGCGAATCCGCACGTACTTGGAGCACCGAAGTCAACTCACTTTAATGAATGATATGGAAAGTTTCTGGGCTTCTTGTGACATTCCACGTTTCCCTTACATGACCAGGAAGAGGACTTGATAAGATTGGTTCATAAAATGAAGAACAATGGGCATACTATTGAGGCGGATTATCTGTCCAAATTTACAGACAAGTTGTAAAAATTAATAACCAAGTTGTCCAAAATAAGAGTCAAATTCACCTCTACATATCAATTCATTTTTAAACGTATTAAAACTAATTTTAGTAAAAATGAGATGATAAATAGCTTGCCAAGTTTCTAAACAATCCTTCTGAAAAGAGAGTAACAAGAAAAGTCAATTAGTATTGAAAATATGGCACTTCAAACTTAGGATATCGATGCTTATATGCAGACTGTCCAAAATTATAAGCACTTCCCCTAAAACATTAAATTTTATCAGCAAAAAATGAAATTTGTTCAGAACTCAAATTAGAACTATGCAATTTTCACGAAAGACTCGGCACAGAGAAAATAGGTCAAAAGGTCCATTAGGGTAGGATGGAGTAATTCGGAATCATGTCTATTTTGGAATTGTGCGATTTTTTTACTGTTTGAGATTGTCAAAGAGAAAAAGAAAATCATTTTACATTCAAGAGTACTTTTTCGTTATTTTTTTTTCTTTTGCCATTAAAACTGTTAAGAAATCTGGAAATTCAAAATTAGACATGATTCTAAATTATCCCATCTTACCCTATAACTGCAACGCCTGCAACCAACATGAATGTTTATGCCCGGCGTATCTTTTTAGATCAAGAAAATTACATAAAAAATAGTCTTAATTATTTAAAGAAAAATCTTTTTAAATAGTTAAAATAATAGTACAAAAATATCAAATGAGAAAAGTCTTAAAAAAAATCTTTCAAATATTTTTGTACCAAATCGTACCGTAAAATATTCTTTTATTCACAGATTAAATTGAAAAAATTATGATATATGTAGTACAAAACGAATTGAAAATAATAAGGTGCGTTCAAAGAAACCTCTATTTTTCTCTCTCAGTTTCTCAGAGCTTTAATTTCTGTAATTTAAAATGAAAGAAAGTTTAAATATTTAAATTTTAGTATTTTAATATTAAAGTCTTTAGAAAATACTTCAAAATTTAAAGATTATCTCACAAAGTTAATTAATAGTTTAGCAGTTATTGCGAAGTTTGTTTCATTTTGTTTAAATTTAAAGGCTTAAGATAATGTGATTTTAAATTTAAGAACTTTATAGAAACTACGACTAGATTTTCAAGACCAATTTTGAATATTAAAGGATTCATTTCAAAAATAAAATTTTGAAGGATCTCTTCAATACTAAGCTTAATTCAAATTAAAATATTAAATAAATATTAATATTAAATAATGTTAAATATTAGGTAAATGTAAAAATTTAAAATTTAAAATTTTGAATGAATGGATCAGGGAAACCTCATCTATTTCAAAACCTTGTCCCAATATTCTCCGTATTTAAAAGTTTAAAGAGTCTTTCAGATCTCAGTGTTAAAGAAAACTTAAAGGCATTTGATGTTTCAATTTTAACTTTATTTTTTATTTTTTAAATACTTCAGATCAACGGTTTCAAGAAATTTGACATTTTAAAATCAAAGACCTTTATCGAACAATATGAATCACTCTTTAAGGATTGATTGAAAGATTTTACTTTTTAAAATTCATCCCATAAAATTGATTGAAGTTTTTCAACAAGTACAACCATCAATTAAATAAAAAAAAAAAGATTTTCTTGACTTCTAGAACCTTGTTCCCCCTTTAATATTTTAATTAAGAATATAGGAGTAAAATTAAATTTTCGTTTAATACACGAAAACTAAATTAAGTTTTAGATCGAATTTAAACTCTGCGACTACTGATAAATGGCCTTCCCTTAAGGGTTGTAAAAATAATAACTTGCAAAGGTAGTAGAACCTATATTTAAGACACCATTTTGAAGATTGAAAAATTGTATTTACGATATCCCTCTCATATGGGTTTCGCCTTAAGGAGGCACCCCATCCCTTTAGAAACCACATGGCCGATCCCAAATACAATGCTAACGAGAAGCTTGTTAATTTGCTGAATCTCGGTATCGCGTGTATATATGTTGCTCGATCATCGTACAAAAGCGTGAAGGTGATCTTTAATTTTACATCGAGCCGAATCCTCACGTATTTTTGCCTGGTTTCCAAACACGATTCCATGAGTTCATTTTCGAGGGGTCGAATTTGTGGTTGCCGGGAAAGGTGTGCAAATTCCTCCATCATGGAGCTTTTAGGTAAGCTTCTTGCAATAATCATGGGGCAATTCCTTCCCATGACTTGGGATTTTAACAAAAACAGGAAAAAAAAGTGGACAGGAAACCGCAGAAATTCCTCTGGGAAGTTGTGTGAATGCTCCTCAAACGGGAAATGCATCTTTTTGCATGGTGATACAATTACAAGATCCCTCGGCGTGATCGAATTTCCAAATATTTTCACTCTCACTCTTCCCAGTAACTTGTTTCTCTTGCTCTCCTTCTTTTCGGTCTTATGGAGGGCACAATGGGAGCCCATCGTGGCCAGACTTCACTGATTTGGTGCGAAAATTCAAACGAGAATTATGTTACCTCCTATCATTATAAATGCCAGAGGCGATCTCTAAGTGATTTTGGCTGTTTTCACGCACACTCCAGAAAAGTCCCAGCATCAATGGATGAATCCTCAACTGCAGATTCTTTATTCCTCTGACTTTATCTTCAATATGTGCAGAACCTTGAGATTTTGGCATCATTTTCTTTTTCCAACATTCTGGCCAACATTATTACCTCTACTCACGTTTCTGCTCACATTTAATTATCATTTAATTAAATCACCTCTTGGATTTCTCTGGCGGAGACACCAGACGAAAGAAACTCAAAAGGAAGATGATATTCAACATGAATGGGAGAGTCATCAAATAAACACTTTGATTTCATTTGGACTAGTCACAGTAATATCAATTAGAGATATATCCTAATTTCCTCTTGCACCATGCTGCGATGCTTAAATAATTACCGAGAACTCCATCAATTCATCCAAAATTTCTTGCTTTGGCTATATCTCAAGATAATATTGTGTCCTCCAGCCTCCGGAGATTTTATCACTGGAAACTATTTTGAGAAACCAGAATATTATATTTGTCTTTCGAAGGCCAAGAGAATTCCTCCGGTTAAGGGAGAAAAACAATGGATGCATCAATCACAGGCCCATTTTAATTGAGGTCACAAATTGATTCCTTTCTCAGTGGAAACGATATACCAAACACTTTATTCTTGTATCTTGTAGAACATATCATTCCACCATTCGGAAACTGAAAGGCTTAAAGGGAAAGTTTGTCGGGGAGGGTGCAGCAGTTTCTGTGTACATTAAAATTGGGTGATTCTGGGAAATAAATAGATTTTGTAATATTTTTAGATAATATAATATTTACTTAAACGAAACATACGAGAAATAGGGGAAACTGGGGTACCACCAAACACGGGGTAGCACCAAACACTAATTTTTCTAAACTACTTGGACTATCTCGACCATTTTTTCAGCGGACAAGCATCCATGCCTAACAATTTCTATAAGTCTTGTCCACTGAAGTTGAATATCTGATTAAAAAATCGCAGTGTTTGGTCACTGAGAAAAAAAAGAGGGTGCGATTAACTTTTTTTCCTCGTCACTTTAACACTTTTTAGGTGTAAAAATGTATCAACATTTTTTTATGTTAATTTTACACCTTTTTAAGGGTAAAATTAACATTAATAAGGGTAACTTGAACCCTAAATACACCTAAAAAAGGTAATATTTACATCGATTTTGGATCAATATTGCAGGGTAAAATTAACATTTCCGGAATGTTATTTTAACTTTTTTGGATTTCTCTTCAGTGGTACTACCCCGTGTTTGGTGGTGACCCAGTTTCCCCTAGCTAGAATCTTTAACATATTTTATTTTAATGTTAAGATAAGATAAGATTTTGCCAGGGGTCAGTTCTCCATTTCGGATATTCCGATGCATCCAGGCCACCAATTGGGCCCCTTATGCTTCCCCACTCCTATTCTATCTTATCCCCCGATACGGGTAGCCGCTCTATATCGCAGCTCTGTGTGGACAATCAGTGCCGTTACTATATCACAGCATCCCTTCTCGGTGTGTGTTTGGGATCAGTGACAGCGAATATTTGTATCGATTGAAGTACCACTTTCACATCGAAACTCGTTTTCGTACCAGCCTCTATTGTTTTTAGGCGGTTCACTTTTTTGCCAATATGCACCATTGACATTACTATTCATTCATTCACTGGACGAATTCGAAGCCGATATGGCATGAGAAATCTTTTTTCTGCTGCCGCTCAGCCACGAACCCACGACCTCGCAGTCACAGAGCCACTGCTCTATCCACTGACCCACTCGAGGCGCCTTATTTTAATGTTAATATTAGTAGAAATTTTGTAAGAGGACGCAACGCATAAAACTGTCCTACATTTTCTAAAATTTGGAAAAAAGTAATATTAAAGATATTCATTGAAACTTACGAAAGGACATTCTTTATTAAATTTCCCGTATTGTATCAAAGAATATGATTTTTTCAAAATTTAAAATTAAGTTACTGTTCCTACTGGTGACTTTGGCCCCTCGCTTTTGGAAGCTTTGCTTTAATTCTAGCACTTAAGGATTGTCTTCAAGAATTGGATATGGTAGATCGGATCGGTGAAGATAAAGATCATCATTTTGTGTTAAAATTAAAGTAAAGCTCATGAACAGCATGAGGTCAAAGTTATCTGCATCTACGCTTAATTTTTTAATATTGATAAAATAGTGACTGAAACATGTTCCTGTTGATGCTATAAAATGTAAAGAAATATAACCTGACCGAATTAAATTGATTCCATCTAAATTTAAAAATATCACTGTTTTTATATATGTTTTGAAGAATTTTTTAATGTTAGCCTTCGCAAAAGAAGCTTTTATTGATTTTCTTTCTTCAAACATATTTTTTTTGCATCAATTTTCAAAATTTTCAAAATCCGAGCTTGGTTGTTTTTATAAAAATGATACAGTAATATTAGATTGCAATCTAGAAAATCTATTTTTGGCGCTTGATTTTCTTAAAAGAATATCCACAGAATCTTTCATCACATCTTATCCTGAATTTTACATATTTTGTTTATTTTTTCAAAGTGGTATATTTGCAGTAACCGCAAGAAATGTTAGCGAAGGTGGCGGCATTTCTGTGCAAAAGAGAATTTCAATTCTTGTTTGAGGCTTTTTTATGCAATTCTTTTTTTACCTTTCTTCCACTTCTTTGTTTATTATCTCTTGCTGAGGTCAAAGATAAATACATTGTGAACTATGAAATTTTCCTCTCAAACTGTTTTATTTGTCTTCTCTCCTTTTTTTTTAAACCAAAGCTGCTCTTTTCTTCGGATCTTTTGCGGAACTCTCAGGAGTGTTAAAAAAGTGATGGGCAAGTTGAAGGCAAAAAGTCCACAAATGTATGTCTCACACCATAAATTTATCAAAAAGTTTTTTTAAAATACACAAACAAGATGATTTTTTGACCAACAATGGCCATTGGGATCTTCTTTTTTTTTGCAGTAGATTTTTCTTCTCAGGATGATTTAGAATGAAGAAGAAACATCTGAGAAGAGTTAAGAATATATAATTAGGATTATCCTTTAGCTAAAAGTATGAGGAAATTCCTTAGAAGGTATTTTGCCTTCTAGAAATCCAATGAGATATTGCCAGGGATTGAAGAGTGCACATTTCAAGCTTGGATTTGTTTTGCTATTTTCTTTTTTTTTATGCTAAAGCTAAGATGAGTATTGGTGATCTCTTGTCAGGATTCTTGTACGTAAAAATGCAGAAAGACTCGTGGGAAAATTGTGATTTGATATTTTCCATTGAATCCGGTACACTCGTTTTAAAACAAAAATTCAGAAAAAATATTTTAAATAAAAAGTATAAAAAATAAGGTTTGGCATTATCTCATAACACAAAATCCGTAAAGATTTTCATTTTAGATTTTATTTTTCATGTTTCATGTTTCTTAGACTTTTCAAAATTATCTTTTTTATGCTATTCTTATGGTAGTTTTACACTTCTAATAAATACAGCTTTATGAGTAATTTTACAATAATCTAATTTCTCATAAGCAAATTACGAAGAGTATTCACAAAGAAATTTCACTTTTCTTGATGGAATCAATGTTTCATGATTTTGAAAATAGTCTTAACCCTTTAAGGACGATTGGAACACCGGTGTCCCATATAGAAAATAATTTTTCCTGACTACCTAAAATTATTTTTTTCTTATGTTTGTACATAATCGTAAAGTGGAAGGTTAAAGGAATCTAGAATATTTTTTGCAAGTCTCTAGCTATTTGCTATGTAGTAAATATTTAAGCTCAAAAATGGCAAATTTTTAAATTCTCAAATTCATAATTGATTTTATTTATTTTTTATACTTCCAATTTTTTTTAAGCAAAACCATTTTGGCAATAAAAACTACAATACTCATGCGTAATATTTTTCATTAAAGAGGAAAATATTATTCATTGGTATTGTCAGAAAAATTACTTAAATTTTTGGGCTAATTTTGTCCCTATCGTTCATAGAAGCACAAAATACACCGAATCAGATTCTGTTGGACTTTCCAAGGTTAGATGTAAGACTTATCATTGATTATGTTTCTTAGTTTAACTTTTATTTTTGATTTTCAGTCCGTAAAAAGTGTCTCGTCGTTAAAGGGTTAAAAAATAAAATCCATTTCAAAATAACGAACTATATAAATAATTTAATTTAATGACACCAGCAATTTGACAATCAATTTCCTTAATTTTTTATTAGAACTTGTAATACACCAAGATTATGGAATTAACTTTCTGGTCACATGTTTTGTGTACCCCTACAACAATAGCTTACGGCGGAGGATTACGATGGTTGTTGGTTTGGGAAGTGGAAGGCATATGATAGTGGAAAGTGAAAAATATATGAATAGTCTCCTAACAGGTACAATAGCACCCATTAAAAGCGCCCTGAAGCCTCTGTCGCTGAACGTAAATCCCATGTAAGAATTCGATGGAATGCCCATTGGGATGGGTGTTGAGGGCGAGTGTGAGCGAAGAGGAGAGCCCCAGTGTCCACTGAGAAAACTGCTGAATTGATTCCATTCGGGATATTGGACCAAAGAGAGACAAGACGATTTTACTCCAAGAAGATAATATAAGAAACTGGTTTCCTCTCCAGACGATGGACGTTTTTTTTCCACCAATCTTTTATACCTTTTTATTTATCCACTTTTGCATTAAACACGAGCTCGGGATACGTGTGTATCGAATCTCCTCACAACGGGGGGAATTCACCCAGTGGTTTGAAATTTAGACGAAGAACAAGGTGAAGATGATGGGAAAAAATATGGAGGAAGAAATGCTCTTTCCCACCTTTTCAGCCGATCATCCTCACTTCTCACTTTTGTGTTACCAATGCGCACCGTAAGTGTTTGGAGTTCAACAGTCATGGGCATGGTCCATGATTCAAGAATCGAGAGACGAGAGCATATTGAGAAGGACAAATTGGACGTGTTAAATTTGCATTTGATCATTCGGATGTTATATAGCGTGTGTGCGATTATGTGGAAGAAATACGCGATTTTGGGGTCTCACACTGTCAGACTTGAGAAGCAACTTCTTACCATTTAACTAATGATGTCATATTAATCGCCTTCGTCTTGTTAAATCGTTAAATTTCTCACCGTGAAAACAGTTCGTCATTAATAACACAGGAGAAGATCAAGGAGTAACCATGAAGTCAGATTCTTTTAAAAAACTTGGCAGACCAAGAATTTTTCACATTTTCTTCAAATCCTTTACGGAAAATATTTTTTTGTACAATTATTTAAAAAATAAAAACTTTTCACGAACGATTATTATCATTAGACATTGGAATGAAATCTGATAGGAAGTGACTTAAATAATCGATATCCTGAAAAAATTGAATTACATTTTTTTCATATTCAAGAAGTATTTTCTTAATTAAATACTAGTACGATACTAGTCATATGATTGAGTTTGTGGGTTTAATCGAATTATGATACAGAGATTAAGATGATCTGTCATTATTTACCGTGGATTCGGGTGATTGATTTTGCCCTTCCTGCTATTCGTAAGCTTTTCTTTAATTTTAGCATTTATGGATGGTATTTACCGATCTGATCTACTACATTAGATCGATTGAGAGAAAACCATCCTTAGAATTAAAGAAAAGCTTACGAACAGCGGAGAAATATTTAAGTGTTCTTTTTGTTTTAAGTTTAAAGGCCTTTGGAACTACTTGGTCACCGGTAATCTATTCGTCTCTAAAGGGTTTAGGAAGTTTACCAAACTCTAAAACAGTTTGTCCGAAATTCTACATTTTACCGCTCGAACTCAAAGAGAGAGCAGTTATATAATCCACATTTTTTCAACTTGTTACACGGCTAGAGGCCAAACGATAAGGGATATCGATTTCCGATCTTCGACGACTCCCCACCAAACGTCAATATTATCTGGGACAGTCGTTCTTCCTTTTTCTCCCACCCTCCTCCCTTTGCTACAAAACCATATTTTTTGGTTTATTTCGAAAACGACTTCTGGATTTTTTTTTTGAATTTTAGGATATGTGTTGGAGATAGGGGAAAGTGATCTGCCTTTGAATGCCTTTGAACATTTTTTTTCTTTTATTTTCCAAAGCAAAAATTCTATTTTGTTAATCGAAGTTAATAAAAAATAGTTAGTTGTATTGAATATAGTTTAGAAAATAGGGTTTTTGCTTTGGAAAATAAGAGAAAAATTGAAATATTCAAAGACTGCCTCATTCAAAAGCAGGCCACTTTCCCCTAGTCAAGGTGAATATTTCGTTCTTAGACATCTATGTCCGAAAACATTGCGATACAGTATTTTAGAAGGTCAAAGTTTAACCACTTTGAAGGACCTATTTTTCAACTAATTTGCTTAAATTTGGATTTTTTGAAAGATCTTGAAATTTCCAATCCGACCGTATTGGACTTAATCGGTCATGAGTCGGTATAGTACCCGTAATTGATGTATCTTTCTCAATTATTTTTCAAAAACCTTTTTTATTTGTTTGAAGGCTTGTGATACAGCTACAAGTCAAATGATAAGACATATCGATTTCCGATATTCGGCGAGCCCCCCCCCCCAAATATAGGACAGTCATTATTCCTGTGTCCCACACTTCCTCCTGCTTCCCTTCCAAAACCGTTTTTTTTTAAGTTTATTTGAAAATTGAAAAAAACTGATACGGAATATTAGATGCAAAATTTTCAGAAATAGGTCGGACGCATTCCCAAAATCGTGTATTATTTTAGTTTCTTTCCGACGACAATTTTTTTTAAAATAAATTATTGAAAATTGTGTATTCATTGATAACAAATTTAGTTTTTTTTGGATTTTAGATATCTGGTTAGAGTCTAAGCCTGAGGTTTTTTATTTATGTTGGTCAATGTGCCTTACCCTTCAAGATGCCAAAACTAGAATATTATATTACTTTTACATGTCTATATTGTATGGAACAAAAAAATACAAGCTATGAAGAATTCTATCCAAAATCGAAGAATCAAGCCTCAATGGCCATTATAACCTGTTTTTGTGTGGAAAATCCCTCGTCTCGTCATTTAAACACGATTTTCTCACTTGAAGACATTCATTGCAGAAACTACTCAATTTTCTTCGCTGTGTGAGATCATTTAGTGTCTTGTGTAATCTCACATGAGATGATCCTCCATTCTTCAGTGTCTTTCGCAACTTCACTCATCCATCCAAGTCTAATCCAGCAAATTGAAAAGTTAACTTGACTCATTTAATTATAACCCTCAACTGTTGGTGGATCATTTGCCTCCACACCACTCTCCCAAACCCCTCAATTGTTTCTGGATCTCACCTGAAACGTTGCTGGAGGAGCAAAATGGGAAATATTATTAAATGGGCTTTCGCGTCAAATTGCTTGCATTTTTTTGTGTACTTCTTATCTTGGTTTTTTTTTGTCTTATTTTTGCATCATCTCCACACTCATTCTCAATTGAGAAACCTGAGTCTTTTACCACCTTCCTTCAATCTCCTTTATTGTTTTCTCTGGTGATGGATATTTTGTGTATGGGGACCAAGGTGGATGATGCTTTGGCATAAAATACATACTTTCGAAATGAGAAGGAGAGAAATCAATTTGTGGTTTCTACTCCAAATTAATTTGCACGCCACACAAAGAAGCCAAATTCCAGTGTCATGTTTTCAAGTGATCTTCAAATGTGATCATCTTTCTTGTCCCCCGAATAAAAAGAGGCAGTTTTGGTGCTCCAAAAGAAGGAAAGAATGGCAAAAATGACTACGTTTATATACAAAACACATTCGGATTCAATTGGAATAAATTCAGAAAGAAAGTACAGTGATGTCTCTCTATATGCACACTCTCTATATGCACAGCTTTTGTGACGGTTGCATTTAAAATAAATTTGTTTACATTTTGACAAAGTAATAAAGAAAATTATTTTCTTGGTAACTAATTTTTCTTGTTTTTAATTTTCTTAATTTTATTTTTTCTGTCTCATATTATATTTAAAATAATACGGGAAATTCTAGAACAATAAAAAAATGATAATTTATTAAAAGAAAGAAAAAAACCGTTGGGAATTTCAAAAAAAAGTTGTGCATATTCAGAGAGAGAACTGTCAAAAAAAGTACCCAAACTGTGCATATAGAGAGACAGCACTGTATGTGTGCTCACGACCGGGGTATTAATCCAAAAAAGTGTCTGGACTAACAGATTTCTATTTGCAAGCAATATGGCTGATGTCCGAAAATTCGAACTTGACTTTCGAATATTTAAACTAACAAGCTGCTAAAGGATTTATGGTGCTATTACAATGAAAAGTAAACATTAGTTTTACCACATTACTGTTCTTAAAATACTTCTACGTAATCGACTTTCTTTTTGTTAGTACCTGTCACGAATAGATCTTAACGGTTCTAGAGCATGACGAGGATTGGAAAAAGCAGTCGACACAGGAACCAATACTAAGAAAAGTCGATAATGCAGAATCATTTGAGAACAGTAAAGTGCTGAAAAAAGCATGTTCATTTTTCATTGGAGCATCACCATTGTTGTGCTATTTCAATTGAGAGCGAGGTAGATTTTTTTCTTTGGTAGATTTGGGCACGAATAAAAATGTGAAAAACAGTCGCCACAAGAAACAAAACAAAGAAAAGTCGATAAACATATGAAAGCGGTCATGTACTAAAAAGATGTTCAAAAGAAAGATCTCCATTTTTTACTTTTAATTGGAATAGAATCATTACGCAATCACTGATTATGTGGAAAATTATCATGTGACATAAGTATTACGAAGCTCGTTGCGTTTATTTTTCACCTTTCCCCACAATAAGGTGAAGACTGATTCAGGTTGACAAATTGAAATAGTGTAAAATTCGAACAGGAAAGTACGTCAGCCATTTAGCGTAATTATTGAGAACTTAAAGGTCTTTTCTTTGTCTTTTGATACAAATTTTCGAATTTTCCAAACTTCGACTGTGAGCACATTGTAAATTGAATTCAATCCGGTTGGAATTCGTGATGACTTTCGACTGAATTATGATAATAATCTATAACACGCAGCGGTGTAAGTAGCTCTAAAATAAACTTCAATGACGAGTTGGGAACAGCCGCGGCGAAAATGAGAACTGTAGCGGCGAATAATAGATATTCATAGATTCATTATATTCGTGAATAATTTTGATCAAATTTTCTTAAATCCTATATTTTCAAAAATAAATAAAAAAAAAGAATTAACTTTGGTTTCAAATTACAGTATAAACGTGACTAATAAGTATATATAAATGCATATCAATTGAAATTTATTCCGAAACTGAATGAGAAAATTTGATAGGTATTCCATACACGTGAATTATATGATCAGAACACGCATTGAAAGATCAGTGATCTTCGGCAATTGGTCTTGAAGAAGCACACCTCTTTGCAGGAGAAACAAAAACGAGACACCTTCAAGAGCCTAAACCAATTGAGTTAATGAATTACATATGGTGGAGTATTTAATATTCAACGTTTTATGAGTTGCTCCATCGGACGGCTGTTGCTCTTCATTTTGTTGCTCTCAAAGTTTTTCTTGCGGCCATCATTTTGAGATGCTGACCCATTAGTTTATTTCGTTGAATGCTGAAAAAAGGCCAGCATTTGTTTTAAGCTGGAAAGAATCTTTTAAGAGTGTGGAAAAGATCCCAGGTATGGTGGAGAAGGACTCAAACAGGGGAAGATCGCTGATGATCTTCTAAGTAGTACGATCATCTAAAACAAATGGAATTCATTTGGCCAACAATCCCACAACCACAGTGCTGGCCAAAGGAGAAGGCACAAGAGGCCACATGTAGGAAACTTATACCGGGGAGAGATATTCACTATATAGTGGAATTTAAACAGGTATTATAAATTTTATTTCTTCCTCGGCCATTTTTATTCATTCGGTAGAAATTCCCTTCTTCTCTCACATGAATTCTCTCTTTCACTGGGGCGGGAGGCATGAAATGGCGGATCAGGATGGAATCTCTAAATCAAACGAAGCAAAATGCAACAAAGACCAAATAGTTCCTATACATAAAAAGTTAACAAGAAAAAAAGACGATCTCTTTCCCGGAGTTAACAAGGAAAAGATGGAGAAGGAAGAAGATAGAATTGAGCGCAATTTTCCTCAAAATCCTTGATTGTAATTCCACTTTGTATTTAGTTCAAGGATATTGTTTAGTTCTTGACTTGTGCCGCCATTTCTGACCCAACAAAAGGCGACATGGAGGGTGAAAGAATGGTGTGGCCTCAGGAGAGTCGGCAAACCACCCGGAGTCAGAGATTTGCCAAAATAAGATGCGGCCTATCAAAGGACTCTTTTACCCCATGGACCTCAACTGCGAGACACAAATCAGGCTCAGGAGGAGTCACTGTTATGCGTTTGCTAAATATTGGTAGCCTCACTCCAAGTGGATTAGGTTTCTTCTTGTCAAACTGGATAATTGGCTTTTATTCTTGTTCCACACAAAAACTTTGAGGGTATACTTACTGATATAAATACCAGGGATAACATTCCAAAACTCTAATGAAATTTTGGGAAATGAAAAAAGGAACCTATTGCACAAATTACTGATGAGATTAAAAAAAATTTGAAATAAAACTCATAAATAAATTTCTATTCATAAAGATTTTTACTAATATAAATGATAAACATTTAATTTTAAGAATTTTAGTCTAGGGATATCTCTTAAATTAATTTCAATATATTTTTGAAAATCAATAATAATAATAAAATTTTGAAATAAATTTCAAAAGTAATGCAGCAGAAAAACAATAGAAAATCAAAATTTTGCAAAAATCTTTAAAAATCCCCAGGTATAATCAGGCAACCCTGAACTAGAAATTGTGTTTTGGCAGCTATGAAATAAACAAATTTTAAAATAAATGTTAAATTAGAAGAAAATCATGCCATGCGGTTCAATCTGTCACAGATCCTTTTTTTAATGCAAGAAGAGAACTAAAGCTGAAGTAGATTTAAATCCAAAAACTTAATGACAATAGGTTAAGTGTGCCAAATTCCGGCCAGCTTGCAATTCCGGCCACCTTTATTATTCCTCGAATTTCCATGAAGTTTTAGTTTTTATATATTCTATAGATTATACAATGCAAAAGAAAAACAGAAAATGTATTTTAGACAAACGAAATGACGTGAAACAGACATTGGAAGATATCCCGAAGGGCAAGGAACTATGAGAATGAAGGTGGCCGAAATAGGCCACCAATGCTATGTCTACATTTTTAATAATTTTAAAATGTATTAAGAATGATTTTAGAGTAAATAAAGACGATAAATTGTCAACAAGTTTCCAAGCATATTCCTTAAGAAAAAGGAATAAAAAAATCAATCTGTATTAAAAATATTACATTTCAAGTTTGAAATTTGGCACACTTACCCTATATGACAGCTTCAAATTCGGATTCCTATAAGTGTTTCTATTACTTTAATTAAATTGGAAATGGAATATTAGAATATTATATTGCTATAATATATTATTTTAATAAGCGTAGAGAAAATTTATTATCATTATTTTGGGGAAAATGATCAACAAAAATTTAGTTAGTCAATTTAGGTTTACATAAATATAGATTTGATATGTTAAACGATTATAATGGTTTGCAAAATTATAATTTTGGTTAGTAAAAATTTGATCAATTAAAAGTTAAATCCAATCAATAAAGCCTCCGGCACATATTTGAGTTAGGAAAAATTTCATGAAATCAAAATTTGTGTCCCTTTTTTTCTTAAGAGATTTGTATAAGTATATACTACTCTTTCTGATTCCAAATTGCACTGAACTAAATTTAATTTAGAATGTTGTTCAAAAGAAGAAGAAGAGTGCAAAAGGGAAGGATAGACATTTGCTAAACTTTTAAGAAAGAAAGGGATGTGAATTTTGATTTGATAAAACGTGCCCTGAAATGTGTACCGGAGCAAAAAAATACCATGTCCGATTCGAAAATACCATATTCAACATAATGATCATTTTGTTGTCATGAAATACTTATTGTAATGACAAATTGAATTTTGATTTGGATACGAAAAGGTAGTTTACACGTATTTATATATTGAGAAAAAAACAGAGGAAAATTTTGATTTCATTAACTGTTCTTGAACTAAAAGGTATGACAGAGATATTACTATAATAGAGTTGTTTACTGAACAAATTTGATTTTTTTTCATATAGGTAAAGGTATAATTTAGTCAATATCTAAATTTTGTCTCAAATACAATAGTCCGAGATAAATTGTGTGAAGAGAATTCGATTTGAATAAGTGAGATTTTATCTTTAAAATCTCACCTATTTGTACCTTTTCTCGTCAGATTCAATACTTTCGCGATAAATTGCAAATAACTTTAAATTATCGTCTGTAAACATTTTAATTACGTTTAAAATACACATAAAAGCTCCCTTTATGTACAAACCATAGCATATGATAAGCGATTCAGTGGATTTCTTGTTTTATTTCTTTTTGTAAGCTTAGTGAACTGAACTGCAAATATTGCATAAAATTTTATTTAAAAAAAACGCACACTAATTCTGAGAAAATTCCAGTGCATACGATAGGTAATCAAATATATTCTCCACTTCATGTAAATTACTGTAATAATAATTAAATCACTCCATAAAAATATAATTTTGTAATTAAACGTCACTCTCTGGAGATTCTTGGAGGTATAAAACGCTGTGTAAAGTGCATTTCACAACTAATTATGATCTTTGAGCCTACAAGAGCATAATTTACATATTATCAATAGGTTTTTCTCGTCACCATAACTATTTTATGAATGTTCTAGAATGAAAAGTTGTGCACTGAAATCCTTGGAAAGTTTTTTTTTATTTTTCTCTGAAGAAAGGGTAATTAAATAGTTTTGTTTGTTTCTTGTAGATTCATCGCAAGCTTCTTACACATCAGGCTGTTTTACGGCATCCAGCACTGTGGTTACAGAATCTGGAGAGAAGCGTAAGTTGGCTGACCTGAGGGTAGGAGAGAGAGTTCTTAGCGTAGATAGCGAGGGACGAACAGCATTCAGTGAAGTGATGCTGTTTCTGGACCGAAATATCGCTGAAGAGCGACAGTTCGTGCAAATCGAAACCGAAGATGGCACGATGTTAACAGTCACACCAAGTCATCTGCTGATGAGCACGGATAGCGTAGGTCGGCGAAGTTTCGTATTTGCCGATCGCGTAGAAGAGGGTGACCTGATGCTGGTGGCAGTTAATGGGACGGCGCTGGCACCCCGTCGAGTGACGCGTGTGTCAGTGGCGGTCTCACGCGGCGTTTATGCGCCTCTAACACGAGCCGGAACCATTATTGTGGACTCCGTTGCAGCCTCGTGCTACGCTCTAGTCGATAGTCAAGCGGTGGCCCACTGGAGCTTCCTGCCCATGAGAGCAGCCACCAGAATAAGCCGGTGGTTTAGTTCGAAAGAACCTCAAGCATCCCGGCAAAATGGCATCCATTGGTATGCCAAAACACTCTATGCCATCAAGGACTATGTGCTTCCCGCCAAACTGCTCCATCAGCACTGAGGCTCCATCATGAAATGTGCCTCCGCACAACCAATACCCAAAAAGCTCTTCTCCAAGCCAAGAGACAATAAATCACGTCAAAGTGTCTGAACGGTCATTAAATCGCGCAAAAAAGGAACATTTTAACAAATTTAAATAATTTATGCAATTCTCACGCTGGCCAGTGACGGAGTTTGATGGATATATCAATATAAGAAAATTTAACACAAAAAAGAAACAAAATATTGCGAATAAGAAAAAAGGTGATATAGATTTTTCTACATGTAATTAATTAAAATTATGTAATTTATCACTCTTTTTTTAATCTATTTTACAAAAAAAAGAAAACTCTTTACAAAAAAAACACTTAAGATTAGAAAGAAAAAAATCTGTAAATAGTCACACTAAAAAGGAGCATGTTTAGGAAAATTTTGGAAAAGAAAATGCAGAATAGTCGATTTTTATATATATTTTAATAAATTTTAATACCAACTGCTAAGAGAGATGAGAAGACATTATTTAAATATTTAATAATTTTTCGTACTGTAAAAAAATCTGTCCAACTGAAAGCTCTAAAAAGAAAAACAGGAGAAAATTGTCATAAGAAAGTAATAAATATAATGTAAATAAATTAAATTAAAATTTGTTTTCTAAGTTGAAGCATTTTTTGGCGTTTTGGAGAGAATTGGATTTTTACTTGATCTTCATCGTCTTTGAATTATACACTGTCGTATCTGCTCTTAAAAAATATTTCAGGAAAACAACTTTAAGATTTATTGACTTTATGAATTACTCTATTCAAGACCTCAAAAGATTGAAAAACCGAATGAAATTAGCTCTGAAATTAAAAAAAAATTAAAGAAGTTTGATAGTCCATTTCAGTTCTGTTATGGTTAATTTTAAGACTAGCTTATTTTGCTGAAAGCTATCTTGGATATTTAAAGAAGTTTGAAAAAATTAAAGGTTATATTCGGAGTATACAGATCAGATTTTAAAAGCTAATTAACAGATTTAAGAGTTAAAGTTTTATCACAGAAATAACGGATATATAAAGGTTATGCTGTGTTGCTTAAATGACTAAAACTTAAAAGCACACAAAATAGTTAAAGACATAGCTAAGAGCGTCGTCATGATTTTAGTTAGACGGGACCAAATTTGAAATTAATTCAATTAGTATTTTACGAGAATTTTTTGGGGGGTTATACCCCAAAGAAACGTTTTTTGAACGAAAAGAACAAGAATTGTATCAAAAATCGCACAAAAAAACTAATCCTAATCTAATATTAATGAATTTAAACTCATTAGAAAGTTCTCGAATAGAACGTTAAATTTTTATATAATAATTTATAAAATGGTTTTGAGAAAATTCGGTTCTTAGGGCCTTGACAGACCTGAGGATTAGCCGAGAGACGGCTTAGCGTAATTATATTCGAAATAATGATTAGACTTCATTTCCATAATTTTCCACTAAGTCGTCTCTCGGCTTAAGTCGTAAGTGTGTCTAGGGCATTAGATTCATTTCTAAAGACATTTGACGATTCTACAGAATTAACATAAAGTTACAAAAACGTTCTCATGGATCTGCGTAGCTTTCTTGGAGAAAATTTGGTTTTCAGTTTGAGAATAATCAAAAGAAATATTTTGAGATTAAACAAGATTAAGATTTGACTTTAAAAATTAGCAAAATCGTATTTTAATCTGATTTTGATTAAATTGGTTCGGTTAGCTCTTAAACTTATTCATAAGATTTCAAAGAGTGAATATGACCTTTTTCTGGTTTTAGGAAAAGGTACATATATCAAATAATGTAGCTTGATTTTTTTCAAACTTTCATTCAGAGAAAAATTATGGGCTTTCTGTTTAAAATTAACCTTAATTATTAGTTTAAATTCAACTTACTTGTAAAAACGGTAACATAGTTACCTAAAATTTTATAAAACATTTCTGAATTCAAAATCAGAAATTCATTTGCGAATTTCTTTGTACAAAGTCTGATAAAACAGTGATGTGTTTAAAACTTAATTTAAACGTAATCTTGATGAATCTTGTGGAATTCATAAGTAGAAAACTTATTAGGTATGGCTAGATACAAGGCTAGATATCAAAAATATTTCCTTGAAGAAAGTGTGAGAAAACTTGATAAGAAATTGAATGCAAAATGCTTTTAAGTGTCTCTCTCAACATTTTTCCCTAAATTTCTTTCAAGAATTTACCAAAAAATTTAATATTGCACTGATTTTGATAATTTTGGAACAGATGTTTAGAGTTTGATTAGTTCTATAAGAGCTTTTCCAAGAAGATAACTTTGCAGCCTTCTTAGAGAAAAGTTGATCAAAAGCAATTGCATCCCCTAGTATTCCCATGAATCCATTTTGAAGTATTAATATTAGATTATACACCTTTTTTTTCAAAAATTCACCATGAATCCATTCTAAATCAACTCTTTAGAAAACTCATAAGTTATAACGAAAAACTTTTGAAGCTAATATTTTTATCTTGGAAATAGATAGAGCACTCGTTATAGATGCAGATGGATAAAGACAAATAAGTTTATCACTATTATTATTTAATTTTATAAAATTTCAGTATATAGTTATCATAGCTGGCAATATCTTGCCAGAAGTTTATCATCAAATGTTACTAGTCGATCCAAAAAAGCTCTTTATCGTAACGTATACGAGGAGGGGAAATGGTCACATTCATACACGTTCTACATTATTCCTTTGGGATCAATTTTTCTTTCAGTAGGATACTCTATAAATAACAGCATTAAAGTCAGAGGTCGTCCAAAGTAAAGTTGATTTTTATTAATTTCGAAATTTTATAATCTATTTTTCAATTATACTGAAAACAAAAACATCACTCAAATAAATGCTGAAAAAACTTTTTTGAGCAAGTTGATCTCTCACGCACATATACTCTTTTGCTCTGCATTATGGAGAAATCATCTGAAGGACGAAACTTCTTATTTGAAAGTCACTTTGGAATAGTTATTAAAAATGATGAGGGTAAGCCACGTATAGGCTAATGGGATCTTCGAAAATGACATTTTATTTTTATACAGTCATCTAATTCTAATCTATAACCTTCTAATTTCTTAAGAGATCAAAATTACAAATTTTGAGTTATTTTATTGATCAAAGTAAATAGATGATTAATTTTACTTATTAAATTCAGGAAAAAATGATTATTTTTAAGTTTTTGTACAGCCTTTAAGTAAAGTATTAGGATATTTTTACGTTTTTGCGAGGGAACCTGCTTCATTTCACAATCGTGTTAAGCATCTAGTCCGGTCTCTTTCATATTCTATAAGTGACTCAATGCAAAAATTTGAACTTTATATTTTACATAAAGTCCTTCTTCGCCTTGAGCCTTATCTGGTCGTTCTTTCCTCTTGAGTTTCAGACCGCTGCTTTGCTTTATACTGCAGAATAGCTCTTAAGTCTGTAATTGCGAAGAGATCATTGAGATCATTGTTTGCCAGGGAATCTTTCAAGTTACAAGCCTGGTTTCACGATCTGATTAATCCTACAGTAGCCTGTCTCTCGGAAAGATAAGAAGACTCGCTGTCCTGAAGCCCTTGAAAGTTTGTTTTTCCCATCAGAAGGCTGCTGCTTTCTTTATTCTGACGAGAAGTTGCTCAAGCTCAAACCTATATTTCAATTCCCCCAAATTGAAAAGCTAGGGGAACCGATGCACCTCTTAAATCCTTTGCAGACCCGAGATTACTATTCATCAGGAGAAGCAAGTATTATTTTGAGGACTAGGTGCAAAATAGATTTGAACAACTGATTTAAGTAAAAAATGAAGTTTTTTTTTTATTAAAACGACTGCCTAAATGGATTCTTTTTTGTACAGATGGCACTGGAACTTAATTGTATGAGGATTAATTCGACACTTTGGTGAGACTACAAATTATCATTTATGTAAATTTTAATTAAGGATAAGAAAATCTCAAGGTAAAAGTAGTTAGAAACGTTAAATTTTCAGGTAGGAATTACCACCGTTATGCCCTGGACACACTTACAACTAAAGTGCAGAGACGACTAAGCTAGTTCATAGCCAAGTCAGTTCCTGACACATTACAAATGAGGCTTAGTATTCATTGGTATCCACAAAACAAAACTTTCCTGGGTTTTTATGCAGATATTTCTACTGAAATGCACTAATACTCCTCTGAAAATGAAAGTATTTGTAATATCTTGTCTCAGTACACGTGCAATAATTATTGCTAATTACAATTATTTGTGAGGTGGAAGCTAACTCCCGATTTTGGCGATTCTAGTGAATAACTTTTGTTCTTATATGTGAATTGTGAATTAAATTTAAAAGTAGTTTCATTTTCAAAGGATTACTAGTGCATTTTAGTAGAAATATCTGCATAAAAACCCACGAAAGTTATGTTTTGTGAGTGCCAGAAAATGTTAAGCCTCGTTTGTAGTGTGTCAGGAACTGACTTGGCTATGAACGAGCTTAGACGTCTCTGGACTTTAGTCGTGTGTCCAGAATATTAGAACGTCATCATCATCAACATCTTCTCTTTTTGTTAATAATACGTTTTATATTATTGGGAATAATCTTGCAAAATAGTATTAATAAATTATAAATATTTCAGTAGATTTTGCAAACATCTAAATTAGTGTGCGCGTAAAAGACCGATCCGGAACTGTTACAAAATGCTTTAGCCGAGGCGCAACTATATAGTACCCGGCGCTTCCATCGTCAACCAGGCGCCCCCATATTCTCAGAGCATCGTAATCCACTGAATTCTTTACATTTTCTCCAAAGAATTTTCACTAACATATTTGTAGCAAAGTTTTCTGATACAAAAAAAATTTCAATATTGTGTAAGCTTGACAATCTTTGCAAATGTAATCCCGGGAATGTTTCCGGTTGGTACATTTTGCAACCTCGTGAAATAAATATTTGTCAACGAACGAGTAAGTGAAATATCATGCTGGGAAAATACTAAAATCCGCATTACGTGTAATCCTTTTGCAATAATGGATGTTGTACTTGATGGATATATGTTTCGAAGGGCAAAAAGGATGAGAGGAAATCCATTTGTAAATCATGGGAAATTGGTTGGATATCACACGTTCGCGTTTAATGCAAAATCTGAAGAGACAATCACTCTATTTCCGGCAGATTTCATGTATCATAAATTTTCATAAGATATTTCCTGCATACTAATTGATTTTTTGTCTGGTAAAAAAAATGGATCAGCGTTCGATTATTGCTGGTATTTCAAGTATTTGCACGTGCTTGAGATTATCTTTATGGATTCAGTACATTTCTCGCTTTTCGCGCGTAAAATTACTCTTTGCTGACTCACACATTCTCATTATTTTGTTTATTAGTTTATTCGGCAATCTTTGGATTGTGCTTTAGTCACTTTTTGCGGCTTAACCATTTAACTGCCCAGTAGCTAAAATTGTGCGAAATGTATCTTTTTTTTCACCATCCATAATTTTGTGAATTTAATTATTTTTTTTTAAAAGAATGACGAAAGTCCATGAGGAACGCATGCGTGATTTTCCTGTAAAATACATACTCTCTTTCAAATTTCTATTTTCCAACCGCATCAATCTGTTGGAAAACTTCGTGGTGGAAGCATTTCGGGTTCTTCTGTGGAATTCCCCAAATAGAAATTGCGGCTATTGTGCGTGCAAATTTTTACTGTGAATTTTTTTTTTGTGAAAATAAAGTAATCTCAAAATAATTGCTCTTGGGCCAAATGTGAATTTTCATAGAATTTTCCTCAGTGTGAGAGTGTTCAGGAAGAGTCTGTTATTCTCTGGTAGGAATTTCTACCCCAAAGATACACAAGAGTGTGATGAATTTCTTTGGTTGGAAATCAATCATTGAAGTCTCAATGGAGTAAAATTAACGCAATGAACTCTGAGAAGAAATAATTCAACAGGCGAGAACTTCTCATCTCACATCTGCAAACAAACAGGAGCTTCAAGTAAATATTGTGCTTTTCAATTTTCTTCTTTGTCTCCCCATTCGTCTTAAAGTTGGCACAAAACTTTTCCTTTCTAAATTATTAGATTCACCTCTGAAGGTTCTTCCCGAAAATAAATACGCAATATACCGGTAATAAACAACTATAGAGAAACTCCATTCACAGTCAAAGGAATAATGTGAATTTTCGTCAATAGAAAACCAGCAGAGAAATATCCTCTCAAGTGAATTTTATGTTATTTCTCAGCATGAAATTCATAGCAGATTTTATTGCATTTTTCACCCCAATATCTGCGGGAAATGTGTGGGAAATGTCGCGCTTAGATATTTTATGTGCTTCACCCAAGCTAAATGTAATTTTGCAACTCTTTCGCACATGCGGTGGACTGTCCCCTATTCAATTCCATTTAGGTCATGGCATTAGGAACAATTAAGACATTAGGAAGAGATATTGTAGCAAGTGCACAAGGAAAATCTCTCCAGATAAAAGCTTTCAAGGGGCAATTAAAAAGTATTATTGTTAAGTTGGAGAAGTGCATTGCTCGCACGCAATAAAGCTCCAACAGTGAAGAGCTTTCAAGAACACCGTCAATTTTGTTGTTATCCTCTTGAATGGCATTCTCTTTCAAAATTAAAATCCCTAGAGGATGTCGTGGCAGCAAAATTCATTAGAATGGAATGTTTTGTTATCAGAGTTGCAATGTTGTTGTTGATAGAATAACTTTTATAAAACCACGGAAGCTGGACGTTGTTATTGCGTTGAATTACTTATGTAGGGTGAAGTGGGGCACCTTTGAAAGTGGGATACCTTTGAAATTGGGATCTTTCAATTATTTTTAAATAAAATTGAGCCTTATCATGATATAATTTAGGTGAATAAACAAATTGAGAAGCTAAATTACATTATGCTGTGCCTCAGATCCGTGTCTCAGATAGGGCACTCAGTGGGTCAAGTGGTAGAGCGCTAGCTCTATGATGCAAGTGTCCCGAGTTCGAATTCCCTTTCCACGGTAAAAACTTTTGGACACTGACCAAAATATTGGAACAAGTTTTCCTTGGAACAAATTTTTTTGGAATCCATTTGTACCTAGAGAAGATATTTGTTTGTTCCAAAAAGTATTTTTTACAGTTTTGTTACGAAATACAGTTGCAATTTTGATAGAGTTTTCTTTTGGAACCGTTTTGATACAGTGGAATGTCTACAAATTTGAGTTGATTTCGTTTTATACAAATTTCTTCCTGAAATTTAGAACAGAATTTGTTGCACTCGGCTGTTTTGTTCCCACTGTCAGGAACAAATTGGTACATTTTTTTTATAACAAAAGTTGCGAAAGTTCATAAGGAACATCAAATAAAAATCAATTTAAGAATGTTTTATACAGAAGCGTGCATCACAAAATCAGGAAAATGACGGCAGCAGGAAGGGAAGGGAATCTAAAATTAAAAAAGTGAAGCCATGTAGCACGAAAATTGCCACAGATTTGGCGTCCTCCTTGCTTCCTTGGTGACGGGTGACTGAGTGTGAGAGGAGGGATACGATTTTATATTAGACGAGCTATTTTTTGGAACAAATTCGTTACTAATATTTGGTGTCTTTTTGTTTCTCCTAGAAGGTAAAAATTTATCCCAAAAATTTTCGGTGTCTGTGGACGAGCTACGTTTTGGAACAAATTCGTTACTAATATAGATTATCTTTTTGAGTCTCCTAAAATGAACAAGATTGTACCAAAAATTATGGTGTCCGTGCACGAGCTAATTTTTGGAACAAATATATGCCGAAATTTTTTACCGTGTAGGTCACTAGGAATTTTTGTGGCGTTACAGATGTTCGAATTGCATCCAGTGAGCTTTAGTATGTTTAGTTCTATGGGGCATGAGACTGACAATCCTATCCCTGTATAAGAAAAAATAATTATGGATGTCCCGAACTCCCCTTGTGGGAAGGACTAGTTTCTCTATAGAACGTTGTGCCACTATTATTATTATTATTATTATTATTATTGTCATTATTATCTATTTAAACATAGTAGAAAAAGAATTTGGTAGTCAGACAAATTTGTCTCCCTTTTTATCACCTCTCGACACAGAAAAAAATTCAAAGTGTTTTGTAAATATTTATGAATCTTACTTGAAATTTAAGTAACATACTTCAATCGTATAGTCCACTAAAAAGTTAAAGGTTCCACTTTCTTTACAAATTTTCAGAAGTACTTTTTAAATCCCACGTGAAATACAAAAACATTTGCAAATAACCAGTTCATTACCGGTCCATAACCAATTTCCATTGTTTTGCATTTGTAAGAATTCCAAGACTCTTCTAACGAGCTCAAATATGATCTCATTCAGTTGCGACACTCAGAAAAAAAGAGGGTGCGACTAACTTTTTTATCCTCAGAACTTTAACACTTTTTAGGTGTAAAAATATATCAACATTTATAATGTTAATTTTACACCTTTTTAAGGGTAAAATTATCATGAAAAAGGCTCATTTTAACCCCTAATACACCTGAAAAGGGTAATATTTACACCGATTTTGGATCAATACTGCAGGGTAAAATTAACATTTCCGGAATGTTATTTTAACTTTTTCGGATTTCTCTCAGTGGAAATACGTACCGTAGAGCCTTTTTACCTTTGATCTTGAAAAAATACAAAATATTTTTTGACAAGCTAAGGGCACAGGGGAAGTGTTCTTCGGACGATCAGTTTTTCTCCATATTATTGCTTCAATAAAACTGAATTTTTAAAAATTATTCCCTATTTTTTTACCAATTCACTATTACAAAAATGCATTGCGCCAGTTCACATTTTATTTATAAAACCATATCGGTGCATGTTTCCAATTACATTTATTTTTTTATTAATTTCAGTGCACGATAAAAAAGAAAACGCAAGAAAATAGTTAAATGGATTACTAATAGACCAATTTGGACCAATTGGCATTAAAATATCAAAGAGTTCTTTTAGCCTTTTTTAATAACTAAATAAAGATATTCTCTTAATATACCGATCTGTGGTACCCACCCCTTCTACCATTGCAGTAAAATATTTAAAAATTTAAAATAAAATGATAGTCATTTGATAAAAGGAAAAGCATTTTTGGTAAGTAAATTAGCAAAATTGGAGAGTACAAAAATCAATTTTGTCAGAAGAAAATTGAATTGGTTGGTAAAAGATTCTACTTAAGCTGGTTACCACTAAAAAGGTATCACAAATTCCTTTAATTTAAGCAAAACCGCTATTTTTAATACAATTCAAAATTTCCTGGTTTTTCTTTGCTGATAAAATGCACAACTTTGTTTTTCTCATTTTATTATTTACGTTTTGTTTACATACTGACTATTTTTACCAAAATACTTTTGGACAAATTAATATATCAATATTATTTATTGTCTGATATTTTTTACAAATCGAAAGTGTTCTTCCTGTTTTGAACATAAAAAAAAATGTAGAAACCTATAATTGCTGTACAATTTTTTACACATTAAAAGTTTAAAAGAAAGTTTACAAGACAACTTCAATACGTAGATCCATTGCTTAGGTTCCCAATAGGGGAATTCTGTAAATTTTTGTGGCATTGTCACACGTAAGTTCGTATCTTACAATACCAACTGAGCTTTTTTCATATTACAAGAATTCGAGAATGCAATTAATTTATTTTTTAATGAAACCTCTTTATTATGCAGATTATGCAAATATTATACAATCCATCTTGGTTGATTTATTTAATTAATTTGTAATTTTTCTTCGAAAGTAAAGGTCCAAATAGACTCAGGTTGATCCTCGAAAATATGTGCATGTCAAATTAAATGGAAAAGAATTAGGTAAATAAAATTCCTGCAAAATACCTGTTATCTCTAATCCTAAACTCTCAGTGTTGGACAGACTGAGGTGGCCCTTAACGTCCTTAACGGTCCAATCTAAAGAGCTAAATTCTCGATGATTAGTTTGAAGTTTAGGGTTTTTTTTTTCCGGGAGAGCAATTTAGAATATATAATGATAGTAAAGAAAATAAGTTTATTTTAATTCCCTTTATTAAAGTGAAGATAATGATTTTACTGTAAAAAGATTTTTTTAATGACAATTTTTTTCCAACACTGTTTTTCTTTTTTAATAATTATAAATAAAATAAACAATAAAAAATAAAGAATATTCTCTTAATTTCATCAAAAAATTTACAGTATTCAAAAATATAAAATGTTAAACTGGAGAAAGTATAAAAACAAAGACAAATTAATACAATAATCCGACTTTTTTAGGGCCCTTTGAAATTTGTTACTTTAAAATTAAATATTTTCATTTGAGAACAAGAATAAGTCTTTATAAAGCAATTTTAATATGTATTTAAGGCTTAAAGATTTATCTCAGAATTGTCTGTCCAGGCAAAGTGTTTGCTGTTGGTTTCACAGAAATTGGTTTCAGAGATAAAAGGGCATTTACAACGTAATACTTGACTTTCAACTTTAGAATCTAAAAAAAGTTTGCAAAGTTTTAACCATTTTCAAGCTTGTGGAATTGGGATTTAAATTGAGATGTGCCTTGTATACAACATTTCAATTATTTAAATGAAATCAGAGCTGCAAAAGTTTAAGTTTTATCTAGGTAAGATGTTTTTCAGCCTTCACTATGGTAAAGTTTTATTTAATTTTTATTATTGTGATAAGACAATAAACTATTTTACTCCCTAATAGTTATATAAAGCTAGTTGTAAATATTGTAATCTGGAAATTGACAAACAAGAAATTTGACGGATTTGACATCTTGATCTTGATTTTTTGATTTCAGAATACCAAAATCTTGAAATTTTCTTAATCTTGGTCTCAGAATTGAGACCATTGTGATATAACTTTTTAGATATTTAAAACTAAATTTAAAGCAAGGGGACAGAGTATACTTGAATAAATTACGTATCAATTTGACAATAAAAAGTCGATGACAAGCTTGAAATTGCAAAATCTTTCACAATATCAGTGAAATTTCTACCATTTGTTTAGAATTTTAAAATGATTACGAGTTGCTCATTACTCATAAATTTCATTTTGTATCTCATTTTGATGTATAATTTGCAACAGGAGGAAGTAGACTAATTTTCTGTTTCATATCGTTACATTTTAGTATACTCAATTTTGCTAATTAAGAAACTAATTGATACTGTATATAGCAGCAAATTGTGATTCGTATATACATTCTTTCCATTTTTTACTTGAGAAACAGTACAATATTCTACAGACTTTCTCTATAAATCTTCAATTACAGAACCCCATTAAAATGAAAAGAGTTTTCTGTTGAAAAAAAAAAAAAAAAACCAAAAGGTGAGCATGAGTATGAAGTTGGAATAATTTATGGAAATAATTGGTAAACTTGTTGCCACAAACAGACTTTATATTGCATATATAAATATATCTTCTTTGTTTGGGTATCTCCTGTATTTGACAACATCAAACTTTTCCTTCCCCTCACTGATCAATTTTCACTTGGTGCTAAGGGTGCTAAAGGGATGATAGACTAAAAAGTTCAAGCTGGGCGGAAAAAGCAAACATCTGGAACATTTCACAATAATGCCAAAGAGAAATGATATTGGTGAGAACTCATTAATTTTCCCGCGAATTTTCCAACACCCTCAAAATGAGTGTCAACCAAACAATCTCACGCTCTTCACTTTCAAATGCCACACTCAACATTTCCACAATTAGGTGAATAAAGGAAGGGTTCAAATGAAGTGAGCCTTATCAAACCCTAAATTTGTGTTTCATAATGATTTTCCGCTCCCTCCATGAGAACCCTGCTATAACAGATTATACAATGTTAGTGCTGATTCCGTGGAAATTCTCTTGGAATTACTGAAAAGTGACATAGGTCAGGAATCCTATATATCGAATGACTGAATAATTGGGATTTCGAATTCTCCCTAAAACATATATTCACACTTAATTTATCTTCCTGCCTCGGAGCTTTGGAGTTTCATCAAATAAAAGTCTCTTCAAAATTTTGACTCAGAAAAAGGAAATTCTATGTAATTAACAGGCTAGCGGAGCATTCTAAAAATAAAACCATTGATGAAATTTCTGTAAAAATCTCCAGCTTTTGGAAAGAGATAGAAGTAGGGCTGTCTTAAACATGCATACTATTGGAAAATTGTACTTTCCACGAAAAGCTTTTGTAGTGGTTTAACAGTTTATTAAAATTATTAAAAAATAAATAAAACAAGTAATTAATAAACTTAATTGAGTGGAGTAAATTTGAGACAATAAAAATATGCCCCAAACTATAAATAATATTAAATCACACCATTCCTGGAACTATGATCACCTTGGCGTTTCAAATCCTGCAATATTGTTGAATATTACTCCCTCCGTTCCGAAAAAAGTCGTACGTTTGCTAGTACATTTTATATGAAAAAATATACGACTTTTTTTAGGACAGAGGGAGTATTTAATTTTGATAAAAAGCGTTGTACTATTGTCGTCCAATAAATCTTTTCCCCATTTCCGATAAGAAAGCGCAATTAACAATAGACAAATCCAGAAGTCGCCGAGAAGAAACTGTGCGGGTTTAAATTGTGGGTTTATTCTCACAATGATAAAAAAGGGGTTCCTATAACCGACCCATTCCAAAACAGGCCTATTCCGCTTTAGGACACATTCGTATTATTCCATTTTGTAACATTTATTCTTCTACATATATTATTTTAAAATTCGTAAAATAAAAAAGGGTTACGTTGGGCAGTAAAAATAAAACAATTGAATATTTTCTCAAAATTCCTTTTCCAGCATAATAAAAAATTATAGAGTTTAAGCTTTTAGGCAAGTACAATATTTAAGCTATATTTTCTGAAATTTTCATTTCAAAATTCAGCCATTCATTCAATGAGATGTGATTTTTGGATTTTTTTTTAAAAGAAACTTACTTTTCGGCGGACAAGATTTTTCAGAGTAGTGTTATCTGATATTAAAAACACAAATACTTCTTTTTAGATGTTGAGTTAAACTAGTTCTTGAATGAAGAATTTTATATTTGCTTGATCACAATTTATTCTACAAAACAAAACGTAGTATCAAATACATTAAACAGGGTATTCGCATAAAATTCTCCCAAAAATTAAAATCACATTTTAAAATCTTTTGTTTAAGAACTGGTTTAACATATCGGCTAACAGGATATATTATTCGTTTCCGGATTTCAGATAAACATGTTCCGAGAAATCTTGTTCACAGCTTCAAAAAGGTCTTTGAAAATCAGGTGCCAAAGACTGAATTTCTAAAAATTTTTAAATGTTTTTTTTTGTACGCTTAAGAGCTTCCATTAAATAATTTTTTATTATGTTGGAAAAAAATTCAAGCAAAACTCTGCTATCTTTTTTTAGTCTTTTTACCCACGTAACCCCTAAAAGCATGAATATCCATTAAAAAAAAGATGAAATTTATTCTAGTAAATTGTAAAATTTGAATCAAGTCTTTATATGATACGAAAGTAATGAACAGAATAAAAGGAAAATGGCGAATAAGATGAAGGAAATTAGTTGAAAGATTTTTGTATTGTAAATTAGCTGAGAACAAAACGGGTACAAAACGGAAAAAATAATTTTTAATCAGTAAATAAGCAATTTGTTCAGTAACAAATTCGCAAACGTTAGGAAATTAATTAAAAATGGTCAGTTATGCCTCCGGCACACCTTTTAGATCAGGAAAATTTCATGAAGTCGAAATTCGGATCCCTTTCTTTCTCACATGTTTTGAATATGTCTATTTCATTCTCTCGCACTCTTCTTCTTCTTTTAAACATCACTGAAAATTTAATTTAGCTCAATCGAATTTGGTATGCGAAACAATGAGATAGTCATATGCAAAACATATGAGAAAGAAAGGGTTTCGAATTTCGATTTCATGAAATTTTCCTGATCTAAAAGGTGTGCCGGAGCCATTAAAAACAAATGGTGTTGGCATACCTTTTCAATTGAGAAAAATTCAAAAGATAGAAATTTTACCTCTTACTCTTTCAAGCTGAAATCCAGATATAGCTGTGTCTTACTGTCAAATGAAATTTATAATTGACAGAAAAAGATAAACATATCTTATTTTAGTTTGAAAGAGTAAGAGGGAAAATTTCAATCGATTGAATTTCATTAAATTGAAAAGGTATGCCAGCGCCATAAAAAGTGATACAAATCTCTTTAAATCAAACCATAAAGGTCAAGTTGATTGGTTTATATACATTCTTAATTTTTCCTCTATCATGAATATTTCACTATTCTTGAGCATTTACAATTAATGAGTTAAATTTTATATATTGAATAACCATATTTTGTGATATTTTCTGATCATTTTGACCAAATGAGAAATCTTTTTAAATCAATTCTCAAAACTGTCCGCTTTTAAATTTAATTAAAAATCTTCTTTTATTACAGAAAAAAAATAAATCATACACAATTTCCATAATTATTTTTGAAAAAGAAAATCAGTTTTAGGTAATACCGAATTAGAAAAAAAGTAAACCACGCCCATTTGAAAATTAGGTGTAGGTTCTAAACATAAAAATCAGAAACTTCAGAACCTTTCGATATATTGTTTTTTTTTTTTAAATTTATAAAGTGCATGAGTAAGACTATTTCAACTGCTTGAACTCCACAAGAGGGCAGTTTTCACAATTTTCACTCCGTAAATAAAGGTAATTGTATTGGGCGTGGCCTAATTTTTCTGCTTTGGTCTGGCCTCTACACACTGGGGAAATTTGTGTCCATATTGAAGGAAATTTCTTGTGCTTGTAAAAGCAAAGTTAATGCCCGATTAACTAAATTAAACACTAACCCATATTCTTTTACTAAAGCATGCAAGTAATGAACATCTAATATGCCTAACTCTCCCTTTCTCTTAAAGAGATTTTTATCTTATTTAATCAAGAATTTATGCTATGGAAGCTTGAATTTTTCCCCTAATATAATTATGCGATTCTTATTAACTTATCACAGGGAAGCATTTTTCGAACACGCAACCTAATATAAAGTAGATACTTTAGTTGAATCCCTGCTTGCTTCTTTATTTCAATCATTTTTCCTATCTGTCTGGGTCATTCATAATATCTTTTTCATTAAAGCTAATTCAATCCAAATATTTATCTAACATCATGTTGAAAGTTATTTTTATACAGAGAGCAAAGCTCTCGTGTTTTTCTCATTGATGAGACTTTGAAAGGTTCTCTGAGCCACAAAAAAAATTCCGGACGCCTAAGCAAAGAATGTCCAGAATTCCTCTTCGTCATACTCCAAATTTAATTGTTCAAAAATCTCTGCTATGATTATGTGCTTAAGGAAAGTGTTTATAAAAGTACACAGAGACTTTCTATAGCAAGTTGATCAAAGATTTCAACAAACCTAACATTCCGCCAAATTCTTTTTGTACTTCCTTCACTTGAATAAAGTTTTGCTTTTACGCTGAATTTTATGTTTATCGTATTTATGGTCCCAGGAGAGAATACCACTAGGAATATATTTATATAATGGAAAGCTATGAGACAGGAAATTGACAATGAGACACTATTTGGGTAAGGAATTTACCTTATTTTCTTTGACTGAAAAACATAATCTTTCCTTTGACATGTTCTTTACAATTGAAGAAATGAAGAACCTATTTTTTGTCATTTTGTATCTCATGGGAAAACTCTTCATGGGCTTTTTTATGTCTCTCATGAAAAGGCAATTAAAGGGCATCATCAAAACAATTTCCAACGACAGAAGATGCCCAGGACAGCCATCCTCTTTTCGGTTTGGGGTTGAAAGATAGAAAAAAAATACATAACCTCCTTTATCCATAAACATAATGTTCTGCTCCCCAATCTTTTATATACAATTTGCACTCCCTTTTTATCATCCCCACATTTCGCTCTCACATTCATCGTTTCGGGTATACACACCTCACATAATGCTGAAAGCTCAAAAAATGATCAGAATGTGAAGACAAAAATATAATTGGATGTATGACGGGTAATATCATTCTCTGTCGCTTTTTTATCACATAACATTTTTGCACTTCCTTTTGCAATAATAAAAAGAAATTTCTCACCATGCCAAAATTTGTCACACATGGTGCTAAGAAGTCCCTGATACAATCTTTATTATCCACCAGTCAACCTTAAAGCCACAAGGCACTGAATTATTTCCAGATGAAATTTAGGAACGTGTGTTTAACCGTACAAGCCGATCACGTACATTATATAGGACAGGAAAAGGAATTGTATGCGAAAGATAGGGGACTGTGTCAAAGAGTATTAAAACGATATTAAAAGGAATTCTTTTTATGTTTCTTGGGAAATAATACATATTTTTACATTATTGGATATTAAAAAGAAATGTCCGAGTGAGAAATACTTCACCAAAAAGCTTGAAACCGTAAACTCCGATACTATCCCGGACTAAATTTGTTTCCAATTAATGTGAGTGAAAAGATACTAAATTCGCAGCTCTTCCGGTGTTCGCCAGAGAATTCATTGATTTCAAAATCAAAAGACTTTGAATTTTTGCCAAATTTTTTTTTGCTGGTGTGGGTCTTCATCACTGGGCTGAGAATTTGATTTATTTGAGAAACCTTTTTGAACAATTTTCTATGCTCTGCTCAATTACAACCTTCTGATTATACTACACTTTACTCATTTAACGTTTTTCATGAGATTTTTTGTATCAATTTTATCTTTAAAGAAAAAACATTTTGTAACAATGTTGGTAAATGTTTGTGAATTCCCATGGAGGACTTACGAAATGCTCGTAAATCGTATAACCAACAAGCAAGTTCGTAAAGTTTTTACTTTTTCCACAAACATTGTTCGTAACATAATCACTTGATGAGCATTTTTTGTACTCCTATAAACATTTGTTCGTAAATGTTTGTAAAGACACAAAAAATGTTCGAAAATTTTGTCATTTGTTCGTAAATGTTCGTAAAATGTTCATCAGGCAAATGAAAATTTACGAACAAATGACAAAATTTTACTAACTTTATTTTGTGTGTTTACGAACATTTACGAACAAATGTTTGTAAAAGTACAAAAAATGCTCATCAAATGATCATTTTACAAACAATGTTTGTGATAAAAGTACAAAATTTTACGAACTTGTTTCTGGGTTCTACGATTTACGAGCATTTCGTAAGTCCTCCATAGGAATTCACAAACATTTACGAACATTTTCACAAAATATTTTTTTCCGTGTGGAACTTTTTAACTAATAATAATAGCTCGAACTCCAAGAGAGAGCAGTTTTTAAATTGTGTACCTTGTTGGTGTTCTCTTCAGTCTTTCCGTACAGAAGTAGATCTTGAAAAATTCGAAAATCTATTTGAAGATCCAAAAAAGAGACTTTCTTACTTCTTAATACTTTCGCAAGGTGGCGGAAGTTACATCCTGTTCGAATTTCGAAGTGTTCAAGTGTCAAAATGTGACGGTTTTCAAAAAACAGAACAACGACGATTACTGTTCTTGTCCTATTATGTAATCACTCCATAATCACAGAGTAACCCTTTGCCAGCTTTTAGTGTGATATTTGATAAATTTTCCCCATCGTGTTCGAAAATTTAGTATGAAAATTCGAAATTGAATTTGAATTCTTCGAACATCAACGACTTTTTGTGCAAATAGAGTTCCATTTACCTTTCATCCAAGACACTATTGGAGAATCAAAATCTACTTGTGATTGGGCTCAGTAAAATCTTTGTTAACCTTTTAACGACGAGACAGTTTTCGTAGACCGAAAATCAGCAATAAAAATGAAACCAATCAACAAAACCAGTAAAAGGTCATATATCTGGCCTTCGAAAGGCCAACAGAGTCTGATTTGGTGTATTTTTTGCATCTATAAACGATAGGGACAAAAATAGCCTAAAAAATTAAGTAATTTTTCTGACAATACTAATGAATGATAATTTTCAATCTAATGAAAAATATTATGTTTGAGTATTATAGTTTCTTTTCCAAAAACGGTTTTGCTAAAAAAAATTGGAAGTATAAAAAATAAATAAAATTAATTTTGACTTAAAAATTTACTATATAGCAAACAGTTGGAGACTTCCAAAAAATATCCTAGCTTGCTTCAGTCTTTTATTTTGCAATTACGTACAAACACGAGGAAAAAACAACTCTATGTACTCAGGAAAAAATATTTTCTTTATGGTTTACCCGTGTTCCAATCATCCTTAAAGGGTTAAACTTGGATCAATAATTTTCTTTAAATTTTCCTTCTTCTTCTTTCTCTTCTTCGGTGCTACCAGTGCTACCCTATGTTCGGTAGTGCCCCAGTTCCCCTATAACCTGTTCGTATCAGTTTAAATGTATCCGGAATTCAAAGACCTTCCAATTTAATCCAATTTCAATCTTAGAAATTAAGAAAAGGTAAGAAGATACAGGAGAAATTAGGCCACCAATAAACAAGGGGTAGCATTGAACACTGTTTTTTATTTCTAAACTATTTGGACTATGTCGATCATTTTGTCAGTGGACAAGCCTTCGTATTGGTTCTCTGAATTCATGTAAGTCTTGTACTTTAAAGTTTAGTATCTAACTAGAAAGTCGCAGTGTTCCATGTTACCATGTGTTCGGCGGTGCCACAGTTTACCCTAACGATCATTACTGCATATTCTTGCATGGAATTTCAAGATCACTAAAATAAATCCGAACATGAAAAAGGTTAATAAAAGTTTTAAAACATTTCAAGTAAATCTAGTTCATCACCAAACAGTTTGAGTTATAGGTAAATAAAATTCCATTAATTAATTTTATCAAAATTGTAAGAGCGACCACTCTATTTTTGGAATTAAAATAAACTAATAATGATATTAATAATAGAGTAATAACCTTTTAAATTTTTTCTTGAATTTCTCCGAAAACATAAACATGAATGAAAAAATAAAATTAGTATATATTTGACACGTTCTTTGAAATGTACCAGAAAAAGGGGTGGCAAAATATACGAGGCTTCGCGAGCTGCTCGAATTGCTGAGAAGGAGGAGCTCTGACATATATTCTTTTTTACAAATTTGTTTTGAGGTAATGTAATTTTAGGAGAGTGATATAAGATCGGAATTCGATAGTTCTTATCCTTTGAATTTTAGGTGGGTCACAAAACCCACCGTTGTACCATTGCTTTCCCAATTCATTGTCGATAGGGACTAATGTAGTTGGGTTTAGAATTTCATAAGTCATAACCCTTCAAAAGAATTCAAATTTGACCAAATCAATTGGAAAATATTCTCTCCAGGGTGCTTGAACTTTGATATTGAATAGTTCAAGATGGTGATTTTTCCGGTGGTAGATGTCGAAGAACGAAATGTTCAGCTGGACCTCTAAAATATATCCAAAAACGAACGAAGTCTCCTTAATTTCAATTCCGCAAGGTCACGTTTGAGACAAGTGTAACAACATGTTTTTAGAGGTGTTGAAAGGGCTAGTTCTTAGTTAGTTCTTAGTTATTATTAGGGTCATCGAAGATCGGAAGTCAATATCTCTTACCGGTTTAGAAGCCAAATTGGGGAGAACTTGAAAAAAATTGGATTGTGAAAATTGCTCTCTCTTGGAATTTAAGCAGTTAATATAGGGCACGGCTTTCAGGCTTCACATACACTCTGGCTTCGAATACTTCATATCCTTCGTATTATTCCCATATTCCTTTATTGAATCAATGATAGCAATGGTGACAAAAATGATTTTAGTGTTACTTTCCCCTTTTACAATTAAAAATCAAAGTTTTTTCTATTATAATAGAAATAAGATTAAATGTAACATTTAAAGAAAGTTATATAGTTTTTATAAGAGCAGAAAAGTTTTATCTATAGACATTTGGAAGATAAGATTATCGGTTTATTGCATAATTTCTCTTCCACAACTCATTTTATTATTTGAGAAAAATTGACGTATGGTTCCTTTCTCTGTTTCTTTGATACATCAACGTTTGCAGAAGTCTTTAAGACATTGATTTGAATCAATTTATTTAGTTAAGCTCTTGTTTAAACTTAAACAAAATCCTGTAAAATTTTAAATATTTGAATAATACCCCTTAAAATTAATATCCGTGACATTTCTTGTTTCCATCAATGTAAAACCAACCTTAATGCTTTAGAAAATCTCTACTCATGCATGACTTTAATATGAAATCATGTGAAACATGGCCGTGGTGCTCGTGTATCCACGCATAAAACATTTTGGGAATTATTAACATATTTACATATGAGATAATTAAAATTTCTTGCTACACCATTATTTACTCGCTGAAATACAAAATTTGAAATTGAAATAAATTACGGAAACTGTTGTAATTCCGCTAATTATAATTACTACCCAATGGTTTACCGTAAATTCTCGATTTATGGAACTTTCCACAGCATCCACAATTATGTAAATTTTACTCTTGATGTTCCTTTTGTAAAATGCGTAGGAGTATTTCATTCCTCTAAAAGGATTTCTTTGAAATCAATTCAAGTGTAATTGTGGATAAAATACTATCTTGGGGGTAGTTAACCTCTGAAACAAGTCAAAGAGATCCTTATAAATATTGTATTAAAAGAGAATATGGGTCTCGGAGGACTCGTGAGGACTAGCATGAAAATTCCTTTCAACGAAACCTCCCCTTTTTACACTTATAAAAGGCGAAACGTGTGCATTTTTTCTCCATACTGGCTCGACGTGTATGAATTTATATAATTTTCTATATTTTGTTGGAGTAAAGGGGTTATGGGAACGACTCAGTTAAGCGGGATTAAACCTGGGACGTGATGTCTTTACCTCAAAACTTCGACCCCCTCCTGTGTATTTTTTAGGGGAGGAAAGCACGTAGCGAGAAAAATGAGAGATTTTCTTCCACGAGAAAATTTCGTCTAAAAGGCTTTAAGTGCCTCAATCTGTACCTCATTATTGGATTTTTTTGGGTAAAGTTTTTGTCTTAAAATTTGGTATATTTATGGGATTTCCATTTTATCAAGAAAATTAATTAAACATGGGTCATCACAAGAAAATCAAGTCCCTCAATAAACTGCTATTTTCATGTTATAAAGTTAGATTTTTCTTCTTGATTGCTTTTGAGAAAATTCATAATAAAGAAGCTGCGATTTACATAAAATTATCAAATTACAAGTTTCTATAAGGTGGATTTCAAGGCGAAAATGGCCAATGAGCACAATACTGGGATAAACGACCTGGTTTTCGGTATGCTGAGCTAATCATACGGAATAGACGGCAAATGGTCAAAAGAGATCTTATATTTCAACAATACACTAGTTTAGAACAATACTTGGCCTGATTAGGGGACACCGTGCTCATTGCTCCAACTTGAAAAAAATAGGCCTCAGCACGAATGAGATTTGCCGATAATATCTAGAGGTGGAAGAGTACAATATTCACATCCTGTGCTACTCTCTAACATTTGGGATATTAAACGGATGAAATTTCTGGGCGACACTGTTTGCCCTACCTTTGTTATAAAACGGTCCCAACCCGAAGCCTTACTATACTTTATTAAGGATACTAAAATAATACTCTAACAAATAAAGAGGATGGGTACAATAGACTAACCAGTCGCAGTGCTTAGGCCTGCTTTAGGAACACCTTAAAACTCTAATAATAATAATAATACTGCAAAGGGGATCTTTGGATTAGTAGGGTGCTGCTATTGCTTAAAGATAGAATTAGTGATTCCAAATAACCGGGTTTTTAGGATAGACGGTTAACCGGCTTTGGAAGGGTCTGAAACCGGTTTTTGAGCAGTTTTTCATGAATTGAACTTTAAAGTAATATTTAACACATATATATTCTTTTTTCAATTAGTTTAGAACTATTTATTTTATTGCATCATTATGTATTTAAAATAGTTCAGGAAATTTCAGAGTGCAGAAAAATTACTGGGAGTTTTTCCAATAATATTTTATCGTGGAAAAGCTAGTGCAATGTAGCTTTCCGTAAAACTAACTATTTTTTCATACAATTCTTTTTCTCAGAATAAATTGTTTAAAAACTTTGTCATTTTTGACAATCTTTAATTAGGAAACACTTAAAAATATTGTTCTAGATCTCGGAAAATGAAAAAAAATAGAATATTATAGAGAATGTTTTAACGAACAAACGGAAAGAGTTTTCCTCCTTATTTTTAAAATCCTATGACTATAGATAAATCTAGTTAAATTTAAGTTCAGAAAATTTCAATCATGGAAGAAAAATTATATTCGGAAAAATATTTAAAAAAAAAAGAATATTGGAAGGATAGTTACCAAGATCTTTTGCTACCTAAATTCGCTTTAAAGTTTTGTAAAATCTTGTTAAAGTATTGTCAAAATCATTCTGTTTTCAACACAAAAAATCCAGATTTTTCGATCGGGAATGATTTCTAAATAAAGTCAATTTTTTATATCATTCTCTATATAACGCATACCGATGCATAATTTTTTTTATTATATATCATGAAAATCATGATTATAATTTATAAAAAAACCACAAATAATTTCATAGAAAAATTCCATTGGCATTTAAAAAAAAGGAAATTAAATAAAAGGAAACCTCTGTTTTGTTTTTTATTTCACTGGTTGAGAAACTAATAAATACCAGATTTTGATAAAAATTTTACAATAATCTTGTGTAACAATCTTGATGAATTTGGGTCTAGTAAGATTATGCAATTAAAAGATAGCAAGATTTAATAAAAGTCTTTTTGATGACAGGGAGAGGTAAACATCTTATTACTTTTCCACATAAAACAATATTTTACAAGAATGTACTAAATCGTTCACAAATATTTTCTCAATATTCAATTTGATTTTTTAGTTTTCTAAATATTTAACTAAGATTTAAGATGAAATATTTTCAAGTGAAGAAGTCCGGAACAATTCCCGATAACCTTTAAGCAAATAATTCTTTTCAATAATGGAAGAAACGTACAGGAAACTCATTACTACTATCCTTCATATATTATTAACACTACCATACTACATATTACACTTAGAATCATATTGCACTTCAGGTTCCCTTCTAAAGTCAAGGAAATATTTTGCAGTGTATCTTGATTTTCAAGAGATAAACATAAGCTTAAGAGAAATATTAATTTTTTATAAAAAGACGGTTTTAAACCGGTTTCATCTCAACCGGTTTTGAAACCGTCCCCAAAATAGGGCGGTTAACCAGTTTTTCGAAACCGGTTAACCGTTGTTGAAATCACCAGATAGAACCCTTAGTAGTATAGGGTGTTACTTACATGTCGGGTGAGTTTATTTATTTTTCAAACATAACAAGAGTACTCGTTTTGTTCAATCTGTTGCTTTCTGGATGCCCCGAGTACCTGTTGAGTCTTCTGGTTAAAGAGGAGTTATTCGGTTAGGATTCGAGGACTTATGGTAGCTAAATCTAATAGTGATTGCTCTTATCGTAATTTTTTTAAAAGGGCTGTTGTTCTTAGTACCATTCCAGCTAATACCTACAACTTTCTGGATACTATTCGGTGATATATCCGGGCTCAACTTCTGAGAAACCTAAATTAATTTCCATTTTTTTCTTTTTCAATTTTATTTATGTTTTTTTTTTTTTTAATATTTTTTCTTGGTGATTTTTCACAATTCTAAGATAATTAATTTTTATCCGAAATTCAATTACATTACTCCTAAGATATTTTGGACAATGGTTTGAGTAATTTATTGGTTCAAATCGATTGTGAACCGGTCGAACCGGTTATGTACCGATTATGAACCTATAAGTAATTATTATCCGAAAATCAAATTTATTACACTTTTCTTGAATCTTTTGAGTGATTAATAAATCAGTTTAAATTGGCTGAGAACAGGTAAACGGTAAATGATGTGAAAGTACTTTTGAGGTATAGCATCTAAGTCACGAGTTCGAGCACTTCACAAAGCCTGGGGCACTTTGCCACCCCATTTTACAATAGCTGATACTTGTTCTAATATTGAGGACTGCTTATAGAAAAATGCCAATGATCCCTCACAGATGATAAAGGAGACTAAATCGAATGGAACATGATTGGCTGATGTACCGTAAAGTTTTAATGCGAAAAGCTTCTAACTACTATGAATTTTTCTCTCTCACTCGCAACATAATTTCCATTTCATTGCAGTTGTAGTGTCGGTTCTTTTCATGCATTTTAAAGTTGTTCTCAATTGCGTTATGTTAAGAAACTTGAGTGGGTAACTCGTGTAAATAAATAATTTCAATTTGTATACATAAAAGATGAGAGATGGAAGAAAAATAGACATCATAAAGTGTCTGAAGAGATTCATTTTCTAAACTTGTATTATCCAAAGAAAAATTGCGGGTTTGAGGAGGGAAAACCTTGACTCTATTTTCCCCTCAGAAGGAGTGGTTGCTTTCTTGGTCGATGAAAGTACAATTTTAGAATGAAGCATCCACAAAAATGATGAAAGAGCACCAGATGAGAGAAGATTGGAATAAAAAGGGACAGATAATCCTAACCGGCTTATGTAGGTGAGATTCTTAACGTGAGCTAACTCGGAGTGCATGCAAATTCGATTTAGAGCTGAAGTTGGGAGACGCCATTCAGTTATCTTGAATCAAATTCGTGAAATTATACAAATTTTGTATTTAAACCAAAATATCAAGGATTTGGATGAACTGATAGAAATGTGATATATGGATGAAATGTAGACCAGAATGTTCTCTATAATTTTCCCATAGAACATGATCTCATCGATTACTCAGAAGCCAAGATAAGCGAGGTTTTTTGTTTCTTAACTCGTTTTTTCATCCAGAGTGCCCCAAGTAGTCATTTGTTGAGCTTCAACTATTTCAAAGATTTGTTGTATTTTGTGGGACTTTCCATTTAAAACCCTATTTTAAGTGTCTTGGTGGAGTAGAGGCAGTCAAATTGGCATCTGAGTGATTTCAAAGCGTTTTTATGGGAAAAATCATTTTTTTCACACTTAAACGGCAAAATCGGAGTGATAGCGTAGTCTGAGCGGAAAATGATGTATGGACGAAATGTAGAGACAAATGTGTTCTACAATTGTGTCGAAGTAATCATCAAAATCGGTTTAGCGACAGTCGAGATAATTGAGGTTATGTGATATTGAAATTGGTTTTTCGACTGTGGCGCCCCTGGTGTTGGTCCCACGAAGTTCAAATATTCTAGAAAGTTGTAGCATTTGGTGAGATCTTTCGTATAAGCCCTCATTCATCAAAATCGGTGACATAGAACCGGAGATATGATTTTTTGAATTTCGTGAAATTTGACCCCTCATATCTCCGGTCCTGTTTTAACCACAGCGCGCATACGCACCATTTTGGAAACGTCCTAGACTGGACTACAACATACTAAAATTTCATTAACTTGCACAATGCCGTTTTTGAGAAAAGTGACTTTGAATTTCGATGAATTTTGACGCTATCACAGCGCCACCTGTGGTGACTTTTTGAACTTCCATCTGAAAGTGCTCATCGAGACGAAACCAAAAAGGTAAAATTTAGGTCGCTATGTTAATTAGAACCGGAGATAGAGGCCGGTCAATGTTCGAACTTTGACCCCTTATAGCTCGGGTCAGGGGTTATGGATCGACTTAAGGTTTTTTTTGTTTGATAGGTATAATCAACGGCTACAACATACTAAATTTTCAGCCCGATGCACAATGGAATTTTTGAGTTATTTAACTTTTAAGATTTAAAAATTTTCTTTTTAAAAAAAGCGCCCCTAGCGGTGGTTTTATGAACTTTCGATATTAGAAGGGGAAGTGGCATTTCACGAGAGCTTTCCAAAAAGCCCTCACTTTTTAAATTCTGACAATTAGAACCAGAGTTATGGCCATTTTAAGAAATTTTTTTTGGACCCTTATAGCTCGGGTCAGGGGGGTCGGGGGACCTTAAGTTTGGTATTGATGGAAAGCTCTAAGGCCCAGCTATAACATACTAAAATTTGAGTCCGCTGAATGCCATAGGGGCGGAGCTATTGAGAAAACAAAAAAAGGGGGGTCTTCAAAATGGCGGAAGGAGGGGTGGGGGGTGGGGGGTCTATGCACCAAGTTGCAATTTTCACCCGATATATAACCTTTGCCGAAAACCGCAAGTCGATATCTTTTTTAGTTTAGGAGCTATTAAGCTCCAAAGAGCGGCCGGCCGGCCGGCCGGGAACGTAACTTGGCCACATATATATTCGGAATCAGGAAGTGGCGAAACACATTTTGGCCAAATTTGAGGTCGATCGGACGACATGAAATTTTGTTAGGATTATAGTAGGTGAGATTTTGTTAAGAATCTCACCTAATATTATTTTTATTGAGTTGAGAATTTTATCTTTTGCTGTGAATCCATGTGATTTGATCCTATTTGAGGAGTTGCAATGAAAAGATAAGTATGTTCATTTCCCAAATTCTAAAAATAGCGAAAGAGCTTAAGAAGAGATATGTTAATATAAATTGAATTCCAAAGTCAGCACTTTACTGGAGCTTCTTAACACAGTTTTGTCAAGTAAAATTAATTTATTCAGGGAATCTTCTTCACTTGTCAGCAGAATGTTTAATAAACAAGAAATGACACTAATTGGAAACATTTCCAGGAAAAATAAGAAGTAGAAGCGCAGCAATTAAAATCTACTCAGATTTTGCAAACTATTCTTTGAAAATGTTCTACATCAAATTTATTACTGTATATTAGTTTTATTATTGTTTTTCTTGACGTCGGCAAGACATTTAAGTCTTTTTCCTTAAAAGACCAACCCTCATTTTCGATACTTGGAAGTTTTCTAGACACGGGTAAGGGTCATTGAAATGGCCTATTGCCTCTTAATCAAGATGAAGAAGTTGAAGGGTTCTCAATATCATTCAGCAACCTGCTCAAGTATCCTGTTTATTCACCGTCCCTCAAATATCTCGGGGACAGAAAGGCAATTTTCAATATGAATTATTGGTGTTCACTGTCACCCATTTTACGATATGAAGGTCAGAAAGAATACGGTCGTTGTTCCTAAGAAAATAGTACCTAACTCAGGGCGAATAATAATATCAACAAACAGAGTACTACTCAATTTTATATCACTGGTCGTATTTATTATAAAGAATATAATTACATGTGATTCTTTCATAATCACAGCTATTGTAATGCTGCTTCTCAATTAGCCATGTCAAATCGTTCTTATATTCACAAGGTTAAGCATTTTGAGCTTTTCCGAATCCTTAACTCTTTCGCGTCCCACTTTTATTTAGCAGATGAATTCATGTAAAATTGAGTTTTTCCTAATGCTTTATGATCAAATATAATAGTTCAGAGAGGAAAAAATTTTCCATTGCGTGAAAACTCGGAAAAACCCCGGGTCATATATGACCCTGTTGTCCTCAAGGGAAGTGTACATACCATTTTCAAAATCTGTATCACGGGATTTTTAAGAGTTTTTTTTTGCTTGAAGTTACTAATTTGGCCAAAACCATGGCAAACTGGCTTGTCTTGATGAATACTGTACTCCTGGTGTTTAAGGAATCTTCCTGGTAGTCTCTTCCACAGTCACTGTCACAATATTTTGAGTGGTATTTGGTAAAAATAAACTTATCCACATATTTATTCACACACAATACAATTGCACAATATGAGACGCTTGCAGAATACTCTAAAATATTGCAAAATATGTTATAATTCATCAGATATAAGATGAAATGTCCAGGAGCAAGATGTCCAACCTGCATTTCACAAAGAAACACAATGTTCCAACTACATTTCGCTATAGGTTTGGGACGAAAACACTGTTACCTTTGGGGACAATAGGGTCTTATATGTCCCGGAAAATTCTACACTCTTTTCTGGAAAATTGAGAGTAGTTTATTACATCAAAATATGCAATATACAATCTTTGGATATTCTATTTTGTGTTTCTAAATAACTTTTTGCTGAAAAAAATAAATTAATATAAAAAATTTTGAAAAAGAAAAGTCATTTCACAAAGTTCGAAATTAGTGATTTTTTATCTTAAATTTTTTTTTTCCTGAATATCTGGAGTCTTGAGAAAATTAGCCAAGAATCTTACATCCTTCTATTATGATGTCGTGCACAAACCGATAGATTTCAATTAATGTAAATAGTAAAAAAAAAATTGTTTTTCCCCTGGTCATATATGACCCTAATGACGCGAAAGAGTTAATGTATCAGCTGTTAAGACTGATCTGACCGTTCGACTGGTTGCGTATTAACACGTAGCATAAATTATTTGAAAGTAACTAGTTGGAATCCTCAGATTTACTAATCTAATTGAGATATTTTTAGGTGTCATTAATTTATTTCATTTCATCTAGGACTTTGGCTTGACTTATAAGTCAGATTTCCCTTACGAAATAACGGTTATATCCGAAAAATTAAAACAGAATTTTGATTTACGACAGAATTACGAAAAGAGACTTTTCTCTAGGTTTCGAAACCGATCTTTTAAATGTAGCATGAATGCTTCAAGTCCCATAATAGAACATATTGAACTTTTCATCGCCAGTGTCTTGGCATAGAGCCTCAATTTAGTCATTCAACGAGAGCCATGAGTCTGGCGTTCTCCTGGCTTGGTTGGTTCAAATTGACTTAGAATATACCTTCGAATTAACTCGTTGAGCTCGTCAAGCACTCACAACTTCAGCTAGTGGAACTAAGCGATATCGGCGATATCATGACTTGATGTTAGCCGCCATTATAAGACTCCTGAAAATTAACTCTTGTGTGATTAAATTAGCTTAAAGGAGTCTTCGTCAGGACGGACTTCTTCCTTTAACTCCTCTAGGCTCGACAGTCCTTTTCTCTAAGTCTTTTCTTTAAAGGAAGCTCCGGATGCAAGCATTTGAATTAGATTGCTCTTGCGTGACTTACTTTAGTACCAATGATGAGGACTAACTTACATTGCAAACTGTAGCGTTTATTGTCTAAATCTAAATTTATGTGAATGAGTTGATTTGACCTCCTTGAGAAACAGGACCACATTCTGTGGTTCCTTTCGAGTGTGTACGACGTCAACTTCTGTAAGAAGTAGGACGGCAAGACTCTCCATTTAGGAAACACCAGTTCCCTATATGAAGAAAAATGGCGCAATAGCCTCAAATCATGACAATTGAACGATCTTAAGCAAAACAGAGGTGCTGTCCTGTCTCAGTGCTAATTGGGTTTAAGGATTTGAACATGATGTCTTAGGCTTCACAAATAGTCATGTCTGTTCAGCACATCCATCGGTAGTCGTTTTCAGACGACTCTGAGAATTTCCCAAAGGGAATTAAAAGGGTTTTGTGGGGTTGCCAGGGAACGTAGTAAAACACAAAGAGTAGACCCAAATGAAGGTTTGGTACAAGTGTTCCTTTCGGTTTCGTTATTGGAATTAGATTCAATCCAGTGTACAACGTAAAACTACTCGGTTTCCCTAAACATTCTGCGTAGTTGGGTTAGTTCTGGCGTTGTTGCCCTAGGTACTAGGTTAACTAATTATCCACTCTTAACGAATAGGAACACGAGACCTCATGGTATCGTATACTTGATTAAACTAAAACTGATTCCCTTTCTCCTCGAATTTAGAAGTACTTTAGAAATTTAGAATACTTGAGAGGTTTAGAAACCAATAGTGTTCGCTTAATGAACAACAACCCATTCAAAGGTCATTATGCGTTATGCCATAGATAGATTCAAGGCTTATCTTGAGAGACGGCTTAGTGAGAAACTGATTAGTTTAGTGTGATATATCACTTTTATGTGATGTACATGTAGTCTAATCAATATTTTGATTATAATTATGTTAAGCCATCTCACGGCTTAAGTCAAAGAGTAGATAACTTGTGCCGCTCACTGTTCATTTGAGTGCCGATCTGCAGATCTCTTGGAAGAATTTGTGCTAATTTGTAGATTTCGTACGGATTTGTCGATCTCTGTGCCGATCTGTCGATATTGTGCAAGTCTGCCGATTTGGCAGATTTTCCGCGGAAAATTAAGCACAAGGCAAATTTCCATTAAATTTTTTATATTTGATTTTCATTCAAAAAATTTTTCAATTCCCTAAGTACGACTTACTTTGTAATTTTAAATAACGCCAAATTGCTGTCATTGGCAAAGTTAGTCTACAAGATTCGTGTTTCCAGTACAGTTCACTAAAATTTTCCACAGGAATTGTCTGTTGCAAAGTTGTGATGTTACACGAGTTTAAATGAACGCTATACTTCATATGAGTGAACTGACATTCAAATCTGCCGATTTGAATGACTCCAAATCGGCATAATTTTGCCGATTGCCGTTTATATTTCACTCTGAGAACCACTTATTCACCCCTTGGCTTAAGTCGTATGTGTGTTTATCACATTAGTACTGCTAAACATTTCACATAATTTATTTGTGACTTCACTACTCTTGTAAGTGAAAACTGGCTCTCAGAACAGTTCGCATGCATTATAGCCTTTCCTGTAAATGTCAAATGTTGTCCTTTATGTTTAATGTGTGTGCAGTAAAAGAATCACGTCTCGCATAAGTAAAAACAAGCTAAATCGTAAGCTTTACAAAGCAACCCTTAGAAGCCACACTACCTTCAGAAAAATTTAATTCAGATATCTCGTAGTACGTTCCCTCTCAATTTTATTCCTTTACCATTCTATCCTCTATTGACAGAGAGTCTTTTCCGGTGTTTGCAGAACGTTTTGATGCAAAACAGCAGAGTTGTCGAGAGAAGTGCCATTTGTCATTGAATTTGAAATTCTTCTCAATCGGCAGTCGTTGTCACCAAATAAAACGTGTGTTTATTGTAAGCAAATAAAAGAGGCCTTCAATAAAAATGAAGTACAGGAAATGAATATCCTGTGATTGTCTAAAATATTGATTTCTATTCAGACGATTAAAAGTAGAGCAAAAGAAAGTGTTTGTGCAATCAAATGATTTATTAACAAATATATTTACTGACATTTCTACAATGTTAGTGATGCGCAATTTCGCAAACACTTTCATCATGGGAAAAATTTCAAAAGCTCTTTGATGTTTCAGTGCCACGAGTACATAAATATGTAATTTTATGTGCTTATTTGTGAGTCCTCAGTAACTTTTCATTTTAAGCTATTCTTGGAAACCACGAGACTAAGTATTATTTATGAGCATTTCTTCTCTCAATTTTTTTTTGTAATGTGTCAATATTTAACCAACGAATTACCTTTAAGAGCTTTAAGGTTATGTAATAATTATGAAGTTTACTAATAGGGTACGATACAATCTAACTAACGTATTAAAATCTAACTGATGAGGAAATCATCTTATTGAAGAAACCCTATGAAAACTTAACGAAGCACATCTCTAAAGAGTAAATCTTGTATCTTTTGATTGTGAATCTATAATTTCAAATCCTGGATATACATTTTTTGGGATAATTTTACGAGGTAGATATTAAAAAAAAATCATTTTATCCTGTTCATAAAAGTTAGTGAATTTGTATTGAACAGAGGACGAAAAGTATTTAGGTATTTTTATTTATTTATTCTGTATTTCTACTTTCTGTATGGAAATATGAGGTTTTATACAATGTATAAAGGCTTTTCGTATTTGATTTATAAGTATGTACAACAGCCCGGTTTGTAAGAAAAAGAGTTTAAGGACTAGAAATTGCAGTGAAAATAAAGAAAACTATAAGTATGACAGTAAACTTATTAGAGTAATTGAGTAGTATTCTAGTATATAGGGGAGACTGGTGCAGTTGCAAACATTTTTGATAAATGCGAATTGAAAGCGATTTTCCAAGCATACAATGATTTTTTCTTATAGTTACATACCTCATGCTGTACCCTTCGATATTTCCCAAATGTTTAGAAGTAGTCCAGGCGAATATTTTGTCCTTGGGCACTTATGATCGAAAACCATTTCGATATCGAATTTTCGAACATCAAAGTTTAGACACTTGGAGGGCCTATTTGTCAAGCGATTTGCTTAAAATTGGATTTTTTTTAAAGATCTTGAAATTTTCAACCCTACTGCATCGGACTTAATCGGTCATGGGTCGGTATAGTACCCGTAAATGACTTATTTTTTCGGATTTACTTTTTTATTTGTTCGAAAGTCTGTTACACATACTTAAGTATTCTAAAACCTACTTTTCTTAAGCAATTTCTTAATTCGAAATGACTTTTTAAATTTATCAATAATTTTAATGGGTAGTTAGTAAAGCATGTATCTACAAAACATGCGGAAAATTGTAGAGCTCCGAGCAAAAATGGCACATACCTTATGGATAAAGCATAAAATATGTGCCATTTTCTCTCTGACCTCCACAATTAATACACGGATAGGTCTTTCTCGGGAGTTCGAGCACTCTACAAAGCTGGGACGCTTTTTTAGCGAGATCTTGAACTAATTCTGGCCAGTAGATTTCTGAACGAGTAAGTGTTAAGAAAATCGTAGGTTTTCCTAAATAATTGATTAATCATGGCAAGAATCGTACTTTGGGATTGAGTTAATTGATTAGTCTTCATAAACCTATATCCGTCATCATGCTCAATTTATTTATCAAGTTTTTTTTATAATTAATTTATCTTATCACAAAACACTTCCTGAGAAGAATATAAACAACCATTTTTCAGATAATATTAATTTTGCACAATTTTCAGTGGTTTCAGTTTCCCTAAAGATATATTAAATTTAAAAAACAACGCTGTATTTTTAACAACGACTAACTAATGCTTATTCCTTGGAAAGCCAATGAACTTCCGTGATCTGCAGAATGTGGAGGAAGAGTGCTGCCTTCACACGAAGAACCTGTTCATGTATTATGCAGCGATAAAACTTAACTTGAGTCATAGTGGGAGATGGGGCTACTTTAATCTGTAGGTCCACATTAATATACATTTCTAGCATATTTTTAAAGGAAACTAGGTCTTAACGTATTGGAATTTAGATGGACAAGACACTTGTGAATTTAAATTAAATTACGACAAAGCCCAGCTTCCTTTAGAAATATGCAAAAAAATCGTATATCAATGTAGCTCCACAGCTCTAAGTAGCCCCATTGTCCCCTACGTATTTTTATGCGACCAATTTTCTCTAGATTTTCACGCATTCACGTTTGGAAACGTTTGAAACTGTTTAACACAGCGCCTTTTGAATGGTCCAAAGACACTTATGTCCAGTGATTAAGTTTTATGAGTAGTATGTGGTGGGTTAGGGTGGGAAGAAGAGCATGACAATCCCGTTTTCTCTCTAGTAATTAATACACTGGATATGGAAATATGAAGCATGGTTGTCCAACAATAGTAAGATATACCATTATTTCGAAAACAAGGAGTATTTATTCAAATGCTTCAAAGTCTCAAAAAACGAATCCGCATCCTATAGGGAAATTCTGAAACGATATGACATTATCATATGACAAATTTTCGTAGTTAATTCAGGAACAGGACAACATTAAAGCTCAATGAGCATCGAATGGCTATAGAAGGGAGTTCCATGAAGCTCTTTGTTACCGATATAAATCGGATTTTCGATTAGTTCTTCTGAATTTACCAGAAAAAAAATTAAATTTGTCATATATGACATTGTCATACTGTTACAGAATTCCCCTACTGGTACCCTGAACCGTTTAAAAAAAGTTTGTATGGATGTAACCTTCAGAACTTCCATCCTTGTAAACATCTGATGGTATAGAACTTCTCGCAGCAAAAATCAGCCCTACCATGGTAATATGTTGACCTCTCTCATTTGAGGTTGCTTGAGCGACTTATCAGACTCCTTTCGCTGCGATTACATTTGTAGTATAATTGTGTTCAAGCTTTTTTCTTCGATAGGGGGATGTGGAGCTATTTTGAGCTGTGGGGCTACATTGATATAAGATTTTATCGCATATTTCTGATGGAAACTCAGTTTTGACATTTTGTAATTTAGATAGACAAAGCAATAACGAATCTAAATTAAATTATTATGGTAAAACCAAGCTTCTTTTAGAAATATGCGAAAAAACGTATATCAATGTAGCCTCACAGCTCAAAGTATCAACACATCCCTCTATTATAAATTCGGCCAGCCGGAAAATCAAACTTTGCCCTCATTCCTTCTAAGTTCAGGTAAAAATCTTCTTTCTCACTCACTCAGTGTTCTCAGACTTTCTGACTGAAAATGACCTAGTATATAGGAAAATTATAAAAGTATGAATTTAATCAGTTTTGCTTTCCGTTGTAAGTATTTAAAGATGAGTAACTAACGTCCCTTGAAAAATATTTTTTTGACTATATAAAATTATTTGAGAGGGACTTTCCGGTGTTCGCCAGTGAAAAAAAAGATCACCCTGAGATGAAAATATTTTTTTCGTCTTGCCCAGAGCTTTCGGTCCCGATGTGGACCTTCTTCAGTGGCTAAAGCATCGGGACCGAAAGGTCTGGGCAAGACGAAAAAAGTATTTTCATCTGAGGGTGACCTTTTTTTTCACTGGCGAATACCGGAAAGTCCCTCTCAAAGTACATTGCGCCAGTCCTTCATCATTGATTAAGATTATTTGTTATTTTTTACTACTCAAATAATACGGAGAGAACAGGCAATTTCTCGATTTTTTCACCTCCCAAAATTTTCGCTTTCCACCCACGGAAACCATACTATCTCAACATATTTCCGCGTTTCAGACCATTTTTGAGAATTGATGTCACGCTGTTTGTCTATCTGTCCGTCCGTTCGTCTGTCTGGATGTTACTACGCCTCGAAGCCAAACTGTTACAGATAGAGACTTGCAACTTGAGGGGAACTCCAAAAGGTCGACTATAGGCCTGTGTGACTTAAACGTAATATTTCAATTTGGTATCGTTCGAGAACGGAAAACTTTTTTTTTGTCTTTTCGATCAGTGAAGAGCGTCTCGTCCTTAACCCTTTAAGGACGATTTGAACACCGGTGTCCCATAAAGAAAATAGTTTTTCCTGACTACCTAAAGTTATTTTTTTCTTATGTTTGTACGTAATTGCAAAGTAGAAGGCTGAAGGAGTCTAGGATATTTTTTGCAAGCCTACAGCTATTTGCTATATAGTAAATTTCTAAGATAAAAAATGACGAATTTTTAAATTCTCATATTGAAAATTGATTTTAATTATTTTTTATTCTTCCAATTTTTTTAAAGCAAACCCGTTTTGTAATAAGAAACTATAATACTCAAACATAAAATTTTTCGTTAGAGTGAAAATTATCTGTCATTGGTATTGTTAGAATTTTTTTTTAATTTTTGAGCTGTTTTTGTCCCTGTCTTTTTTTTCTTCCACGATTTTTTTTCTTCCGCATACTCATACTAAATTTACATACTCATATTTATGGTAAATTACATGAAATCCCCAATATAATGCAAAATTACATTATAAATAAGACCACTAAGACGAAACATGCCAAATTTCAGAATATTATCTTGATTCGAAAACTTCAAAAATGTCGATAAACTTTTTTCAAATTTAACTGCTTTCCGAATTAAAAAGTAGCCCGATCTTAAAAGAGCCGAATTAGCGAGAGTCTACTGTACTAATTCTAACTCATTTTGCACTCTTCCAGATTCTCCTTCACGGCTAATCCAGCGCCTCGGAAGAACAAAGTCGATGGCTGGGGACGGCGAAGTGAATGTCCTGCTCGTGATCACTGTGATCATTGGTACGATACTCATGACATCCCTCCTTGCGTGCTATATCTGCGTCTTCAGGCAGCTCTGCTGCGAACCAGACGGATCTTCGCCCAGTTACCGCGGCAAGAGGAGTCTCTCGATGCCCCATCGGGACAGTGTCAACATGGCCGAGTTGACACACATCTCCAGTCAGCCTACAGAAACGGACCGGGTGTGACGTCCTGGAAGAGGGAAGCTGGGGATTCGCTTAGTTCTAGATTATCTGTGATTTTTCACTTGCTATCTCATGTGGAGGGTTTTGAATGAGGAAATCGAGTGTTCGATGTGAAAATAAATTGATTTTGTGAAAAAAAATGGCCCCTCGAAAGAAAATTACTGGAAAGTCTGCAAAATCTGTCAAAAAGTCCGGGAAAATCTCTAAAAGGACAGTGCAAAGTCCAGGAAAGAAAATGGTCAAGATGAACTCTGTTGGAACTCAGGTGTCTCCTGGAGATCTTGAAGATCTCAGTGCAAGAAGTAAGGTTGCAGCTTTTTTGCAGTACGTTGAACAGGTGATGTCTGAGCAGCAGGAAGAGCATCCAAATCTTCTTATTTCCAGTCACTTCAATGACAGTGACAACAGTGATATGTCCATTCATTCGGATGACGATATGTACGAAGTCGTCTATAAATAAATTTTAAATCCCATTCATCCCCATGCAATTAATTTCTTATCAAAAGAGAATTTAATTCGGAATTCGTTAGAAATTCAGAAAACATCAAAATGTCTGCAAAAATATCTCTCGGTTTGTCTCAAATTAATCCTTCAACTTTTAAAATAAAAGCTACATATTAAAATTTAATTGATGCCAAATCCTTCTATATCAAAGTATTGAAATTTCTGGAATTTATTGAATGCTTGAGAAAATAATTAGCGTAGGTATATAAGCTCAGCTTTTCTGTTACAAAGAATTTTATGGCGAGGAGAATAATACAGGAAGCTTTTAATGCGAATGGGATGAAACTTTACAAAGGAACCTCTCATTTTTATCATCTTTCCTTCAAAATAGAACACTCCAATATCGCTCTTCTTATTGATGATTTTATTATTCTCAACTCATCTCATTGTGATTTACGAGAGCTTTCTTTCTGGGGAAAGTGCAGCGACTAGCATAAAAATCTTCATTCTACTTTTTTTGTGTTTTCTTTTAAAAGCAGAACAGAGTTGGACACGACGAATTACAAAGTTCTTAGAGAGTTTACAAGAATTTCATACTTTTTATTACTTTTATCTTGTAGAAGTTTAATGAAGTATAGTTTAAACTTTACGAGCTTTCAAGATAAATTGTCAAACAGCACGTGATGGAATTTTTCTACAAGGTTTTCGAGAGAATTTTTAGTTAGTTAATTTAATTGAAAATATTTCTAGCAAAATATTCCTGATTTCATTTTTATGCATCCCGTTTACTTTTGAGATTTACTATTAAATAGTTATAATTATTTTACATAGTGACTTTCTTTAGAACCAAATCTTAAAATTATTTTGCGTTAACAAACTCCGATTGGCCTTTTCATCAAGTTGCTGTCATGCTAAACAATTCATAAGTAATACTGATAAGAATGACTGCAATATTAAATTACATTTTTTTTGAAATTAAAATAAACTTAACTTTCTTCAAATTGATGAATAAATATGCAAAGAGATCATTCAAGATGATTAAATAAGTAATTTATATGTGCATCAAAAAACATGATAATTGCAAAGTATTTTTCAACATTTGTAAAGTACTTAGAGGCCTCACAACTCTCACAAGATCAAATAATACACTCAACGAAGCGTGTTTCCCTTAAAATAAGAAAAACAACTTTTTGAAAAAAATGATAATAAACGATTCAGAGGAAATATCTTATAGAAATTTTCCTTTTTTGAGAGTTATTCCTTATAATTTAATATACAACCCCTTCAAAGTTCTCTTTCATTATAAAAATTCCTAGTCAATTCTTACAAAATTTCATTTGAAGCTTTAAATTTCTTGGACACTCATAAAAAACTACCTATCAAATCACTCAAAATACCATAAACAAAATTTTCTGATACAGTAGACTCTTCGATATCCGGCACTTCGATATCCGGGTGACAGCTGCCAAACACTGGCGGTTGATATATTCAAAATTATTTTCACTAAACATGAAGTTTGTCCAGAGTGAATTAAAGTATTATTAACATTGTATCGAAGTTTTTAATACATAATTGTGATAAAAAATGAAACATAAGCACACCATGAAGAAAATTCTCTTTTTCTTTGTCAGACAGAAAATAAATTCACACTGCACAAAATAGAAAAACCGTTGATCATTCAAAAAACCTAAATGTCATTTTGTCCCCCAGTCAGCCGGATATCGAAGAGTCTACTGTACTGTGAAAATTTTTATAAAAAATAAATATATTTGGATGACTTTTATTTACGTGTTCTTACGAACCAAATTAATCAAAATTGTAGCAAAAGTTTATTCTATATTCTTTCTGCTTAATAAAATTATAAATTTATAATATTTGAAAAATACTATTATAGACTTCGGATTAAATCTGTTTACAATATGGTTGGAAATTGTAAAAATACATCATATTGTTAGTATTATAGAAGTACTTTTTACGCTGAGTGTTCTTTATAATTGTCTTTTAACTACCTACAAATATCTGGCATATCTTATTGAAGAAAAAGGTCTTGGCTTTACGTTCCTATTGTTAATTTCATTTTTATTATTCATTTGGGAATATTCCTCAACGGCCAACTGGAATTATTTGAATGGTCAAAGCAAAAAAGAGATGGAGGCTAAGCCACAGGATTTCATGTAATGCCATATTATAAAAATTCAGTAGAAATTTACTTAAACATCGAATATAAATCAGTTTTGAAGATTATTATTATTAGGCAAGAAATATCCGCCCCAGAGAAAATGTTCACTAATTTTTTTTTTCAATTTTTTTTTTTGAAAGCATGTTTGGGGATTAATGATTTACTTAAGTCTTAGTTAAGTTATAGAGTAGTGACACCGCTGATTCTTTAATAATGAACTGCTCCATGTATAAGTTAAGTTTTAGTAATAAGTCCCATGACCATAAGATAAGATTGCATAAGATAGAAAGCAAAAAAAAAGATAGCAATTGCTTTATCTAGCCTTTCTCTCGGATTTCCCCACTACGTACAAAGTTGGCAGCCATACAATCGCTCAAAAACTGACCGAATGACAGTTGGCTCGCATGGAAATTGCTCGAATTGCCTGTCATACGATTCAGAAAACAATTAATAAGAACAGTAATATCTTACTCATTGTATTACTCCACTAGAGTGTACTCTTTCTAACACACGTGATTTTCCATTTGAAATTTTGCATTCTATACACGTCTCTAATCTAATCTAACCGTGGTGTCACAAATAAGGTTAATATTAATATTAAGAAAAGTCGGAAAGAGAGTAGGGAAGCAATGCGATCAGTAAGATATTACTGTACGTATTAATTGTTTTCTGAATCGTCTGAAACCTATAAATTCTAGCACTTCGAGCAATTTTCCATTGTCATTGAATGATCTTTGTTATGATGAATATTTAATTGATTTTTGGACTCTAGTCGTAATTGGACTGGGAGTCCACGCCTTCGATGTAAATATATTTTTTGATTTTAACAAAAAATTCACTACATTGAAAAGATTTGGTGTGAAAATGAAATTGATGTGTTAATCCTTTATTACCTAAGATTCCAAAAAGTTGCCGGATCGGTCTGAAACTTCGAATATGGGTTTTTTTATTTTTTAAAAATTTGTAAATAATAAAAATGCAAAATATTCTAAATTGAAGTTATTTTCCGACTTTTTTGTAAGAAATGAAGCTTCTTCAGATTTTGTAAATTAGTAAATTATGCGAAATTTTTGTGGCAATATGCTTCCCAGTTTGAACTGAAATAACGGTAAGGTAAGGTACTCTCTAGTCGGCCGTTTAACAAGTCGGCCACTATGTGTTCTTCAAGTCGGCCGGTGGAATTATTTATTCATATTATATAATTTTGCAATAATATTCCAGGAGTTTTATAACATCATAAGGTCAATAATTGTATAAATAACACAAATGACCGAGAATACAAATGAAATTAGACACAAAACATTAAAAAAATTATTAAAAGTCAGAGGATTCAAATTTACCTTAAGCAATATTGGTAATTTTTCAGCATATTTTGATGTTCTTTATAATATTCACGACATTTTTTCACAAAGAGTTATTCGATTTATTACCTGTACAGATTACTTTAGCAGTCAAATTTTGAGTCAAACCGCAAGTTGAGAACTTTAACTAACTCACTGTGCAATAAATTTATTTTCATTATTGATAAAAATATTAATTTTCTGTCTTAAATGTGAAGGTGTGAAATTTTAAAGCCATGTTCCTCAATTCGGCCGGCTAAATAAAAGAATAAAAAGAATTTTTCTCTTACAATTTTTTGTTTTCTTAAAATTACTATTCTTTAAAGGTTTTCTTTCTTTCTTTCTCAATATCCTTTTCTAGTCCGTAAAAACGTTATGGGCTTTTAAAATTCGAAAAATGGGTGGCCGACTAGAGGAACCCCAGGTGGCCGAGTAGAGAAACGCTTATATTGAAGTGGCCGAATTGAGGAACACTCTACATTTTTAAAACATTTTAATTTTTTAATAATCTAAAATTAATGAAATATGAAAACTGACGTAGTGATTCAAGTTCGAAGGCAGGACACAGATGTCCCTTCCGGAAGCGTCAGTGGAGTGGGACAATTACTCAAAAACAGGATACAACAACATAAACGAGATTGCAAACAACCAATTATCAATCCACTTGCAACTACACTATGCACACACACAGCGGATACTGGACATATTTTCGATTTTGACTCAACACGAATTCTGGACAAGCACAACATATATTCTAAAAGAATGATGTTAGAAGCGTTACATATTAAGAAAAACATAAACAATGTATGTAACAAAAGAGATGACATTGCTGGTCTAAATGCAATCTATGCGGGGTTACCCGACTCTTAGACCAACTCATCTCCCAATAGGCTTTCCAGGGTTTTCAAATTGAAAAGTCGTTAAATTGTAAATTCCGTTAATTGTTTTGTCCCCAGTAGTTCTTTGTCTCTCTTGTGATGAAGATCCATGGTATTTTTAATTTTTAATTTTTCTGGTTTTCTAGTTAGATCTTTGATTATTAATCGCTCCATTTTCTTTTAAATCAATTTGTAGTTGTCAGCTTTCTTCTCCCCCCGACCAATTGGTGTAACATTTATAATTTTAACGAAATCCGGAGAACAAATTGTTTCAGTCAGTAAGTGTATAAAGATTTGCTCACCTTGTTTTTTTTTTCCCTTTTTGTACAATGTATTTTATGTAATAAAAAAATCCTCTCTGTAGCCACTGAGGAAGGCGTGCAGTACGCCGAAAGCTTTGGGAAACTGAGTATTTTTACTCTGGATTGAATCCATCTCCACTGACGCTTCCGGAAGGGACATCTGTGTCCTGCCTTCGAACTTGAATCTAAAATTATTTTATCTCCAAATAAAGTGTGCAATCAGAGTGAAAATTTGATCAAAACAGGCAAATTAAATGTCCTTTTACATAAGTTTTTCATAAAACCCATCCTTAAGTGGCCGACATACAGCCCCTTACCTTATAACTAAACTCGACTGCAGATATTTCATATAGTTGTGAAGATGTAAGAAAATACAAATTTATATTATTATTATTCTATAATAATGAAAAAAATAAGGTATAAGAGTAGTTCAATATTATTAACAAAGCATTGAAAAATTGGCTAAAAGTTTAAGTATTTCTAGTTATGTTAGTACTTTCAAAAAAGTGCAGAAAGTGGTGTGAAACTCACCTGCCAATTCATCTCTATTAAATGAGGAAGGAGATTTGTATTGTTCCAAATCAATGGAAGAGGAACAGGAGGAAGTCATGCAGGATATACTGGACAAGTTGGAAGAAATGCAGTGCCCAATGCTCAGGACTGCTCGGAAAGATCTAGAAAACGCCTCTGAAGCTTCAATGACTTTGAGAACTAGCGGCTTTAATGAATATAGTGAGTTTAGATTATTTTAGCCAATATTTATTATATTATTAATTTATCTAAATTTTGTGAAATTTTGCATAAAAATAAATCATTTTATTTTTCAGTTAAAGAGAGAGAACACCGTGACGTAAGACGCCGTGTTTATAATTTCCTAAATTTTCAATAAGTTCTGCAGTGAAATAAAAAGTGCTACAATTCTAATTAACGTGACAAAGTTTTTTTTTTATTATTTTCCGTTCTCTGCTTGGTGTTTTTTCGTACTCTTTTTATTGTTATTTGTTTTTTTTAGCTGTGACTTTTTACAATAATTATTAGGGGAAACTGGGGCACCACCAAACACGGGGTACCACCAAACACTAATTATTTTTATTTCTAAACTACTTGGACTATCTCGACCATTCCTTCAGTGGACAAGCATCCCTATAGTGCCTATAAATTCCTATCGGTCGAATCCTCTGAAGTCAAATATCCGATTAAAAAATCGCAGTGTTTGGTGGTGCCCCGTGTTTGGTGGTGTACCAGGTTCCCCTATAAGACTTGGCTTAAAATCTAAAAACCTTCTTTTTGTGGTCAATCCCTTGGTTTTCTTTAGTTGGTCTTCAGGATACAAACTATTTAAAATAGAAAATGTCCAGTGATAAGCCCAGACAAGCTTATGGTAGCTGAGATTCTTTACAGAGACCACGGAGAGCTTGTGACCCGGAATGCGTGAAAATTCGATTGTAAGTTGAATTTTGGGGGTAGAGAATCACGTCGAATCATTTCGGCCGCCAAGAACAGTTTAATCGACGCGATTCTTTACCCCCAAAATTCAATCACAATCGAATTTCCAAGCATTCCGGTTACAAGCACCCTATGTTGCACGCATTTCGAGGTCACCTGTAAAAAATCTCAGATATCATAAGCTTATCTAGGCTTTTTCGTAAGGTTTACAAAACTCTTTCACAATTGACTAAAGTAAACGTAAATAAAGCGGCCAAAAATTTAAAGAACTCGGCGGATTATAATCAGCATTTGACACTTACTAAAGACATGTTAAAACAGTGGATTAGTTAGAGGAATGTGCATTCTAAAGGACCATATCCTTTCATGCAACTGACAGCATAGTTTTTGATATCATGCACGACTTTTTAGAGGGAATCTGTCACTTTGAAGTGACCACAATTTGGACAACCCTCATACAGACAGGTCATATTGATCTAAAATTGCTTAATCACGAATACAAAATTTCGAATACGGATATTATGATATGAAAGGCCGGTCTGTGGAAATCACCACAGACGACCTTAACTCTTTAAGGACGAGTGGAACACCGGTGTCCTAAAAACAAAAATCAATTTTGACTATATAGAGTTATTTTGTCTTCTGCATAGTCCGAAAACTTAGTTTTTATTTGAGTTTATTTGGGTGGGAGTTTGGGACACCGGTGTCCCTTTCATCCTTAAAAGGTTAAAAAAGAACATTTTAAAATTACATCATGTATTCTGCCCATATTTATATGACAAGACATTTCGGAACAAAATAATTAGTTGGAATCTTTTAATATAATAGACTTTGCATTCTAACCATCATGCAGTGAATGGTGATGGGGATTCTCCAAATGTAGCATCCTAAGTGATTGTGGGATGATTTAAACCACCCCTCACTTGTGTGCTTTTCCGTTGTCCCCTGCCACATGCGGAGCATGGACTTGGATGTCGGCAAGTCCGCTTGCCATTGACATGACCCGTTTTTGGGCAAGACAAACTTGATTTTAGGCCTCGACACGATTAAGAATAATAGTGAATCTGATTTAATTGATTTTAATTCTTCGCACCAACAATTTTACCAGAAACTTTTTGGGCCATTGAAACCAAAACAACATTATTTAGTCCATTATTCATCTTTAATTAAATGTTGGGCCCTTTGAAGAATTTATGGACAATGAGATTCGAAGCGAATCATCAAGTCTTTAAAAGAATTGCGGACTGCACGAGTTCCAATATTAATAAAGCCAAAACTTTAACATTCAAAATCCAAATGAGGTTCTCACATTCGATTTTAGGGTTTAATCATGAAAATGTTCATACTTTGCAAGGTCGCAAGCTTCATAATGACTAAATTTTTCATGTTTTTTAATAAATGTGATTTAAGGCACACATATTTTAATATCTAGGGGAAACATATCGTCGATTGGATCAGCAACTCGGCTAACTGCATTTGCATTGTGCCTACATTCGTTGTAAACGCGGTGCAGCGATGCGTCACTTAGAATGAATGCTGACACAAACAAATCCAGTTAGCACAGTTGCTGGTCCAACCGACGATATTATTGAAAAATATAGGAATAATTTAGTTATTACGAAGCTTGGAACCATACAAGGCATGGGCGTTTTCCCTTACAACTCAGTGAGAACTTTTCTCAGTGTACACTATGTGAAATTCAAATAGGTATATCCGGTATATCGGTGGGTCGGACCAACTTAGTATTATTATGTCAAGTAGCGGTCTACCTAACGTCCATTTTTATTGTAGTGACCCGCACTCACTGTCGTCCGTACGTGCATACTGGCCGTTAGTTCGATTTTGTGGAGTAAATAAGTGCGAAATTCAAATAGATATATTTATTTTACAGGGTTGGTAGTACTGTAATTTTTCATGAAGTTGGTAATATTGATTGAATAAGAGTCGCCATTATTAGAAAAATTTTGTGATAGAAGTGCAATTTGTGATGGGAAGAAGTAATAAGCTTTCAAGTGTTGAACAAGGTCAAATCAAGGCCTTCAGAGAGGCTGTCTGGACAATAAAAGTCATAGCAAAGAGGCTGGATGGTTCAGAAAACGTTGTTTGTCAGTTCCTCAAGAAGATGGACTGCTATGGAAAAAATCACGGCACTTCTAAAGGTAACACTAACAGTGAAAAAGGATGTGGTACGAATTCGTCGCCTTGCATCGACTGGTACTTATAACGCTAAAAAATGTGTTACGATGGGTGAAAATTGGCGAAAAGTGATTTTCTCAGATGAGAAAATGTTCAATCTGGATGGGCCAGATGGGGTTAAGTCATATTGGCATGACTTGCGCAGCGACAAGAGAGTTGTAATGAGCAGGAATTTCGAGAGAGGCACGGTCATGATTTGGGCTGCATTTTCCTTTAACGGAAAAACTCCAATTTGCTGGATTAGTACAAGGATGAACATCCAGAAAACTAACCAAATGAAGACGTCATTTTCCAACAAGAAAAGGCTGCAATACACAAGGCTCATTTGATTAAAGATTGGATTGAAGAGATAGATCTCTACACTACTGGTAAAAATTAAAGGATCAAATTGATCCAAATTTGATCCTTTTGCAAAGGATGGATCAAATTTCAAACGTTGAATTCACCTTTATCATAATAGAACATGTTAATTTGATCTATCCTTTGCAAAAGGATAAAATTTGGATCAATTTGATCCTTTTATTTTTACCACAGTCAGTGTAGGTTTTGGACTGGCCCGCCCTCTCTCCAGATTTGAATCCCATTGAGAATCTCTGGGGATCATTGTCAGGGATGTATATGGCCAGCAGGAGCAGTACAATTCTACAGAAGAGCTGAAAAGCGCCATCAAGAATGCTTAGGAGAGAATTGATCCAAAAACTCTTGAAAAATTGGCAGAGTATGACCAATCGTCTTTTAGAATTATTGTTTTGAAATATACTGATATACTAATAATACTAATACCAATCCGACCCACCGATCACCCACGTACCTATTTGAATTTCGATATACCTATAGTAAAGAGAAGTCTCCCGATGCTTTTCATAGAGTGCGACTTTAACCCTTATTTCTGGACTGATGAAATATTTTTCCCCATCCCAAATCAATAGAATTATTCTTTGTTTCATTTAGAATCATGATAGAAAAAGAATTTTAGCAATAATATTGAAGAAAATTAATAAAATTACGATAATATTAATTTAATATATGTGCAAGAACCTTACTGCGATGCTTTTTTCTAACTCCGTTGAATTTGATCAAACTTGGATACTCATTTTAATGAAAATTTTAATAATGCAGTTTGACGCTGTCCAGAACTTGCTCGTTCCCAATGGGATGCCAGCCATCCGCACATCCCAGGATCTATTTGACAAGTTCTATATCCTGTTGTTGTTGGCCTGCCATTGGGGCACTCCTCCGGGTATTTGCCAGTCAATTTGTTGTGCACTTTTGTTCTTGGGACATTAAATATTTTGGATGCATACGATATGGTAGAACCATCTCGTACACACTGCAAGGCATTCCTAAGACCTAAGCCAAGCTTTCCAACAATAGTTCACTCATTCAATTATGTTCATCAGGAGTTGAGATATGTCACTCCAAACTTTCGACGTCTTCTACTGACAGAATATATGTGCTCTACTAATATATTTTTAAATTTAGAGTCAAATTTTTCTGTGTGTTTAATGCTCATAAAAGTGACTTATTTATGTTTTCGGTAGTTATTCAGATCAATGACACATTAGAAAACATTTTTACAAAATAATAAAACGAAACATTTTTAAAGACTCTTTTGAAAATTGAGAGATAGAAAAACAGGATAAGGATAGTATTTTAGTTTTAATTTTAAATAATTTATTTTAAATATTTATTACTCTTGTTGTTATCATAAGTTGTTGAACATTATCTTTAAAAGTTAGAGAAAGTAATATATAATTATGGGAAAAAATTCTTTGGAGTACTCAGTTTCCTTTAATGTAATAGACTTTTCCGCTTTTTCCAAGAAAAATATACTTCCAGTGAAGAAATTGTACAAAGGGGAAGCAGAAATACTGTCTTCACTAAATGTCCATGCTACGTCCAATAGAAAGTGAAAGTGCTCCTGCAATATCATCCACAAAGACGGAATAAAAGTGTCTCAACTACAATAATTTCAATAAACTTTTATATCTCACAGATTTTTGAACAAATTACATGTTACTTTGGCAATTTATCTCAAAATTGATGGTTTTCTTTCTTCCTCGAGAGTCACTGTTGAATATTTTTCACTGGAATGCTGTGGCTTCTTGTCCTCTTCAAAGTGAGGGAGATAATGCACAAATTGGGAATGCTTCTAAATCAGTCCACTTTCGTTTTCTTTCTTTTCTGTTTTGTCTATGTAGTCACAAAAGAACAAATATAATCTACAATAGAGCCTTGAAAAACTTCAATGAGTATTTTTTTATACTTTGTGATTCTCACACATCTTCTAATAGCAATAAATTAATTAAATTCACTAATCTTCTAATGAATTCTTCTATCATGCTAAAATCATTCTATCTTTATCAAGGGACAAGCACTTCCCGTTTTTTCAGCTTGCATCGGAAGGCGTCCTTTTTTATAGAACGCATGGAATGCATTCCGGTAAGACATTATATTCTCTGGCCACAGAAGAGTGGCCGGACTTTCCGGTTAAGAGGAGGTGGGGCTATTTTTGAGCTGAGGGGCTACATTGATTTACGATTTTTTGCATATTTCTAAAGGAAACTGTGCCTTGTCATAATTTAATTTATAGATCTACAATTGATTTACCTCTCTAAATTGCATTACGTTAAAACTGAGTTTCCTTTAGAAATATGCGAAAACATCGAATATCAATAATGTGCCCCACAGTTCAAAACCGCCCCACCTCCATCTACTTTACCTAGTGTGCCCTACCTTAAAATACAAATACCCTACCTTGAATTCAGCTCTTGCTACGGCTCTGTCGACGGCACGTGTGAGCCCTATTAGATTGAGGAAGGAAGGAAGACAAAGCTTTCCTGAAGCCATCGGGATAGGAAACGCTCAAGATTCTTGCCTAATAGTCGTCGAAGTGCCCCGAATTTCCCTAAGAATCTCGGCTAGTGAAGAGTGGAGACTGTTCTTCGGTTCCGGAGTTTCCCCATCTTCTGAGTAAACCTAAACTGGCGGATGTCCTTTAGTACAATCCACTATTATCCTGGGAATTTTTGCATCTTTCTCAACCAACTCAACACTTCTCAACATAGTCGCCACTCACGAATGAACTTAGAAGGAAGAGAGAGGCCCTGAGATCCTCCATAATTACATAGGAAAACCGTGAGTATCACTTAAATTTCTACATTGGTAAAAATAAAAGGATCAAATTGATCTTTTTGCAAAGGATGGATCAAATTCACATGTCCTATTATGAGAAATATGCATTCATATTTCGAAATTTGCAAAAGGATCAAATTTGGATCAATTTGATCGTTTTATTTTTACCAGTAATTTGATAAACATTTTTGATACAAATTTATATTAAAAGATTAGTTTATATCCAAAAGTGTAGATTCTCATAAATTTAATAGATAAATACTGATAAATGGTTTAACAGATAAAATTGATTAATTAAAACTTTATAGAATCATTTGATAAAAATTTTATTCGGATTCGACGGGATACACTTAGGGACAATGAAGCGGTGATTAAAAGTAATAAAGTCCAAAGTTGTTCTTATTTGGTGGAAACTTGAGAGAAGGGTTGTGGATAAATTTTGGCGGATCCTTAAGACAGGAAATTTAATGAGACTAATTTCTTTAAAATCCGAGTAAGTTGATTACAATGTTTCATTAACAAAAGTACATTCGACATTGTTAAACATATTATGGCGAAAGTCAAAGCTCCCAGAATAAAGCAGAGTGTCGAGGTAGACAAATTCACGGATCATCTTTATTTGAATGAAAGAGTCAATAGCCAGCACTGCGTACACGTGGCGCCAAATGCTATCAAAAATGGAATTTTATGTATTTCCCATTTCCATAGGGTTACAGATAGATGCAAATAGTCTTCAACCCAAACAATGTAAATTTGCATATATCCCAATTCCTCAAACTTTGTAAAACTAGTGATAAGCCCAGATACACTTATGGTAGCTGAGATTCTTATAGAAGACTTCGAAGTGCTTAGAATTCGGAATGCGTGAAAATTCGATTTTGAGTCGAATTTTACAAGTAAAGATTCGCGTCGAGCCAATTTTATTCGCTTCACTTGGCAAGAACAGTTTTCTTCTTTAGTACTAAAATGACTAAAATAAAACTCAAAATCGTATTTTCACACATTTCGAATTGCAAGAGCCCCAAGTTGCAGGCATTTTAAGGTTCTGTGTGAAGAATTTCAGCTACCATAAGCTTATCTGGGTTTATTACTAGTCATTTTCTATTCTAAATAGTTTGACTACAGAAGATTAACAAAAGGAAGAAAGTCCATTAAAATCAGTCAATAAACATTAGAGGTCCGGTAAATTTGAATATAGTAAGGATCGGAGTACAATGGGATGAAGTTGAGATGGATGGGACGTATTGTTAGAAAAGTCCCGCCTCGACCTCAATTACAATATACATATACTAAAATTTCATCGAATCGCTTCATAAACACCGAAAATACAGTCAGGTCAAGATATTTTTGATCATAAATATATTGGCAAATTATCATGATGATACTAATTAAAAAAAAAAGTAATGCACATTAAGGGCAGAATCACATTGCCAGTAAAATGCTCACCGTCACCGTCAAAGCCCTCACCATATTTCGTTGATTTACGCATTTTCATTGTAATTTTTACGCAAATTCTCAATTACCGTGTTACATTATCTCATACTCGGTGGCACTAGGTGAAAATAATATAAGAAAATTGAAGAAATAAAACGAAAATGCGATAAACGGTGAGCAAAAAAACTGTCCAAAAAACTGTAGCAAAACAATCCTAAGTTTTTTTTTCTTACCGTTTACCGCATTTTCGCTTTATTTATTCAATTTTCTTATACTATTTTCACCTAGTGCCACCGAGTATGAGACAAGGTAATATCGTAATGGAAAATTTGCGTAAGAATTGCAATGAAAGTGCGTAAATCAACGAAATACGGTGAGGGCTTTGACTGTGAGCATTTTACTGTCAATGTGATTCTGCCCTAAAATGGAAATGATCACGATTAGTTCATCCAAGTGTATTATGAATTTAGGGGAATTAGTGCCGCAATAGGCAAGACCGTTGGCTCTTGGGCGGATCGATACCCCGACTCGACTTACTGTTTTGAGTTCGAGTCCCGCCCGGTACAAAAATCTGAATGTCTAATTTAGACAATTTTTCATATGTTATAATAACGTAATATAATGCACCGCCTACGCCCAACAACTCCGGGATCATGGAAAAAGCATCCACATAACGGGGAAGGCGCTCCTGGGCGGTCTACAATGGAGATTCTTCCACCATGGGATATCGACATTGTAAAAAAAAATTACTTTGTAATTCAATATCTCGATACGATATGAATTTCAGTTTAGCAAACAGATTAAATTCAAAATTCTAAGTGGAGACTTGAAAGATGTAAGTTCTTAAGACATCTAATTTCATTATAAGGAATGCAGTTGTAAAGGGTACAATTTTTACAATTTGCAGTGACAATTTGGGAATGTATCAGATTAACGGATTTGTATAAAGTTTTAGTAGAACACCATTTTGCAGATTTTGTACATTCCCTGGAAACGATTTTCGAGGCATTTTTCGAGAAGAGCAAACTAATCATCATTTTCTTCCGCTTATCTCAATTGGGATCGCGGTCTTAGGGCATCTATGTTAGCAGCCCACGCCCTCCAATCCTGCGCTACTTCAGGATCGGCAGACGTAGGATGCTAACGTAGATATCCTAAGCCCGCGACTTCAATAGGGATACGCGGTTGAAAATGATGATGATACACAAAATTTCTAGCATAGATTTTGCGCAACAACGGATAACAAAAGTAATTTTTTTACGAGAAAAAATTTAATTTAGGTGGACCTGATGGATTTCATTATTATTGGAATTACATGAGGATTAAGCCATCAGATCGTTTCAGTCGTATTTTTGGAGATAGAGCGGGTTTTACGTGGAACGCAAACACACCAATTTACTTCGTGATCATCGGGATTAGCTCTGAAACATATCAGGATCTGCTGGAGGGTGTGCTTTTCCCATTCATGACTGATTTGATTGGATTTGATCGATAAGGGCTACAATTCATGCATGGCAATGTGTCGATCCATCGCTCTCGTGCTACTAAAAGGTGGTTGGCAGATAGAGACAGAGACATTCTGCCCTGGCTGGCCATCAGACCAGAGATCAAATTCTTGGACGCAACCAGGCGCAACTGGTTATTTTTTTTTCTTCTGGGAGTCTGACGGGAAACTTTATGCTCTCAATTCTTCCGGTGACCATCAGAAAGATATTCTTCTTTCAAACTAAAAGAATCTGGTTTTTTCCAAAGCTTTCAACCCTTGGTATGGGTTGAAGCTCTTAGGAGCTTAGCTCTTAGGAGCTATTAAGCTCCAAAGAGCGGCCGGCCGGCCGGCCGGCCGGTAACGTAAAATAGCCACATATAGCGCTATTATGGGAAAAATCCATTTTTTCACACTTAAACGGCAAAATCGGAGTGATAGCGTAGTCTGAGTGGAAAATGGTGTATGAACGGAATGTAGAGACAAATATCCTCTACAATTATGTCGAAGTAATTATCAAAATCGGTTCAGCGACAGTCGATATAATTGAGGTTATGTGATATTGAAATTGGTTTTTCGACTGTGGCGCCCCTGGTGTTGGTCCCACGAAGTTAAAATATTTTAGAAAGTTGTAGCATTTGGTGAGATCTTTCATTTAAGCCCTCATTCATCAAAATCGGTCACATAGAACCGGAGATATGATTTTTTGAATTTCGTGAAATTTGACCCCTCATATCTCCGGTTCTATTGAAACCACAGCGCGCTTACGCCACATTTTGAAAACGTCCTAGACTGGACTATAACACTCTAAAATTTCATTAACTTGCACAAAGGAATTTTTGAGAAAAATTATTTTGAATTTCAATGAATTTTGACGCTATCACAGCGCCACCTGTGGTGAATTTTTGAACTTCCATCTGAAAGTGCTCATCGAGACGAAACCAAAAAGTAAAATTTAGATCGCTATGTTAATTAGAACCGGAGATAGAGGCCGGTCAATATTCGAACTTTGACCCCTTATAGCTCGGGTCAGGGTTATAGAACGACTTAAGTATTTTTTGTTTGCTAGGTATAATCAACGGCTACAACATACTAAATTTTCAGTCCGATGCACAATGGAATTTTTGAGTTATTTAACTTATAAAATTGAAAAATCTTCTTTTTAAAAATGGCGCCCCTAGCGGTGGTTTTATGAACTTGCGATGTTAGAAGGGGAAGTGGCATTTCACGAGAGCTTTCCAAAAAGCCCTCACTTTTTAAATTCTGACCATTAGAACTGGAGTTATGGGCATTTTAAGAAAATTTTTTTGGACCCTTATAGCTCGGGTCAGGGGGGTTGGGAGACCTTAAGTTTGATATTGATGGAAAGCCCTAAGGCCCAGCTATAACATACTAAAATTTGAGCCCGATCGATGCCATAGGGGCTGAGCTATTGAGAAAACAAAAAAGTGGGGTATTCAAAATGGCGGAATGAGGGGTGGGGGGTGGGGGGTCAATGCACCAAGTTGCAATTTTCATGCGATATATAACCTTTGCCAAAAACTGCAAGTCGATATCTCTTTTAGTTTAAGAGCTATTAAGCTCCAAAGAGCGGCCGGACGGACGGACGGACGGACGGGAACGGTTTTTAGCCATCCGTATATTCGTGATCAGGAAGTGGCGAAACACATTCTGGCAAAGTTTGGGGCCGATCGGAGGACATGAGATTTTGTTAGGATTATAGTAGGTGAGATTGTTAAGAATCTCACCTAATACGCCGACGCTTTGACTTCAAAGTCATTCAGTGCTCAACAAGGATTACAAATAGCAGCAGGATGGCGTACGGAATTTTGAGCGATTTTCAGGAGATTGAGGATAATTATCGGGAGATAACTCGAGAGAAGAGAAAGTACGAGAGATCATACCACGAAACCAAAAAGGCTGTCAACGAGTACCTTAAATACGTTAAGGACAACAATACTAAAGACTGTAAGTAAAAAAAAATACAATTTAAATATTAATTTTCTTTTGTTTTCAGATTACAGCCGCGTTGACAAAAAGTACAACGGACAGATGTCTGAGCTGAAAAAATTAAAATAAATAAAAACAGCCCTTTTTAGGGCTAAAAAACAATATTTAAAGAGTTGGATAAATTAAAAAAAAAAATAGAATTACATGGGTATCAGACTGGTCAAAAAGCCCTGTCGCTATCGCCCTAGAACAGTGGCTATCCATGAGATCCGTCCTTACCAGAAGAGCATTAAATTGCTCATCCACATGCTGCCTTTCCGGCGTTTTGTGCATGAGATTGTTAAAAGATTTCAAGACCCACTTAAGATTCTAGAGCTCTGTCGTAATGACTTTCCAGCAGGCCAGTGAGGTTTCCCTCCAGTTTTTTTTCCATCCATTCGTCTAAATTGAGGTCTTTCTTAATTTTTTGCTGGAATTAAAGCATTCGAATGTCTATGACCCGAAATGTTCCGGGTTTTGCAGTTTGGAAAACGAGTTTATGAGAAAAGTATTTACAATTCTTTCAGTATTTCTCCACAAAATTATTTAGTTTTTGGGGAAATTGGTTAAATTACTAAGGTATAATAATATTTTTCCATCCGATTCTTCAAAGTTGATGTTGTTTTTTTTAATTCTTTTTTTTGCTGGAATTGAAATTGTTTGAGGACGCCAAACTGTTTCCCGCCATGCGCAAATAGTCGAAATTTCTTACCAAAAAACGGCCCATTTTAGGGCCATAACAATTATTCCATAAAGAGTTATTCGATAATCCTAAGAAATTTACAATAATTAAACGCAATTACTAAACTTCTAACAAGTTGTTGCAATTAGTTGCAATTAGAAGTTAGTTGCAATTACTAACTTCTTGCGCATGGCGGGAAACAGTTTGGCGTCCTCAAACAATTTCAATTCCAGCAAAAAAAAAAAGAATTAAAAAAAAACAACATGAACTTTGAAGAATCGGATGGAAAAATATTTTTATACCTTAGTAATTTAACCAATTTCCCCAAAAACTAAATAATTTTGTGGAGAAATACTGAAAGAATTGTAAATACTTTTCTCATAAACTCGTTTTCCAAACTGCAAAACCCGGAACATTTCGGGTCATAGACATTCGAATGCTTTAATTCCAGCAAAAAATTAAGAAAGACTTCAATTTAGACGAATGGATGGAAAAATAACTGGAGGGAAACCTCACTGGCCTGCTGGAAAGTCATTACGACAGAGCTCTAGAATCTTAAGTGGGTCTTGAAATCTTTTAACAATCTCATGCACAAAACGCCGGAAAGGCAGCTTGTGGATGAGCAATTTAATGCTCTTCTGGTAAGGACGGATCTCATGGATAGCCACTGTTCTAGGGCGATAGCGACAGGGCTTTTTGACCAGTCTGATACCCATGTAATTCTATTTTTTTTTAATTTATCCAACTCTTTAAATATTGTTTTTTAACCCTAAAAAGGGCTGTTTTTATTTATTTTAATTTTTTCAGCTCAGACATCTGTCCGTTGTACTTCTTGTCAACGCGGCTGTAATCTGAAAACAAAAGAAAATTAATATTTAAATGGTATTTTTTTTTTACTTACAGTCTTTAGTATTGTTGTCCTTAACGTATTTAAGGAACTCGTTGACAGCCTTTTTGGTTTCGTGGTATGATCTCTCGTACTTTCTCTTCTCTCGAGTTATCTCCCGATAATTATCCTCAATCTCCTGAAAATCGCTCAAAATTCCGTCCGCCATCCTGCTGCTATTTGTAATCCTTGTTGAGCACTGAATGACTTTGAAGTCAAAGCGTCGGCGTAACAAAATCTCATGCCCTCCGATCGGCCCCAAACTTTGCCAGAATGTGTTTTGACACTTCCTGATCACGAATATACGGATGGCTAAAAACCGTTCCCGTCCGTCCGTCCGGCCGCTCTTTGGAGCTTAATAGCTCCTAAACTAAAAGAGATATCGACTTGCAGGTTTTGGCAAAGGTTATATATCGCATGAAAATTGCAACTTGGTGCATTGACCCCCCACCCCCCACCCCTCATTCCGCCATTTTGAATACCCCACTTTTTTGTTTTCTCAATAGCTCAGCCCCTATGGCATCGATCGGGCTCAAATTTTAGTATGTTATATCTGGGCCTTAGGGCTTTCCATCAATATCAAACTTAAGGTCTCCCAACCCCCCTGACCCGAGCTATAAGGGTCCAAAAAAAATTTCTTAAAATGGCCATAACTCCGGTTCTAATTGTCAGAATTTAAAAAGTGAGGGCGTTTTGGAAAGCCCTCGTGAAATGCCACTTCCCCTTCTAACATCGCAAGTTCATAAAACCACCGCTAGGGCGCTATTTTTAAAACGAAGATTTTTCAATTTTATAAGTTACATAGCTTAAAATTCCTTTATGCAATCAGGCTGAAATTTTAGTATGTTGTAGCCCGTGATTATACCTATCAAACAAAAAAAAACCTTAAGTCGATCCATAAACCCTGACCCGAGCTATAAGGAGTCAAAGTTCGAATATTGACCGGCCTCTATCTCCGGTTCTAATTAACATAATGACCTAAATTTTACCTTTTTGGTTTCGTCTCGATGAGCACTTTCAGATGGAAGTTCAAAAATTCACCACAGGTGGCGCTGCGATAGCGTCAAAATTCATCGAAATTCAAAATCATTTTTCTCAAAAATTCCTTTGTGCAAGTTAATGAAATTTTAGAGTGTTATAGTCCAGTCAAGGACGTTTCCAAAATGTGGCGTAAGTGCGCTGTGGTTTCAATAGAACCGGAGATATGAGGGCTCAAATTTCACGAAATTCAAAAAATCATATCTCCGGTTCTATTTGACCGATTTTGATGAATGAGAACTTAAACGAAAGATCTCACAAAATTCTACAACTTTCTGGAATATTTGAACTTCATGGGACCAATACCAGGGGCGCCACAGTCGAAAAACCAATTTTAATATGACATAACCTCAATTATCTCGACTGTCGCTGAACCGATTTTGATGATTACTTCGACATAATTGTAGAGAACATTTGTCTCTACATTTCGTCCATACATCATTTTCCGCTCAGACTACGATATCACTCCGATCTTGCCGTTTAAGTGTGAAAAAATTGATTTTTCCCATAATAACGCTTTGAAACCACTCAGATGCCAATTTGACTACTTCTTCTTTACCAAGACAATTAAAATAGAGTTTTAAATTGAAAGTCTCACAAAATACAACAATTCTTTGATATAGTTGAAGTTCATCAAAAGAACACTTGGGGCGTTCTGGTCGAAAAAACGAATTGAGAAACAAACAACCTCGATTATCTCGGTTTCTGATTAATCGATGAGATCATGTTCTATGGCAAAATTATAGAGAACTTTCTGGTCTATGTTTTACCCATATATCACTTTTCTGTCAGTCCATCCAAATCTTTGATATTTTGGTTTAAATACAAAATTTGTATAAAATTTCACGAATTTGATTCAAGATAACTGAATGGCGTCCCACGACTTCAGCTCTAAATCGAATTTGCATGCATTCCAAGTTAGCTAATGTTAAGAATCTCACCCACATAAGCCGGTTAGGATTATCTGTCCCTTTTTCATCGATTGACCATGTTTTCCAATAAAAAACACACTGAAGTGACTGTGTGATCCTTAAAAAAAACCATTTTTGATGTGTCGAAACCTTCCCTAAAGCATGCTGAACATCAATATCTTCAGAAAACATGCTAAAAAGTTGGAAGAAGAAATGCTGTCTTCGCTAAGTGTCCACGCTACAACCAATAGAAAATAAAAGTGCACCTGCAATATCATCCACAAAGACGGAATAAAAGTGTCTCAACTACAATAATTTCAATAAACTTTTATATCTCACAGATTTTTGAACAAATTACATGTTACTTTGGCAATTTATCTCAAAATTGATGGTTTTCTTTCTTCCTCGAGAGTCACTGTTGAATATTTTTCACTGGAATGCTGTGGCTTCTTGTCCTCTTCAAAGTGAGGGAGATAATGCACAAATTGGGAATGCTTCTAAATCAGTCCACTTTCGTTTTCTTACTTTCTTTCTTTTTTGTTTTGTCTATGTCGTCACAAAAGAACAAATATAATCTATAATAGAGCCTTGAAAAACTTCAATGAGTATTTTTTTTATACTTTGTGATTCTCACACATCTTCTAATAGCAATAAATTAATTAAATTCACTAATTGGATTCTTCTATCATGCTAAAACTTTCATCCTGTTTTGAGACTTTCAATCTCTCGTCACTAAAATCCTTCGCTACCTAAAGGGGTGATGTTTTTTTTTGGAAAATAGTTTTTAAACTGTGATGAAAATTGAATTTGTTCGAGAAATTCTTGGTTTTTAATAACATTTAGAATGAACACGGATTTAAATTTTTCGCCGTTAAGTCACACTCACACATTTTTTTTTCTTGCAGTTCCACTGTTCGCGTTTCACTCGCGCTCAAGCGTCTTAAGGTAGTTCTTTCGTGGTTTATCACATGCTATAGTAGATAATTAATCACATTCAAGTGATCAGGAGGAATTGCGAGGACTATGTTAGTCCTGCCGGAAGAAGTAGGCAGAGAATGGCCAGGAGAACATGAGGAAGCCTCCAGCGCATTGCAGCACACGTGAGTTCATCCCGAGGATACCAATTGGGCGGTGGAGCTTCCTCGCCAACTCTGCAGTGCTCCCCGCGGCTGGCAAATTCCTCGGCACAGACATCACGGCAAGGAGGGCAACGCAGGGCGCCCCGATGCAGCCAGCCGCCTGCGAAGACTCGTATGCTGATCTCCTGGCCAGCATGGTAGCACTCGAAGGAGTAGTTGGACACATGGATATGCAGCCGACCGTCTTCACAGCGATAGTTGTAGCAGCCGGAGCCCCAGTGCTGCCACTCCCGTGTCTGCCGACAGGATCTCTCCTCCCACATGGCGTCCGTGTGGTCGAAGCATTTGGAGTTCTCTCCGTAGGACTCCAGGGCAAAATTCTTCTCAGGCTCTGCATTTACAAAAAAAAGTATTAAAATAATTAATTATTTTAGTGAAAAATTAAATATCGAGACATTATTCAGAGTGCAGGAAACAACTTTGCAAGAGCCATGAGACAACGGACCAGTAATTAAGCAGACGAACAAAATAAATGGTTTATTTTGAAACCTTTCATAAACCTGTTCGTGAACCAAATATTTTTACCTTTCCCCAGGATTCATTTTATAAACATTTTTTCTGTATAATAATTTTGATATACAGCTAATAATTAGGCGGAGTGCTTATTCACTGAACATACTTTCAAGTGGATTAAATATACTTTTAATGAGATCACTTTTCCAACAAATTTCATCACTTTGATTATTCTTAGATTCTACTGACGCCTGTTGGAGTTATACAATATTGATCAGAATTCCCTTAGCATTAGAGTAAAAAAAATCATTTTATTTATTTGATTCTCTATGGCTCTCTCTCCCGAATTATACACTTAAGTGTTAATCTCTTTGAAATGATTGAACTGGGGAAACTTTCAAAGAATTACTGTTTTAAATTGCATTCAAGTTTCTTCTTGGAGATCCGCAAAGGGTTGCTTCCGATGTAGACCTCTACAGCCTACATAGGCTTCATGTAGAAATAGTTCAAAACAAAACTGTCATTTTTTTGATAGGGGTCAATCTATGATTGCCAAATATCCACTCACACTCATGTCGACTCATTTTTTCTCACACTTTTTAACCTGAACAAGGCTTAGCTTATTTTTAATAGGTAGGGGAGACTGGGGAAAAAATCACAAAACGGATATTTTATTTTTTTACAAGCTACTCGAGCGCTTCAAAAATTTCTAATTAGCGCAGTTTTTTTTTTAGGAAATTTACCGCTCTACAACTTTGTGAAAGTAATTTTCCTCTATTTTGTAAGGAAATACGTTTATCGAGCCAATTTCTAAAAGGTAATTTTGTGACTATTCTAAAAAGTGCTGGGGCAAATAGTACCAGACATTGGGCATTATCATATTTTGATTCGCTTCATTACGGGTTTCCGTAAATTTGAAAAAAAATACCTAGAGGACATATTTTCATAGAAAATTTATTCATCTACACCTTTGTCAAACACCATTTTCTCTGCGAGAAAAGTGAGAAAACGAAAAATGCACTTTTCAAGCTATTTTAGAAAAAACACACAAAAGACTGCAAATCGTTTGACCAATGCAAACAACAAGCGGCGAGACATGATAATGACGTTTCTTTTCGCCGTGAGACATCAGAAATTGCTTCGCGTTATGTTACTTTTTGCTCTATACCTTTTGTTACTTTTTACCCCAAGCGGCCATTTTTAATAAAAGGATTTCTGGAGAAAAGCACTTTTGTGAAATTCTAAAATAGATAGCGGATTCGTATTCAAGAAATCCAAATCATTTAGGAAATATTCATTAGTACATAAATTTTGGAAAATAAGTGGTAATAATTGATATCTTCTGCAAGCAAAATATTTCAAAAATAGTGCTAAAAATTTCGATATTTTTTATTTTCTAAATTCCTTGTTCGAATTCTAAGACACTTACGACATTGAAGAAGGTCTATGGAGGCTATCTATAGAAAAAAAATTTGAGCCGTTATCTTTTTTGCCTTGGAAGATATTGAATTTAGAATTTTTTGATTTGTGACTTTTTGCCCCAGTCTCCCCTATTTTCTGATTTTATTATAAGATGTTTTTCTTTTCACAATAACAATCTATTAATCTGTAAGGAATTAATTCCTAAATATTTTTAAACATTGAATCTGTACTATTTCTAATACATTATTTATCTGAATGGATTAAATTCTATTCACAAATATAATAAAAATCTTAATAATATCAAACACAATCTTTCTGCATTCACAATTAGTGAATAAGTGGAAAGATAAGCATCTAATAAATTGTAAACTTCATGCTTCAGTTTCATAATCGATCCAGTAGTATTTGAATAGCTACAAAAAACAGATGGATGTTATGCAAAAAAATGTTTATGATATTATTATTCTGATATTAGAATACTCGAATACTGTTCGGAGATTTAGTCTTTTATAAACTTCACAGCTAATCTAGAACTCAGTCCAGTTCTAACTATGTCATCCAAAGGCCTTGACAGACCTGAGGATTAGCCGAGAGACGGCTTAGCGAAATTTTATTAGAAATAATGGTTAAACTACATTTTCATCATTTTCCACTAAATCGTCTCTCGGATTAAGTCGTTAGTGTGTCTATGGCATAACTATTGGTATGCAGTACTTAGTTTTCTTTTTATTTTTGCAGTATCCCTTGTAAATTAATACACAAATTCACTTTTTTTTTTAATTCAAAATACTTTTTTTTCTCAAATTTGCTATTTGCTATTTTCTCTCAGATTGGAATCTTCCAAACTGCTAATCCTTCCAAGAAATTCAGATTCTTTTACAGGGCTGAAGAATTAAAAGAATCATGTATCCTTCATTGCGAGTACAAAGTTTATGAGTTTATTAGCACTAGATATTATAGATTCATTACGAAGAATAAAAGAACGTCATTAATAAAAATTACTGAAACGATTATTGCCTATGATAAAACTATCGAGATTAAAAAAAATGTATATGAAGGAGTTTGGAAAACATAAATAAATTGTATTGGAAAACAACTAATAACCTTAGATAAACCTTTTTTTTTTGTTATTTTCTTAATGTCAATCTTAATCACAATCAAGATGTCAACCAGGAATCAAGATATTTGAAGACAAGTTTTATATGAATTGGGTTTTGCGCTTGAGAGAGCTCAAGCGTTTGAAATTCAAAGCTTGAAAGACTGAAAAAAAAGTTTTCATGTCTTATTTTACCAAATTGGATCAAATTAGGAGATATAAGATAAATATAACGTTTCGAATTTCGTAAATTTTATTTTATTGAAAATTCGTTTTTTTTTATTGAAGCCATACCCAAGTCGCATAAGTCAATATAATTTTCTTGTAAAATCTAACCATAGACTAATGGTCTCTGCACACTAGAGAAATTTATGTCCATATTGAAGACTTTTTCCTACACAAGCGTAGGGCATTTGCTTCAACATAGGCATAAATTTCTCTACTGTGAAGAGGCCATAAAACACCAAAAATGAATGGAAAAGCGTACCATTAACTCTCTTCTCAACGACATCGTGACGTAGATGTTGTATCTTATAATTACTTGGCACGTCAGTCATCATTGTACTCTGCCTAGAAAATAGAAGTCTTAAAGGCTTCGCACACACTTTGGTTTAAACACTTCATATATTTTTTTCGATTAAATCGGATGTATTTGGAGCGTCAAAAGGATTGTAGTACTCCACGAGAGCATCCCAAAAAACCATATTTTTTTTTAATTTTGATAATTAGAACCAAAGATATGGCTATTTGAAAATTTAATTTTTGACCCCTTCTAGCTCAGGTCAGGGAGTTCGGGGTACTTATTTTTTTAATTAAAAGCTCTTTGGTCCAGCTATAACATACTAAAATTTGAGATCGATCGATGATATAGGCGCTGTGTTATTGAGAAAATAAAATTAAAGATTGTTCCAAAATTGTGGAAGGAGGTCAGATGGAGGGTTGGATCTTACATCACCAGCTTCTAGCAACCTTTCGATATTTAACCTTTGCTGAAAACCTCTTGTCGATATCTCTTTCCGTTCTCTCTCCAGAAGCATATATACTCCGGTCGGGAAGGGTACAGGACAGGACGTCCACGAAAATCAATTTTTAGCGCATATGATATTCGTGATCTATGATTATCAAAACGTTTAAATTCAAAATTTGGGCTCGATTTTACATAGGTCGGATTTCACCTCGGACCACAAATGATGAGATTGTAAAGAATCTCAGCTAATAATCTCGCCGATCCAAAGTAATGAAGTAATCTATTCATTCATTCATTCATTCATTTTCAACCGCTTATCCCTATTGAAGTCGCGGGCCCATGACACCAAGGTTAACAGCCCACGCCTGTCGGTCCTCCGCCACTTCAGGAAGATGTTCGAGTTCGATCCCAAGGAAGATCCTGAATTTGATTCAGCCACCTTGTCCTAGGCCTGCCTCGAGGTCGAGGTCCCCTCACAATGGCTTGCATAGCTTTTCTGGGGAATCTTATGAAGTAATCTAATTATTTCATTTCATTTTGCTTCAGTTTTATATTGATTCAGCAATATTTGAATAGTTATAGAAAAAGATTGTAAAGAATCCCAGCTAACATATTAAATTATGCAATAAATCTGTAAGATATTATTATACACCATTTTCTGATTTTTTTTTCTTATAAAAACTGCACCAAGTAAATTAGAACTCAGTTTACTGCCAACTATGAAGAACTTAGTTGTTTATGTGATTTCTTTATTTTGCCTTGTAAGTATTATATATCAAAAAAATTTTGTTCAATTGCAATTTTTATTATGAATATTCTCATTTGCTTCAGATTGGAATCTGCCAAGCTGCTATTCCTTCTGTAAAATGCAGGCAGGATTTCGAGGCTAAAAAACTACCTGAAGAATGTATCCTTTACTGTGAGTACGAAGCTTACGGATTTACAAATTTGAAATATAACATCAAGCCGAAACACGTAAGATTAGTAAAATTTTGCTGAAATTAAAAATATTTTAAAAATCTATTTTTAAATTTCAGATCGATAAATTCCTGGCAGTTCTAACGAAATATAAAGTCGTGAACGGAGAAAATAGAAAGGAATTTGAGAAGGTTTTCAAAAAATGCGCAGATTTAGCTTTAGCAAAATATTCTACCCGAAATTGTGAAACAATTAACTACTACTATACATGCATTACGTATGCAACGGATGACGATTTGATAATTGATGGAAAATTCCAAAATGCCATTGACGCGTATGATAAGACTGTCAAAGCATAAATTGTGAATGATGTTTACTTAAAACTACAGAAACGTATATTAAAGTGCATGAAAAAACTTGAAACTTGTTATTTTAGTTGGTAATTCAGGGAAAAGTCTCAGCCAGCTGAAGGCTTGCCGGATTTCGAGAGGAAGTGCAAATCACCGCCCGATAAAGAGATAAAATTGAAGGAACACTTAGAGACTTGAGCAAAGAAAGTAAATAAAATAAAAGATGAGAAAATTCGTAATAATTGTAGGACAATCACCAGATATTATAGAAGCATTGTTAGAGATACAACACTTATTGCATTTGACAAAATATGCAAATGCTATTATTGCTCATGATAAAACGTTTGATATAAAAATGATGTACAAAATTGTTGGGAACACCTAACTATATCTGAAGAATAAATAAAGTCTAAATCAAGAAATTTATAGTTTACTTTATCACAAGAGCTCTTATCCCTTAAAATTCCACTCAAAAATCCTACATAAACGATCAGAAGTGACTCAATAGATCTTAATTTTACGAGCTTTGACAAATTTTATAAATGAAAAATCAAAAAAAAAACTCTTACCCTCTTATCGCGTTCGAAATTTGCTAAAATGTGTATAGGGTAATGTGGTACAAGTTGGACAATAAATGGTACAATTTGGACAGGGCTTTTTTTCTTGATAAATTTAGTACTTCGTTTTTATTTGTATATTTTTAATGATTTAGTTTTATAATTGGGTACCTTGCGCTTAAAAACAAATTTTGTACTGTATTTATCAAGAAAAAAACCATGTCCAACTTGTACCGGCGAATTGTCCAACTTACTATGTCCAACTTATATTACTTTACCCTAGTCTAGCCAGTATCTAATTAATTACATTACGAATAAGCATATGAATGACTAGTCTTTCCCGGCCGAAAGTCTTAGAAATATCGATTTGCAGTTATGCTAACTATTAGGTGAAAATTGCAACGTGATACACCTCCAACGCCCCCCCCCACATTTCCTTCCGCCATTTTGAAAACTCTCCGTTTTTCTTTTATCAATGGATACGCTCCTATGGCATCGATCGGGTTCAAATTTTTGTATGATGTAGCTGTGTATTATATGTATCTTCCTATCAAACAATATGAGATGGAAAAGCGTTCCAGGCACGGCGAAGTGCTCAAACTCATGACTTTGATGCTGTAACTCAAAAGAAAATTTGAATTATTTACCGTTTATCGGTTCATAACCGATTTGAACTTATTTAGGAATCATTCAAAAGATCGACCAAAGTAGCTGAACAGTTATAGAATTGATTATTTTTGAATATTATTGAATTAAAATAGAGTGATAGGGGTGATAGGAGTAATAGAATTGAACCTGTTCAGACTTCTCAGAAACTCCAAGACCTCTCTAGAACCTTTTAAAAATCGCGTTATTGGAATTGGTATTTCCGTATATGGCCGAAATGTCCGTATATGGAACCTTTAAAAAATATATTAAAAACAAATTTAAAAAAAAATAGAAGGCGTAAGAAATCACACCTAAAATCGAAAGATGTATTTTTCGATTCCAAAAAAACATGGTTTTGAATATGTGGGGGGAAATGATGGGCATAGATTGTAATACTCCGATTTTCTCAGTCCTCAAATTGGTCTGTCTTTCATTAGGAAAGTGTTTTGAAGATCCCTGATTTTGAAAACGATAATCCTGCATTTTCGGGTCCTGCCGACCGTCCGTACGTAGTATACAATATCCCCAGTTTGAGTAGAGGTATATTCATATATTTTTTTTACGTATCTATTAGCACGTTTGACAATTTATAAGCTATTAGTTTCTTGAAAATCCGATTATAAACCGGTTTTTATGGTTTTCCTCGAGATCTGCTTATACAATTTGAACCATTTTATGTTCATGTTGTGGTGCTACTTGAATAAACCAATTAAAATAAACTTGTAGATTGCTCCATAACTTCTCGGGATATTTAAAGTTAGAATGCGATTTTAAGAAATTGTGTTCATCGCGGCAGGTTTAAAAAAACGGGAAAAGCGGCGTGGGACATGGTTTTGCGTTTACTCTCTTTCTGTCTTTCTCTCTGCTCAGACACTTTTATGCATTTTTCATTGAATTTTCCACATTTTCAAGTGATATTTCGCACATCTCGAACCTAAGGGAGGCTCTAGTAATGTTTGAGGCATCTATTCTCATAGTTTCCGTGAAAATTGTCTTTAAAGTTTTTCAGATACTTTTATGCATATCTCTTCTAATTTCCCGCATTAATAACGATAACGATGTTACATAGAGTTTAAGTATTTATTAAACAAAATTTACAATGGAGGAATTGCACCTTTAGGTCCCCTTTAGGTCACCAGGAATTTTTCTGGCGTTAAAGGTGTTCGGATTTCATCCAGTGAGCTTCACTGCACTTGCTTCCACGGGCATGGGACTGACAACCTAATCCCGTATAAGAAAAAAAAATAATAATGCATGTCTAGAAATCCCCTTGCGGGAAGGCCTAGTTCCTTCATGGAATGTTGTGCCAGCATTATTACTATTATTATTATTATAATCGCACCTATATAAGCTCATCTAAGCTTATTACTGGGCTTGTTGACATTATGTTATTGCGCTAACTCTGTTTCAGTTTTTCTGAATTTTACAATATTTAAATAGCTAGAAAACAGCTGAAATAATATTACAAAATGAATCAGTATCACGTTCGCAATTTTTCTTCAGATTTGTTCTTATAAAAGCTGAAACAGCGGAAAATAATTCACTTTAAATCTAATCATGAAATACTTCGTTGTTGCTTTGATTTCTGCAGTATTCTTTGTAAGTATTGATGTTTTTTTTTTAATTTTTATTTTTAAAATTTATTTATTACTTATCTATTTATTTATTACTATTTCTCGAATTGGCTCTAGATTGGAATCTGCCAAGCTCTCAATCCTTCTAGGAAATGTAGGTTAGACTACAAAGATAAGGTCATATCTGAATCATGCATCCTTCACTGTGAGTACAAAGCTTACGGATTTGCCAATGATAAATACGACATCAAGAGGAAACAAGTAAAACCAACAAAATTTTACAGTAAATACATATGTAATATGGTAATACTGATTTCTCTGTTAATTCCAGATCGACCAATTCGTTGATGTTCTAATTAATGGAAAAGCCGTGGCCAGTGATAAGAGGCAAAAATTGGAGAATCTTTTAAGAGGATGCGCAAACAAAGCAAGAGACAAGAATCCCAAACTTGGATGCCATACAAGTATTGACTATTACAGATGCATTGTTGCTGATCAAAAATTGATCAACTACAGCAAATTTGTAGGTGCTATTATTGCCCATGATAAAAAAATCAATTTAAATTAATATACTAAATGTACAAAAAATCTAATTGCTTCTGAAAATCTATCAATAAAATGAATAGAAAAACTTAAAACTTGAAATTTTTATCTCTATCTGGAAATTTGATCCTAAGTTATTGAAAGAATGAATTAACTAAAAGTTCATTCCCGACAGCAAATTTGATATTAATGGCTCTCATAAAAAAAATGTTCAAAATCGTCTGTGTAGTTTGTGATTAATATAATATGCTAGAGGTTAAGTTAGTTTTAGTTTTTTAAATGCTTAAACTTCATCAAGAAAGCGATTTATTAAATATTATGTATAATCTGTCGATTTTTTCACCTTCCAAAATTTCCACTTTCCATCTTCCGAGGATCACTTTTCTGAACATATCTTTGCGTTTCAGATGATTTCAAGGAACGTCACGCTTTGCCCGTATTATCGGTTAAGTCGTTCCCAGGGTTACAGGTCAAATGGTTGAAGATAGCGACTTCACTTCGCGTTGATCTGGCATTTAGTGATGGATTTTTTTGAAAAACCATAATCCATAAACTGTCACATAGTATTTTTATTATTTGTTGCGGACCTTTTTTCAGAAATGCCGCTAAATTTAAATTTTGCGGGATTTTTGGGACACTCTAATAATAAATCGGTTGAAATCGGTTGGGAACCGGTAAACTTAAAAACAAATAGCTCTGTGTACAAAACATTGCCTCTTGAATATTGTGCTTGTCTCCATGAATTGTACTATTAAAAAGATATTTATAAAACATAGAGATAGATAAATGATGCTAACCTACAATTTTGAGGTCTAAATAAGATGTTCAAGTTCGTAAATCTAGGGCGCTTTGTCACCCCTATAATACAAGTGATTCAGTGATAAATACTATCTCTTACTTTCTATATACTATAAAGTGGGGCGAAGGCTATCCTAAATTACGTAACTCTCTACCAGCTAACACGTGAATTTATTGACATTGTGTTGTTGGGTAAACTCGATTTCAGTTTTTTCCTGATCCAACAGTATTTAAATAGTTAGATAGAAAACAGATGAAATAATATTACACAATAATTCATTAGATTTTCTCTTATAAAATTTAAAACAGCAGAAAATAATTCAGTTTAACACTAACCATGAAGTATTTTGTTGTTGCTCTGATTTCTGTGGTGTTCTTTGTAAGTACTGACGTTTTTATTTATCAGTTTTAAAATTATAAGTAAATATTTTTCAATTTTTCTGCAGATTGGAATCTCACAAGGTGCTACTCCTGCTCTTAAATGCAGGGAGGAAAGCAAAACTAAGGGTTTGAAAGAATCATGCACTCTTCATTGCCAATACAAGGCTTACGGATTTGTCAACGATAAATACGAAATCAAAAGGAAACACGTGAGATTACCGAAATTTTACTGAAAATGATGATTTTGATTTCTTTTTTAATTCCAGAGGAACAAATTGGCTGAATTTTTAATAAATGGGAATGCCGTGGATAGTGATAATAGGAACAAATTGGATAATCTTTTGAAAAAATGTGTTAAAGAAGCACTAGAGAAATATGAAGATGAAGATCCTAGTTGCTACATAACTTTTTACTATTACATATGTATTAATAAAGATCGCGAAATTATTGACCATAGCAACTTTATACTGGCTATTACTGCTCTCGATAAGACATTCGATATATAAATTTATGTGTAAAAAAGAAAATTTTAATTCATTTGAAAATGCTTCAATAAAATAAAGCTTAAAGCTTAACTTACTTGAATTTGAAAGAATTCTGAGTGTATTCCCTAGGTTTGTTATTGATTCGCAGTGTACTTTTTGGATGGTCAAATATTCTGGAGAATTAGGATTCCCCGTAAGTTATAAACTGCAACCGACAGGTATTCAATTCATCGTTAGGTCCCTCAGATTTCTCGTAAGTTCACCATCGGGTTCTTAAAAAACTATTTTAAGTCTCTATCAATGCGGGTTTACTTTATAACCTTTATGCAAAAAGTTAAACACTGAATGAAATAAGTGTGAACACAAACTAAAAAATCTTCTACTGATCTGCAAGTTTTGACGGATTTAAATCATTTTATGACTTTAGATCTTTCAGTAACCATCCCTCCTCACGTCGTTTCTCGAACGCATCTTGAGTTTTCTAGTGTTTCTAGTAGACTGAACTGTCTTTTAGAGTAATTATTACTTCTAGAAACAATAATAATGGATTTATTATGATTTATAGTTTAAATTATGATTATTAAAAATTTCTCTAAACATCTTATTATATTGAATTATATTAAAAATCTCTTGGTTTTATATCTAATTTCATGATTTATCATATTCCATTAGGTAGGGGAGATCGAAAAATTCAAAATTCAATATCTTCCAAGCTAAAAAAGATAGCGGCTCAATTTTTATTCTATAGATAGCCTCCATAGACCTTCTTCAATGTCGTAGTTTCTTGGAATTCGAACAAGAAATTTGGAAAATAAAAAATATCGAAATTTTTAGCAGTATTTTTCAAATTTTGTGCTTGGAGAAGATATCAATCTTTACCTACTTGTTTTCCAAAATTTATGTACTAATGAATATTTCCTAAATGATTTGGATTCTTTGAATACGAATTCGCTATCTATTTTAGAATTTTACAAAGATTCTTTTCTCCAGAAATCCTTTTATTAAAAATGACCACTTGGGGTAAAAAGTAACAAAAGATATGGAACAAAAAGTAACAAAACCAAAGGAATTTCTGATGTCTCACGGCGAAAAGAAATATCATTGCCATATCTCGCCGCTTGTTGTTTTCATTGGTCAAACGATTTGCAGTCTTTCGTGCGTTTTTTTAAAAAAAATAGCTTGAAAAGCGCTTTTTTCGTTCAGATAAAGAAAACTGTGTTTTACAAAGGTGTAGATAAATAATTTTTCATATTTACGAAAGCCCGTAACAAAGCGAATCAACATGATAATACCCCATGCATGGTATTGCCCCAGCATTTTTGAGAATGGTCACAAAATTACCTTTTCGAAACCGGCACGATAAACGCATTTCCTTACAAACTAGAGGAAAATGACTTTCACAAAGTTGTAGAGCGGTAAATTTCCTATAAAACTGCGCTAAATAGAAATTTTTGGGGCGCACGAGTAGCTTGTAAAAAAATATCTGTTTTGTGACTTTTGCCCCAGTCTCCCCTACTCCTTCGGAAAATATTTAATTGGGACTTTCACCGACTTGATTATTCTAGTGCTAAATAGATTTATTAATACATATTGAATATTTTCCAAAAGACAGAAATTCATAAACATTAAATATTCTTTTTAAACCATACTGGTGTATAAAGCCAAATTCAGCATAATAATCAAATTATATAGGCAATGATGAATCAGTACATATTATGAGAAAAAAATTAAAAAGATGATATCCCTAAATAGCATTTTACATAATATTCTAAAAACCTAATAAGGTCACCCTCTTTACATTATTTTTGGAGGAATTTCTCATTTTATGAAAGATTTCGGCACAAAGAGGTAAAATGAGGACCAAAAAATTGCACCTGGCCCAGCTTTTTTCACTAATTACCTCATTGCTCATCATTATTATCTTCAATGCTTGAACCTAGGCTCAACATTGAAATTCAGACTTTCTTGGTGGAAAATCTTCGAGAAAAAATCCCCCTGTTTATAATTAATTAGGAATGTTTTGAGTTCATTTTAAACCCCTTTTACAACAGATATCACAAAAATAGGCATAAATAATTTTCCAGTGAGACCTTTGTTGCTAAAAAAAATCATTAAATTGTAATGGTATCAACTTTTGAGAACTCATGTGATATAAATTCAGTTGCAAAAAGTTCTTGCGAAGTCCTTTGACACTCTGAATTCTTTAGAAATGTACAAAAAGTTTTAAAGGTAAAAAGGAGTTTCTTACTTGGATTATTGTCTTCAAATTGACATTGTGAACCTCTGACGGTGACGTTTTTGCTTCTCCATGTGAACTCCTGGATGTAGGGACAATGATCTGCTAGTGACACGGAACCCCCATAGAATTTCTCCTCGCCAGTAGCAACATGAGCGATACTGTCAAAATTCTGCAGACAATTCACAATTAAATTTTGTACCATTCATATTTGATTGTCATCAAAGGGGAAAATATCTAATATTCATTTGTTATTAATTTTAAATTATTTTTGATATTAGAAATAATTGGGAGCATTTGCAATTACAAAGGCATTTTAAATTCTATAATATATAAAGATTAAAAAATTCTAAATACAAATTGGTATATTAATTAGGTAAGTTCGCGGAATTTGATTTTTTCAGAAGTATATCTCAACTGAAAGTACACTTATATAACACTCAATTCACACAAAAATATCGTTAATAAAGGATCGAAACTTAAGATTTTCACTCGGATTTTCTGACTAAATTCTCTTACAAAGTTAAGAAATTTTATAAAATTCCACGTCAATAAGATGTTAAAGAGCTAGGATGGAGTAACCACATATCGCCACTTTTAGGAAAATGTGAAATTAATTTTTTATAGCCTTTGAACCCTTATTTATAAAGTAATTCAAATTTAACACAAAGTTACTTAAATGCATTGTCTCTAGATTTATCAAACCAATAGTCCTCTAATTAAACTCTGAACAACTTTAAAAAAAATCAGTGATAACCACTTCGTTGCCACTTTTTACCACTTTTCGCCAAGTTTGTAACTACTTCTCGCCACTCACTTGAAAAGGTTCTAACTCGATTATTTTGGGTAATATTTATGCAAAGAACACATTAATTATTTCTTTTTCCTCATAATTACCTTATTATTACTCACTTTAAATTATTTTTCTTCGATTTTATTTGAGAAATCAAATTATTAGACTATTGCAGAAAGTAAACGATTCAGATTTTACAATCCGTTTAATGTAATAATTTAAAATTTTTGCAAGTTGTCCATAAGTGTAGACTCCACCCTAATTCAATTGAATTTCATATAACAATTAGTTATCGGTTCAAACCTATTGGAACCGGTTTATACTTCTCAAAAGAAGAACCAAACAGCTTTCCAAACAGCCCAAACATGAGCCCATTGGGTTGAGAAATATGCTTTCCGGAGCCTTTATAGCTGAGATTCTTAATAGTATCTTAACTAATCCTAACAAAATGTCATGTTCTCCGATAGGGCCCAAACTTGCCACACACGAGGTGTATGAATACTACTGAGAAGTAACTCTCTCGTTAAGCAAATACAGCTCAATAGGCTCATCTGGTTTGGAAAGATTAGGACAACCCAGCCTGGAAAGTCTTTAGGGGCGGATTCTACATCTTCGAGGAAAGCAGGACTGATGGCGCGGACCAGGACGCCAGCTCATTAAGGGTGCGGAATTACAGAATAGTGGCGCTTGACATTATCGAGTGGCGACGGGTCCTGAGTCAGGTCAAGACCAGCACTAGGTTGTAGCGCCGGTTAAGTAAGTCTTTAAAAGTAGTTCTTGGTTAAAATACTGAACGCCAAAATTCCGAAAATCCAAATTCCGAATAACCAAAAACCCGAATAAGCAAAATCCCGAAAGGCCAAAATCCCGAACGCTAAAATATTGGCTACTTCAACGATTGCATTCGGATTTTTTTTGTTTTGGGAAATTATTAAACGCATTATCCTCTTTATAATTTCATCCATTCGGGACTAGACCATTAGGGATTTTGGATTTCAGGATTTTGGCTTTTCAGGATTTTGGTTATTTGGGATTTTGGTTATTTGGGATTTTGGTTTCTTGCAATTCCGAACCATTCGAGATTTTGGGTTTTCGGAATTTGGACCAATTCACCTTTTTCATTTTTTTTTCGAATTTTGTCTTTCAGGATTTTTATTTTTCGGGATGCTAACTTTTGGGATTATCCCTTTCTTAATTAGTCCTAATTAATAGAAGACTTAAACGCGAACTTAGTGTTTATGTTGTTGAAGTTTTCTAAGTCTACATATATTTTTATTAGAATTAGTTTAAAAGTGAGGCATTTATTCTACAATTTGACATTTTTATGAGTCAAGAATTTAATTCTTCAAAACTTTATATTAATGCAGTAACACTGTATTTGAAACCGGTCTTCGGTAATTAAATTTATTCGAAGAATTTTGAAATTTGTCGATTTGAAGTTTTTTATGTTTTTAACTAAATAGCAAAATAAAGCCTATGGAGGAAGCTGTACGTTGAATTCTGTTTGAAAGTTTCCTGCATGAATTTCTTTTAGGTTAGGTGAAACATAACCTCAAATTCAGAACTTACTACAGTAGAATCTCGCTATAGTCCACAATTTATCGACCGTTGATTTCAAAACACTGATTTTATGTTAGGTTATGTTTTTTGTACGCAAGAAGCATAATTATTTTAATATTTTTGGCAAACTTTATTGAATAGTTGTGATAATTGTGATCCATAATGAAGAGAGCGAACACAAGTACCACAATCGCAAAGAAAGTGGAAGCCGTCTAGCAATTTCAATACTTAAAGTCGTTGATAATTTTAAAAAATTACATGGACTATAGTGCGACCCAAGTGTCAAATCTGAAACCAAATATGGACTATAACAAGACTCTACTGTACAGTAGACTCTCGCTCAATCGGCTCTTTTTCAATCGAGCGAAAAATTTTGTGGACAATTTTCACGTTTAATTATGAAGCTAATTTGCTCATATTTACTGTAGTTCATCCTATTTTATCGTAATTCTTTATAATTGAGCGGTTTTTGTGGAATTTACAAAGGCTTTGACGCCCAAATCTATCGATTAACCGGATGACATTTTGCCCCATATTCCCGATTGAGAGAGAGTCTACTGTAAATAAGTACTAAACTTACTGAATGAGATATTCAAATCGAACATACAAAATATAATGTATGATTCTCTAAATTCTAGATTGGAATTCAGTTGTCAATTACAGGCTATTATTATAGCTCTTGAAAAAACTCTTGATATTTTGATATGAAATAAAATTGATATTTCAAGGAATTTAATTTTTCCAGAGACTTCTATTCCTTTGCAATTTATTAGATATTCCCCCTTTATTAGTCTTCTATTTTGTCTAAATAAAACTGCACCTTCTATCAATATCTCATTTAAATGGACAATTACTCACCTGATATTCTATGGGCAATGGATAGTCGTGTCGAATTAAATTACACAAGGCCACTGAATTTCTATCGTCGGTACATTCCGTCTGAAGTGGATCTCTTTTGACTTTTGAACAGAATGGATGAATCGTGCGACCTCTGAAAGGAATCCATCAATTTTTCGTTATTACTCCGCGTAAGACATTATGAACAATATGCTTTTCAGCTTTCAAGGTGACACATAGCATTTTGCATATAATAAAATTTTTGTGGTTATAAATACCATGAAAAAAAAAACAATAAGGAAAGCCTACGTCAAAGTTGAAAAAGTAAATCAAACTTAACCACAATAATGCATTTGAAAATTAACTTATCTACTCATCGCCAGTTACCATAAGGTTTCATGTAGGAAATTATTAAAAAAAAAGGTAAAATTTTTATGCTTGCAAAAAATGGTAGTCAAAATTTATTAATAAATTGTACAATAAAAATGTAAAGTGAAATTAAAACACTCGTAATGTTGCTCTAGAATGATTTATATTGGGTTTTAATGTGAAATTAACATTGAAATTTATAATGGTGATAAATAGTCTTGAGAGTCTACATAGAAAATCTCTTCATTTAAAGTAATTTTTATGTTGCATCTAATTAAGAGCGTTTCTCACTACAATATGAATGCTTGAGAGGTTCTGAAGTTGTATTCTGACAAAATACCCAATGTTTAGAAAGTAAAGCAATGTTCATTTACATCACTTGGAGCACGAATGAGAAGTATACATCATCTGACAAGGGGTATATAAATCAATTCTGAAAGCCCTGACTAAAGTTGTGCAATAAAAGACTTCTCTTGGCAATAAAAGCGACAATTTTAAGGGATATTTTGCAACAACTTGGCTCATTGACATCAAATTGAGCATCGACACTTTATCCAATTTTCCAAATAGATTGTGTCACTGATTGAGATCTTCGTGAGAATTTCAATCCTCAAAGACATGAACGTAGAATGAATATTGAAGTCACGATACGATTGGAATTTCCGCACTTGTTCACGCGTTGTAAAAGTTGACAAATGAAATTGGGAAAAAGTTGTAACAAGTGAATTCTTTTAAGAAAATACCCCTAAAAGCATTGGCAAATAGAAGAAGTGCCAAAGTTCCTCGATACAGGGGTTTAAGACAAAAGGAATAACGCTTGAAGGATGAATTGCGCACTTGTTCGAAATCAAAATTTGTCCAAGACGTTATAAAATTATTACAGTACTTAGTAACCAGAAGCTAAACCTTATCCATTTCGATGCTGGATTTTGGTTTCTTATTTTTAATACCGTTTCGTATTAACAAAACTATTCCGAATACAATCGAAAAGTGTTCCGGAATGTGCGAGTTATGGACCATATCAACCATATGAATTTTTCTTTGCGTGAATAAAAATTACGAAATTTAATTAAAAAAAAAGAGGAAACATCAGGAAGATTCTTATAAAGATACGACTCAAAATATTTCATGTCTTTTAAAATAATCGATAACAGAAAAAGATGAGAATAGACACATACCAGACAGCCATAAAAAGTACCATAATAAACCTAATTTGCAATTATTACCATAAATTTATTATACTTTTCATTTTTAATGCCCGCTTCTTCCTGTAATTTTTCTACAATTATTACATTTTTAGTCACTTATCGACATGTTATTAAATATTTAATTCCAGTAAGTATTTCAGTTTCATCGCGTTCTTTGATTGGCTAAAGTTTAAAAGCAAAATGAAAGCATTTGACGACTACGCTAATTGGAGAACATTATAGAAAAAATATAGGGTAAGTGCTCATAATTTTGGACAGTTTCTAAATTTGGACACTTTGAGGGTAAAATTGGACACTAAAAATAAATTGATTAAAATGATGGATTTTTATTCCAATATTTGATGAAAAATGAATTCTATCTAAATATTTGTTCTTTTTGGAAGATTTTGACACTAAATACGTTAAATTTTGAATATGATTTGAGTTGAAATTGCTTTGTTGAAAATTCAATGTGAGCAATTGCTTACGAGAAATATGACAGAACTACCTTGTTTACATTAGTCTTATTTAGCTGTGGTGAAGTACTAACAATGTTTCTTCGCTTTTTTGAGTGATATTATTGAATATTCATTGAAAATTGTGTTGATTCACGTTACTGATGATTTGTACATTTGACCTGAAGTGAGATTTGCCTTGTGAATTATATTTTTCGTGTGAAAAATGGGAAATTTTTTAAGACATTCACCAGTGAGGTGATGATTCTTATTTTGGACAGGTGTTTTTCTCACGAAATTTCGTGAAGTTTTAGCTTTTGTGATGACTAGGTTGGACAAATGCCTGGAGAAACAAAGGAGCATCATCTCTACGAAAGAGATGTAGCGAGAAATGCCTTGAAAGGCTCCCGGAAAGGTCAGGGAATGAGCGAATCTGCACGTACTTGGAGTACCGAAGTCAACTCACTTTAATGAATGATATGGAAAGTTTCCGGGCTTCTGTGACATTCTACGTTTCCCTTACATGAACAGGAAGAGGACTTGGTAAGATTGGTTCATTAAATGAAGAACAATGGGCAGCCTGTTGAGGCGGATTAGCTGTCCAAATTTACAGCCAAGTTGGCCAAATTAATGACCAAGTTGTCCAAAATAAGAGTCAAATTCACCTCTGCATATCAATTCATTTTTAAACGTATTAAAACTAATTTTAATAAAAATAAGACGATAAATAGCTTGCTAAGTTTCTAAACAACCCTTCTGAAAAGAGAGTAACAAGAAATGTCAATTAGTATAGAAAATATCGCACTTCAAACTTAGAACTTCGATGCTTATAAGCAGACTGTCCAAAATTATAAGCACTTCCCCTATAATATTCGAAATCGAGGTGCTATTATTCGTCTGTCCGGTAGAGTGTAAGTGATAAAAACTATGAAAAACTCTCGACTGTTTCATTCAAAAGTAATTTCTACGGTAAAAGAAATTAAAGCCAAGAAGCACATGAAGCTCTTTCTCACAAAACATTTCGATTCAAACATTCAAAAATTTCTACAGTGAGACTTAAAAAAAAAACACTCGAATACAATGTAAAGTGCACGATTAAAGGTTGATTTCATGCAAATTGCTCTGACAACATACCGAAATGCTTCACTGGCTCCCGACGAAAGTGATTCACTGCGAAAAATGGCCAGAGGAAAAAGAGATTTCATATTTCATGTTAGTTCAAAAATTGTGTTTTCTTTTAATCACCAACGAGAGCAAAAAAAAACCATAACATATTTTTTGAAACTAACTATCTCGAGTGAGAGAGCGAAAGAGTTAGGTGACACACCCTTCACCTTGATGCAGAAAATTTTCCCATTAAATTATGTATATTTCTAGTAGGTTTAAATTGAGTATAAATTTAACACGAAGGTTACTTACTTTGCGTGATTCATCGCAATCCAATCTTTGCAGCTTCGCATGGCAAAATTGCACCCCAAGTTCTTACCCCACGTCAATGGAGATGCCATGCTGTAATTGGCTTTGTACCATCCGGAATCCTCCATGAGGGCCAAAGTGATTCTCGAGAAGACCGGAGATTGGGTGTGAGTGCCCGTCATTGCCTCATTCTGCAAAATTACCAGAGGTTTTCGGACACATTAAGCATACAAAGAGGAAAATGCCTCATTTGTCTTCGGTCTATCTTAGCATTTTCATCAAGTGACAGAGTTGAGAGTTCATAGATGCAAAATTAATGGCTGATGATTTAGTTAGAAGGTTGCATTTCTCAATAAATTTTGTTATTTAATATTTTGAAATTTTTCAGAGGTGAAAATGCGATTTAGTGACCTTCTTGGTGATAGATATTTTTTTTATAATTTTACGTCAAGGGATTTAGCAATAATTTGTATTTTTTAAATATAAAAAAAATATAATATCAATCTAACGTCAACTTTCAATAAAACTTTTGTAAAATAATTTTATCAAGCGTTCAGTGGGAAAAATAATAATAAGGAGAACCGACGTATGTTCAATTTTTGAACGATAATCCGGTCCGGTGTTCGTCGGGTGGGAGCGCACTAGCCTAGAATAAAACAAGCTTTTTCTTCTCAAAAAAAAAAAAAAAAGAAGAAGAAAAGGCTTTTATTCTGGGTTAGTCCGCTCCCACCCGACGAACACCGGATTATCTTTCAAAAAGAGGAAAAATAATACTTCTCTTTTTTCGAAAAAAGTCGTAGTTGCACACCATCGACAACCAGTGTGATCCTAGGTCGTCCTAGTAATGTACAAGGATAAAAATTTCAGCTTTGAATTTTACGGCCGGTTTCCACCTGACGGTAAGCTAGTTACCACATCTGAATAGCATTGGGGTTTCCCATTGACAAGCAAAGTGCTCGCTTTTCCGCACACTTGTGACGACCTATAACCATCGTCACATATCCTCATCTGCCTAAATTTAAGAAATATAGTTCAGATCGCCAAGACGATACCCCTTTTTCCGTCAGACTCTATACGAAAATTTTTGAATTGAGTCCAAGGTTCACTACGTGATGGTGGAAATAGGGAATGGAATAGAATTGACTGATGCTCAGTTAAACCCTTGAAGCGTTGTGATTTCTAGTAAAGCGTGTGCATGAAACAATTTCTCTAACGCTTGACATAAAGTTAGTCGTAATAGACTTTGGGTTTTTTTTGTCGGCATCGTTTCAAGAGAATTTAATTAGCTTTCTTTTTGTGAAATTCTTATTAAAACCTATTGATTTTTGACTGAGTAATTATAAAAAATGAAAACCATGCAAAGTCTAAAAGTTGACAATAATCTCAAAAATTCAAATGTGAGTTATGCTTAAATAGAGAAATTGACCCGGAAGTATTCCACTACACTGTCCAGAAGATTATAATTCCGTTCAAGGAATTCAAGACTGTTGTTAAGAAGCAATGAGGAAGTGACCAAAAGCCTGGAATTCAGGACAAAGGGATGGAAAAGAAACTGCTTGAGTTTTTCGAGAAACAAGGCAATCTTTCCATGCGTGATGTTGGCAAAAGATGGGAATACGTTGAAGCTTGGTCCATAAAATCAAGAAGAGGAATGGTTTGATAACCTATAAAGCTCAGGTTGCTCTCCATCGGACCGACAGACACCGTCAAAATGCTAAAACAAGATCGCGGAAACTCAACGCTCATCTTTTGAAAGGATTTCAAAGCTATGGGAAAGATGTTTAACCCATCTTGTACTCCGGAAGATGGAGAAATATTGGAGAACTTTGACGAAAAATCTCAGGAAGATCAGTCAAACAGCCGAAAACTTGCCGCATTTCGAGAGGAAGTGAAAGAAAACTATCCGACACCGTGGAAATCGGTTTGTCTACTACTTAATAAAGGGAATTAAGAAGAAGGTGCGAAAATCCGGCGAGATGCCATTGGACTAAGGAAATCAAAATCCCAGAAAAATCCTAAAAAAAATTATCTTTCCGAAAATATTTTTGTTTTTTTATATATATATATATGCTGTGGTTAATGTTTGAGAGCCGTATTTTGGATTCAAGGGAGAAATTTCAGGGAAAATTAAAACACGGATTGACCTTTGAGCTTTTCTCTCCTTTACTTTCCCTACGACGTTTCGGAGGCTTATTTCCTCCTTCCTGAAGTCTACAAAGAAATTTCAACGTGCACAGGCTAATTGTTTTATTATTCCTAAAAATAAAAATACTAAATGCGATTATTATGAGAGTTGAAGAGTCTTATAAGAGAAAAAATACTCCTGGGGCCAAGATTTTGGAAAGATCGAACTGTGTGACCCACCCCACAGCTTCTTCTTCACACTCTGTCATCAGGCGATCATCGAGGTATGTTGATCGATTCAACATGAACTATTGAATCAATAACTCAATTGGAATTTAAGATTGAATATAAAACTTTTGTTCTAACTGTTATAATTTTGAAGTAGATACCACTCAGGACAATACTTGGCATTGTAGAGAGGTGCATAAGCATCAAAATTATTTGAGGAAAATTGTAGTCATATTTATGTGACTTACATTATAAGAGAGTTTTCTTTTATTTCTAGTTCAAAAGACATTAAATATTTTTCAAAGCCTTCGACCCTCAGTATAGGCCATCATTAGTAGGTTCAAAATATTGTTTTTTTCGATATTTTTAGTGTTTTTTCTTTAGATAATTTTACATTATCTCTTATTTACTTAATTAAAATCTTTCAAGTGAACGTAAAAACTTTCATCCTGATAACGTTACACCTAGCTCATAGAAAAGATTCTTCTGAAAATTGTGGAAATTTCAAAATTTCTGACAAAACCAGAAGAATAATTCTCCCATTATGGCAGCTTTTTGTACAACTTCGTCAGATAAAACTTTGAGAAGTCCTTCGCATAGTAATTTTCCCAGAGAGAGGTTTAACTAGAGTAATCTTTGGCATATGTAGGTGACTTGGCTATACCATTTAAACTATTTATAAAAATTAAAAATTCATAAAGGAATAATTGCAAAAAGAAAATCGATATTTCTTTTCGTTCAGGCTATAGGTATGCTACAAATTGAACATACATACATACATTTATTTTAATTGCATTGGCAAAAAGTATCAGTAAAAAAATAATAAAATATATCTAATATTTTTTGTCAGATAAAAACCTGAATATTTAAACAATTCACGTTTTTGTCATTATCTAGAAAGTGTAATTGAAGGTCATTTCAACTCTGGTCATTGACAAGTTAATTAGGCATAAAGCACCTACCTCGAATATCCTTTTCTCCCAGTGAGTTAGGGCAGTTCCTTCACCTCCCTGATCCTCCAACTCAGCCCCCTCCAGAACACTGCAGTTGAAATGCTTCCTGGCTTCCTCCACAACCCTCGGCGTCACCATCATGTCAATGGCACGACGAATATGCCCTCCTCGGATAACCCAGTGATCCCTGACGATGCGCTTGATGGTTGCATTGCTCCACTGATGAATCTGTAGATTTTCATTAAGATAGGGCTTCCCCGTGTCTGGCTTCCTCGGTGTCCTGGGATTGCCCTTTTCGTCCCTGAAGAAGGCATAGAGGCTGACAGAGAAGCCCAGTGCATGGAGAATTTCATGCTTGACCGTGGACAGGAGTGTTTGAAGCTCATGGGGCTTTGTACTGATGCTCAGCGGGCAGAGATTTGCATGACCGGCAATTGGTCTGTCGAGTGCAGCTTCTTGCTGACAATGAGCCGCATAAGCCACAGTAAGTCCCTTGTGACATCGTTCAGTTTGCCGTGCAGACACGTAAAAGATAAAATCCGTGTTTGCAATGCCTGGGCCAGCTTCTGAACCAGTAGCCTCACGGCAATCCTGACCTGTCGCATTGCACGTCCGACAGACATCTAAATGCTTCTCCGGCACAACCACTTCACCGCACATTGTTACCGCCTTGCAAGAGTCAATGCAATATGTCAGGGAATTCTTTACAAATACCTGACTACTCTCGCATTTCCTGCAAAATGTCCAGGGATTTGAATTTTACATTTGAGGAGCAATTGTTAGGGCTTTCTCATACTTTTGCTCCAAGCACGAGCTGTAATTTCTGAGGAAATCTCAAGCTTTGCCCGAGTTGGACAAATCTCCTCAAGATGGTACCTTAAGTTACCAATGAATCAGAATAATGTGAGTAATAAGAAATGGTATCTAAGGGAGAGAAATTCTTGAAGATGAAAGTACGACTCTCATGAAATGATAAAATACCTTCATCAAACAATCCTTTTTCGACTCAATAGAGTTGAAAAGTCTAGACAGAATTCCTTTAAGCAACGAAGTATCGGTATTTTGTATAACAAATCTCATCAACAAACAAAAATAAAGAATTTAAAATATGGTTTACTAATTTTGATGTTCTTAATCAGATATAAAATAACTTATAAAATTTTAGAGTAATATAATATATTTAAATGAGTTATATATAGGTAAATTATTGTTATCGTGACGAAAATTAACAATCGTGGGTTGAATTTGTAAAATTATATTAAATTTGCAAATTGTTATAATGGGGGGAAATTAGGCACCTTTGAAATAGGGCTTTTTTCTCTCATTTTTAAAAGGAATTAAGGCTTATTATAATCTAATTTAGCTTCCCAATTTGTTAATAGAGCTGAATCATATCTAGAAAAAAATATTTTGTAATATTGTTCGTAAATGTTTGTGAAATCCTATGGAGGACTTACGAAATGCTCGTGAATCATATAACCCACAAACAAGTTCGTAAAATTTTGTACTTTTTTCACAAACTTTATTCGTAAAATGTTCATCTGACGAACATTTTTTGTACTTTTACAAACATTTGTTCATAAATGTTCGTAAACACACAAAAAATGTTCGTAAAATTTTGTCATTTGTTCGTAAAATTTTGTTAGTCTGGCAAAAATGTACGAACAAATACGAACAAATGACAAAATTTTACGACAATTTTTTCGTGTGTTTACGAACATTTACGAACAAATGTTTGTAAAAGTACAAAAAATGTTCGTCAAATGATCATTTTACGAACAATGTTTGCCAAAAAAGTACAAAATTTTACGAACTTGTTTGTGGGTTATATAATTCACGAGCATTTCGTAAGTCCTCCATAGGATTTCACAAACATTTACGAACAATTTTACAAAATATTTTTTTCTGTGCATGCTAAAGTCCAGTTCCATTTAAAAATTGCATAAAAAAGGCAGATTTCAAAGGTACCCTATTTCAAAGGTGCCCTATTTCCTCTTTAGTCAAAAAATCAAGCAAAACTGTGGTTGAAAGTTCTGGTTGAATTACTACAATTATCGTATGTAATAGAATTAATACGATCAAAAAAGTAATATTTTAAACTGAATATCGTAGCAAAAAGTTCGATTTTCAACTATTATTAGATGAATTCATCCTTCGTTTTCTTATATTTTATGCAATGGCAGTGAAACTTTTGGAGGAAAATTCAATTCAAATAGCGGTGCCTTTTAATTTTATTAGCTCCGATAATTGTTCAGAATTTACTTAATAAATCGTTGTTCTTTTATTAGACACGATAATTGTAGTACTTTTATTGTGTAGGGAACCCGGGTAAAATTTGACAAAACTTGGGTGTACTTCCAGGTTTATAAAGCTGTTTTTATGAGCCCATAAGGAGCTTCTAAAATAAAAATTAGAAGTTCGGCTCTTGCTTTGCCTTTCACAGCCATATGTATTACCCTCCCGACGTATACGTTTAAATGTAGAAAATGTTCTCAAGGAAATACACTCATTTCTTACTCTTAATGGACATACGGGGCCGTGAGGAACCCAAGGGTGCACTATGAGGAAGTAAAGGGGTCTTCCCTCTTGTAGAGGAATTCTGTAACAGCATAACAATGTCATATGACAAATTTAAAATTTTGTATATGTTATATCCGAAGGAATTGATCATAAATCAGACTGATATCAGGTACTAAAAGCTTCATAAAGCTCCTTGCAATGGGTATTCCATGCTCACTAGGCTTTAATATTGACCTGCTTCCGAATTTTACCACAAAAATTTGTCATATGACATTGTCATACTGTTACAGAATACCCCTTCTGGTAATAAAATGAGACAAATTTCCTATTAATTCGCTTTGTTACCGGATAAATTTAAAAAATATATCTAGATAACATATTTTTATAGGAAATTTATTCATCTAGGGGAAAACTTTGATCGTTCGCACATACGCTACCTTCAAACACTTCGTATTTCTTCCGTATTCATTTATGAATCTTACCTATGGCTATATATTTCAATAGCTAGTCTTAAGTCCCACCTTTCCTGAAAAACTTGGGAGTCTAATCATTTTTCCCTAGTTTCAGGAAGCAAAAAATAAAAACAGGTCCAAAACTGTAATTTTGCTGTGCAATACTTCAGACGATTGTGCACAATTAATAGCACTTTTCTGAAAAACGACTATCACAGGAGGTAGAGGAGTTATTAGGGTTCAGATTTATGTAAAAATCTTTTAGGCTGAAGAAGGCCGCTTTTATGGGTGGAAGAAATTTCACAAACTTGACTCACATTGATCGATCGCACATAAAAGTCATTGCTTCTTCGCACATTTTCCAGGAAACTTCATTTTAGATGCGATCCCTCATATTCACATCTATTGCAATCTACCGAATTGATCCACCACTAAAAAGTAAAACTTAAAAATCTTAAAGTTGATAAACAAGATGTAATTTGACTAAAATAGGCCGCAGTTGAGTAATTTTTAAGAAATTTTGTATTTGTTTGATGTAAAAATATTTTTCAAGCTTGCACAAACTGAATGTACAATGAAAGAATCACATCTACAATAAGTTCACACAGTTTACAACTGGTTTTTGAGAATCTTTGACATAACCTCTCTTATTTTGTGTTGTTTTTCACGTCAAAGAATGAAAATTTGTCCGTAAGAGAATTTTTTTGTGAAAATTTTGGCCTGTTCACCCTCTGAAGCTCAATCTCTGTGCTAAATTCCGATTCCTGCAGCTGCAGGAACAGAGAAATTTTCAATGATGCGCATTTAAACATTTTTGAGCTATCCGGCTCCGTAGAGGAATGGTAGAATCTTTGCGGTCTTCTCGCTTGCAGAGTTTTAGTCAATTTTTAGCTTAAAAAACGTATTGATTGGTGTAAATTTGGTGATATTTGGACTTTTCAAGAAAGCATTCACCAGATTTACCGTTTTTAGAGTGAAATTATCATGGAATCAAGCAAAAAAGTGGTTTTTAATGTCACGAAAATATGTCTTAGAAAAGTTCCAAAAAAGTGATATTAAAACGTTTTATTCCTTGTACAAACGGTTTAATCAAGTAGATTAAAGTTCCCTTGAAACAATGATGTGCAACTTTTAGTGCACGGTGCAAAATTTAAGGTAAAAATAGGGTGTTCAATGATGACGTAAATCGTGTGCGAAGATGGAAACTTGATTGAACTTTCGCACAAATCGCCATTAAATTTTCATTTTCCTTTAGAGGAAAATATGAGGATTTCCTAAGATTATCTGAGGTGGGATTATGAACCCTATAAGTAAGAGACTTTTTTGGCGTAGTTAGAGAATCGATACGGTTTGCATGGTAGTCAGAAAAAATCACTGAACTTGAACATCATTTATGTGTGCGAAAGTTCAAAGCCTCCCCCTACGCATTTTTAAAACACCGTTGTCTCTATGTGAACGATAAAACGCTTTTCAAGCTACTTTAGAATAAAACACACAAAAGACTGCAAATCGTTTGACCAATGCAAACAACAAACAGCGACACATGGCATTGACGTTTTTTTGCCGTGAGACATCATAAATTGTATTGGTTTTTCTTACTTTTTTGCCCCATACCTTTTGTTACTTTTTACCCCAAGTGGTCGTTCTTAATAAAAAGATTTCTTGAGAGAAGAATCTTTGTAAAATTCTAAAATAGATAACGGCTTCGTATTCAAATAATCCAAATCATTTAGGAAATAATCATCAGTGCATAAATTTTGAGTAATAAGTAAGCAAGGGCGTACCCAGGATTTCAGTTAGGGGGGGGCTAAGTCTCAAATTTTGTTGGCGGGGGGGGGGGGGGGTACATAATTTTTATTTTGAAAAAAAAAACGTAAAACAAAATGGAATAAAAAGTATATATCTATAAAAATAAGATGGTCCTACTTTTCACCAGAGATTATTCTATGCTCAAATTGTAGGTATTCTTAAGAAACGATCATCAGTGTTCTTCGGACGAGTGTATTGTCTCCCATATTATTGGCCACAAATAAAATTAATTTTTAGAAATTATTCGCTACTTTTTACCAAATAACTACAGCAAGGATGCACCCTTCAAGACAAAAAGGGACTAATCAAATCAGTCTTTAGAGAATTTTGATATGCTTCTGAGAATTTCTATCTTTGATATTTTTATTTAATGAAAATTTATTTAAAGAGTTACGATTGTCAAGAAGACTAAAAAACAGAATATTTTTTCCAAATTTCTTTTCCAGCATAATAAAAAAATTAATTCAAGTTCTTAGGAATAAAAAGAACAAGACTTAAACTATATTTTCTGAATTTTAATTTAAAAATTTTCAGGGAACTTAAGTTCAGCATTAGCTGGAAAATGAAAAATGTCTACAGATTTGCAACTAAAACTAAATGATCAAAGGATTTAGAATTAGGACATTGGCATTCATTGGATGGGATTTGAAATTAAATTCCTGGGTGTTTCTGTTTAAGAATTTTCCATTTTTCTGTGTGTGCAAAATACGCCGAAAATCATATTTTTGTATTAAATTTTCCCAAAAACCCAATAAGTCCTGAAGTTCAAGTACGAGTTTAACTCATCAAAGAAGTTCTATGGAAGTTATCTATGGTAAAAAAATTTAAGTTGCTATTTTATTTATCTCGGCAGATAATGAATTTTGATATTTTTGACTTGTGACTTTTTGCCCCAATCTCCCCTATTGTTTTTCCTTCCTTTTCATCAACTTGTGCGGAAATTTGCATATTACAAAGAGATTTCCATACAATTTTTTCCATCTATTATTTTTCTGTAGACTATACATTTTATAATGTAATGCAATGTACTGTACACTGTACACTTGCTTTTGGTAATGGGCTTCCCTTAAATATTAAAGTCGAAATATCTTTAAAAAGCTCCACAATTACATAAATTACAACTTAAATTTCATGTGTATTAGCAAGATTACACCATAAAATTTTAAATACTATATAGTAAGGCCATGTAACTCCGACGATTGCAAAACTCGGACGCCGCGACCGATTTAACTCCGATACATCCACTTAAAATATAATTTATATTTTTATTTCTGTAATTAATTACTGAAGTATCATATTATAACTATTCTACTTTAAGAAAAACCAAAAAAAATATTTTTATCGGTTTAATAAGTGGGTAAGAGAAATATTTTTTAAGCTCGGGTCAGCTGGGTTGTGTACTAAAAATTTAATTTCTGAGAAAATTTTGCTGTTGACAGCTCGTCGCTGGAAAAAGTTTAGTGTTTTTTCTATATAATAAAACATTATTTGCAATCAAAATTATTAATAAAAGTTAGTGTAGTTATTGATCTACAAGGTGAGTAAGAGTTTATTGATAATATAAATAATTCATACAGAAATAAGTGATTTTTGTGAATGTTTACATTTCGATGTATGTCGGATGCGGTGAAAGTCAATGTTTTGGTTCAGAATTTGCATTGTTCAGGACTCTTTTTCTGTTTCAGATGCCAAAGAGAACAAAAGAAAAGACCTATAAGGACAAGCCCGACTCTAAGGAAGGTCTTAGGAATGCCTTGCAGTGTGTACGAGATGGTTCTACCATAGCATATGCATCCAAAACATTTAATGTCCCAAGAACAACACTGCACAACAAATTGACCGGCAAATACCCAGAGGAGTGCCCCAATGGCAGGCCAACAATTCTTTCAAAAGAACAGGAAAAAGAACTTGTCAAATGGATCCTGGGATGTGCGGATGGCTGGCATCCCATCGGGAAGGAACAAGTTCTGGACAGCGTTAAACTCATCTGTGAGGTCTACAAAATTCCAAACCATTTTACAGCTGGAAGACCCGGAGACGTTTAGTTCAGGAATTTTCTTAAGCGTCATCCAGAGCTCAGCATGCGCAAGCCAAAATCCTTCTCATTGGAAAGAGCTACTGTTACTGCTGAAGACCTCACGGAATGGTTTCAGAATTGTCTTGGATATTTCACAGAACACAACCTTCTGAGCATTTTACCAGACCGTGTTTTTAATTGCGACGAAAGTGCCTTCTTTTTGACACCGGAAGATGGAAATGTCCTGTCCAGGAGAGGTTCACGTGTAGTTCCATCTCTTAAAAATTCAGGACCGAAGCAATGTATCACAGTACTCCTCAGGGTGTCAGCTACTGGCGAACTTACTCCTCCAATGGCTGTTCATAAAACTGACATTACTCCAAAAATTGCCATTCACAACGCAGAAGGATGGAAAATGGGAACGTCACCACAGAGTAGAGATGTGCGCCAAGCCGATTTTAGCCGCTCGGCGCGAGCCGCCGCGATTTTTGCTTAGCCGCCGCCGCCAAAAATTTTTAATGCGCGCCGCGGCGAATTTTGTTTATATTTCAATTCAATTAAGTAATTTTTCTGACAATAACCATAATAAACAATTTTCATTCTTATGAAAAAAAATGTATAGTTAGGATAGTTAGTAATTATACTATCTATTGTCAAGAAGCTTTTGCTTAAAAAAATTTGGATATAAGGTAAAGTATCCTGGAGTCGATCGCCTCTCGAGTAGACCACCCTGGGGTCCTCAAGTCGACCGGTGGAAATATTTATTTAATTTATTTGCATTTACAATAATATTTAGCGAATGATTTAACATCATAGGGCCAATTATTTCATAATTAATTCAAATCAGTGAAAATATCATAGAAATTGACCATAAAACCCTGAAAAAAATCATAAAAATACGGAGCGTTAAAGTATTTCTTAAAAAAAAAATCGCAATTTTTCATCAAATTATGGCATACTTTTTGATATTCTTGACTTTTTTCTTAAGGAATTATTTCAATTATTACCCTTACAGATTACTGGAGAATTCAAATTGTTACTTGTGCAAAAATTTTACTTCCATGACTAAGTTGAAGATTAATTTTATATATTAAAATTGAAAGTGCATTTCAAATAAATTGTTCCTCAATTCGACCGGTCGACGAATCATAGCAAGTGAAGCTTTTTTCACTTGAACGTTGTTCTATACTTCCGAATGAATTCATAAAAGTGAGTTTCCCTATTTATTTTATTGATTAACTAAATTTTAAGTGCTATTCATGATGTATTAAACAAGCCAAAGTTAAATCAGTGACTTTTTAGTTTTGTGATTTGTTTAATTTTAAGAAAAATTGGTGGTCGAGTAGAGGAACCCCAGGCGGTCGAGGAGGAATACTGATATTGAAGTGGTCGAGTAGAGGAACACTTCGCACTTTTAAAACATTTTAACTTTTCCTAATGTAAAATTATATTATGACTAAATGAAGTTAACAATTAGATAAGAATCTATTCTATAGTTTTAGGCAAAAACCCTATCAAAAAACACAAATTATAACTGTTTTTTCATAATTTTTTCACAAAATCTATCCTTAAGTGGTCGACATAGGATACTTTACCTTATTATAAAAAATAATAATAATAAAAATCATTCATCAATGCGGTAGTTTGAAAATTATTCACTTTTGTGCTGCAATATTTACTAGATAGCAAATGGCTGAACATCTGCAAAAATATTATGGATTCCTACAACTTTTTACTTTACGATTACGTATAAACATTAAAAAAAATAACTTTAGTATGAGCTCTTTCTTGTATTGATACTGTACAAACGAGCAGTAAAACATCAAGTTTGAGAAGTGACTAAATTTACAACTTTTAAAAGCAGTAGAATTTTCATGAAAGTTTCGATCTTTATGGATAGAAAAATTAAATCCATTTTTGGAAATATTTGTATTTTTTACTTATCAAATTTAATTTTTTGCTGACCAAATAATTTTAATAGTAATAGTAATATTATTAGTAATATTATTTATCATTGATTACGTTCACCAGTTTAATTTTTATTGATGATTTTCGGTTCGTGAAAAGTGTCCCGTCGTTAAAGGGTTAAGATTTTAAACATTTTTTTTTAAAATAATGTTTTAATCAAGTGCATCGAATTCAACATTTCTTACCAAATATTTCAACTGTTATCAAATTTTCATCGAGAAATATTTTTGTTTGTAGATAAACAATTTTTCTATTGGATATTGAATTTAAGTTTATAATTCCAGATAAAATTATTTTCATTTTTACGTGTCTACGGATTTCAAAAATTTTTGTTAATATTTTTATTTGAATCTGTCTTTTTGTAAAATCATCAAAAGTTGTGCCTAAAGTTGACAGATTGTTTTCTATCTGTTTTGTTGTTACTATTTTTTTTTTAAATAGATTTCCATGATTAGTAATTCTAGCAAGAAAAAAATTTGAGGAAAATCGATAATTTATGTGGATTGTAATCGAAAAATATTAAGGAAAAAAGTCTGGCGCGCCTAGCTGAGCCGCAGCCGATTGCTTTAGCTGGCGCGCCGGCGCGCAGCCAGCCGCCGACAATTTTTAAATGTTAGCCGCCGCCGCCGAAATTTCTCGGCGCACATCTCTACCACAGAGTGGCTGGATGGATGGGCCACTTTTCTATGCTGGTCTTTATTTCCCGAAAATTGTTTTCCAACATTCAGAGGAGTCCATTATCAATAACCAGCACGATCAGGCCACCGACAATAATCCTTCAAATGATCCAGTCATCCCTGGAAACCAACTCTCTGCAACTTCTGAGACTCAACCGATCTTCGACACACTAAAACAATGCTATTTCTGGCCAGGAGAAATTCCAAAACGTCGTCAGAAGAAGAGGGTCAAAGCCAGCAATGTCAAACACCAGTATATTGTATCTTCTGAGGAAATTATCGCGGAACAGGAGGAAAAATTGAGGCAGGATTTACAAAAAAAGAAAGAAATTGCTGAACGGAAGTTGACCAGAGAGAGGAACAAAAAAATAAGGGCAGAAGAAAAGGAGATAAAACTAAAGGAGAAACACATGGTAAAGGAAAAGGCTCAAATGCCAATTGAAGCTGAAAAGAAAAAACGTGGAAGGAAGTCAGTCAAGAAAACCGAGAAAAATCAAAGAATTGAGTGCAATCTTAAAATAAATAAAAATATATATAATTAAATAATAAATTAATGAAATGAATTGATGGAATAAAACTCTAAAAAAATGTTTTTGAAATAATATCTTCTCATTTTTATGCATTAAACTTTTCCTTAAAATGAGCATCCGAGTTTGATCGAATTCAACGGAGTTACATAAAAGCGTCGCAGTAACATTCTTGCGCATATATTAATATTATCGTAATTTTATTAATTTTCATCAATATTATTGCTAAAATTCTATTTCTATTATGATTCTAAATTAAACAAAGAATAATTCTATTGATTTGGAATGGGGAAAAAATATTTCATCAGTCCAAAAACAAGCATTAAAGTCGCACTCTATGAAAAGTATCCGGATTACCTCTCTTTACTATAATTTGTCTTACAAAAGTAAGACATTTTGCTGAATAATTTATATTTAGAAAGGATATCCTTTCGGATATTCCTGAAGGAACTATTTTGACTTTTGCAGACTGAGAAAATTTTAGTTAAAGCTCAAAAAAAAATTGAGCTTTTCACCGCAAATGTGACTAAAAACTTTGTTGAACCCATTCAGTTTGCCACAATCGGATTTTCCTTAAAAAAAACTTTTCCTGTGGAAAAATCTTTGTAGAGAAGTATAAGGAATAATCCAACATAAACCTCCTGGAAACTTTCTCAAAATTCAATTTTCATAGTGAATAAAATGTGTAAAGAGATAAGAAAATGCCTCGTCAGAATTTAGTATATAACGGCTTTGGAGCAAAAGTGAGATTATTGGAATAAGCCCATTAGAGTGTGATTTAAAATAAAATTATAAACACCCACCTATTTAATCTAATGACTTGTTTCGTTTCCCTCACCATTAGTGCTTTCTCCCAAAAATGAACAGCTTCTGGCAGAATAATTGTCTGTGGAGGGAAAATCGAGATTGAGACATTGAAGATAAGAATGCAGGCAATATAAGAAAAAGTCAGCTAATAATAAATCTTCTGACAAGAAATGCATAGTGGGAGATTAATGTGGATTATATCAAGTCAACATCACACTCACATTAACTAATTCAAATTTATCTTCGTCCAGTCTATAAACCGACTCATCGTATGTGATGGTCATCCGGAGAGGTTGATCGAGACTCCGCTTCCGGATTATGTGTGCTGGCTCAATGTGGGCGCCGTGAATAACCTGAAAAATGGAAGATTGCGAAAGAAATGTTGAGTTTCAATTGCATCTTTCTGGAATTATACTTTTTTCTTCTTCGTTCGTTATTATGGAAGTTTATATCTTTGGCTTTCTGCTTTTGTGGTTATCTGGGAATTTAAAACGATACCGCACGAGTTTCACGTTAAATTACACACACGCTCCACTATTATTGTACAATTTTCACATCTGGCAGATTTATGACGGAAATGTTTATTCTACTGATTAATTAGCATTTGAAATTCGCTCAGTAATTGACAATATGATCCATATTTCAATCACTTCTCCTCTAACACGAAGGCCATCCCGATATGATGTCTTAATTTACAAGATATTAGGAACCATGTGTTCCAAACATATGCTCAAGTTCTTAGCTAATGAAAATATAGGTTTTGGAGAGAAACACTACTGGTATGAAGTGGCATCACACTGTATTATATAGAAATATGCATATTTACCATGTTAATTTTAGTCAGACTTAATTGATATCACTGCCAGGTTCGCAGAGTTATAAATTACAGTTTTTTGGCATAGTGTAATTGCCATTAATTCATCAAGTTAAGTGGCTTGAACAAAGAATGAATAATGAAGTTCTTAAATTTGATATAGGCTTATAAATTTTTAAAAACGAACCGATTTACTAAGGATTGATACTTAATTGACGAAAGGTTCCCGAATCGCCCAAGTCAATATCTACAACCGCTTGGCCACTGAGGCAACCAATATGGCTAACACAATAATATGTTGCTAAACGTTCACATAAATTTACGTAAATATTCATTGAAAAAGACATGGCAAAGAATTCCAGGCTTTGCTAATTGCTCGAGATCGTCACTTACTTAGAGGCTATACCTCAATATTTGAACCCATCCATAAATCATTCAAAAGATTGCTCAAAATAATTTTAAGAGTAAAAAAAATGATTCTCGGACAAACATTATTTATCGGCTCATAATCGCTTCATTATCGGTTCATAACCGATTAGAACTGCTTTATACATCATTCAAAATATCGCCCAAAATATTGTAAAAGTAATATTGAGTATTATAATTGAATTTCGGATAAAAATCAGTTATCGGTTATGAATCGGTTCATATTGGCTCAAGCATGTCAAAAATTCCCAGACTATTTCAACGAGTACAAACATAATACCATTATGTCGATAAATCCCATAAATCCTCTCTCAAGAGCTTTTTTAACATTTGACTTTGAAAAACCGTCATTAAGAACGTTTAAGATTATAATGATTTAATGGCATTTTCGTCTATGGTTGAATGCCCGCTTGCGTAATCTCTGAAAAATATCCAAAAAATGAAGAAGAAACGCGCAACGCTTTTTGAGCAATCCGGAAAAAACATGATCTTGGTGGGGAATGGGAAGGGTGAGAAAAAATTAGAAGAATGGTAATAGTCCCTGGGTCGACTTATGGGTCTCCGAATATCTCAAGTCTCTATTGCAGAGGTGTGCAAAAACCGTTAAAACCGAATTAACGTCAAAATAAGGTTATTATAGTAGCGTTTTGACCATTGACGTACATGTTTCATTTGACGTTTATTCGGTTTTAACGGTTTTTGCACACCTCTGCTCTATTGCTAATCGTTTGACTTCTAGAGCTGTTGACAGACAAACGGACAGACGTGTCAAACCAACAGTCCGACAAACAACATGACGTTAAAATACTGAAAACTTCAGATTTTAAAAATTCTACAAAGCCGAAAACTGCCCGAAAATCGAAATGTCTTACCGTCTGTGGTCTAAATCGGTGAAAATAAGATTAAAAAACGATTAAACATCACAACGTAGTTTTTTTCGAAGCTTGAATGAATAGCCAATAAAATTCTCTATAAAATACGATGAAGTATTTAATAGGTATTTGAAACATTTTCATGTTCTTAAGAAAGTCCAGTTAAGGTTGCTAAAAAGACTAATTCATGGCTAACATTACGGTATCAGTATTGGCGGCCTCTCGAATAGATTTTATAAAATTAACCAGTTCTAGAGATTTTTTTAACCATGTAAATCGGACCTATAGTAATATGAGTAAATAAAACATATGAAAAGTCATTTTGTCTAGCTTGCGAGTATAAAAAATAATTTAAAAAAAAACAATAATATTCTTTCTCCCTAAATTACTATGTTCAAAGAATAAAAAAAACATCATGAGTAATGAATAATATAATTACTTAACTAAAACAAAACCTTCGCTTTGCTGTAGTATTTAAATAAATAAATAAATGATCACAAAAATTTATTGTATAACGAAAATTGAAAAAAAAAACAAGTTCAGTTTTTAACAAGATTGAAATAAAGAAGATCAAATTGTAATTTTATCCAATAAGCTCTATTGCAAAGTAATTCATTTAAAATAAATCAGGTCCTTCGAGGCGGATAGGTAATCATTGCAAAATAGATTAATTTATATTTGTTTGCAGATATTTCGATTAAATTTAAAATGTAAAGCATTATCAGATAGGACTTTTTTGTTTTCTTTTGTGTTGTTTCTAAAAATGAAATATATATAAAACTTGGAAAATTCGGGATAAAATTTGATTAATTCTTTCGTCTTCCAAATCATTACCGACATAATAAAATGGATTTTCTATCCGCTTAATAAATGAATGATACAAATTTTAATAAAAAATATTATTAAATAATTTGAACGTTTTTTTTAAATATTAAAAAAATCAATGAATCATTTCAGCATTTGTAGAACAAATGATTTTTAAATTTCTTTGCCAAGAATAATTTGAAAAAAAGTAGAGAGTTTTTATAAAGATAAAGATAGTTACGACCTTACAAGATTGAAGCAACCCATCGTTTTTTCATTATATTATAATTTGAGAATATTATTAATTGAATTTTGATAAGCCGCACTATGTTGGTTATTTTACGCATTATTCTATTTATATACAAGTTTTATTCCGTTTGAAATTTCCTATGCAAAATATCCCTAGAGACGTTTTAATAATTGTATTACTATTATTTTATTATTCAATCTTTTGAACAGGGCGGGGACTCGAAGTCAGAACTTGGGCAGTCAACCTAGGATTCTTACCGCTCAATAGCGTTTATACACACTAGAAGCAATTTTCGTCAACAATTTTCTTAAAAAAAAAACATTTAAAAAAAAAAATTGCTTATAGTGTGTAGAGGTCTTAATAGCTGAACGATCAATTTCCAGTATAAAATACCTATTATTATAAATCTAATAGAAATTACAAAAAAGGACAGATGATATTTTTGCGATTATAAAAGGAATATTTACAATTGTTTTTTAATTGAATCAATTGCAATTTAATTTAAATTGAATATTGACTGTAACTTTGAATTAATCACGTGAGTAACCTATATTTGTCTGAGCAATTAAAATTGAATAATCATTAAGTGGGCAGACAAACAATGCTAATTGATAAAATTAAGCTAGAGTCAATTGATTTTGTAGAATCTTCTTGCCATACTCAATTGTCAAGTTCAACTAAGTCTTAAATGTCTATAAAAGTCAGAGAAGGAATTAAAATGTTACTAATTGGTGCATTTTCTTCTTAAAATGACCTCATCTATTTATTCATGAACTTTTGTAAGCGCGGGCAAAACAGCAAGAAATTGGCAATAGAGTGTGAGAGACAGAGCAATTTAGCATGTGTTCTTTTTCTCTTCAATGAACATTTCTCAACTGAAATGATGTAGAAAATTGATTGCTAAAACACCAAATGATGCAATTTTTGCTCCACTGTATTTGCATTTCACTCGAAAAAGCGAAAAAAATGAATATATAAGAAAGAATTCACCTCCTCATTCATTTTCGTTAAGCAATTGCTACTCAAATCTCTCAATGATAGGAAGTTGTTGAAGAAATTATATACAATTTCTCACACATACCGCTGTAAAATTGCTTCAGTGCCGAAGTCAAGGTATTGAATGGTTTAAACTACTTAAATTTAGTGCAACGAGTTTGCATGCGCTAGTACGAAATGCTACCTTCATGGAGAATCACTGAATTCCGCCTCTTTAAACACTTCTTAGCGTCACCTACTTTCTTTCTCAATTTAGCCATGAACAAGCTTCTTCACTGGAAATTGCAGCTTCCACGGTGGCAACTTCCCGGAAAGAAGTGATCCGAAACACCTCCCAAATTAACTAATTGCACTCTATTGGAAATGTTCCATGTGAAATTTCACCTTTCAACCTCAAATTTACAATTCAAATCGCACTATGATATTACACCATGTGGAATTGTGCAGAAAATTTAATTATTCATGCTAATTCATATACTTGGCCAAATGGTGGAGAAATTTTTGGTGTAAAAACATTGTACTCCCACGGTTTACTATAAGAAGAGTTTAGTGATGTTGTCTACCTCGTCTACAATAATTCGCGTTACGGGAGTGTAACTTGTTTATTGTTATAGAGAATGATCTTGAATGGTAAGTACAAGCATCGAAAATGGTCTGAAATTTAAACTTCAGCTGCAATATTAAGAGAATTCAAATAAGAGAGAAAGAAGTACATATAGGTGGCTTTATTGTTTTATTCCTTAAAGATACATGGTCAAGGGGTGATTCATGTGGAGAAACTCTTGTTAATTGCTCGAGTAGACTTTTGCGAACCCGAGAAACCCAAAATATTTTTTATGAAGCACGATGAATCCGAAAAATGTGCAACCGAATCTGAAAAACCGAAATAATTCTTTGACGAAAAACGAAAACGCAAAAATTGTTTCGCAAAACCCGAGTAACCAAAAATTTTATTCGCGAAAATCCGAAAAGAACATAAAAATATTTTAAGAAATCCACGAAACATTATTCAGATAATCCAGGAAACTAGAAAACCTTGTCATGAAGATGGGATTGAGTAATTTATTACAGATGGCTGATGTTACAAAATTGGTTCTAAAGGCATCTGGTTAAATAAAAGTTATTATTTCGTAAATGTTTAATTTTAAATCCTAAACCGAATTTTTAAAAAATGATGTAAACTTTTTTCGATGCGAAAAAATATAGGGCTAAGTCGTTAAGAAAATTATAAAGTTTTGAGTGATTTCGAAATCGGGTAAAATCTGATGTGAACCGGTTTATTTATTACGGTGCCGAATAAAATCCCGAGCGCCAAAATCCCGAATGAGACCAGTTCCCGAAACTCAAAATCCCGAATGGGTTCAAATATCGAAATATTGAATGAGTAAACCTCCAGAAAAACCAAAATTTCGAAAAGCCAGAATCCCGGAGTGATCAAAATCTCAAATAGCCAAAATCTCGCATGGGCCAAAACCCTGAAAAATCAAAATCCCTAAAAGCTAAAATCCTGAAAAACTAAAATCCTGAAAGCCAGAATCCCAAAAGCAAAAAATTTCGAAAGGACTAAAATCCCGAATGGGCAAAATCCTGAAAAGGATGAAATTTTACGCAGGGTAATGCGTGGATTTTTTTTTTAGCAAAACACAGAAAATTTCTCTTTGCCACCAGCAAACGCGTGTGCAATCGTGGGAGTATGGTAATTCAAGACTTTGGCCTTTTCGGAATTTTGGTGTTCGGGATTTTGACTCTTTTGTTTCGTTTAGGATTTTGGATTATCGGGATTTTGGCTTTCGGGATTTCAACCTATTCGAGATTTTGGAGTACCGGACTTTGGTTTTTGGGATTTTGATCGTGGCCCACATATCGAGTTATTCATTCGATTGTCCGTTTCGAAATAAATTTAATAACATCCTTAATTAAAAAAAAAGTAAATCCTTTTATTTTATCAATAAGTGAAATCAAAATTGGACTATTTCCTAGTTCTAGGTTGACCTAGTTCATTCGCACTTGTACAGTTTTTTTTTTAATGAAATTTGAAGACTTATTAAACTAATATTTAAAGAATTTGCACTAAATAGTATAATTCTAGAAAAATAAAAAAAACAAGTTAATGGATATTCCCGAGAAAAAAAATGTATTGAATCTTGTGTCAAAATCATTCATCTGCAATTAGTTTTGAATACAACAAATCTATTTAAGAGTCATTGCATTCGCATGAGGCGTTGGAAACTGTTCTCAATTGTCAATTTAATAAAAAATCCGATTGCAAGGTTTGTATTATTTTTCTTTTAATTGAAAATTTTCCTAAACCCTCATTCTACATATTTTTGACAATTTTTGCGAAATTTCAAATAAATTTTCTTCATTATAACAAGTTCTAAAGAATTTCTAATGCGGAAAATTGTCTCTTAAAACTTCCAAATCAAAATTCATATCGCTTTGTTTCTGAAAAGTTTAGAATATGCCTATCTCACTCTTTTGCACTCGAAATTGGATTTAAGTAAATTAAATATGTTCTGATGTTCGAAAGAAGAAGAAGAGTACGAAAAAGTGAGATAGTCATATGGAAATTATTGAAGAATGAAAGGGATGTAAATTATGATTTCGATAAGATGTTCCAGAGGTATAAAAATTAAAAGTTTCCTAAGTTTCTACAGGAAATGATCACACACTCCTCTACTGTCTTTATTTTTCGTTTGCCTCCTAATTTGGCTAAAGTGACTAACAATAAAATAATCAACAAATATTATTATGATTAAATCTTGCTTCGCCCTAATTCCGATGCTAAACAATACAATTTTATATTTCTTTACTTATTTCACAGTCTGCTGACAATTTACAAGTAAACAAACTATCAATTTTCAGAGCCATAAAACTCTAACAATTTTGAAAATGTTGACAATGCTTAATTCAGACAATTTTTCGCAATATTTCTTCAAAAAAGAAAAATCAACGATTTGTTAACAGGGCTCAATTTTGTGACTAAATACAAAATTTAGACAGAAATTCCATGGAATTATCTATTTAACCAAGATCAACGCACAGCTACTAATTAAATTTAAATCAAAATCAATTTCGAGGAAAATAGTCTCGTCCTACAGCTTTCAATATTGGATTTCTTTACGCGAAATTCTGGCTTCGCAATGCCAGAAAGAATTCCAATGAAGCAAAAAATTGCTACAATTGAAAGTGAACGTGAGAAATTATAATGTCTACTCCAATTCTACGTTTATTTCTCATATAAAATTCTCTTTCCTTTTGCTTGAAGTCTTATTATACAGCTATTGAGTGATTTTTAATTCCAGTCTGTGTTGCCACACAAACTCACTGAATAATTGAAATAATACATTATTTAGTTTTTATGCAACAACTTTTTCACTGTCATTCAGAGCTAATATTAATGGTGTGTTACCCTTCTTAGTGGCGACCTTCAGGAATTGTTGGGGGAGTTCGTTAAAAAAAATGAAATCACAAAAATGCTTTTATACAAATGTTTTATCTTCTTTTCGGAACACAAAGTGTGAAATTGAGCATTAACCAGTTGCTACATACAATTAGGAAATTCCTCATAATTTCGTCAAACGACAGAAATATTTTAAATGAGCGAATTCATACACAAAAGACATTACAAAAAGAAAAAATCTTTTATGAATGAAATTTTCTCCCACTTGTGATTTTTGCCAAACGAAAAAAAACGTCTCATTGCAAAATTCAATTCTTCATTTCCTACATTCTATTGCTCGAAATCAATGAGAGAGAAATAATGTATATTATCATTAAGTTTTGATTTAATGCTCTCGGCACATGTCCAGCCACAAATGGCGGAAGAGTATAAATTTTTCCATGTGATGCTTGTTAACAGAATTGCAAACAAAACGGTTAGAGATAACGATTTCGAATTCATTGTGAACCCCCTCCTCTGCTTCTCAGCCTAAATTGACCTTCGCATTATTAACGTGACCCAAATTCGACTTGAAATACATTTTTAGATATGTTTTAACTTTTTTTAAACCGAATTTTCATCTATATTCAAAAATAACCTTAAATTATTCATTACAAACATTTTTCGTGGTTAAAGATTAATTGACTCCACAGAGAAGATTTGTCAATCGATTGGGGCAAATTACGATTCATTTGAAAGGTCTTAGAATTCCGGATAAGTCTAAGTAAATTTGAAACTGGCTATGAACGATAATTGTTCGAAAATTATGTTATTTCATATGATTTTTGAAAATTAGTCAATGACAAAATACATCGCGAAATGCGAGAACTCGTGGAAAGGATGTTTTTTTTCTATGATAAGAATAGGATTAGGGTATAGCATCTAACATATCACAAGTGTGAGCATTGTGCAAAGCTGATATGCTTTGTCATGTATTTTTCTTTTCTAAGTTGCCAAATTCTCAAGTTACTTTAAAAGAATCCCCGTTATCATAGTCCTAGCCGAGATTAGTTATTCCTCGTAGTTCTATTTGTTAACTTTTTTAAAATGACGCTAAACTTCATTATCTTTCTATTCGTAAATATATATAATTTTATACTATGAGCCTTTTTTGATCTTTCGACTTTTTGTTAGATTAATTTTATTAACATTTTTCGTACCTTCTTCCAATTTATATATTTAATTGATTTTTCATATAATTTTACTATTATATTATCCTGTATTATTATTTTTGTATTTAATGGTTGTAAACCTGATTTAGGTCAACTTAGAATTGAGCTACATTCAGTAACTACACTGAGAGAAATCCGAAAAAGTTAAAATAACATTCCGGAAGTGTTAATTTTACACTGCAATATTGATCCGAAATCGGTGTAAATATTATGCCTTTTAGGTGTATTTGGGGTTAAAGTTACCCTTCTTTCATGTTGATTTTACCCTTATAAAAATGTAAAATTAACATTAAAAAATGCTGATATATTTTTACACCTAAAAATTGTTAAAGTTACGAAGAAAAAAAATTAATCGCACCAAGAAATAAGAACTATAATCAAGAATAAGAACTGACTTAAAATCGAAACAGTTTCTGGTTGGTTTGTAAATTTCAATGTCCTTTCCGCTACTCTAGAGAAATTTATACCCATATTGAAGTAAATTCTCTACGCTTGTGCAGAAAAAAAACTATTCAATGACTCCGTTCAGTAATAACCTTTCGAAGAGACAAAGCCACTCCAAAGCCAAGCCAAACCCATTCGGAAATCTACCAGAAGCCTAAAGTGCAAGTTTATTTTCTCTTCGCTTTAGCGCTGATTGTTCTGCCATTCCGAATTTCGATATTCTTGATACTTCAATCGTCAACAATGTCAAAAACAGTCTGCAAACGTTTGCTGCATAAAGCAAATTTTTGTGTAGTTAGGATAGCGGAATGTTTGAATTACAATTTTATTAAATTAAATGTCCTTTTCATGATCTTGCTCACTTTTGTGTAACTCGTCGGTTTAAACGTTCGAACTTTCAACGGGTTTTTAGGTAGGAGAAACTGGAGCATCACCAAACACGGGGTAGCACCAAACACTCATTTTTATTTCTAATCTACTTGGACTATCTCGACTTATTTCTTCAGTGGAGAAATATTCCCATAATGCCTATAAATTTCTATAAGTTTTGTTCTCTGTAGTCGACTATCTGATTAAAAAATCACACTGTTTGGTGCTACCCCACGTTTGATGGTGCCCCAGTTTGCCCTAAGTTCTCTCTGGTATACCTTCGAATCGGTAAAGGAGAAACGTCAACCGGAGAGAGTTTTCAACTCAGGAAGTCTATTACTGAACACTGAGAAAAAATACAGGCTGCGATTAACTTTTTCTCGTCATAACTTTAACACTTTGGGTGTAAAAATATATCAACATTTTTTAATGTTAAGTTTAAACCTTTTAAGGGTAAAATCAACATGAAAGAAGTGTAACTTTAATCCATAATACACCTAAAAAGGGTAATATTTACACAGTTTTCGGATTAATACTGCAGGGTAAAATTAACATTCCCGGAATGTTATTTTAACTTTTTCGGATTTTTCTCAGTGAACGAGAGGAATATGGACATAATTTTCTCTATTGTGTAGGAGCCATAAGGCTCTACACATTGAGAGTGATGATTTTTGTCAAAAATTGAATTTTTCACAGAATTTTGACGTTTTCTCATAGAAGTGCAGGAAATTTCTTTAAAAAAATTGACGAAAATCGCTCACTTTAGAGCAGAATCACATTGACAGTAAAATGCTCACCGTCAAAGCCCTCACCGTATTTCGTTGATTTACGCATTTTCATTGGAATTTTTACTCAAATTCTCAATTAACGTGTTGCATTATCTCATACTCGGTGGCACTAGGTGAAAATAATATAAGAAAATTGAAGAAATAAAACGAAAATGCGATAAACGGTGAGCAAAAAAACTGTACGAAAAACTGTAGCAAAAAAATCCTACATTTTTTTTTGCTCACCGTTTATCGCATTTTCGCTTTATTTATTCATTTTTCTTATACTATTTTCACCTAGTGCCACCGAGTATGAGACAAGGTAATATCGTAATGGAAAATTTGAGTCAGAATTGCAATGAAAATGCGTAAATCAACGAAATACGGTGAGGGCTTTGACGGTGACGGTGAGCATTTTACTGTCAATGTGATTCTGCCCTTAAGCTAAATTACTGTCAAAAGATTCATAATCTTGTCGAATATCTATAAAAATAAATTGGAAAACTACACATACGTCAGTGACCTTTCATAATTCTTTTAAATGAGTTTCTTAAGGTTAAGGTCAATGGCACAGTTTGTCTAATTAAAATAATCCACGTTAAAATGTATCAATTTTAAGAAAATGGTATTTGATTCATTCGTCGGTGATTTGCTCCAAAATGACAAATTTAAACTCAAATTTCCAATCTTCTGTTTTAGGTAAAATCAAAAAATAATTGCTAATTAGTATAATGTTTTGTAATATTCGACATTTTATTTAGACATATTTTGGGTTGTTTTATGAACAGCTTTAAATTGATTTCAAACTCATTAAAATACCGAAACACATTGGGGAAGAAAAACCCACTAGATGTTCGAAATCTTTTTGAATTCGAGCACTTGACGATTTTTCCATTCGCTATTGTTTTTTTTTGTATCAGTTGCAAAATATTCCTATTGAATATTATATTTGGTGAATAATTTCAGCAACTCTTTAGGGTGTAGATCATTTGCAAATGCAAAACGCATTACGAATTCAGTGAATGAAATTCTTCAGATGAAGACAAATCCATAGTAGGAGAATCTACACCAAAAAATCCTTGACTTTATTCATATTCAAATGGAGCAATGGCCCGCCCTTTCCAAATGCTAATGCCTATATGTAGATATTCACACGAAGAAGCATTTGAAGTGAATCTCAAAGACACCTCACCAGTCAATTGAAACACTAAAATGAACATAAATCATGTCAAATTGGGATGGGAAAACATTGGAATCACATCCATTGATTGCCATGGAAGCCAATTGAAAGCATTAGTATTGCTACCATTCATACAATGTTGAAATTAACCGTATAATATTCTAAATGTATATACGAAGAATAATTAGAAGGCAACATTTGATGAAGCACCTTTCAATAGCAATATCACATCTATATAATTATTCATATGGGTGAAAAGCAAGGAGAGTGAGCTTTTCACGTTTTTCTTCTTGATCATTCTATTATATTTTGTTCTTATGCTAATTTTATTGTTGAATAGAAATGAATTATATACAAAGAAATCACTACTGAATGCAAATATGAAATTGAATTTTCTTCTGTCTAGAAACTCTTTCACAAAAACATTTTGCCTCTGGCCAAATTTGGTGTTCTACAATGCAAGAATTTAGATAAAATTTATCTTCAACTCCCGTTGAAATTCAATTAAGAAATTTTACCAAATTATTCTACTCTATTTACTTTGTACAAACAAAATACGAAAATATTCACAAGAGTGTATTATCTTATCTTCAGAGGAACAGGGCAAAACCATACAACGTGTTCTACAGTATTCTAAAGGTGTTCTTATAGAGGTTTCGATCGGGTCAGAAGCGTGGGAATCCGTTGAAATTCTGTGTGGGAAGAGACATTGCAAGAGGCTTGGTCATAAAATGTTAAAAGGGCAAAAGAAAAACAATAGAGCAGTCACCTTAAGAAAGGAACTTACTACATGTATCCTTGGTAATGAACGATACCTTGTTACTTTGGATTATATATCTGACGGAGTTCTATGCAGTCGCAGCTCTTCCGGTGTTCGCCAGTGAATTCGTTCTTTGCAAATCAAAAGACTTCGAATTTTTGCCAAAGCTTTTAACCCTTTGTGTGGGTCTTCATCACTGGGCTGAGAATTTGATTTATTTCAGAAACTTTTTGGACAATTTTTCTATGCTCTCTTACTACTCAATTACAGCCGTTTTTTTACAATTTTAAAAGTCGTCTTTCGTTTGCTTATAGGGTAAATGAGCCAAATTTCGACATAGTTGCATGCAAACGTCAAAATCTCAAGTTTGAAATGTAATATGTTTAATAGAAATTGATTTTTTTTCATTCCATCTACTTTAGGAGTGTTGCTTAGAACCTTGTAAAGAGTTTATCGTCCTTATTTACTCTAAAATCATTCTTTATACATTTTAAAATGAATAATAGACATAGCTTTGGTGCCCTATTTCGGCCACCTTCATTCTCATAGTTCTTTGCCCTTCGGGAATTCTTCCAATATCTTTTTCACGTCATCTCGTTAGTCGAAGCTACAGTTATTATTATTCTTTTGCATTGTATAATCTCTATAGAGTACGTAAAATCTAAAAGTTCATGGAAATTTGAGGAACAAAAAAGGTGGCCGAAATTGCAAGCTGGCCGGAATTTGGCACACTTACTCTACTACACTTTAACTTATTTTTGGGATTTTTCTATTTATTTTAACTTGGATTTAAAGTGATTTTAAATTTTATTTCTTCTTGGGGTTATCTTCATCAAAGTCTGTTAAACTGGGATATTTGATTTTCTTTATTCCCCCAAACAAAATCCTCCAGGGTCCATAATCCCTGTGCTTTGTTTTCTGCCCCCCCTCGTACATCCCACTTCCCAGTAAATATATCACAATGGTAAGTAATAAAATCAATGTTAAATAAGCAAAAACACATCCATTTTGATCAGTAAAAATTAAAATGGTTCATGACTTTTTAATTATAAAACCTAAACTTTGGTAAGGAAGTGTTCATGTTCAGACAAAATTCTGTGTTTCACTTTTCGCAATAATTGGTAAAATCTCTTCAAATACAATTTTATTAATCCAAAAGTTCTGCGAAAGTGTAACAAAAACTTTGAAGCACTCAATCAATATCAAACTTGATTGTTTGAATCATTTTTAATTTACTTCAAACAGTATATTATTTTTACTGAATGAAAATGTTTATAGTTCATACATGTTCACTGCAATAGTTTTAGCTATAATGCAATAAATTTTATTAACATTATGTTTTTCGAAAGAAACAGGATACGCATAAGAAATCGCAGTTAAAACTATGTTGATTGCAATTATAAGCCTAATGGCATGTTTGTGCTTAATCAATTAATTAAGTGGTCATTTCTCATAATAATTACGTGTGACATTTGCTCTAACAGACATTATCTACAACATTTTATTGAATTATAGCTGTCTGCTGACATTTATGATATTTATAAAACGTCACATCAACTCCTCCCAAGAGATGCTGCACAACTGAATTAACATAAATGGAACCAGGGACAATATCACGTACGAACTTTCGGAAGCAGTATAAGAGCATAAGAGGATTTATGTGAACTTTTGTACACTTTATATTTTTTTCTTTTGTCTTTTGGGTAGAGGTGTATTCTTAAATGGGCACTTCATATATGAAGCATTTTAGGGTCTTTTATGATTTTTTTCCATGATGGTCCTATCTCTCTTATTCTGTACCATCTGTTGAAATTGTGTTCTTTTGCACTAAAGACAATAAAGGTACCATCATGAAGTGTCGGTTGGTGTATCTTGCAAAATGCAAAATCCTATTGTTTAAAATTTATAAATAGTTCCTCACATTCATCAGCAAAAGTCTCGTATAATCTCAAATTCCATATAAGATATTTGCAAATGGGAGGAGCGAGTTGTTTTCAGATTCTTCCTCTTTTGGCATCGCGAACATACAAAATCAAAAGTTTACCACGGAATTTGGGGCTTAATATAGCGGAAAATTTGTTCAACTGTGAGGAAATTAGTTATAGGATATTCGATAAGAAAATTGCTTCTTGTGCTGAATTTACAAAGTATCAAAAATCTATAAACCAGAGAGAAATATTTAACCCTCTTAGGATGGATGTAAAGTTTTGTCGCATTACTTAGTCTTTAAAAATGAAAGGTGCAACATAACCCTTTCTACTTAAACGTCCAAAGTCTACCACTTTATCAGAGTACAAGAAGACTTAGAAGAGTTTTGAAAATTTCAATTTTCAAAGTTTGTGAGCCAACGATTAGAGATACATATTTAAGGTCTCCGGAAGCAAGGATCATTAGAACTACATTTGCACTTTTACTAGCTCCACGTTTGGTTTATTTTTATATAAATACTCTAAAACATTTTCAGTTTAAGGACAGAATCATATTGACAATAAAATGCTCGCCGTAGCCTCACCGTATTTCGTTAATTTACGCATTTTCATTGCAATTCTTACGCAAATTTTCCATTACCGTATTACCTTATCTCATATTCAGTGGCACTAGGTGAAAATAATGTAAGTAAATTGAAGAAATAAAACGACAATACAATAAACGGTGAGCAAAAAAACTGTACGAGAAATTAATCGTACAGTTTTTTTTGCTCACCGTTTATCGCATTTTTGTTTTATTTCTTCAATTTTTTTATATTATTTTCACCTAGTGCCACCAAGCATGAGATAAGGTAATACGGTAATCTAGAATTTGCATAAGAATTGCAATGAAAATGTGTAAATTAACGAAATACGGTGAGCATTTTACTGTCAATGTGATTCTGCCCTAACAGTTTTTAATGTCAATGCGTAATCAGAAACAACTTCGAAATTGAGAATTTTGATGTAATAGGTCGTTTAAGAAAATTGAAAACCGGTAAACAGAAAAATGACAAAATAAAAAAAACCTAAAGAAGTTCGATCTTTTAAGTACGATGCTTTTTCCATGAGCCACAGTCGTTGGAGTATTAAAAATAACTTTACCAATTGAAATAAGTAATTCACAATTGAATTTGTAGTAATAAAGTAAATGTTTAAAAGTCGGACTCCGAGAAATGTCGGGAAAACCAATTTTTAAATTCTACAATTCCCTTAAAGTATACCAAAAAGGTGTGGCAAAGCATCACAGGCTTTGCTAAATGCTCGAACTAGTGACTTAGATACTAAATCTCAAAAATTCTTTCTCATCATTTACCGTTTACCGGTTCTCAGCGGATTTCAATCGATTCGTAAATCACTCAAAACATTATTGGCCAAAATAATTTAGGAGAAATATAATTGTATTTTGGATAAAAATCAGATATCGGATATGAACCGGTTCATTACGGTTCAGAAATGATTGGAACCAGTTCAGTTTTATCAGAAATTCTAATACCTTCCAAACGAGCCTAAACCTTGAAAAACTATTATTAGGAATAATTTAACGATATTTTCGTATAAGAACGAAACGTCTGCGTAATCTCTATAACATATCGAAAAATAAAAAAAAACGCACAGCAGTTTTCGAGTAATCCCAAAAAATATTTTTTTAGAAGGAAGAGGAAGTGGAGAGGGGCATGATCTCTGGGTTAACTTATGCGGGTGTCCCGGTGGTCCTAAGTCGATATTTCTTACCGTTTGCCCTCTAGTGTGACGTCAAAAAACTCGAAACTTCAGATTTCTCAAAATTCTACCGAAATACGACCTCTTAGGGGGTAAGGAATCAAATTATATATAACTCAAAATCGAGGTATTATGATTCATGCCCAACGCACAATAACTTTTGTTTGTAAATATGTTTTCAAAATTTCCTATGAGAGAAAACGAGATAACTAGATCTCTGTTTCATTCACTTTCATTGAAATATCTAAAAAATTGTTTACAAAATAAAAGTTATTGCGCGTTGGGCATTACTCTCTCTGTCGAGTTCGAGCAGTAAAATCATTGAAGTACTCTTAAAATTTCATATAAAAGTACATAATTTTCAAATTATTTCTTGATTATCAAAATCCGAACTTTGAAAGTGGTTTGTCAGACATTCCCCACTGTCCGACTTACCAATATTTACCCTAGATGGTATCTGAGCTTGCAGATCAAAGGTAACGCAAAGTTAGGGCGTTTTGTCACTCTTTCAGATATTGACTCATCAAAATCCTTGTCATTCCTAAAGGGTTAAGAGGAGATAAAAAAGGATGTGAAAACTTCTATCTCAAGAAGAGATCCATAAAAAAATCATTTCCGAAGGTGATACATTGACTTAGGATTGTGCCTAAATTCATCAAAAGTGTCGTGTTTAAGGTAGATTTAGTACTAGAGGAAAAAGTTTTTCCTCGTCCACGTGTCATGAATGGGAAGGAGTGAAAACCAGAGAGATAGAACATAAAAATGTTAGATAAAAACCTTTGTTTGCACATTTTCACGTCAATTCTCAACTTCCCCTTCTTCAGTATATTTTTTTTTTCATTCTTTTATAGAAAATACCGATTTTTTTTTGTATGTACCAAGTTCCTTCAGAAACACTTTCCTCTCAATCTCTACCATCCACAAAAAATGATTACCCACAAGACATCCAGCACAAGTTTATCTCTTGAAGATTCCTCCATACACTTTATTAACTTGCATAAAGTGATGATGATTCACAATATCTTGAAAACATTTTACAGATAAGTTTTGTTGCGAGTGCAAAACTCTTTCTCCCTTTCTCAAAAACTGCTCGAACTGAGAAAGTAATTTGAAATTCTGCTATTGTAGAGTTGGAAGAGTGTTGCAATAAATCCAAATAACCCAACCCATCGTTTGACCATTCATTGATAATTATTTTAATTTTGGTTTATCATGTTTCAAATCATTATTTAGTATCGACTTACATAATTAATAATTGACTTCAATCCAACCTTATATAATAATTCATCAAAATATTGTTACAATTCAAATCGATTCTCGGTATCGCTCTTATTCCTCCTTCTCACAATATGAATAATTTTAGAGAGTACACAAAGTTTGCATTGTATATCTAATACCTAATTTTCGTGATCCATAGTCACGTTGTAATACATTTCATTCACGGTGAAAAGAAAAAAGGGAGACTCCAAGAAAGTGAGAGAAAAAACAACCACAAATACCTTTTTTTCCAAGTAGATTTTGTAAATAATGTTTACACACCTAAATTAATTAAATATTTAATGAGATTTTCATAAATGACTTTTCACTAGAAAATGTGTAATCTTGCAAGTGATTTTTTATTAAGAAACTCACGACCTCTAGGGAATAATTTTACGTATAGGTTTAATGGAAAAATTGCCCAATGTATTGGTTTAATGATATAACAATAATTAAAAGGTAAATATCACGATTTGAACATATTGTTTGCCACCGGAATGGACATCGTATATATGGCTTTTAATTTGAGTTTGAGAATTATCGGAATTATAGTTGTTCATAAATAATTTCGGAAATATTTGCACAGGTTTCGACCGTTCCATCAGATTATTATTTTTTGTATCCAACTCATATCTTAGTACAACAAAAAATAGATCATTTTAAATGGCAAAAATATCTCACAGTGTAATACTATTTTGGTCTGACGCACTACATTAAATATTTATATAAAGAAAATATCCCAAGAAACTGTGATAACCTGACAAATCTATTTTAGATACTCTACGGATTTAGTGATTTAGATTGAATGTATAAATATATGTACAAAAAGGATCCCTTTAAACGAGGGTATTTTGATACCAAATAAAAGTCCCCCTCTAAGGTTTATAAGATTACGATGTATACGAGACATACTTGGGCATTACAACAAGTAAACAAGTAAAAAATAGTAAAAGAAAGATTTTCCAAGAGCAATTGAAAATCTTTCCTTTTGAACAAAACTAAAAGTTCCATTTAAACTGGAAGAGGGGCATATTATTTTGTATATAGTACAACAAAAACCCCAATGAGCCTTCTGATCGAAATATTCCGATCAGTTGTTTTTGTTTTAAATTGTGAAAGGAATTTTGTAATTGGAATATTAAGTGTGTTCAATAAAATAAAATTCCTGTTCAACTGTTCTTAATTTTTAATACGCAAGATATAGGCCGCTGGCAGCTAAAATACAGAAACCTAAAATCTCCAAAGCCAAAATTCCGAACGCAAAAATTATGTAAGTCAAAATCCTGAATAAATAGAAATCCCGAATGGGTCAAAATTCCAAAAAGCACAAATCCCGAATGGGCCAAAATTTTGAAAAACCAAAGTCCCGAAAAGGCGAAAATCTTGAATGGGGCGAAATTATACGGAGAATTAATTTGTGAAATAATTTAGCAAAACATAAAAAGTTTCCTTTTTTTCTCCTGCAAGCTTGGTTGCAATAATGGGAGAAGCTATGACAGTTTTTAGAATTCAGAACTATCTTTTAGGGATTTTAGCATTCGGGACTTGGACCGATTTAGTCACAAAGTATCACCAAATTAAATGAAAATTCACGAAAATACCTTTCACTCACGTATATATTCACAAGTGTAATGAAACTAACAATTTTCACACAAATTATCGGAAAATATGTATATCCTTCACCTAAACTAGAGAGCATCTAAATTCGAAAAGAGAGATTTTGATTCATAATTTTAACTCAAAAATAAAAGTTCCCTAATTTTTTCGTGATGCACAATGCCTAATTTTCGACGCGTGATATCTACTACGGAGAAGAAAATTTTAGCTCAAGAACGTACCACTAAGGGCACAAAGGGATATTTATCGGGACTCACATATACATAGTACAGTGGGCGCACTTCATACATAATACCGATGTTTAGAAGAAGACTTCTTAGAGCCTACTCTAACAAATACAAAATGCACTTTGAATTTTGAATGCGCTGTACATGGATGAATCTAAGGAAAATCGTGAAATCCCTGACATCTTTATGATTCTCCCGATTGTGTCTCGAGTAAAATAGAAAATCTGAGAATTTTTTTTTGTATAATTTCGAAAATCTGTGGAAATCTAAGGTGGGGCTGTTTCTCTTAACACTAAAGATACCAGAACCGGTCAAATTGACCGGTTTATAAACTTTTTAAAATTACCACATATTTAAACGGTACAATGTTGCTATCAAACTTTTTGAATTTCTTAAAATATGCAGCTATAAAATATTTCTCAGTGTTTAAATTTCAATTTTTTTCCGTTTGCCAAGAAAAATTTATTGAGTAGCCTTTCCTAGCGTGGTCTGTAATTAAACCGAGCGCAGTAGGAAAACCACTAGGGGAAAGTGCCCATGCTTGATACGATCCAAGCTTGATAATAACTATTTTTTCCTATGTTAATCAATAATTGTGACTCATAGCAATATATTTTAATAGCTGGGCCTAAGCCTCACATTTCCTAAAAAAATTAGGATCCCAGTTCTTTTTTCTCAGGAAGCAAAAATCAAAAATGGGTCCAAAATTGTAATTTCGATACATGATATTTCATAAGTATTTCTTAATTAATGTCACTCTTCAGGAAAACTGCTATCATAGGCACATAGAGGGTTCATCAGTATTAATATTTATGTAAAAATATTTGTACTTGGTGGACACTGTTTTTTGTGGGTGGTGACAAATTCATAAATTCTACCTATGTTCATACTATATTTTAAGAAGGGTCCATGAATGATAATTTTAATGTGGCAACTATATCATTAGATGTGATTATTTCATAATTACACATATTGCAATCCGCCAATTTTATCCACAATTGACATAATCTTCAACCCTGTTGCCTGAATTTTAAGGTTGCAGAATGACATTTTCATGGACTCAAAGTGAAAAAATGGTTTTCGCTAGCGCCCTAATGTCATAAAAACATGGCTTAGAGAATTACATAAATGTGATTTTGAAACTAATAACCAGTCGTACACACGATTTAAGCAGAGTTCCGTCTAAATATTGATGTGCATTTTTTGTATCCGGTGAAATTTTTGCAGTGAAAATGGGCCTCCGAATTGTTGAGTCAATTATTATACAGGAAGGCCCTGGACCCAACTTGTATAAAAATCGCCACTGAATTTCCATTTTCTTCTTGAGGAAAATCGAAGGTTTTTCAGGAACTATTTGAGGTGGGATTATGAACCTAATAAGTGAGACATTTTTTTGTCATAGTGGAAGAATCGCTTCGGTTTGTGTGGAAATCAAAAAAATAATCACAAACCTTAGAAATCATTTTACAGTATCAAGCATGGGCACTTTCCCCTATAAACGGTCGGTAGGTTTAGTGTTAATAAAAATTTATATTTGCAAAATACAGTGTGCATGATTGTGCTTTATGATAACTATATGGTTTTTTTTTGTAGGGGGAGGCTTTCAGGTTTCGCACAGACTCTGGCTTCAAACATTTCATATTTTCCATATTCCTTTAATCAATGAATCTGGGGGTCAATTCTGAATATCTTTTTGCTAAGATAAAGATAGATCTTTATACATGTGCACTGAAGTTCTTTGACTGTGTATCGTTAACCGCGTGTGGCTCTATAGTAGTATTCGCGCAGTTTTAAATTTGAATTTTCACATACACAGTCAAAGAACTTCAGCGTACGTGTATAAAGATCTATCTTTATCTTAGCAAAAAGATATTCAGAATTGACCCCCTGATCTTATAGTAATATATATTTTAATCATTTTAATAGTGACACATTTCCTAGCAAAAATATGTCAGATTTATTGAAGGAATATAGGAAAAATATGAAGTGTTCGAAGCCAGCGTATGCGAAGCCTAAAAGATTTCCCCTGTACTTGCAAATAGCGTAGTCCACTAAAGATTGTTGTTTTTTTTTATAAATCAGCATTGATTATTTTTCTCACTTTGTGCGGGAAAATTGAATTTCAAATTTTTCGACAATATGATATAGCCGAAATGATTTACCTTGCCAAAATTTTAAAACTCTAACAAATACATGTTTTGCACAGGTTTTACACCATGAAAAATAGACAAAAATTTTGGCGTAACTTTCAGTGGTTTTTCTTATTTCAAAAGGGAGATTTCGGATTAAAATACCCAAGTCTAAAGAAGCCTTTATTGACAATTTAAGATTTTTCTTTAAGAAAGTATAATTTAATATTACGTTTTTTAAAATTATCTATAAGATTGATCAGGAATTCAAATTTCTACTGTCTCAATTATCATAGAACATTCATTTTCTATTATGTTCTGTGTTAAATATCTCTTTACAGCAAGTAAGTTGGATATCTGATATCATAATGGCGTAAATGCATTGCAAAGTGATGAAAAACTCGTCTGAGATAGATTTTTTCTCACCCATGGCGATAACAATGTAAAATTTTTCACTGGAGTAAAACACAGAGGAAAAAATGCATTAAAGAAGAGTCAATGAAATTGCATAAGAAGAACAAAAGTGTTCACATAATTTATCTCTATCTCGCCATTATTTAATGTTGGAAGGAAAAAAAAATAAGTGGGCAAAATACTAGGGAAATGTTGGAAAAATGGGCATTTAATTCGAAATAGCTGCGAGTTATCAATCGTATGGTAAATAACTTTTACTTTTTTTCCTCACCTCCGCAGCGCCTTTTCACTTTTTGACGGGTATAATGCGTGCGATACCAGCCTCCGAATAGGTATACTAAACATTTTTTATGACGTGCTATTTGCCAAAAGTAAATGTCTTCAATTTGTCAAGTAAATGAAGAATGCTTTTCACTTTTATTCAACTATCCAACTATTATTTCATTTCACATCACCATCTTCAAAAGATTATTGACTTTCTTGTTGGAAAACACGTCTCTGGGCTTTTTTGTAATATCTTTAGCATCTCTTTTTTTTGTGTTTATTAAAGATGAGCACCCTCAATAGATTTCAAAACACAAATTTCTATTTTCTAACAATTCCCGCAGCAACTTTATTGTTACTATCCCCAAGACGCATCACATTATTATATCATAATCAAACTCGTGCACAATGTTAATCAAGTTAATGAAATTCATTCTTACAAAAAATTAAGCACAATTCGTAGTTAATACATAACTCTTTGTGGTTTAGATATGCTCTTTTGCATTCTCATGAGTAAGCTCTTGAATTTTTTTTCGATATAGCACAAAACTCATCAGTTTCTTTCTCTTCTGGCATCACATCAATTTTCCTCAGAAATTTCTGCAAGATCAATTTGAATAATCTGTCCGAAACCGTTAAGAGTATCATGTCATATAGCAAAAAAAATTATATATTGCACAAAAGTATTTGCGGTATATCTTGATTTGTGATTAGTTTTCAGTACAGCTCGTCATCTCTGCAAGTACAACTTTTACAACAAGACATTTCGGACTTCTATAAGAAAAAAACCGATTATATCAGAGTTCATTTACTTTATAGCGAGAATTTCGTGAAATAATCTGTTTTTGTAGTCTTCACAACACTCAATTTTGCAATTATTGACACAAATCGGTTAATTTTCGAAATTTTGATGGACCTTTTTGTTCACTGTAAGACATCATCGTAAATGAGATTTTGAAGACAAGATGCTGAAGATGCATTAATACATCGTTGAGCAATAAAACAGGTAATTAAGTCACGCAAAGAAACAGTATGAGGTAAATTATACAGATATTTTCCAGACTAATTTCTTGTTGGTCGGACTAATCGATATACACTCAAATTTTAAGAGAAAGTAGTAAATATTTCAATACATTTGTAATTGTTTGTCGGAATTTGATTTAAAGGTCGTCAATTGGTTTAATAAATTAGGCTGAGTAATATGATTATAATATTAAAGATATTAAACCAAAAAAAAAGAGAATGTTTTATTTTGCCACAGCAAGCAAGTTAAGATGAAATACTGGACGAAACATTGGTAAGACGTAAATGGCGCTATTGGGTTAAAAAAATTTTTAACGGCAGAACAAGAATGTTTTATTGTCTGTTATTTAATTTCTTTTGCTCGTTGTAAATTATGTATCTGGTGTTTTATCTTTTTGGTACTAAAAACAGACTTTACATTTTTTAAACATGTTGAATTTTAGTACAACATTCATCTGATCTATATTGTTGTAAAACACTTATTGCTTAATTTTGGTAAAAAAATTAATAAAATTTAAAATTTGGAATTCTCTGAGTAGTTTAAATAAGAAGTTGAGATAACAAAATTATTTCACAATTCTGAGACAAAATAAGCTTAAAGATTTTACTTAAATGTGTCTAAATAATTTATTTTTTCAATTATTAATTAAGTGACGCTTCATTAAGCTATTATAGTAGGTAAAAGAAAAGTGAACTTAATATCAGAAACTAACTAAATTTGAATTGACTTTACTACAAAACAGATAAAACAGATTCCAAATAGGTCTAAAACAAACTTTGAATAGAAGCCAATCAGTCATAGCAGTTAACAAACTAAAATTTATCGAACGGTTTGAAATTGTTTTATTTTTTCAATTTTACATGACAAAAATTGCATATAATATTACATAAATAATAATAAATACACTATGCAACAAATTAATAATTTTTTCTGTCTCATAGGTCTCACATGGTACGTTTGATAGTGTCGAATCCCCTGATTAAGAATATGGTCTTTGTTTTACTAGTAAAAAACATTACTAATAAGATTTTTAATTAAAAAAAGATGATAAAAGGTCTCAACTTGACAAAGTGCTCAAACTCACGAGATACGAGTTTTCCGTGAATTATCTTTTAATACGGCTTTTTTGTCCATAAAAGTTTCCTTAAACTTTTCGTTTATTTTCCAAATTTAACCCTTTTATTCCTTTAAGGACGTCTAATAAGAAAATTGTTTTTCCTAACTAGAGGAATGTTGGCATGGTTCGCACAGAGTGAACCTTCAAACAACGTAAATTTTCTCTTTGTTTGCAAAGAGCTAATTCGTCATTTCTTAGCCATAAAATAGATAGGGTGTGTGCCAAATTCCGGCCAGCTTGCAATTTCGGCGATATTTTTTGTTCCTCGAATTTCCATGAATTTTTAGTTTTTGCATACTCTTAAGATTATACAATGCAAAAAAAATAACAAAAAATGTTGCTTCGACGAACAAGATGATCTGAAAAAGGCATTGAAAGAATTCCCGAAGGGAACTATGAGAATGAAGGTGGCCGAAATAGAGCACCAGAGTTATGTCTATATTTTTATTCATTTTAAAATGTATTAAGATTGATTTTAGAGAAAATAAAAATGATAAACTGTCTGCAAGGTTCTAAGCAACACTCCTTATAAAAGAGTAACAAAAATATTCAATTTTTATTAAAAATATTATATTTCAAACTTGAGATTTTGGCTCTTGCATGCAACTATGCCGAAATTTGGCACACTTACCCTAATTGCTCATGAGACGACCCGGGTAACACAAGGTAAGCTGTTACTAGCGCAATGCTATAATTAAAGGCATTGTAGATGCTCTTAAATAATAACTTAGCCCAAGTTCATAAATTAAGTTCTTAATAAGCACTTATTAAGTACTTAATTAAGGAATTATTTGAGCGAAAGTAGTGACATCTGGTGACAAAAAGTGGAAACAAAAATAGTGAATGCGATAGACACATGTTAACCATTGGTTAGAAAGAGATGAAAAAATGACATTTCAGAAAACATAACCACAAAATGTTAGTAAGCTCGTGAAGTGTCTTTAAAGTTTTCTTTCTTTTAGTCGTAAATTTATAAACAGTGCAGTTCAGTGAAATTAAGTTAAGTGTAATTTAACATTCTTCTTTGCATGTTTATGTGGTAAGTATAACTTTGTAATCCTGGAATGTTATTAAATTCACAAGTATCCAAAGATCTATTAAATTTTTCCTTTTGTGCTCTCAACTTGCGATACGTAAGCTTAAATTTCTAATAACTGACCCATTTTTTGTTAAATCCTCCCTTCAGTGCGTGATCCGGGAGTGTAAATTCCATAAAATTAAATCCCATAAATTCACGTTTCGGGAGTTTACTTTTTAAATTTTTTTGAATATTATTAATTTTTTTTTGATCGTTCTTTTGACTTTTTGTTCCAGATGCATCTGAGACATTTCCTAGGGGAAATTTGAGGACAAGAGTTCCATCCAGCAACAGTTGCAACTAGTGAAAAAAGTGTTGTGCCGGACAACACAACAGATCTGCGGTAGCAACATGTTCATCTTGCCAATTAGGCAAAAGTGTAATTTTAACTTTTTATTTCAGAAATAAACAATATGAAGAATTAAAACTACATGTTTATATATGCATTAGGGTAACTATTTGAAAAACGTTTAGTTGAAAGTACTTAATTAAGTACTTAGTGAAAATACTTTACGTGTCCTTAATACAAACTACTTAATTATGGTCTTTAACAAAGACCTTAATTAAGTACTTAGTCTTAAGGCTGAGTCATGCATGCCATATTAGTTTCACTACTCACCACAAAGCGCTGACGTTTGTCTCATTTTCATATATTTTTTAAGTAGTTGAATGTTCTACAACTCCTTAAAATTAAGTCATTGAGTTAAGAACTTATTAAGTACATAATAAGTAATTAATGTGTTAGCCGGGGAGATGAGCAATGCAATGGTAAGTTAGATCTTTGCAAACAAAGAGAAAATTCGCATCGTTTGAAGGTTCACTCTGTGCGAACCATGCCTACATTCCCCAACCAAAAATTATTTCTTTCTAAATGTTTGTATATAATCGTAAAGTAGAAAGTAGAAGGAATCTAGAATATTTTTTGGAAGTCTCTAGCTACTTTCTATGTAGTAAATATTTAACACATTCATTGCTGATTTTATTTATTTTTTATACTTCCAATTTTTTTTAAGAAAAACACTTGGGAATAAAAATTAGTATTATCAGAAAAATTACTTAAATTTTTGGGCTATATTTGTGCCTATCTTTCATAGAGGCAAAAGATACATCGAATCAGACTCTGTTGGACTTTCCAAGATTAGATGTAAGACGTTTCACAAATTTTGTTTATCGGTTTAATTTCTATTGTTGATTTTAGATCAGAAAAAAGTGTCTCGCCTTTAAAGGGTTAATGTAATCATCTAAACTAAATAGGCACACCAAGGCGGTTAAACTGTGACATTTAAAAATTTGATATAGATTTCTTTTCGGTGTCTGTGGACGAAATGTTCACATGGACTATCTTCAAAGCATATTAAAAAATCAAAGAAATCACTGGAGAAGTTTTCGAGAAAAAAAAACCCAAACAAACATGATTTTGAAGGGAAGGAGAGGCTAGAACTGAAAAGGAGTCAAAATGTCTTTAGATAATGTTATTTTTAGAGGGGGCACCGAAGAATGGAAGTAGATATCTATTATCGTTTAAACTACAGGATGGTGACAACACTTAAGAAATCCTAAAAAGTTAAAATAACATTCCGGAAATGTTAATTTTAGCCTACAGTATTGATCCGAAATCGGTGTAAATATTATGCTTTTAAGGTGTGCTATGGGTTAAAGTTACCCTTTTTCATGTTGATTTTACCCTTAAAAAGGTGTAAAATTAACATTAAAAAATGTTGATATATTTTTACACCTAAAAAGTGTTAAAGTTATGAGGAAAAAAAGTTAATCGCACCCCCCTTTTTTCTCAGTCAAGTTAAAAAAATGGTTATATACTGCTCTCTCTTCGAGTTCAAGCAGTAAAAATCCCGATATTTATTTACCCAAACTGAAATTGTGTATTAAATTCTGTACGATCGACCGAATTGAAGAAGGACATAACCGCAGATTGACAGTAGCTGTGATTAGGGAAAATCACAGGTAATGATTGGTGATCTATTAAGTCTGCAAAATATTTGTGAACCCGTAAGCTAAATGCTAATCCTCAACGGGTTTGCTCTTCATTCAATTGACTAATAAAATCTGTTACGCAATAAAACAAGCAATAATGTACCCATACTGTCTGATCAATAAATGGTGACAAGAAATACTTCACCATAAAAAATTATGGAAATAAAATCATGCAATAAAAATAAATAATATCAGGCATAACATTTTCTTCATAGACGCTAATATGATTAGTTTAATTAATTTATCTATCTCGCTCGATTTGCACTAAAAAAATTTATTGGTTTTCATAAATGCATAATATTATATTGTGATTTGAAAAATCTTAATTTTGCTCTAAACTTGTAAAACCCTTAGAGCAAAAGAGGCCTATCGTATATACATTTCCCTATTAAATAGGCCACTCTTGCTCTGTCTGTTTAGTACAGACCTGTACTAAAAGTATTTGAATATTAATAAAATTTATAAATTAAAATTTATTTATTTACAGAAATTTTGAAAAATATGCCTACTTTTTGCTGCACAAAATTCGCACATTGTTCACGCCAATGTAATATTGACGTTAGAGAACACACGATTTTTTTCGAAAAAGCTCTATCCGACGCCCATAAATAAGAAACGTTTTGTCTGGAGAAATTGTAATTGGGAGAAAAAAATTAGCTGAAAATTAGAGGTAAAGATCCGACATTACTAATTGTGAGCAGAATGTTGGAGAAATGTCTGAAGACTTCAAGAGAGAGAAAAAAAAAAGTGAAAATTTCTTTATGAGTCGCATGAGTTGTTTGATGCTGTTCGATGATATAAGAGAATCATCCAACATGGTTCAAATCATCATTCCTGAGACAAATACCAACTGAAGAAAAATCCAAATTCCTCCACATTCTTTCACAGTCTTGCGTATAGTTTTCCTACAGTTGAAAATCAGTTCCATATGTGAAAATATTTTTCAATACCCCTTCTTTCAAGATGAGATATTTTCAATTTTCTCACACAACTAAAAGCTTCCCCAACTACTCAAAATATATGTATACGGTAGCTTGAACGGGTTGAGAAAGCTTTTAATCCACAGGCAGACATTCCAGGATTTATAGAGTATTTTCTTAAAAATTTCTTCAACTGTAACATCGCAATTCAATTGACTCATTTTGTAAACTTTCTGATATTGCTAGAAATTCACAATCGATGGCAAATTGCGTGCAATTACTAGATATTGGGACAGAGAACAATGCAATCTGTAAATTTGCGGATCATGCATTCTAATCGAGGCAGAGTGTCATGAAATCCATACCTCATTATGCAAATATTGTAGATTACTCGTGTTTAATCATCTCACTTGTGGAATGCTGGTAAAACCTCCCACAAAACACACCCAGGCAATTAGACTGACTTTTCTGATTTTAGCTCAATCCAAATTGAGCTTCTAAGCTCCTTAATATTTCTGTTCTTTTCTAGAATGATATATGATAAATGTACATAATACGAAAAATCATTTCATAGGGACTAAATAAATCCTAAAGCGGAATGTAACAATCCCGGTCCCATGGTAATATTCTTTTGCCCCTGGATATCAAATTTCTCCTTGAACCATTTTCAGATTACTTTCGTCGCTCTGGGGCGTGAAAATATATAAGAAATTTTCGTGACTAATTTCCACATCAGTCCCCCCTTCGTTCAATAACCATAAGAAAATTCCCTTGCAAGATTTCCACAAAAATTTCCATAAGTCCTGGGCGCAAGATGAAAGACAAACTTTCATATAGTCAAATTCCTCAGAGGAATTGGTGATTGTATCATAAATTCTTCTAGTTTTGCCATTATCTTCCTTTCTCCGGAAGCTTGTTCACAATCTGAATTATTTCTCGGGAATTTTTTGCATGCGTCAGAAAGGAATGACACAGACGCAACATCTTGCCCTCATTCACTGTGATATAAATCTCAAATAACCCAATCAAACTGCACCTCTTTGGCATTTTGCCATATTAATATTACTTCAATCATCTCAAAGTTATGAATAGGAATTTTCGTATTTACAAGACCACGTACTTAATTGATAACTCACATGAAATTGAATTTGGAGTTTGTTGAAAGGAGTCCAAATCGTACAGGTTTGAAAAGGAATTAGAACCATTTGCTACTTTCACTTCTCAAGGGAGGATGGTACTCTTTACTTATAATACCGAAAGGAAGGCACAAATAGTAAGTCAGCTTAAAAGTTATTGACCAAATTAAGTTGTTGAAGAACATAAAGATGAGGTAGTAGATAGATGTGCACTTGTGGCTTTCGGTATAATAATTCTAATGAAAACATTTTCTGAACATTTCAAGCATTGGACTAGCTAATCGAATATAATATTATATTGGGCCAAATTAATTTATAACACATTGAAAAAAGTGATTTGTGCGAAGCATAAATCATCCGAAGGTAGCGCGCTTCACCTAATCTCCGGTGTAAGAACCTAGTCTTGGTTTCGCTTATGCACGTCACAGCTTTAATTATTTTTTGTTGTTTTTGCTATTAGGTTTTATGGTAGGGGAAAGCGTGCTACCTTCGGACGATTTATGTTTCAAACAAATTATTTTTTTCAATGTGGTATAAATTAATTTGGCCCATTATAATATTTATTTTAATAGCTAGTCCAATGCCTCAAATTTTCAGAAAAAGCTATGGGTGAAATCCATAAGGAACAGAGAAAAAATTGAGTTGTGCGAAGCTTGAGTCGTCCGAAAGTAGCGCGCTTTCCCCTATATAGCACTTAATGAAAGATGAGAAGTTATGCTCGAGCTTTGTAAAATACACAAAGTTTGTAAAAAAAAACCACTCAAGAGAAAAAATCAGATTGAACTAAAAAATTTGAAAAAAAACTACATAGAATGTTTTTTTTAATCATACAAATCAAACTAAACAAGATATTAAGATAATATCTTTAGCAGAAAATTAATACTCCTTAGGATTATATTATGTCCTTTGAATGCACTTTGCTCTCATCTCTCTATAAGTGCTTCTGAATGCTAACCCAGAATGGGTCCGGTCAAAATCCCTAAAGCCAAAATCCCGAAAACCAAAATCCCCAATTCTTAAAAGTGTCATATACTCCCAAGATTGCACCCACGCTTGCTGGACGCAAAGGGAAATTTTCTGTGTCTTGGGAAATTATTCCACACATTATCCTTCATCCCTTTCAGGATTTTGAACATTCGGAATTTTGGGTGCCTCCGCCTAGAACACATTTCCTTTATATTTTTGAGAAATCAACTTGAATTCGTCTATTTTGCGGAAATTTGATTCTTTAAGAACGATAAGGACACCGGTGTCCCTAAAAAATCTTTCTACGGCCTTGCAAAGTTATGTTTTACTCTAATAAGTCAAAAAAAAAATGATTTTCTGACCCCTAATTTTTAACTCTCTTGTCCTTCAAGGGTTAAACGACTGTGATTTTTTTTGTATGGAAAACATCCTCTTGCTAAACTTTTCGTTGGCCGTCGATTTGACAAAAATCTCTCCATAGTCTGTGTGGAAAAACATCCTTTTGACAAACTTCTTTGTTTATTTAATAAAACTCTTTATTCTGTAAATGTATACAAGAACTTTGTGGACATAAGTACATTTTAATTTTTTTTTTAATTTCTTAAGCAATAGTTATCATTATTAGAAATGTCATAGGCTCTAATTAGATGGACAATTAGTCCATTACATGCCAGTCATTCTAGATCTTAATTTCTTTAAGTTCTTTTAAATTTATTTTTTACTCACTTTTCACTTTTTATCTCTCGCTAATGAACGTTCTAATTTTGTATTTTAGAATTATAAATTAATTTAGAATTTCATATAATATTAATAAAGAATTAACACGGTAGTCCGATTCTTTTAAATTGAATCAAAAGTTTAATATATGTTATCACATTAAAAAATAAATGTATATCGCATTAATTCTATGCATTATGCTATTAAATTATTTTCAATCATTTTATTGTTGCCAAATCTACTTTTTATAAAATAAAGTTCTAGATATTCAGTGATTTAAGGTCAATGTTACTCCTTAGGATGCTCATTTGCCATAATTAAAATGAATCACATTAAAATTTTAATGTGATTAGATGATAACACAATAAGACTATTGAACTAAATTCTGAAATTCCAAGAGTAATTTGATAACTCATTATAAAATAAACCACAAGAAAATTAATTAGGAATCTCGGAATAGGATTGAACATATTTCCGAATATTATAATATACGATAATTTTCTGATAAATTGAGTTATATAATGAAACGTAACTTTCATACATAGACCAAAATTTTTCGCAGATATTTATATACATTTTCCTTAAAATATCATTATTATTATATATATTATTACTGTACCGACAATTGCATTTCCGAAAGCTTGTAAAACAGCTGGTTTTTTTTAACTAAGTGAGGAAATACCATTAATTGGTAAGAATATTGTAACGACTTCTATCCCAAAGAGCATATAGATACCGCTCTACAGGATATCAAATTCAAAGTAACTATCAAGCGTTCTACAAGCGAAAATTTGTATGTACTTTCTCCATTTATGGTTATTATAACTAAAGTAAATAATGCTAAGTGGAAGTAATTAAATTAGTGAGACTTTAGTAACACTGTAAAGATTTTCCTCCGCATGAGGGCGCTGTTTTCTCCCGCAAATGTCGCTGGCAACGCCAACGGTTCTCAATTTTCAATTTTTAAGTTTTGACTTGAAAAGTTCAACTAATTTGCAAAAAAAAAATATCTTAACTTCTCGTTTTTATATACAGATTTAATTTTTTCACACACATTTTAAAATAAATTTTCCTGATAAAAAGGCGAAATTTCAAATAATTTAATTGAGAAATCAGAAGCTCTTCTTCACTTAAAGATAGTACAAAATGCTTTTTTCCTTTATCCCACAAGTCCATTGTAATACTTTTAAATGATCAAATTGACATTTAATTTACTTTTATAGCAATATGTTGCAACAAGAAATTCGTCTCTAACTGCATTTATTGAAAGCTCAATCGCAAAGTGGGTGTGAGTTTGGGTCAATTTCGCTGTGAAACATATACTATTATACAATAATCGCGATTTATTATGCACATTCAGTCTTTGTTTCGGCTTTTGCTCTACAGCCATTCAAAATTCTCTTACAGCATTGTATTACAATATTTGTGTAAAAATTTATCGGGTGAATGTTAATTTTAGAAGAAAAGCTTTCATTTTTTTTTTACCCACAAAAAAGTGTATTTGGTCAGTTTTATTGTGATACCCATCTTTCTGTGTAATGTCCAAATAATCCTATTAAGCCCAAATTTTGCTCATATTGCACAAAAGCCATAAAAGCATTTATAATTTGCTTCTCTTTGATTTTGAGTTTAGTCATACAAAACAATTGATCTTTCATAATAAATAAATAAACTGAAATTTTCAATTAAACGTGCGACCAACACCAATTGAATAATTAAAAAGAGAACTATTCACGTGTGTCGTTATAAAGCGCTTTTTTGCACACCAAATATTCAATATTGTGCAATTTGGACAAAAGAGAGGCTCAAATGAAGGGGAAAACTGAATGATTGCACAAAAAAATAAAATTTACTTTTATAAAACAATAACCACGATGAACTTTATTAGTGAAAAGCATAAAAAATCGTAAAAATATTTCCTTTTGTTATACAAAAATTTATTCCATGACATTTTCAGTTGTGCAAAATTTTTTCTGCGTGAAAAAAAATGTCTAAAAAATTTAAAGCTTTATTTATGGTTTAGAAGTGAAAGCTGAGGTAAGTCCAAAAAGATGAGAAAGTCTTGTCATAGTTATTCTTTTCACATATCAAATTCTTTGACTTTCCATAAATATTTCCCCTCAAAATGACAAACCAAAAATATGAATCTTTTATTCTGTATGCTTGGAAAGTCTATTCAGAAGAAAAAGAATTTAAACGTTTGACTCTCATGAACTCACAAGACTGTGAAATTTTCTTGCGACACCGTAATCATGAATTGTTCTGCTCTCAACACCAAACCAATGATGCTATCATCAAATATTCGAGCCAAAAGGTTCACCGACATGCTTATGAGAAGGAGATGACTATGCTCCAAAAGCAGGGGGAGCATAAAAGAAGTGTAAACTTTTAAATAACGTGAGAATCTAGCCCACGCACATCGTCTATTCTCAATTGAAGAAAATCAACGAGGGAAATGTGGAAAGAGTATTGAGCAAGTCTGCAAAAGGAGCATTCTGTAACATTCTAAATGACCTTTTAGCAATTTAACACACTTGTGGATCCACTGGATCGATAATTTGATTACAAGATTATGACCAGAGTCTTGTTACAAACCAACTGTCCTCCACCCTTCTGATGATGTGGTTATACACAGATAATATAAGGAAGGTCCTACAGAAATGGTATTAAGGACTTGGAAAAGGGATCAAAGTCTTCAATGATTAATAAAGCTTTTAAAGTGATTGCATAGTATGTGGTATTGAAGTGTTGTAAAAAAGAAAGAAACAGGCTTTTTTGTACCCATTGTACCAGAAGGGAAAAAAAAACTTTGCAGACAATTTGATAGGGGCAAATTATATTGGATATCATGGATTTGTTTTTTGTTCAGACCATTCACCCCCAAAGTAATAATATAATATTGTGCAAAAAATTCTACAAAGGATCGTATATAAAATATTCACTAGAGATTATAGAACAATTTGACCCCCTAACCCCCATAACAAGTCTCAGGCGATATAATAGGGTAGAGGCATAACTTGTGGCAACTGTAACTATATACTTGCCCACAACTTTAACATTTCTTTTTGCTCAACTGAAATTAAATTCAGTACAGTCAAGTGTGCTAATCCGGGCGCTTCGCTATCTGGATTTTTTATGACTAATCCACTTAAAATAATATTTTTTTTATTTTTATTTCCGTAATATAGTCACTACAGTAACATAATATAACTATTCAAGTTTGAGAAAAAGCAAAAATAATATTTTTATCCATTAAATAAGTGAGTGTAATCGACTCATTTCAATCTTGTACCAGCTGGATTCTTTACTAAAAATTTTCTAGCAGTGATATTTTCGCTAATGGCAGCTGGTTGATTGAAAACATTTATTGTTTTTCCTTGTGAGGAAAGTATTTTAAATTCAAAGGTTTAATTAAAAGTGAATTAGCGAAAAGGCGACCCAGTTAGTGCAGGCTGACTTATTTCAGTATTATCATTATTTTATAAATTTTCTTTAATATTTTTGGTATTTTTTTATATTATATTTCTGAATGAAACAGTGAATAATTCTATGGATTTAGAAGAAGTAAAAAAGAATTTCATCAGTCCAAAAACAAGCGTTTAAGTAGCACTCTTTGGAAAACGATCCAGTTACCCCACCTTATTATATAAACTCCTACAGAAGAATACCTTTCCATAGGTTGAAACAGATTTTCTGGACATGTTCTCAAGCCCTCTCTAAAGGCTTCACTTGATCTGACCATGCCAAATTTACCACTTGTGGCCACTTGTGATTCACGAATCATTAGTAGCCGATTTTTAAATTTATTGTGATCTTTTTTTTTAGTATCATTGTTGTATCATAGTTGATAGGGCAATTTCCTAAAAATCGGACAGCAGAAAGTCGGATAGCGCTGAAAGTCGGACACACCGAAAGTCGAACTATAAGCACACAAAGACTTATGAAGTTGAGCTCTTTCCTTCAGTATTTTTCAAATTTCAAAACATATATATTTGCTGTTTAAGTGTTTTCTCAAAATTTACAAAAAAAAAGATTAGTAAATGGATGACATTTTGGTAAAGTGTACACTCTATAACGCTGTATATCACTCAGGTAATGATAAAAAACTGATAATTTATCACAAATATCAATTTCTTTCAATAAAATAAATGTTCTTGAATTAATATATGCAGTAGTGTGCTGCATTTATGAAAAATTTTAGTCAAATTCCCAGAAATTGTAAGTGTAACAGTGGCGTTTCCAACAATCAGTGTGGTGTATTATGCCAAATTAACATTCTTTGTAATATTCCTACATTGTGTAGAGCGTATGGCCCATTCGACAATTGTTAACCCAGTTGACGGCCAAACCCACCAATCCCAATCCTTCATTCCTATGACACACCCCACCAAACATCCCTAGGCGGGTGCTGAAGGTTGCTGGGGCTTTTGTTCATGTCAGCTGTCCCTGCACTTCAGTGAGTGAGCATCAGTCGCCGTGGACGGTTCACTCCGAGGAAGTTGAAAGATGGGTGGCACCTTCAGTTCCCCATTTTCCCTTAATAAGTTTATATTACTTCAGTGAGCCCCATCAGGGCTTACAAATTCAGAAGTGGGATCCCCAATCCCCAAAAGTGGATCGCGAAAAGAACAGTTGAAGTAATTGTTACAGTTGTTGTGTTGAGACTTTAATTAATCTTGCATTGTGGTCGTGTGATGTGTAAAGTCTAGTGATACAACGAGAACACAGAAGATAAAATGGAGCATTCCTGTCGAGGAAAGTCTGCAGATGACTGGGGAGTCCATGCGGGATCACTAAACCAACGCGGAGGAGACATCGTATTGTGGAGCCAGGAGATTGTGGAGCCTTATAAGATAAGTGCGAGGAATTCTTCAAGGAAGTAATTGTGAGGATGGAGGTCTTAGTACAGAGAGATCATCGGAGAAAGATTTTCAGATAAGTCCATTTTAATTAAAATTTCTAGAAAAAGTTATTTATATTGAGCAATCGCAGACACAGTAACAGAGATAGCCATCGATAAATTCGTGCTCATTTCACAGAAACATATAGTTTACATCGAGAATTGGTTTTGAAGAATTGCAATACTATTAAATGTTTCATTTTTTATTATCAAAGGAAATGTGAGGGGGGATGATCTTCTATGTAAAGTGTTTAAACAATAATTAAATAACGTTTGAACGTGTTTTAATTTTATTAAAGATCTAAATCACAGCCACAACTGAAAAGTTCGTCAGTGATAATTTCGGATACAAGTCCTTCATAACTTCATTATTTAGTTGCATCTGTGTTATAGTCTTCAAAATCACTATTAGTCCCATTTTGATAGCTAATTATTTTCAGGACCCATGACCACATCTTTACGGAAACACATAGTGAATTAAATTTAGTAGAAAAGATATAAATCTATATTTGAGACAACTATTTTAATAGATCAAACGCGAGTCTTTCATGATTTACCAAGAACAACGTTAAGTGCGCAACTCAGTAAATTTATGATCGAGATCAGAGGATGTTAGCAAAATAATTTAGAAGTCTGTAGGGTCGTATGCAAGCAAGTGATTTCATGGGATTACGTAGGTTAAATTAAAATATTAATTGAGTGAAAGTACTCTTGGAACATTAGCAAATAATCTTTTCGCGGCGATCACTTAACACCCTGTCGATGACGAATAAATATCGGAAGATTTAAACGGTCATATGAAAAGCAAAGTATCATCTAGCAATAAGATTATAATATTTTGGATGAGAAATAGCAGAATTGTAAATGGAATTTAGAGGCTGTATTTATGAATGGTCTGTGAGATTGATGTGTGATAGAGGGCCCTCGAAAGTGTGTGTGAATGAGGTTTTCCATTGCAGATGTAAATTGAATCAAAATTGGGAATTTGAAGGAATTCGTATAGATTTGATCTTAGGAGAAACCATAATTTCAGTTGAATAGGCTACATAAGTTAACGAGTAGGACACATTTGAAATTGAAGACGCGCCACAATTATAAATGTCAGAGATTTATATTGATATCTATAAGTGATAAGACGTTTGATATTAAATACTTATCTTCAGAAAGTTTACGCGATCAAGGATCAATACCACATATACTTAACGAACATTAACGCGGTTACAGAATTGAAGGACAAATTAAAATATTAAAAAAATGAAATTCATATAATATTGTAGAAATATAAGAAGAAAGGAGAGAAAATGATAAAGATGAGTAATCCATTTTCAAATGTATGGGAATAACCCAAAATAAATGCTGGTAGAGAAGGGTACAAACTTAGGTATACGATAGGGGCTATAAAATATTGGAATATTTTTGCAGACAAAGGAACCCGACACGTCGGCAAACTTAATGTTATATTGAAAGGATGCGTTAGAAGAAAAGGTCTAAATGAGTTTTCCAATTGCTTAGACCCAAAAGAAATGCGTTTGGGTTAAGGGGCAAAAAACAACACCTCATTTAGGGATCATAAAATAAATGCAAAAGGATCGATAAGCAAATTAGGGAAACCCGAACATATTGCAGGGACTCATTAGTTCAAAACCTCTCAAGAGAATTTGGGATTTTTTCAAATAGACATATCGGCAGCATTGCAATTATTCTACAGAAAGGTTTTTTTTCAGTTTTACAATATGCACCACTCATTAGGCGGGTCTTGGGATTTCCGAGATGGTCGGACACTCGGGTTGAAAACTTATCCCTTGCAATAAAACCCTCATAAATAGATATGCGTAATGCTTTTAGAATGTACACAGCTGCATACCATACTTTTCACCAATTGTTCAATATACATCGGATGTTGGACAAAACGGAGGATCTTCGAAAGAACATTATGTCGTGTCGCCATGCCGAGAGAAATTTGAAAACTTTTCCAACTACATGGTCTTGGATCTGATCTCAATCAAAAAGGAATATTTTGGAATAAAAGGGGTAACTCAAACTTTAAGGAAGCGGATTTCAGATGGCAGATTTATGATAGATAAATAAGACGGGTAATTCACGGTTATATAAGTCGAATTCAGTAACAATTAGATAGTATTTTGAAAAAGTCTTAATATTAGTATAGTCTCTTTAGAATTCTTAATACATACGGGAATACAGGGCTACGTAACATAAAGACACTAAATCGCGTGTAGATCTAGGTTGAATACGATAGGGAATATCATGAAACGTAACCATATCGAGCCGACGCTTATTTTAGTCAACATTTGTGGCATACAAATTAACTTCAGTTGTACAACACTCGAGCAGAAAATATAGTAATTCATTAATTGGATAAGGCTTTGTCGAACCATGTACATCAACAGATTATACAAAATACTACAGATCGACTGTTCGTATATCGGAAGTGGCTCCTTAGAGACAGGTAGATAATTATATTGCGAGAGAAGGAATTATTTAATGGGGAGGAATAGGAACACGCTGTCATTTGGAACACTAATGGCCTCTACATACATTAATGAATGTTCATCAATATTTGCTATATTAAAGTAAATTGTTACACCAGAGTAAGGACGACCGTCAAAACTTCGTACCGCAAACCGTGAGCTCAATATTATTATTACTCGAAAAAAAACGAACACAAATCAAAGGATACACATTAAAAAAAAGGATCGGGTTAATGAGGAAATAAAACTTCCTTCAGCGCTTGGGATACATAGGCATGAAAAGATCACCACTTTTATCATATCGACGGTTGGCACTATTAAAATATTCAGTTGAAAGCTGTACTACACATAATTGCAAATAGTGGGCGCTGTATACGGAACCGGTAATTCCCATGGGGTCAAATAGGATTAACAAGAAATAGGATGATGAAAAGTTTTGTACCTACGGCGCGACCTGGAGGAAGACGGTGAACAAAACTAGTAGCAGTCGGCTCGGCACTTCAACAACGGATAAACTACAACTTTAACGGAAAGAGTAAAAAATACCCTCACCACATCGTACTATGATGACGGATTTAGTACCTACGAGAATAAGACCTACTTAGATTTGAAACAACTACACAACTCATAAGCAGAAGTCCAAAGCCTACAGGGATCGGTATTAAGAAAACAATGAAATCTGTAACGCTATCTGTGCAAAGATTAGTATGGTGACTCTGGTATAATTAGACTGTCGTATGAAGTTTCATGTAGAATTCATAAGACATCAGATAGGGGAAAAGGAAAGACAGGAATGAGAATAGAAGTGAATGATTTCTATTCGAGGAAGGAGAATTGAATGAAAGAAAAGGATAGTTAGCGAGAGGGATATTATATCACAAACTTCAAATTGACACATCAAGACGAAAAGCAAAATACAGGAATTAGAACTCAGGATAAGAACAACTCATATCAACGAAATGGTCAATAATATCGAATTAGAATAATAGATGTTTTACTTCGGGAAACGGTAAAGAGGGTGTAAAATTTAAAATTATTGATTGCAGGCTAATTTCTGTTACATAAGTAAGGAAGGATTTTCGGGGGGCTACTCAAAAAAAAACATTCAAAAAATAGGAGCGATAGGTTATAAACTCTAGAGTACACGGTCGGTAACTGAATTACATGACTAAAACGGTAAATCATGGGATAGTGGTATGATCAAATTCCTAGGGCCAGAGGTATGATCCAATTACAACAAAGCGGACAGAATCTGGCCAGGAGTTTGATGCATACAATCACTACACCCCAAAGTTAGGAAACAGGGAACGAAAGCACCGAGCAAACCAAGTTAATTCCTGCAGCAAGAGGAGAAGACTTCACATCGGGATCCTACAAGACAACTCTACAACAATGCACGTTCCACACAACCGTGAAATTCTATTACACAGATGACTTCTAATCAAAATGCAAGACAACACAACTTTAACCAACAAGAACTTAATTGGATTCTTATCAGGCGCAGAAGACCAATGTAAGAGGAATGCTGTTGCTGGATCACTTCAGAAACCTTAGAAAAAAACGATGCTCGACAGTGATTGGATCACAATATAGATGGGCTATGATTCTATGTTGAGCAACCAAGTTGATATAGCCTTTATGATTAATTCCCAAGAGGAAAAAGACGCATTAGCAGTGAGAACCTGGACGCTTGAGGACAACATTGGCTGATCTGAGCGATCGCCACAACATTGGATGATCTGAGCGATCACCCCAACACTGGCTGATCTGAGCGATCGCCACGACATTGGATGATCTGAGCGATCACCCCAACATCGGCTGATCTGAGCGATCACCCCAACATCGGCTGATCTGAGCGATCACCCCAACATCGGCTGATCTGAGCGATCACCACAACATTGGCTGATCTGAGCGATCACCCCAATATTGGCCGATCTGAGCGATCGCCACATCATTGGCTGGTCTGAGCGACCCCCACAACATTGGCCGATCTGAGCGATCGCCACATCATTGGCTGGTCTGAGCGACCCCCACAACATTGGCCGATCTGAGCGATCGCCACATCATTGGCTGGTCTGAGCGACCCCCACAACATTGGCCGATCTGAGCGATCGCCACAACATTGGCTGGTCTGAGCGATCGCCAGGAGGTCCACTGCAGATCCTCTAGTGGTTTTACAATACCTATTGTGAAACACCTCGAGGGGCAGTGCCACCTCACATTCGATCCGTGGCTCATTCACACTGATGTCACAAGGATTCGAACGCTCTCTACATCACGGAAATTTAAAGGTAATTCGCCTTCTTCGATGAGTATACCAGCTTCCGAGACATTGTGGTGATATGGGCTTAAGGAGCAGGTTGGTAGACGATGGTCCTGACCCGGGGCTCCTACTATTTCACCACGTTGCCAAGGGACGGCAACTCTGTCAGGATTGGCCGAATTGTAGAGCGTATGGCCCATTCGACAATTGTTAACCCAGTTGACGGCCAAACCCACCAATCCCAATCCTTCATTCCTATGACACACCCCACCAAACATCCCTAGGCGGGTGCTGAAGGTTGCTGGGGCTTTTGTTCATGTCAGCTGTCCCTGCACTTCAGTGAGTGAGCATCAGTCGCCGTGGACGGTTCACTCCGAGGAAGTTGAAAGATGGGTGGCACCTTCAGTTCCCCATTTTCCCTTAATAAGTTTATATTACTTCAGTGAGCCCCATCAGGGCTTACAATTGTATACAAGATGCTCCTACTAGCAATAGTCAATGCAACTAGCTTATTCTAAAAAATTACAGGATGAGGTAGAAATGGAATAAAAGTGGTATTCCAATATGGAGAATGCAAAAGGAAAACCTTTCTCCTGAACATTTTTTTTAGAACATGACTGTTATCAAGTTCTTCTGGATTATTGCCTTATCTTTATTTTGGTTCGTATCCCGACTGTTTTTTGGCTTTAGAGCACGACGAGGCCTGGAGAGAACAGTCGAGACAGGAACTAACACAAAGAAAAGTCGATATTGCAGAAGCATTTGAGAACAGTCATGTGCAAAAAAAAAAGTTTAGGTGAAAAATTTCCAATTTTCATTCTATTGTTCGAACTCTAAGAGAGAGCAGTTTTATATTTCATAGGAATACCACCAGAATTGGCTCACGCCTGTTATAAATTGACTGTTATGATTTTGGCGGGACAGTATTGAGTTATTGGTCAATCAATACCATTTTTTTCCATTTTTACGAGAATATTTTGAAAAGAGTATAAAATTAAATAAATAATTCGAAAACATAAGAAACTGATTGTGCATGTCAAAAACATGTTTCCTAAACAAAAGTCATTATGCGTTGGGCATTAGGCATAACATAAACTTTGTTCATCAATAAATATGATATTTGTTAATAATTAATTTGATTTTTTTTAAATAATTTGAAGTATCAGTTAATTACCCCTAATCAGCCATTTTAAGCTAAGTGTTTTTCAGGTTAGTATACACCTGAGAAATCATTATTTCCTTTAATGGACGATGACTTTGAATGTGAATAAATTATTAATAAACAAATTTAAAGAACATTTAAAAAAATATACTTTGTAAAAATTTAACACAGAGTCGTACTTTTTTCTTCAACTCACCTAAACCTAAAAATAGGATACCTACACAGTAAAAAAAATTAACACTATTAATAGTGTGTAATCTTTCACACCACTATTATAGTGTTAAATTTGGAAAAAGTGTTTAATTTAAAATTGTTTAATTTAAAGTTGTTGAATTTCAAGATGTTGAATTTGAAATTGTTGAATTTAAAAATTGTTGAATTTTTATGTGTAAACTCAAAAATTGTTGAATTCTGTTTATTGTTGAATTTTCTTTTATTTCGAAGATTTTGATTTTTTTGCCTTTTTAGACATTTTTATTGGTTTTTCCTGTACTCGGGATCCTCCCTAATACGAAATGATTACATTTGATGCTCGGATCTTCACGATATACTTATTATGTATATAAATATTTAATGTTCTACATGACTTTTGCCCAATGAAAAGCATCTCGACTGAAGTATAAGTCTTAATTGGAAATTCAACATTTTTTTACATAACTTTTGTTTAAAAATTCAACAATTTTGGTTGAAATGCACAAGGCTTCACACTATAATAGTGTTAAAAATTATGATCAAACTATAATAGTGTTAATTTTTGGTCATGTGAGAAAAAATAACATAAAGTTGTGTATTTTTTCACACTATGATAATGTGAAAAACTGTAATCATACTATAGTAGTGGTAATTTTTAGAACTTGTCAAACAGTTTTAAATCACGAAACAATGTTGAAAAATTTTTATGTTTATAACAGTGAGAAATTTTACACAGATCGCAATTAAATAATTAATTTATCCGATTTCACACTATAGTGTTAAAATTTTACACATTTTGAAATTAAACAATATTGTTGAAAATTGTTCAACTATAATAGTAGTAATTTTCAATCACGTGACAATAAATTACCAAAATGTTGTGCATTTTTTAAACATTTTTAAATTAACCTACTAAAATGGTCGATTTTCTACTATAATAGTAATAGAATTTTACTCATTTTTTTTACTGTGTATTTTAAATATTAATCAATGTGCAAATTTCTTAATTTATTTAGATATGATAGCAAAATTTTATTACATTTTGTAGTTCATTTTACAAATGAAACACTAATAAATCATACTTTTCTGAAGTATTGTTACGAATGGTTTGAAAAAATGATAATAAGTTGATAAAAATAGAAATTTATTCCGCTTATCTGAAAATTGATGGCTTTTTTAAAATTATATTTGAAATAGTTTGTAAGAGAATTTATGGACCAGTTAATGCTAGGAAATTTGTCAGCGTGAGCGCTCAAAACATATTTAAAACAAATTGTTAAGATGTTTTTGTATTTATTTTGTTATTTTCCGATAAAATATAAATTGGAGATGATAGAATTTGTATTTTCTAAAGCTTATTCTAAATGTGAATATTTTTCCTTTCGCTGTCGTTATTTGAAAAGTCCTTCTACTCAATTAGGCTATTTGCGTATGATTAAGGATATCAATTTGAGGGACTATAGAACCCAATTAGTACCTTAGTGGCACTTGTGATGGATGATTAGAGATATTTTTATTAAGGGGAAAATCCGCACTTCAACAATACCCATGTAAAACAACACATTTTTTGCTTTCCCAGGTGGAAAAAGCAATGTAAGCAACAAATCTATAATTATCTCTTTGAGGAGGAAGACCTTTCTGGTGCTATTCTATCAAAAGAAACACAGGTAATCTGTTATTGTAAGAAAAATAACAACCCGGATATTAGAATATAGCTGAATTTTTAGCAATTATTTCGCTTAAAAAGATATTATAAGAAAGATACACTCAGGCAGTCAGTCTGATGTCTTTCATTTTGCTCCCTTGTTGGAATAAATTCTTATAATTTATAAATAAATGGAAGCAATAGACATTAAAATGTGGTACGTCAAGGTTACGGAGTCAGGTGTGGTACAATCTGCATTTTATACATGCTCTTTTAAATGTTACTTCATGCGAGAACCAGAAGGCAAAAGAATCTTTTATTATTTCTTGCCTATAACATATTTTCATCTCTCTTGAGCTTTTCACACGCCACATAGCACTTAAGGAGTGTTTCTATTGGATCTCTCTATCATTGTTCTTCTGAGGACCATTTTCATCTCTTCAGCACATCAAATTATTAATTTAATAAATTTATATTGTGACTTTAAGGTTAGTTTCATTTTCTACTTGGGTCAAAGGTTTCCTTTTCGGTTGCAAATTTTCAAACATCTGACAGGAAATAATAAATATTTCACGCTTTCCAATAGTAAATTGTATTAAACTTGTTGGATGTATCAGAATCGTTATCGTAGGAGTGTTCTACAATAAATGTTGAATGACTTAAATTCACTTTTGTCCGAATGTTACCAAGAAAAAGTTTCCTTATGAAGGTGCCATCGAAGACCGGAAGTCGATATCTCTCAATGCTTGATCTTTAAACCGATAACAGACTAGATGTACAAACCCACTAAAGTTAGTTTTACTATATTTACACTTTATTATCTCTTTTGTTAATTTATTGATTTTGTATAACTTGTATTAATTGCAAACAATTTATAAAATTAATACATGCTATAAATAAATAGATAACCTTGAAATTTAGCCAATATTGTAAAGTTTTTTTTTCACACGAATTTTTTGTGCTGCTGACCATTGCTCTTGTGACTTTTAAATAATAATTTTAATACAGTATCTCCTGTTCATCTCAAATCTTTCATCACGCAGCAACATTTACTTCAAATTCGTGAATTCCTCTCCGGTTTATTCACGACTTTTCTGTAATATACAGATTTTATCAAATGCCTCATCTGGCCGTAGATTATTTTATTCTATCTTTAATGCAAATACTCTCTGTGTGACACTACAAAAAGTTTGACTTATAAAAGCTACTTAGAAATGAAAGGTTTCAAAATCAAATATCCAACTAATTTTAGTAATAAAAGCCGGCTAATGAATCTACAGCAAAAAGCATGGATTTCAAATGTTTTCTTTAATAAGTAAACAAAATTTATGCCATATCTTTCATGTTTTTATTGCTCTCAGAAAATTGACCGGAAAAGACGATTTCAACAAGTTGAATAGTAAGATAATTTCACTTTTTTTGGCTGTCATCAAACGTGAATATATAAACAACAGATGATTTCATGGCTAGATATTTGCATCGATGCTTCCTTCCATAAATTATTTATAACCTCACGAAATACCACTTTCATCGGTTTCTTTCACCCGAAAAAAAACGTCTTATTTGTCTATTCAATTGACCGCGAAAATTTCAGTCTGACTATCAAATTAATCGTGTCCCGCTTTAAGTTCACTATCACGAAATATATTTTAACAGCGCCATCGTAAAAAGCGAAAATGAGTAGCAAGGTGAAAAAGACTTCGTGGGATGCTCGAATTCAAGAATTCGATGAAAATTAATTTGACGTAAATTGCATGGATGAATTAATACTAATAGAAAGCATCCTCCTCGTAAATTCGAGCAATTTATAAAGAATCGTTAATGCATTATACCAAATGTTCATTACGTGTACATAACCAATTTTAACAGTTTCATAAACCGTAAAAAACGCAATTTATAAGCCACTCCCGATGAAATCAATTTTGCTCGTTAGACATCATTAAATTTTCGAAGATTGTCGAGTAAACGACATTTCCAATGAAATCAAACGTGTTCGAATTCGGATTTGGAAAATTCGAAGATAGATTTTAAAAGTCAAAGAAAACACATTTTGCCTTTTTGTATCGTTGACGTTCGAAGGTTTAACACCGCAATTTCGAATTTTTAGAGTAAAATTTTCATACAAAAATTTCAGAAAATTTTCAGTGAGAATAATGAATGAAATATTAAACTACAAAACAGGCAAAAAAGTTACTCAGTTATTTTTCAGCTTTTTAAGATATTTAATAATGAGGCAGGCATGAGAGCAAAGCGTCGTTGCTTTTTTTTAACAACAAAGTGAAAACTGCACATTTTGACACTCAAGCACTTCGAATTCGAAATTCGAACAGACAGTATTTCAGACACCTTGCGGAATTATTAAGAAGGACAAATGTCTTTTGGCTTTTCGAATTAATCTTCGAAATTCTCAAAATACACTTATGTATGGTAGGGTTAATTCTCTTTTAATGGTGTTGTAAAATAAAGAAAAATAAATTGATAGGGGGAAGTGGGGCTACTTTGAGCAGTGGGGTTACATTGTTATACGATTTTTTCGCATATTTCTAAAGGAAACTGAGTTTTAACATGATGTGATTTGGATAGACAAAATAATTGTGTATCTAAATAAAATAATTGCAAAGACCAGCTTCATTTGGAAATAGCCGAAAAAGTCGTATAACAATCTAGCCCCACAACTCAAAGTAACCCCACCTCCCCCTATCTGTGGTCCCTAGAACGTATGCGACTAGATCATACGGAAAAACAATAAAGCAATTCGCGAACAAAATCAGTAAGTTACTAATTTATTCTCCAGTTGAGAACGGTACTGTCGAATTATAAATTCCAATACCGGCTAAGAACCCTCTGGAGTATGTTCGATTTTTAAAGTCATATTTGACATTCTTCAATATGTATTATTAATAAAATGTTTACATCGAAATTAACAAAAGAACTTTGCAAGACGAAAAAACATGTTTTTGAAAGATATTAATTAGATTGTGGTGAAGCAAATAATAGGCACATTTTTTACTGTTATAGAGTTGTTTGATAAGTTTCCCCCGAAGACCGCAAGTCACTGTCTCTTACCGTTTACTTTCTGGATCTTATAACAAAGAGACATACGAAAACAAAATTAGGACAAAGTATCATGACCTAGGGTAATGAAAGTCTGAAAATATGTGAGGTACCGAAAAATCAAACAAGAAAGTATAATACTCTCCCCCTCTCTGCAAAGTTCGAGCAATAAAAGTCAGCAATATTGGCGTAATTGGTAATATTTATGATACTATATAAAATGAAGATTCTCTCTTTCACTCTCAGCATAAATCAATAATTTTATTAACTATATAGGTCTTCAATCATCATTTTCAGCATCTTTCTCAATGAACCCATGACTATATTAGGAAATGCAATTGATAGTAAAAAAGGCGGTGCGCTTTTTCAATTAAACCACCTCTCTATTAACACTTATCCCACTTATCTATGCACTTTTGACCCTTTTAACAATAATAGTACCGCACATTATCCCGCGGTAATTGCCCCTTAAACCAAATACGAAACAATTGAACCAATTTGAGTTGCATATGAATGAATACATTTTATATGATTTATGTCATATCTATGCGAGATGCGTGGCCCCATTTCAAACTTCACTGGACGTAGGTGTTTGCGGATTGTATGTCAATGGGGGACCCCCTAGAGCTGGAGTTGAGTGGCCTCAATAGAGTTGAGGGCCAGAGGCTTTGAGTATCCCGCTGATTTTTATTCAAACCACTACAACCATTCTTTTGATTGGCACCAACATCCAGGAAGGTTGATTTTTATGCAACTCGACAATTAGGCAAGTTTGCTCTAATGTTCCATTTTTTCCATTAGATCAATAAATCACAAAACACGGCTCCGCAATAGGAAAGAGAGAAATAACAACTTCAGCAAAGTTCAGAAGCAAAATCTGTCTAAGATGGCAAATTTCAGATAAAATTGAGGGCTTTCCTCTCTTTCTCTGTCTCAATAATAAACTTTTATGATGATTTATCATTCTCTGTGCCAAATTAGAGATAATTTTTCATCGGAGTGCAATCTCCGAATTTTTATTGATTATCCATTAATTTTGAAACATCAATCGCATTTTAATAGTTTGAAGATACATTCATCATCAGCGAAAGGCATATTGAAGCCGAAATCATTAGGAAAAATTTCAAATGAATCAAGCGATAATTCTCATTTAAAGTCCCTATGAAACCTTTAATTAGTATGAACACAGAGAAAAACTTAATAGAGGACTGTACTAATCTTTTTATACTACATCTATTAATCCAAAAATAGAAAGCTGACTTGCACTTTCGTGGTCGGTATTTGTACAATATTATTTACAAAGATGACAAGATACAAGATATCCTTCACAATCTTAAGGTATATCCAGTAGGGTGGAATCACCAGTTCTCGCCAGTGCCCCACTTCTCGCCACTTACATTGAAATCGCTATTTTTCGCAATATATGAAATAAATGAGTCGCAATTTTTTGTATTGTTTCTGCTTCTACGCATAGAATCGAAAAATAATAATTATTCGTTTTGGATTCACGATTTTGATCACTTTTTAGAGCAATATTTTAAGCAAGTGCATCGAATCCAACATCTCTTACCAAATGTACTAAGTGTCGTCAAATTTTCATCAGGCCAAAAATACCTATTTGGGTATATAATTTGTCTATTGAATATTTAATTGCACTTGTGGAATACATAAAATTTGTATTTAGTCAATTAATATTTCATTTTATATTATTTTGTTAAAAATGAGGCATGGCGAGAAGTGGTAATATTCTGGAATTGATTTTACCACCTGTCGCCATATCTTTTCAATAAGCGACGCTAACTTCACTTCGTACATTCTCAGTTGTCAAATCTGCATTGTTTACTTTCTGCAAAAGCCCCATAATTTGATTTCTCAAATAAAAGTGAAGAAAAATCATTTAAAGAGAGTAATAATAAAGTGATCACAAGGAAAGAGAAATGGTGAATGTATTCTTTTCATAGCATTGCCTAAAATAACCGAGTGTGGTTCTTTTCAAGTGGGTGGCGAGAAGTGGTTACAAATTTTACAAAACTGGCGAAAAGTGGTAAAAAGTGGCGACGAAATGGTTATTTTTGCATTATTAATAAAAATCAGTTTTTTAAGTAGTCCAGCGTTATGTTCTAGGATTATTGTTTTCACGTATCTAGAGCCAATACATCTAAGTAACTTTGTGTCAAATTTGACTTATCTTGTAACAAGGATTCAAAAGTTATGATTAAATGAATTTAATTTTTTCCTAAACATGGCGATAGCCGGTTATTCCACCCTATATCAGTTAATTTTCTTGGTTTCAATTTCGTTACAAACGTTCTTGCTCAATAAACAATCATATTTATCAGTAAATATTTGATATGTTACATAAAATTTTTAGTTTCGACTAAATATTGGTTAATAAATAAATCAATATAGTGAATTAATTAAATTAAGTGAAATTCGTTTATCACTAAAGAAATGTTAATTTCAGTCTGTCAAATTTTGTCACTCAGCTTTTTGTTTAAAATATCTTTTAACATTACTTTTTCTACATAAAAATAGTCCGAGAGATTCAGAAGGATAAAGAATTTTCTAAAAACAAAAGCCCAATGCATTTTTGAGTTCGTTTTTTCCTTTATATGTGATCATAACCGATCATACTATTCATCGATTAGTATTGCCATCAGTTATGTTAAATAATAAATTCGTCGTATAAGGCAAAATTGATCAGAAATCTATTTAATTAGCACTGACACAATTTTTAGATCCAGGAAATTTTATTAAATCAAAATTCGTATTCCTTTCTTTCTCAAACGGTTTAGGTATGTCTATCTCACTTTTTCCCACTCTTCTTTTTTTGTATATCCCAATAAATTCAATTTAATTAAATTCACTTTTGAGCGTAAAAGAGAGAAATAATGTACTCAAAACTTTTGAAAAAGGAAGATTTGAGGATTTTGGTTTTATGAAATTTTCCAAATATGAGGGAGGTGGTATATTGCCGTTCCCCAGACATTTTAAACATAGAGAAATGTCAGATTTGCTTTGCTTGCCTCTTTCCATCAAATTTGAAAAAAAGACCGAATTTTGTTATAAGGAATTAAAATCAGTAAAATCTTGCAGGGCTCATATGGAAACCCTAATCGATGAGTCGTACTCTGACGGCTGTGAAACAAAAACGAACTGAAAAAAAAACAATGTAAAAGAGTTGAGAAAAAGGAGATTTATACCAAGTCCTGCTTTTTATAATTAATTCATCCATATTTGTCGGAAAACTTAAAGTACATTATGATTTTAAATGAATTTTTGGATGACAAAATTAATTGAAGAATAATGAATTGAGAGATTGAAATTGACATTTGTCTGCTTTAGACGAATTTTCGCTGATTTGAAATTAAAATTCACTAAATAGTTGAAAGTAGCATAACCCAGCGAGCATCAAATTCTAACCGATTTCAATTCAGCTGAAATCTTATGTATTTTAGTTGAATTCTACTAACCTTAAAACGACACTCGCGAAGCAGTGTCGTTTTCATATATTTGGTTTGCACTTTTTGCTCGATAACTGCTGACCGGTCAGCATATTTTTGCTAATTGACTTAGTAAAAACTTTCTGAAAACGCTGCTTTTTTTTTTAGCTAAGTGCTTGCTAGGAATACTCCAAATTTAGTTTGAATTCTCGAACAACACCGATAATTTTTCCAGAGTGTCATTTTCCTTTATATAGACTATAAATTTTTGAGACAATCAAACTCCAATAAACAGAACCATATTTAGTGACTTGGCTTTAAATAACCGCAAAGAAATATCAAAACATATTTTATATATAAAGTATATTATATAGTATAGATTTTTCTATGTAATTTATTTAAGAGGACATATTTATTGCTGTTCAAACTCAATGTCGCATTAAGAAGATGTGAACAGAAGTTCAAGAGCCTTTAATGGTAAAGGTTCTTATAGACACATTCTTTTATAAAAGAGAATCTTTTCTTAAGCTTGCTGCCAATATTTTAGAAATCCCAGTTGGACAATGGCAGATACATAAAGTACAGGAATTTGTAATGCCATGAAATATATTTTTTCCTTGACAAAACTATATACACGCTCACAAAGGTGTAAACATAAATGTCTTATAGTTATCTAAAATGTTTTTTTTTATCCCAGGATTTGAGCAATAAGTAATTGGTTATTTCCTTTTAATATAAAAAAGTCAAACAACTCTATAAATTAACTAACTATATATGTAATTTATTGTAAGTGGCTTTCAAGAAAACTATTAAAAAAAATAATTCTCAAGAAATTCACTTGACCTTCTCGGAGCGGAATTCAAAGAGGAAAAAAACTATTGATTTTTGCACAGATCTATACGAACTTGATCTACAAAATTGTGCTATAAAAAATCCCTCTCAATATTGACGATTAAGAGTATAGACAAAAATAAATTCTCACGGTATTTGGATGATAATGACTTCCTGCCACAACAGACCCCTACATTTAACTAGGATATTCGTTAAGTAAGAGGTGAATATTTTATAAGAGCCAGCAACTTATACTCATGATTAATAACACTTCTCATTTGCTTTTATTCACTTTAATGTGACATTTTACCTGGGCTTTTTTTCCTCTCAACCATTTATTTTCTCTCTTCTTTTATGTTCCTCATATTACCTTAAGAAAGAAAAAAAGTGATGCACAACCCAAACATGAAAGCGAGAGTTTTATGCGATTCACTTTCATTGAACTCCAAAAACAGTGGCCAACAACTTGCTCTCTTTCTCATACCAATTTTGGCATCTGTTCATTGATTTCCTGCCACACTTAAATTGCTTACACACTTGCTTCCCTCCTTCCCTCCAGGAAAATCACATTCAAAAGTCACCAAATTGAGACCATACCTGAATAAATTGTGGAACCGTGAACGCACAAAAGAATTCCATGCGTAATTGTTAATTTTCTTTCATAACAAAGAAATTTTAATTTAAAGCAAATGAAAAATTAAACCATTTATTTGTATTTTTGCATGCCATATTTTAAAAGACCGATCAAGTGAAAAGGAAGAGTGTTTGATGGTTGCCTTAAACCTCTCATTGCTCCTAAAGAAAATATCCGGACCTATACAGTTTATTTATTATAACAGGAAATTAAAGTTTGATCAAAGTTTTGCACAAATGCTTGGGATAAATTGACTTTGCAATAAGTTTTATCGAATTGATGGACATATGACGAGGGTTCAGTAATCAAAATTTATTGAGAATAGAAGATGTGTTCATTTGTCAATTAAATAGAGGGTAAATTTATCCCTTTCCGCCACTTTCATTAAGGCAATCATTTTAAAATTGGATATATTATAGTGCTAAATCAATACAAAATTAAAGTTAATATAAAAGAGATTAAGAATTTCTCAGTACAGTAGAACCCCACTATAGGCCATCGCTCTATAGTCCACAACTTATCGACCGTTGATTTCAAAACACTGATTTTTAGTTAGGTTATGTTTTTTAGTACGCGAAATGCAATGTTCTCATAATTATTTTAATATTTTTGGAAAACTTTATTGAGTAGTTTTGATAATTGGTATCCATTATGAAGAGAGCGAGGACAAGTACCACAATCTCAAAGAAAGTGGAAGCCGTCGAGCAATTTCAATACTAAAAGTCGTTGATAATTTTAAAAAAAATGACATGGACAAGTGTCAAATCTGGAACCAAATATGGCCTATACCTATAGAGAGGCTCTACTGTACATACAATGTATTAAATATTTTGGTAGTCAAGGCAAATATACAAATATTCTAAATCAGCGAAAAGAGGATAATCCACCCTAAATACATTATCGTGTATACACAGACAATTATACAAAATTCAATGTAAATATCGCAAATCTATAAGTTCTTATACTACTTGCACATCCTTTCGGTTTAGTGAAATACAATTGATTGAAAATTGTATCTCTCATTTTTAGATTTCTTTGTCAACTTTCATCGAATTGAAATTTAAATTGAATTCTCTGGTGAGAAATTGAAATCTGTAAAATTCTGAAAGTATCTTCTGTCACCTTAATCGATGAATAGTGCTATGACATATAAAACAAAACGAACTCAGAAAATGCATTATAATGAAGACATGAGAAGACTTTTATGCAAATTCTTCATCTTGAATATTTCACTGACTATTTTCTTGTAGAAAAAATAAATTTGAAAGACTTTTTAGACTATCAGTGACAAATTTTGACATCTTGAAATTGACATTAATCTAATGACAAACTAATTTCAATAAATTTAAATTCACTAAATCGATTACGTATGACTATTGCTTTAGGATGAAAATTAAATTTAATTTTGTTAAAAAATAAATGAGCCTTAAAGATTAAAATTAGTCAGCAAAAAAGAATCAAATTTGATTAGAGAGTACACTTCGGTTCTAAATGCTTAGTAAAAATATTCATTTTGATCAGTAAAAATTGAAGTAAGCAATATAAAAATAAAATGTGGTCAGTAAAAAATAAAAATTCTTCAGTAAAAAACTAAAAATTAGCAGTAGAATACTAAAAGAGCTGGCAAAGCATCCCATTCTTTGTGAAATTCTCGAACCCGTGACTTTGATGCCATATCTTAAAAGTAGTTTCACATTATTTACAGTTAACTGGTTCACAACCGATTTGAACTGATTTATAAGTCACTCAAAACATCACTCAAAATGGCTTTGGAGTAATAAAATTGATTATCGGACAATAATTACTTAACGGTTTAAAACTGCTTCATAACCGATAGGAACCGATTCGAAGTTGTCAGAGATTCCAAAACCTTTACAACGAGCCTACATATGAGCCTATTCAGTGTAAAAATACACTCTTCTCAACCTTTGACTTTGAACACCGTTATTAAGACAGATTCAACAGTATTTTCGTATATTGAAATGTCCGCCTAGATAATTTCTAAATCATATCCAAATTATTACATTCCAAGTAATACCAAAAAATGGTTTTGGAGAAGAAGAGAAGGGAAAAGGGAAAAATAAGGGATATGGTAATGGTCCCAGGATCGAGTTATGGAGGGTCCCCCGAAGATCCCAAGTCTCTATCTGTAACCTATGAGCCGCTAGTTTGGTAAAGGCGGACGGACAGATGGATAAACAGCGTGACATCATTTCTAAGAAATCGTCTCCCGAAAAATACGATTTACATATACCCCCTCTGTGTAGTTCGAGTTCGAGAAGTAAATTAAGCAATAAAAAAATTCAATTTGGTCAGTGAAAAATAAAAAGTGACCAACAAAAACTTAAAAATCAGTAGTAAAAAATTTAAAAAAAAATCAGTAAAATATTAAAAATAAGCAGTATAATATAAAAAATGAGCAATAAAATATTACAAAAGAGGAGCACAATTGTTCAATTTGGTCAAAAAAAATTATATTTGAGTATTAGTTACTTTTGAGCTATAAAAGTGGCAAAATATATCATACAAGTTTTTACAAAACGGGAAAATATTTTTCATTTTACCTGAAAAACCATGCTCGATATGACTTATATATTTAAATTAATTTGACCTTTTTTTTTAAAAAAAAAATTAAGGTATTTTACTAACCGAAATTTCTTATCTTAACGCATATTTCTATTTTGTTCTTAATTTTTTTTAATGGTCATTTGTTTTCTGAGGTCTAACACTTTAAGAATGAATGGGACACCGCTGTTCCAAACATTAAAACATTTTTTTTTTTGACTATAGAAATTTTTCTTTTATCTTCTAAATAGCCTGAAAAAAATAATTTGGTGTTTAGGACACCGGTGTCCCGTTCATTCTTTAAGGGTTAAGAGATATTAGTTACTAGCAATCGAATCCAAATGAACTTCGAGAATTCCATACAATTTTTTTAATATTATTTACCACGGTTTTATCTTGTAGAAACACTACAAAGATATTTAACACTTCAATATTAGAGCCTTAATTAAACGAATCAATTTTTAAAAACCAAACTAAAAATTTAAAATCAATAATTTCAAGACATGTTTTTAAAATATCGAATATTTCTTTAACTTTACATGGAGGTCTACATATTATTTTCTTGGTTTATTATTATTATAAATTTATATACTAATTCTGAGTTTCATCTGTTATTTTATCAGGAATTAGATTAAGTTAAGCCCAATACGATCTAATAGATTAATAACATAAACTAAAATATTTAAGGATCATTAGTTTTCAGTTAATGTTAATAAGTATTTTGTAATCCGTGACTGGAACGTAGAATTTTCAAAAATTACTGATATTTACTAAAGATCACTCAATTTATTTGCATTCACGTCCAAATAAAATTAGCAGTCTTCATGATCCATCATTGAACAATCAACAAATTACCAATAATTGCTGCCTTTTATATCGAGAGAAAATTTAATTACAAGTTATTAGTTTCATGCTCAAGTTCGAGTTGAACTTACTAAAACATATTACATGGATTTTATAGCGACAATGACAGTGTATTTCTAAAATTAAAAATAATATGGTGAAAAACTTTCACCAAGCATGAAATGACTGTGTGACGTTCATGGGTTAATATAGTTGAAATGTCTTATTTAATATAGTGACGAAATTATCTTACACATTCGGCAATGATTTCCGACAGACTGAGCTCTCTGAATTGTTATTTTATAAGAGGAAATTATTGTGGATATAATTCCCTGAACTATGCTGTCCTTTGCGCCCTTTTTGTCAGAATGACGATCATAATTAATCTCCGAGACATTTAACTCAATTCACATGATGAGATTTAATTAATTGGATGCATGTGCAATTTAGTGAGCCCATTAAGAATATTTCCATTGGAATTGATTTACTGAAATTACATACATGAAGAGATTCATCTTGCCTTGGGCATCAAAGAAATTAACTTTATTTACTTTGTGAGGGAAGATGAAAATGATTGTACGCCGTTACAGTGCAAAAAGGCACTATGAAAAAAACAATCCGAAACCTTCATTTCCATTGAGTAAATCAATAAAATGTGATTGAATGTTAATAGGAATTTAATTTGTCACCTTTTTTTCTCCATTTTAATTCGCTCTACGAAGCATGTTGAGAAAATCGCAGACATGCAAAAAAATCATGATAATTTATACGGGAAATTGGAGCTCAAAGTGGTGAAAAGTGAAGGAAAAGGTCACAATATTCTGAGGTCTCTCAGAGCTTCTTAGCACAACATCCACTTTGTTGGTGCAATCAATGCAAATTTGAATTAATATCACGATTTTCCCTCTTCCTTCAAGTTTATTTTTCTTTTTTTTTGTATTTTCCATTGAGCTATTTAGCATTGCACAGTATGATCTCTTTCCGTGCATTAATTTGTGCTAAAAGATGCAATTTAGAAAATCTTAAAGTACACCCACGGAACATTACTCAGAGCCACACAATTTGATTAAATAGATCATCAATCTGGAGCATTTCTGCAACACAAATCTTTACCGGCATTTAAACTCTCAATGTTCATTTCATTAAGTCCAAATCGCTCCAAGCCGGTTTTCCAAGAAGATCATTATATCATTATGTGAACTAAATTGAGCCGTATTAGTGTCAATTATATTCAAACAAATTCCCTCTCTTTTAGCACTACACTAACCAGCTATAACAATGACTTTCTTTGAACCCACAACAATTTTAATTTAATCAATAACTAGTTTTATTTTGCAGTAAAACTTTTTGGCAAACTGACCGCAATTTGGCGAGTGAAAGGGTTTAATGCTATAGTCTGCTTGTTGTATAACTTAACAAGCCGAAAAACGATTTTTGATTGAGTGCATTCGGCATATTCGACAAATATACCTCTAGGCAATTTTTCGCGGCTTGCGCTAAAAGTTTTAGTGACTTACGTTAATTTACTTAATTACGAATTTCACACAATTCACCATAATTATATGAGATTACATACACAGTTTCAATGTAAATCTTGGTAAGATGATTTTAGAGATTAAAGTGACAGCTGTCAATTTTTTAATAGAGTTTCTGAATGAACGACAAATTTAGGCGCGAAGTTTTTTGTGAGTCGAGATTGGGTATTGGGATTATTCCGAGATAAAGAAAGACAACTTTGAGGCTTCTTTTCGGTGGGTAAAGAATCGAATCTCAAAAATCCCTAGAACAATTTGCTGTAAGATAGAATTTTTGTATTTTCAAAAATTACTAAGATCAATAAATGAGACATTAAGAGAATTCACAGGAGACGTCTCTATGGTCAAATATATACCCCCAAGGACCCTCTATGTTCTCCCATAGAGAGCACCGAAATATCGGGTTTAGTTTGTTATATATGATTTTTTAAATTCTCATTCCAAAGCATTTTTTGGAGATTTTTAAAGAAAACCTCATTATTTCACCCTCAAAGGGTACTTTTACAGATTTCATGTATTAATATAAAGTTGTAGGGCAACTCTTCAGCTTTCCAACGGATATCTAAAATTTAAATTCCGTTCACTAGAACCGGAGATATAAATAAAGTAATAATAAAGTAAAACAAAACAGCTAAATTGCAAAAAAATTAAATTCTCAGAATTGCGATGTGATTGAAAAAAATTAAAGTCATTTTTTAAATCAGCATACCCAATAGCATAATAATCAACTAATACTTCCTAAGAATTTTTTTCACTGTATACCTGTGTTATAAATAGAATACTAAGAAATGTTATACGTTCAACTCTAAGCAATTTCAACTTCATTACTTAAAAGCTAAAATGTATATCCGAAATGAAATTGAATGTGACATGGAGATTAAGATCAGTATTCTCGATAACTATTGAAATTCATTCACTTCGAATTATTCTAGTAGTGGAAGTATTAGTTCAGTAAAATGATAGACTAGAAGTGAGTGCCATATTTTTAAAGACGCTGCTTCTTATATATTTCAATTCTAACTTTGTATAGTAAAATAATTCCATATTCCATTAGATATTTGAGCTGGCGTGGTTAATGTATGATCGAAGATTTTCCAGTGATCGCCAGTGAGAATGAAGTCACCTCAAGATTAAAAAAACATTTTTTAATCTTCCCCAGAGCTTTCGGTCCGGATATGGACCTTCTTCAATGATCAAACTAAATTATGTTTCTTGATATCTTGAGGATTGTTTGTCTTATTCACAATAATATAAATCATCACTATCAGGAACTATCAATTGGGACGATTTTTTAATATTTTCTCTAAACTGTGTGATCTAATTTCTAATTTTTGATACAGAAACTCTTCTTCCATGCAACAGAAGCGCCAAATTGCATGGAAAAAGAGTCTCTGTATCAAAAATTAGAAATTAGATCACACAGTTTAGAGGAAATATTAAAAAAATCATCCCAATTGATAGTTCCTGATAGTGCTGATTTATATTATTGTGAATAAAACAAACGATCCTCAAGACATCAAGAAACATAGTTTAGTCGACCGCAGAAGAAGGTCAATATCCGGACCGAAAGCTCTGGGGAAGATTAAAAAAGTATTTTTAATCTTGAGGTGACTTCATTCCCACTGGCGATCACTGGAAAATCTTCAATCATAAAATAATCCCTTATTTAAGAATTACAATTTATCAAAAATTGAATTAACATTCACAGAACGCGAGTTTAATATGGTAATCTCTCTGTAGGGGAAAGCTTTGAAACTTTGAATGACGGAAGCTTTGTCACTCTGTGAATAGTTTCCATGTAAAAATCGAAAAAAAAATCTATTATCTGCTATCAAGAATTTTTTCCATCCAATGTTTTTGGAAATTCATAAAAACTCAGATAGGGGGAAGTGGAGCACTTTTGAATTGGGTTTACCTTTAAAATAGGGCCTTTTTCTCCCATTTTTAAATTAGAGGAATTAAGGCTTATCATAATGTAATTTAGCTTCTCAATTTTATTTATACAACTGAATTATATCAAAGTGAAATTCGATCCCATTTAAAAATAGGAGAGAATGGCCCTATTTCAAATATACCCCAATACAAAGGTACCCCACTTCCCCCTAAGCATTATTATAAGTATTAATATTTATATAAAAGGAACTCTTTCTATGTACGTTTTTCCAATTGTATTCTGAACTTATCTCATAAAGGAGGAAAAGATTTCTACAAGGATTTTTATATACTTTTTATTAAATTCTAGAAATGTAGTAAAAAATAGTTGCAGGGGTTGTTGTTCTCTTAATAAGGTATCGAATTAGACAGAAAAATCACGTACAAATAGGAAATGGTTACATTGCACTCGGATTGGATCACAAATCTCAATCCATACGTGATTTTTCCGCCCATTTCGACTCTGATGACATCAATGACATCAATCCTTGAAATAAGAATAAAACATAGGAAAACAAGGAATATTTTTTAGTGTGTCCTGTTTTGACTTCTTAATATATACATATACTATCACACCGAAGTCATTTAATTTTTCTTTTTAATTTTGTAAAGTTACTGTCTAAGCTAAACGGTTAGTCGTAAAATTTATGAATTTCGTAACCAAGTTTTTACAATATCGCTGGTTTTGACCTTTAGATAGAATTTACACACTTGAATTTCAGTAGAGGTTTGTTTAGTTTACAGATGTTGGGAGTGCTTAACAAGGCTCACACCCCTTAATTTTGAGATAAATCTTATAAGCTCTAAATCTTAAATCGGCAATTATAGACTGGTCCTAAAGCTATTTTTAAAAGAACCCCGTAAGAGGTATAGAGAGAAGCAGAGCACCTTTGAAATTTGAATTTTTTACTTATTTTTAAATAACATCGAGCCTTATCATTATATAATTTAGATGAAGAAAAAGATTGGGAAGCTAAATTGCATTATGATATGGCTCAATTCCACTTAAACAGGAGAAAAATCCCAATTTCGAAGGTGCCCCTATACAACGGCATTGGACTACAACATAGAATGCTTTAATTTTGACATTTTTTCTTTAAATTGAAAGGACTGTATGTAACAAAACAAACTCATCCAAGAAGAATAGGCCAAACTAACTTAATGAAATTATAATTTAAACATTTTTTTAAATATATCTTTTTTAAATAAAATATATAATTCGAATAGTTATAGCTTATTATACTTGGTATTAATAATGTATTTTTAACGCTGAAAAATAATTCGATTAATACTGAACACATGAAATTTAAATGTATCGTCTCGAAATAGCTCATTTTGTTGTTGATAATAAAAATTATTTAACAAATTCACATTTCGAAATTTATAATATTTCAAGATTTATATTTAGGTTATAGCAAGCATACATAATATTAAAATTACATTTAAGAATCTTCTGGTTTCTATTTTGACTTAATTGTTATTATGAAACCTTTTGCATTTCAAAGCTCAATAGCTTTAAGCAAAACTTTTATCGATTTCGAGTTATTTATAATGCTATTCCGGTTAGCAGCCGTAACTGTGCGGATGCTATTCGGCGTCATTTTCAGGCTGAACCATTGAGAGACTAAAGCTCAACTCTTCTTTTTTTCTTGTTTTTTGATTCCTTCTTTTTTATTTCTTATCTCTTTTTGTAATACTGAAATTTTTTGATTTTTTTTCTTTCACAATTGTAAAAGGGATGACCCTATTATTGTGAATTTAAATAATAATAAGAAGAAGAAGAATACCACTCGAGAAATTTACGTTAAAATTTATTATTTAGAAAAAATCACTTCTTATATCAAAGACGATTAACAGGACACTTACTGCAAAATCTTAAATTTTGAAATAATTAAGGGGAAACTTCACAAAAACTTAGTCAAAATGGAAATGTCAGTCTTTAAATCCTACTTAATCTTAAGGCTGAGAACTATGACTTTTACTACCCGAACTTCACAGAGAAACAGTATATATAGTAAAGAGAGGTAATTCGGATACTTTTCATAGAGTGCGACTTTAATGCTTGTTTTTGGACTGATGAAATATTTTTTTCCCCATTCCAAATCAATAGAATTATTCTTTGTTTAATTTAGAATCATAATAGAAATAGAATTTTAGCAATAATATTGATGAAAATTAATAAAATTACGATAATATTAATATATGCGCAAGAATGTTACTGCGACGCTTTTATGTAACTCCGTTGAATTCGATCAAACTCGGATGCTCATTTTAAGGAAAAGTTTAATGCATAAAAATGAGAAGATATTATTTCAAAAACATTTTTTTAGAGTTTTATTCCATCAATTCATTTCAATAATTTATTATTTAATTATATATATTTTTATTTATTTTAAGATTGCACTCAATTCTTTGATTTTTCCTCGGTTTTCTTGGCTGACTTCCTTCCACGTTTTTTCTTTTCAGCTTCAATTGGCATTTGAGCCTTTTCCTTTACCATGTTTTTCTCCTTTAGTTTTATCTCCTTTTCTTCTGCCCTTATTTTTTTGTTCCTCTCTCTGGTCAACTTCCGTTCAGCAATTTCTTTCTTTTTTTGTAAATCCTGCCTCAATTTTTCCTCCTGTTCCGCGATAATTTCCTCGGAAGATACAATATACTGGTGTTTGACATTGCTGGCTTTGACCCTCTTCTTCTGACGACGTTTTGGAATTTCTCCTGGCCAGAAATAGCATTGTTTTAGTGTGTCGAAGATCGGTTGAGTCTCAGAAGTTGCAGAGAGTTGGTTTCCAGGGATGACTGGATCATTTGAAGGATTATTGTCGGTGGCCTGATCGTGCTGGTTATTGATAATGGACTCCTCTGAATGTTGGAAAACAATTTTCGGGAAATAAAGACCAGCATAGAAAAGTGGCCCATCCATCCAGCCACTCTGTGGTGACGTTCCCATTTTCCATCCTTCTGCGTTGTGAATGGCAATTTTTGGAGTAATGTCAGTTTTATGAACAGCCATTGGAGGAGCAAGTTCGCCAGTAGCTGACACCATGAAGAGTACTGTGATACATTGCTTCGGTCCTGAATTTTTAAGAGATGGAACTACACGTGAACCTCTCCTGGACAGGACATTTCCATCTTCCGGTGTCAAAAAGAAGGCACTTTCGTCGCAATTAAAAACACGGTCTGGTGAAATGCTCAGAAGGTTGTGTTCTGTGAAATATCCAAGACAATTCTGAAACCATTCCGTGAGGTCTTCAGCAGTAACAGTAGCTCTTTCCAATGAGAAGGATTTTGGCTTGCGCATGCTGAGCTCTGGATGACGCTTAAGAAAATTCCTGAACCAAACGTCTCCGGGTCTTCCAGCTGTAAAATGGTTTGGAATTTTGTAGACCTCACAGATGAGTTTAACGCTGTCCAGAACTTGTTCCTTCCCGATGGGATGCTAGCCATCCGCACATCCCAGGATCCATTTGACAAGTTCTTTTTCCTGTTCTTTTGAAAGAATTGTTGGCCTGCCATTGCATTTGGGCACTCCTCTGGGTATTTGCCGGTCAATTTGTTATGCAGTGTTGTTCTTGGGACATTAAATGTTTTGGATGCATATGCTATGATAGAACCATCTCGTACACACTGCAAGGCATTCCTAAGACCTTCCTTAGAGTAGGGCTTGTCCTTATAGGTCTTTTCTTTTGTTCCCTTTGGCATCTGAAACAGAAAAAGAGTCCTGAACAATGCAAATTCCTAACCAAAACATTGACTTTCACCGCATCCGACTTGCATCGAAATGTAAACATTCACAAAAATCACTTATTTCTGTATGAATTATTAATATATTATCAATAAACTCTTACTCACCTTGTAGATCAATAACTACACTAACTTTTATTAATAATTTTGATTGCAAATAATGTTTTATTATATAGAAAAAACACTAAACTTTTTCCAGCGACGAGCTGTCAACAGCAAAATTTTCTCAGAAATTAAATTTTTAGTACACAACCCAGCTGACCCGAGCTTAAAAAATATTTCTTTTACCCACTTATTAAACCGATAAAAATATAATTTTTGGTTTTTCTTAAAGTAGAATAGTTATATTATGATACTTCAGTAATTAATTACAGAAATAAAAATATAAATTATATTTTAAGTGGATGTATCCGAGTTAAATCGGTCGCGGCATCCGAGTTTTGCAATCGTCGGAGTTACATGGCCTTACTATAATCGCTCGATTTTGAGTTATATATTCAATTGAGGTATAATTTAGGAAATCTGAAGTTTCGGGTTTTTTTTACTCACGCCGTTACTACGCTTAGACGGCAAACGTTTAGAGATAGAAACTTGGGACCTTCGGGGGACTCCCCATAAGTAATTCCTGGGACCATTAACATGCCCCTCCTAAACCATGTTTTTTTTGGGATTGATTGAAAACGCGTCGAGCGATTTTTTTTTCATTTTTGAGTATCTTTTAGAGCAGAGGTGTGCAAGAATCGTTTGAAACCGAAAAAACGTCAAATGAAACTTGTACGTCAATGGTCAAAACGCTACCTGAACAAACTTATTTTGACGTTTATTCGGTTTCAAACGGTTCTTGCACCCCCTGTTTTAGAGATTACCCAGGTGCATATTGCGTTTTTATACAAAAATAGCATTTAATCATTCCCAATAACGTTTAAAGGTCAAATGTTTAAAAGGCTCTAGCAAGCGCACTTATCAACCGCATGGTATCATGTTTGAACTCATGAGAAAAGTTTTGAAATTTCTGACAAGACTGAATTGGGTACAATCGGTTCTCAATTAGTAATGAAACACCTAATCTTTAGCCGAAAATCCATTTTGTTAATCCTAAACTATTTTGGGCGATCTTTTGATTGATTTATGAATCGGTTCATATCGGTCGTGAACCGGTAAATACTTAACGATGGAAAGAGATTTTGAGATATGGTATCTATGTTACGAGTTCGAGAATTTCGCAAGACATGGGATGCTTTACCATTCCTTTTAAACATAAAATACGGAAAATGGCAAAAAACAAACCAGCAGCAAAAAATTCAAAATGAGCAGTAAAATATCTAATTATGGTCAGTAAGAAACTTAAATCTTTACAAAAATGGGTCTAATTTATATTTAAAATTAAAATTGTTGCAGATAGAATGAAAATCTCTTTATTTTCTCTTTGCCAAAATTTGAACGATAATATCACTCTTTAAAGTTTTTTTTGTTACTGCTCAATTTTAACTTTTTACTGCTCATTTATACAATGCCACGGAAAATTATGAAGCGTCACTAATATTTTAAGTTATAGAATCTTTTATTTTGACACCTAATATTAAAGCTAAATCCTAAAGTTTTCTTGATTACAAATAGAACAGAGGAGGTAGTTTAGATATCCTAGAGTTATAAAGGAGTGATATGATGATTTCTTAACGATACTATCAAGAGCTAATTCTCAAGAATATGGTAGCTTCACTTTTTAATACTAATATAGATTATTATAGACAGTATAGCTTAATCAATAATCAACATCACTTTATTTGATTTATTGGATTTAACTATACCATCGATTCGATATTATCAAAAAGTTATCTTTCCCACCTATCTTTTTGTTATGAATATTGTTTAGAAGAGTGTTCTAAAAATGGAACTATTTTTTCATAGTAATGAGTTTATTAATTTTAAAAAGACTTCTATAACTTTAATAATTAAAAAGTCTTTTCCCAATTTCAAAAATCAACAATCTTTTCGAGTATAATAATATGACCCAAAACTTAATTGAAAAATATTCTCGTAGGTGTTAACAAAAGCGGAACCAAACTCTTTATCACGCTTTTTTAAACTCGCTGGTCTTTCAGCTCTGGTCATAAGCACAATAATCATTTTTCACTGAGTAAAAGTAAAATATTAGTTTTGTATTCTCCGAAAACCATTTCTTGCACAACTATATGGATTTTGCAATGAAAGTTGTAAAAATCCTAGTAATATAGTGACCTTAAGCGTGTTTCAATGCCACTTTTATGCTCTACTTCGTCAATTGCTATAAGCATAAATTAACATTAAAAATTAAATGAAGTTATTGCACTTTTGTGTCTCAAAATTTCTCTGTAACATTGAATTTATTGTGAGGAAATTTATGAACAAACCAAATTATCAAAATTTCAATGCGCAGGAACATTTCGCGAAATATTGAGTGTGAATCATCCTTAAAGGATTTTGCCGTTTGACTTTTCAATCATTGATGAATCATATGACTTTTACCTCAACAACAATGGAATTTAAACTATTTTTTTTCTGTGGAATACATTCAGGGATTTATGAAGGGAACATTGCAATTAATCTTTCGGTCGATTTTTATAATTTAAGTTCTTTCTATGATAAAAAGGACATAACCAAACCTTCAAGGTAAATTTTTGTTTTTGTTTTGGGTTTTGAACTAAAGGGGGTCAAGCAAATGAACGGTAAGTTTGAAAATTAATTTAACTCACTTCATGGGCTTTTGGATGATGATGATTGCACTGATGGTGAGCTTGGTATCCATTTGTTGAGAGAAACAGGGCAAAAGGTAAACAAACACTGAAAATCAATTTTCCCGACATTGTCCCCACATTTAGGCCCATCTTTTTCAATTATTGCGTTCACTTATAAAGTCTTTTGCACTTTCCCATAAATTTTACAACAATTGACTGGACACTAATAGTGAAAATTTACAAGTTTTAATTCCTTTTGAAATCACTCGGGAGCTGTACAACCTTCTCCATCGCTCTTTCACACTGAACTGTTGGTCTGAAAGAGTTGAAGCGAAAGCAAACAGTGTAGAAATTACTGGCATGACATTGCAATTTTGACAGCTGTCACTAGTGTCAAAAAACAAAAGTGCGCGCATTTTCCTGTCAACACCGGACTACTAAAGCAGCTGATTCAGGTAAAAATCATAAACTCTTTATTATTCACATTCTGCACATTACTTTATTCACTTTTCGCTGGTGGAATGACATGCTATCTCTACCCGTTGTATGGGATGATGAGGTGAAGTAGAAAACCGAAGAGTGCCAATATAAATACCCACATTTTGCATAACTACATCGAAAGATTTTAAAATTTTCACTTAATTCCCCCGAAAAAAAATGCATAGAGCAATGGGCTAAGCGGTGAGACTTTCTCCTGCACAGACATCGGGTGCAGGACCTCGTCCAGATAAGATTTTGCAGACTTCCTTGAAGAGATTTTTCAGGATCAGTGCCTGTTTGTACTGCCCTCCGTCCAGGGTGACAGTGGGTACAAATTCCATTCTCGGCCTCAGGGCACTTGTTCTCTCTCCGTGCATTTTTAGCAATTCTGCTCCATGTGGTCCACTGTAGCATTTCTGAATCTTATCCGCTGACTCTACGCTATTCTCCTTTGCGCACTACAATCGGTATCAAATCAGAAACCAATTGGTCAAATATTTGCAATCTAATCAGTTAATTGATACCACTTCACTCACTCTGTGGAAGGCGTCCTTGGGAACGATATTATCCCTTATCATACACGTAACCATTTTGAGACGCAAATCTGGATCTCCTATTACATCCACCACGCAGGCATGAATGATGTTGGCTTCGCATTCAACCTGCCCATGTTGGCAATTGAACTTAAGCGAACCATCCGGCAGGACATGGGTCTGAAAGTAGAATACATGTTACCGTTGCCCCTGAAACCCTTTCCTTTACCCCAATTACCGTGGCCTTTCCGTAGGGGATGAATACTATATCAATAAGCTGAGGTGCTAGATCATGGGTTGTCTTTAGCTGCTTTACCACGAAATGTTTAGAGTCCGGACATAGGGCTTCATAGTAGACCCCTACGACAACAGGGACTCCGGAAGGTTTTATCACAATCTCTTCCTATGATGCACAATTTTTTTTTTAAATGAGCATATCCGGAAATATTTTTTGCCGCTCTACTTACCACATCAATGGTTCTCCTGTTCTCCATAAATTGCTTGATCAGCAACCAAAATATCACGATACAGGCAAAAATGACCAGCACCCGGATTCTCGTGGCGCCCGAAAGATGCATTTTGATGCACGGACCAATACTAATATAGGACGCGTTAAATTAATAATTAAGATATTTGTTTATGCATTTCTGTTCCTCTGACAATACAACCACCCACTAAAATGCTAGGTTATGGTACTAACGATACGACTGATAAATTCGCCGTTTGTAGGGGCAATTTCAATAAAACCGGATACCTATTGAAAACACCTTTATAAGTTTATATTCATGTAAATATGTTGCATTCTTTGGATTTTCATTTAATTACCTCAGGGATAGAACATAGAAGTATCCTGAAATCCTAATTCTGTTTAAATGTTCGATTTTGGAAATTTATGACAGTTAATTTTCCAACCGTTAATTTTCAAACAGAAACATAGCAGGCAATCTATTATTCCAGAGGGATTTGTTTTCTCTTTTTCAGTTGCTGGCGAGTTTTGCAGAAGCATGACGTGTTTCTGCAAATTTGTGTTTTGCATCATCCCAATCCTCCTGCAGCTGAAGAGCGGATTAGGAACCAGCTACCGGATCATAAGGGGGGGGGGTTATGGGTGTGCACCTGTGGTTGCCTCGAGTTCGTTAGGGGTGGGTTGAGTCAGTCTCTAGTGAAACCTTGTCGAGAGCACTTGGACATAGCCGGTAGTTGAGCCATAAAGCCGCTTGATAGGGAATTTCACAGATGCAACTCGGATTGCATCCCTTGTTTTATGGGAAATCTGCAGAAAAATAATTTGTTCTAACAATTTTTAGACGTTTATTTCAGGAAAGCTGACTGCGTAGCCGGAACCTTGAGACCTTGAGGAAGATGCATCAAGTAGAAGTCTGGGACACTTGGAAACACTAGAGGCTCATCACTGATGCTTCCGGAAGATACCAAAAGATACTTTCTTGCCCAGCAGGAGTTTAATCGATGTATTTTTGACATAAACAACACTCGAGGGAGTTCTACTGATTTGCTTTTGCAAATTGTATTAAGTAGGTGAAATTGTTAAGAATCTCAAACAAAATTCTGCTGCTGTTGCTTGCTGATCCCCCCAATTTGGATGACCCAAATTCAGGTAAGATTCTAGGGAAATCAGTCCAAAGGTAAGATGATAAATCAGGTAAGAGTAAATTCAAAGTCGTTTTGGAGGAAACCCTGAACTTCTAATCAAAGACATTTCCATAAATTTAGGCGCAACAATTGCAATTTAATTCACATTTAGTTCACCGGATTATTTTACAACGATTCTCCTCGTTCGAATAAATATGATAAATACGGCGGGTGCTGATAGTGATTCTCTATTTGGCTTTGCCTTGGGCGGCCACACTCTCCATGGCCTTCCGGACAGTCTCTTCATCACCCAGGAATTTCATGGACACCACAGGCTTGAGGTTTTCGTCCAATTCGTAGACAAAGGGGATACCTGTTGGAAGATTCAACTCCATGATGGCAGCATCACTCATATCTACCGAGAAACAAAAGATCAGACAAGCCCCAACCCAGAAACTCTCCAAATGATAATCTTACTGTCAAGGTGCTTAACGATGCCCCGGAGGCTGTTTCCATGGGCAGCAATGATGATCTTCTTTCCAGCCTGCATCTGGGGCACAATAACGCTGTTCCAGTAGGGTAGAGTGCGTTCAATAGTGAGCTTAAGGGATTCAAACATTGGGAACTCTCCAGGCTTGGGATCTCCAGCATAGCGAGGATCTTTGACAATCTTATCGTAGTATGGATGATCGGGCTCCATTGGTGGCGGAGGCACATCGAAGCTGCGTCTCCAGATCTGTACCTGCTGTTCTCCATATTTGGCTGCAGTTTCGGCCTTATTGAGTCCAGTAAGACCACCGTAGTGACGCTCATTGAGACGCCAGGTCTTCTCAATAGGAATACCCGTCTGACCACTCTCCTGCAGGATCGATGCCAGGGTATTCTGAGCACGGGTCAAGAGGGATGTATGAGCTACATCAAATTTAAGACCGGCATCCTTGATGGCCTGACCAGCTGATTTGGCCTCTTCGCGCCCCTTGTCACTCAGATCAGCATCGAACCAGCCACAGAAGAGATTCTTCTGATTCCACTCCGACTCACCATGGCGCACCATCACAATCTTGTACTTGCCGGCCATTCTGGAGACACTTCTTAACGCCCAAATGGTTCAACAGGAAATAATTTTGCTATTCCCGGACTTGCCGATTTTTCCGTCAGAAATGACCTATGACGTCATGCAAGGTCGCCACCTAGCGACTCCTGCCAGATACTTTTGGAACTTTCCCACCGGCTGACTGCATTTGTGCTGAAAATTATGCTAAATATTGCTCGGAGTCTAAGGCTGTCTACACACTATGAGCATTTTTTAAAAAAATTCTTTAAAAAATAACCCTAAAAAGGTTTTTAAAAAGAATCGGCTCTACACTAGTGAAAATTTTTGTAAAAAAATGGATTTTTTACAGAAATTTGCCTAGTATGTAAGCAATTTTGTAAAAAAAACCGACCCATTCTTATTTTTTAAAAATTTTTTTAAAGAATTTTTTTAAAAAATGCTCATATGTGTAGACAGCTTAAGGGAGAGCAGTGTCTATAATCCAGTGGTTCAAGTATTCAAACTTGTTGAGAAATGCAGAGAGAACAAATAATGCACCGGAACAAAAGTTTAATAAGTTAAACTAAGATAAGATAAGATTTTGCCAGGGGTCAGTTCTCCATTTCGGATATTCCGATGCATCCAGGCCACCAATTGGGCCCCTTATGCTTCCCCACTCCTATACTATCTTATCCCCCGATACGGGTAGCCGCTCTATATCGCAGCTCTGTGTGGACAATCAGTGCCGTTACTATATCACAGCATCCCTTCACGGTGTGTGTTTGGGATCAGTGACAGCGAATATTTGTAACGATTGAAGTACCACTTTCACATCGAAACTCGTTCTCGTACCAGCCTCTATTGTTTAGGCGGTTCACTTTTTTGTCAATATGCACCATTGACATTACTATTCATTCATTCACTGGACGAATTCAAAGCCGATATGGCATGAGAAATCTTTTTCTGCTGCCGCTCAGCTTTGAACCCCAGACCTCGCAGTCATAGAGCTACTACTCTATCCACTGACCCACTCGAGGCCCTAAGTTAAACTAACAAATAATAAATTTAGATATAGAAATACCAAATTACGACTAAGTTATGAGTAAGTTAATCAAACTCTAACTCATCATTCTACTCACATCATGTCCTTGGATTGGGCTTAAACTTTGTCAAAATGTCTCTTGCCAGGGATTGATGATTCTGTAGTGCACTTTCTGTAAAGTTGTCTGATCAATGTTCAATATTCAGTGTTAAAGGAAAAAAAAATTCAAACTGTGTTATAATTCCATTTTCCATTAATGAAGAGTGACTCCGATAGTAAATTGGTATTTATCAGCAATATTAAATTTAAGTAACAAAGTTCCCCTTTATCGGTGGATTCCATGTCATTCTGGAATCTTCGAAAATTATCAACGAGTTTATTTTAATCGTGAATAAACCAGAGAGAATGAGTACCATTATCCGCATGTCGTGGGGGAAATTGCCGTTCAGCCTCAGTGGAAATTCTCGGAGGGAAGCTCCGTCCGGACGCGGCAACACAATCTGTGGAGTGTTCAACCCTAAGATCAGAAAACTCACTCTTCTACCAGAGCTTTCGACACGCTCCATGTCTTTTGCCCGGAATACTCATGTTGGTCAGGAGATTTCTCAGGGTTTCTCCAGGAAATTATAGATCTCCTGGGATCTACAGAACCAAGAGAAATCTTCTGACCAACTTGAGTATTCTGATTCTGGACGTAATTGACAAAAGATATAGGAAAATCCCAGAAGATCTGTGATTTCCTGGAGGAACCAGGAGAAATCTTCTGATCAACTTGAGTATTCTGGGTGTACTTTACAAAATACAGAAGAAAATTCCAGAAGTTCTGTAATTTCTGGAGCCACCAGGAGAAATCTTCTGACAACTTGGGTATTTTGAGTGTTCTTGACAAAATACAGAATAAAATCCCAAAAGATCTGTGATTCTTTGGAAGAAACTGGAGAAATCTTTTGACCAACTTGAGTATTCTGGGTGTATTTGATAAAATGCACAACAAAATCCCAGGAGATCTATATGATTTCCTAGAGGAATCAACAGAAATCTTCTGACCAATTTAAGTATTATGGGTGTATTCGACCAAGTGCACAACAAAATTCCAGAGGAACTGTGATTTCCTGGAGAAAGCAGGTGAGAAGTGCTAACCAAAAACTGGGTTTTTGGGAAGATTTGACAAAATGTACATCGAAATTCCGAAAATCTTGGATTTTCTGGAGGAACCAGGAAGAGATATGTCCTGACTTGGATTTTGATCTTGGATGTGTTTTCATTCATGAACAAGGAAATCCCAGCAGTTCTGTAATGTTCTTAATAAAAAAGATTCCTGACCATTAAAAAATATTGAAAGAAATATCAAATCAATTTGATATTTAGAATTTCCTTGAAATTTTATTTCATTGTGACTTTGAAAATGTTAATTGACATTATTTATCCTAGTGTGAAGCCATTCAAAATAATGAAATAAAATATTGGAAAAAAATGCTCCATATTGAGACAAATATTGCAATAATTGCCTACATACAGGACAATTTTCTTCAATATTGAAGCTTTTATGTCAATAAATCTTTGCAATATGGAGGTGATCCTAGTCAATATTGGATATTGAAAAGAAATATTGCAATAAATTTTGTTTAGTGTATAACCAGCTTTAATGAAAAATATTTGCATACATTAAGGGGCATTTAAAAAAATTATTTTATAAAATGAGGAACTACCTTAACTCTTTCCGGACCACAACATATCCAGCGAACGAATTTCAGTAAAACTCACTTTATTGTAACTCTTAGTGGTTAAATATGATACTTTTACAGAGAAAGAATTTTTTCCTCCTCTAGGAAGTTGAAAAACTCATGGGTACTTTCTTCCCCAAACGAACGAAAAGGAGACAAACTTCAATTTTCTAAAAGTTAATAATATGAATTTTGGAATTTTGTGAATTATTTTTGCGTGTCAAATGACTCCTTTACAAGGTTGATCACTAAAACAAGAATTATTGACCAGTATCTTGTGATATGTCCAGGAAGTGGTCAAGAAGACACCAAATTCCTGTTTGCCAACAGATTCCTCAAAATATTTCACACAAAAACACTTTAAAACACATTTCATTCAACACGATGTTATTGTAGACACATTAAACTTTCTCAAGAGCCAAAAAAAAACACTTCCTGGACAAACAGAATTCACCAAAATCAGGAAGAATAGGAAAAACTTCCCTGAAAGCAATCTCGCGCGCTGCCAAATGTCAAAATTATCGGCCATATTGGCAAAAATTTCACTCCCGCTTGGAATTTTCTTACAAGGTTGGTGTCAAAAAGCAAATGGCGGGCATTGGCGAGATAACCTTACATTCGACCTCCAGATTTTTGAGGACGAGAGTACCCATAAAATAAAGTTTGAACAAGTTTTTTGAAAATTTAAGAAAAAAATATTTTTCGAATTTATGTAATCTGTAATTGTTAGTTATCATACTTATTGGCCCCAAAATATTTGTTCTTATTCTGGTCTAGAAATATCAAAAAAGTCACAATATCTGCAAGGAAGCAGAAAATCGAAAATTCACAATTTTTGACCAAAAATATCTTAGCTCAGGAGTTAATTGGGATCCTGCAAAAAATATCCTAGATTTGGACATCATTATAGTTTATAATCATCCACAAGAATCGGAATTTTATCGATTCTAAATAGTCTAAAAAAATTATTTTTTCCATGGGTACCCAGAGTCCCAAAGGAGACGAAAGAGTTAAGCAGCTACAGCATTCCGCGAAGTCATTGCTACTTGTCTGTTATTTTATAAATTGTGAGTTTGTAGTTTTTATTTCGTCCGGATAAAATGCTAGAAATTACCACTCATTGGCAACTCCTGGACGGAAATCTTCAGGATGTGATTAATATAGTTTACCTTGATGGCAAATCCCCAGAGTAATTAGCAAAAACCGTTTTCGCAAACAAAAAGTAGGGTTATGATATGTTCCCTCCTAATTTTTGAGGTTCCCGGACTTCCCAACGGACATTGTCGATGAAGCCCGTACGATTGTCCTGGAGCGTGCTGGAGATGAGGATCAATGTAGTCTCAATATCCGGTCAATGAATAATCTCATAATGTCAGTGAGCTTTGCCGTTTCCTATTGCAAAAGGGCAGAAATCTTCACTGGAATCTCTTCTGTCTACCGGGAGACAATCAATGGGGCTGTCTACAGTGAGATTAATGAATTGGATGTCTACAGGTATGACATGAAGTTCGACAAAGGAGAGTCTCTCATTACAATAAAGGTAAATTTTTGGGAGGGAAGAATTTGCTGGAGAGGGTAGAATAATGTCTGGTTGCAGTTGATTCCTCAGGATAGTACAATTGTCATCTTTGGGGTTTTCATCAATGCTGTTGAGCGTCTGCGGGAACCAAGTTCCTTCCCTCTGGGAGTGGATTTTTCCAATGTGGAAGAACTGCTTAAGAGTTCAGGAGTTGAGATTTCAGAAAATGCCCAGAAATGCAAGAACTTCCTTCAAATGGCCATGGCAAGAGCGAATGTCGCTAAAAATGTTCCAAGGTGTACATCAGCTGCCCAGAATCTACCCTCAGCTTCACCAATAAACGATGTTCAAGCATTCCTGGATCAACGACTGAAGAGCCTGGAGGAAAATCTTACCCGGAAAATCGAAGAGAAGTTTGAGGAAATGGAAAAGCGACAAAATGAAAAACTTTCAGAAATTCTTAAAGAAATTCAATGTCTTCAGATGAACAAATGAATAAGAAAATACATTTATAAATTATTCTATTGACCCTTTAAACTTCCTTGGATTCCTTGGGATCAGCATTCTCCCCATTTTCTGCATCTTTTTTGTCCGGATCCCAGTCATGAAGCTGTATCCTCCATTGCTTGATCAGGCCATCCCAAGCCCTTCTGCTGTACTTAATATTTTTCTTAGGGGTATTGGGATCAGTGAGCTTCCTGGCGTCCCTTGGCACCTGGTTGATGTAGTTGTCGTAGCCAATGGTATTCTTCCCAAAATCAATCTGCTTCTGACGTCTAATTAGCACTTCCGGATCACTCTCAATTTCCATCTTAAATTTCCCATTTCCGGAATTATTGGTACTACCGGAACTATTACTGGTTGATCGGACTCGTGCTTTGGTACCTTCCTTCATCCTCTTCGATCCAGTCGCTTCGGTGGATTCGTCCTCCCCTTGCTGTGATTCTCCGGAAAGGCGTCTCTTGAATGGTGTCTTAATTTTTTCTTCCTTCACCAACTTCTCAAATTTCTCTTCGTTCTTCCTGTCCAGAAAGTCAATTTCAATACTTCTCTGCTCTCCTGACAAATCTCTCGAATTATCGTCAATTTCCAAGACGTCCTCCTCGTCAGACGAACTTGACACATTGAATGGATCATAATCCACTTTTTCCTGCTCAGCCTCCTTCGATTTATCTTTATCGTTATCCATAATCTCCTCATTATTTCCTTCTTGTTCCTCCTCATCCATTATGTCAACCCAGGATTTCTCCACCAATGTCTTGTATCTCTCCTTGGCTTCTGGAGAGAGGGAGTCTCTGGGCAGTGATTCCATGGACACTTCCTCCACCTGCATTTTCACCTGAATATTCTCCACTTAACAGTGAAATATTGCAAATCAAGAACCTTAATTAGATTCTCTTACAAAACTATAAGACAAAATACTTGAACTTTTTCTTGTATAAATTCAGATAAGGCATACAAATTCCTGACCAATTTGCTGACCACACAAAAGGCACAACGAGTAAACAAGGAATGGCGCCAAATTGGCTGTCAAGCAATGTAGTCATGCGTGCGGCGAAATTCTATGAAATTTTGAATTTGAAATAGAAATCGTTAGTTTGGGGTTCAAAAGGAAGCGAAAATAAAAGAGGCTTTGCAAGCTGCTCGAACTCCCGAGAAAGAGCTGTGCCTTATCTCTTTCGTCTCTTTTGGGACTCTGAGTACCCAAAAAGCATATGAATATTCTATGAAAAAACAGTGTTTTTTAAATTATTCAGAATTGATAAAAATCCGATTCTTTTGGATGATTACAAACTATAAGAATATCCAAATATAAGATATTTTTTGTAGGACCTCAATTAATTCCTGAGCTTAGATATTTTTGATTAAAAAATGGCGCATTTGTCTTGCAGAATATCCCACCCGGCAAATTCTGCAGAATTTTCTGCAGAATTTCTATAGAAAATTTTAAAATTATCGGCAGAATTTCTTTAGAGTATTTAGATGATTTCTACATTTCTTCTACCCTTTCTAATGTTTCTAAACATTATTTTAACTACATATTTTTTATATACAATACATTTCAATTTATTTAAAATTCAATTTTTATTCAACAATTTTACGTGAATACTCTCTTTTTTTACAATATTATTATAATGTTATAATACAATATTATTAAATCAGCCATAATAGAAAATACGAAGGGGAAGGAAATGGTTAGAAAACACGAAAGATTCGCGATGCTCACGAAGTCGCACGACTATCCCGAAGCCACACGAAGTATCCGATTGAATGACAAGAAACGTTAAAATTTCAAAAGTGCAGAATTGCAGATCGAAGTTTTGCTGGGATGCTGCGGTCCGGAAAGAGTTATATGCCTTTCGCAAACTTTTCTGGTGCATATAAAATTACTGTCGAATTAAATTTGTCTATAAATCACCACAAAACCATCTTGAAGTTGAAAATTGTTCAAGAAGAGGGTTTCAAAAAATCATTAATCTTTTAATTAATGAATTGAACAAAACGGGCGAAAATAAGGCTTCTGACCTTGAATAATTCAAGATGGCGAATTAACCGGTGAAAAGTGTCTAAGGACAAAATGTTTAGCTCGACTAACTACAAAACATATCCGAAAATCATTGAAATCGCGAGAGCCAATTTTTTGCAATGTTAGAAAAACCTTATTTTTGACGTATTTTAGGGGTACAGAGGACGCATGAAGGGGAAGGGGGAAAAACCAAAGAGATTACTTTCAAGGAAACGTCATTTGAGGAGGGGTCATCGAAGACCGCAAGTTGATATCTCTTACTGTTCAAAGGACTGAAAAGTGCGAAAAACAGTATTTTCAAAATAAATATATTACCGTTGCTTTCCCGATCCATCACAGATTCTGACCGATGCAGTCGCGTTTAGAATTAAAAGATATTTCAAAAATGTAAAATTTGTCCAAATCCGTTGAAAATTACGCCCTCCAGGGTGGTTGACCTTTGACCTTGAATAATTCAAGATGGCGAACTTTCCGGTGATAGGTGTCAAAGTATGAAATGTTCAGCTGGACAACCTCCAAAACATATCCAAAAATAAACGAAATCGTCAGGGCCATTTTTTGTAAAATAGGGAAAACAGAAAAAGAGGAAATTGAAAATATCGAAAGAAATTAACGGTTCTAGTAAGAAAATTAATAAATCAGTAATTGTATTTTTTTTTAACTCAAAGAGAGCAGTACAATCCACGTCTTTCCAACTTTTCGCCATATTGGACTCTAAGCGGTAAGAAATATCAACTTAAGATTTTCTGTGACCCCCTTCCCCCCAAAGTCAACGTTTTCCAGCAAATTGACATACATAACTATCGCCCACCCCTTTTTTAATCCCCCAAAACATTTTTTTTGCTGATCTAAAAATTGAATTAGGCTATTTCATTCATTTTATGACCAGTTTTTGGAGATAACCAAGCTGAGCATTTCGTCCATTACTACACGTATTAGCGGAAAAATGGGAAAAATCGCCATCTTGAAATATGAAAGATCATACGTGAAAAATAATGTAAAATTTCCCCCTTTTTGATCAATTTTCAATTTCGAGATAGTTTTCCGATGATTAGTGGAAATTAGTGGACTATTTTGGAATCAATGTTGAACTGATTTGTCCTCAAAAGTATTCTAGCGATTCGTAAATTCTTTGCAACTTGGCATCTGTTTTTAAAATGAAAAGTATAAAAAATCCTATTTTGGTAAACAACTGAACGTGATAATTTTGAACTGCTCGAACTCCAAGAGAGATCAATTTTAACAATCGTGTTTTTTTTTCAAATTCTCTCCATCCTGGCTGCCAAACGGTAAGAGATATTGACTTCCGGTCTTCAGTGACCCCCCCCCCCACAAGTCAACATTTTCTATCTAACTAACTTACCCAAATTACCCCCACCCCTTTTAACCCCTCCAAAAACATGTTTTTTTGACTTTACAAAAAATTGGCCCTGGCGATTTCTTTCATTTTTGGATATGTTTTGGAGGTAGTCCAGCTGAACATTTCGTCCTTAGACACCTATCACCGGAAAATTCGCAATCTTGAATTATTCAAGGTCAGAAGTCAACTACCCTGGAGGGCCTAATTTTCAACGAATTTAGTTAAATTTGGACTTTTTTGAAAGCTCTTGTAATTATGAACGCGACTGTATCGGTCATAATCGGTCATAGATCGGGAAAGTAACGGTTATAGCTTTATTTTGAAAATACTGTTTTTCGCACTTTTTCAGTCTTTTGACCCATATGAAATTCAAACGGTGAGATATAAACTTTCGGTATTGGATGACCCCTCCTCAAATGACATTATATCGAACTCAACCTCTTTATTTTTTCCCTCTCCCCTTTCGTGCGTTCCCTAATCCTCAAAAATAGGTCAAAAATGAGGTTTTTCTAACTTTGGAAAAAATTGGCCCTGGCGATTTCGTTCATTTTTGGATATGTTTTGGAGGTAGTCCAGCTGAACATTTCGTCCTTAGACACCTATCGCCGGAAAAATCGTCATCTTGAATTATTCAAAAACGAAAGCCTAATTTTCATCCGATTTGGTAAATAAATTATTTAAAAGATTAATGATTTCTTTGAAACCCTCTTTTTGAAACATTTTCAACTTCAAGATGGTTCTGTGTTGATTTATAGACAAAGTAAATTCTACCATAATTTTATATACATCAGAAAAACTTGCGAAAAGGTATATAAGACAGAGCTCTTTCTCGTGAGTTCGAGCAGCTCGCAAAGCCTCGAACTCTTTGCCACCCCTTTTTAAACACAAACCAAAATTTCAGGATAGTTCATAGCTCTCTATTTTCCCTTATTTTAAGATTTTTTAAAAACTGTGTTTTTATGCATTTAGAGTTGCGACATTACTTATGGCCTGTCTGTACTTATCTCTGTCACAAAGTGATTTCGAAGAACCAAAGAATCACGATGAACTATCGCAATGATCGTACACTGAGAGAAATCCTAAAAAGTTAAAATAACATTCCGGAAATGTTAATTTTACCCTGCATTATTGATTCGAAATTGGTGTAAATTTTAAGCTTTTTAGGTATATTATGGGTTAAAGTTACCCTTTTTCATGTTAATTTTATACTTAATAAAGTGTAAAATTAACATTAAAAAATGTTGATATATTTTTACACCTAAAAAGTGTGAAAGTTCGTAGAAAAAAAAGTTAATCGCAGCCTCTTTTTTTCTCAGTGTAATACCATTGATTATATATTTAATTTTTAATAGATGCGCAGCCTCGATTTTCGCGCTCTAAAATGGACTGCTGGTTAGATGGCGCCACAAGTCAAATAGTGAGCGTGGTGGCGCTGTGATTGTTTTAAAAGACTTTTTAAAATTGAATTTCAGTTGGCATGCCAATTAATCGAATAAATATTGTTTTTGTTTTCTTTGAATGAAAATGCGGAAAAATCTGTGAAAAATTTGTATAAATTTAGCCACAAATTATTTAATAGTTAACCGTTCCTATAAGAAATGGATCCAGCCACGGATGACAGACCGGATATTTCCATGAGTGCCCATGGAAATAACCACTGGAGATCCCTTAGCTTTCCACCTGGATTCTTACCCCTGGTGTTCCGCATGGAATAAGGACGGAAATTTCCCTTTATATGGGTGGAAAACACCAGGGTTAATCCAGTGGTTTTCCCTTTGAGAAATACCACGGGTAGACTCCCATGGAATCCGTGCGGAATACCAGTGGAAATTTCCAGCAGCAATATCCAGTGGTAGTCCATGGGGTTTCCCAAGGAATTTTTCAGTGATACCCCCGGAAATTTCCACTGGTAATCCTCTGGTTTTCCACCATGGTTATATGAGTGGAATGACAGTGGAAATTTCCAGGGTGATGAGTGGATATCACCATGGGTAGTCCAAGGGTTTTCCCGTAGAAAGTTCCAGGTGGAAAATTCCATCTTTCAGATGGAAAATCCCAAAGGAATTCATGTGGAGTACCAGTGGAATATTCCAGTGTAAACATCCAGTGGAAGACCCTTGGTTCTCCCACGGTTATATACACTCATACACATGGTAATATCCACTGGTAATCCTGTGGTTTCTCACCACGGTTATATGAGTGAAACAACAGTGAAATTTTCCCTGGTGATGGACGGAAATCACCATCCGCACTCCGAAGGGTTTCCCATAGAAACTTCAAAGTTGTGAATTCCTACTTCCAGGTGGAAAATTCCAGAAGAATTTGTGTGGAGCACCATGGAAAGTTCCAGTGTTCTATTTTATTAAAAAAAAAAAGATTTCACTCTGCGATATGTCTATTTTTATATTAATCGAAATAATTTATCACAACGGTCTCTGTATTTCTAATGTAATCGACGAGTCGATGATGCGTTCGATGAGTAAATAACGCCATTTTAGCGCACGCGCATTGCTCACGGATTTTTCTGGAAGTCGTGGTGAATTGGTTCTTGTGCAGTTATTTGTGAAAAAAATACCATTAAAACTTTGAAAAACCAGTGACAAAAGTGTGCGGGATGAACAATAGAACTAGTTAAATAAAGTGACACGGTTTTCTATACGAAATAAAGAAATTTAGTGCGCGAAACACAAAAAAATCATCTTCTCCGTCTCATTCTTTGTGTTGACAAGGTAAGACGCCATTTAGAAAAGAAAATACCGTCAAATCAACTTTGAGTCACAAGTTTTTCTTGAATATTTTCCAAATTAGTTGAGATATTTGAATATCCAGTGGGTAATACCGCCACTGAGGCTGGTAGATACCCATGGAAACTGCGTGCGTGACGCGTCAATACAAAATTACAATATACTTCACCAGTGGAATCCAAGGGGATTAAGGGTGGAATTCACCAAGTGGACGCGTGGATAATTCCACTCTGTTACCAGTCGAATTTCCATTGGATCGCGCCGATTTTTCTTATATATTCACAATTCAACAGCACATAAAATCCATTTTATTGCTGTTTATTCGCTTTCCGGAAAGTCATGCAAAATTTTTTCTTGTATATTTTGTTGGAAATACCCAAGAAAGCTATAATGAACAAGAGATTTTTCCTACTTCCTCCAAAAAATGCAAAGATTTTCTTAGATTTTTCTTATATATTTTGTAAAATATTCTCATTTTTTTTAAATTTTATTTTATTGTTCAGAAGATTTTTACTGCGCTTCCGCAGAAAACGTGAGATTTTTGGGATTTTCTTGTATATTTTGTTAAATATATTATAGACACCCATGTTGATAAGGAGGCTCATACTGCTTCCCTTCTCTGGTAAATCTTACAACAAACACTTTTATCTTGGGTATTTCTGAAAATTTACAACACAATCCTAAGAATTTAGGGGATTTCCTTGTGAAAGTATGAAGAATAATCTGATCAGCGTTAGTATTTTGGGTACATTCAATAAAATGATCAAGGAAATCCTATACAATATCTACGATTTTCTGGAAGAAATAGGAGAGAAGCCCTGAGCAATGTGGGCTTCTTGTGTAGAAATGGATTTGTATTATTTGTATAAACAAATAAAATAAATAAGCTTTTCATATTTTATAGACCATATTATACACGATAAGGCGATGAAGTCCTGTGCCAAAATAGTCGGTCAAATCAAAGACAGCAATAGGCCATGCAGAAAGCGTAAGAAGGCAACGCCAGCAATTCCATTACCAAAGAACACTTCAGCAGTACCTGGGCCATATACTCAGCGAGATTTGAAATCGTCTGAATCTACTCATACATCTATCTATCGTCTAAATCGTAAGCTGTGTAAGGTGAGTGTCTTTAATAATTTGTAGTCTACCAAATTATAAAAAAAACATACAATAGCAATATTGTAGTAAATTAAAGTAGCGTGTGCACGATGAATTTTCGATTCGTATGATATGCAGTCAGATTCAGAAGGATTCGGATTTCGTTTTTTTTTTTCGTCGATGTCATTTCAAGATAATTTATTAATCAGGTGAAATGATAACTGTCTCATTGCGATCCATCGCTATTGTCGAATGTCCATTTATGGACAATCGAGATAATAACTTGCATTTTTGTCGCTAGTGTCGATAATTCTCGCCACTAGCTTATCGACGCCTCCGGACCTGTCGATTTGTACTTTCGAAGTGAAATTAAGTGAACATTTTGATTTTTTTTTAGTAAGTATCCTTTTTCCTATTTTACTCTTTACTAAATACTCTTTTACTCTTTAATATATACCTTTTTTATAGATAGATAGATAGATTTATTTGCTCTTAAAACATCTGCGGCTGCCACCGACCTCATCGGGCAAGACGGCAGAAAATCCCGAATCACTCGTTGTATAGGCCATATTTATTTTCATATTCATCATTAGACAACATATGAATGTGTTTTGAGAAGCTTTGCAGATGGAAAGAGGTGGGTCCTAGCATTATTCTTTTTTTATGGAGCTTGGTCTATAAAAACAAAAAGAGGAATGGTTTCATAACCTATAAAACTTAGGCTGCTCCCCATCGAACCGGCAAACATCATCAACGTACTAAAACAAGGTCCCGGAAACACAACGATCATCTTTTCAAAGGATTCCAAGTCTAAGGCTGTGGAAAAGATGTTTAACCTGTCCTGCAGTCCGGAAGATTGAGAAATACTGGGTAATTTTGAAGACAAATCTCAGGAAGCAGGCCAGACAGCCGAAAATTCGGCAGATTTTGCGAGGAAGTGGAAGAAAACGATCCATTATCGTGGAAATGGCTTTGTCGTCAACTCCTTAATGAAGGGAATATTAAAAAAATGCGGCGAGAAGCCATTGGTCTAAAAAAGAACCAAAATTTCAGAGAAATCCCAATAAAATTATATTTCCGTAAATATTTGTATTTTTTATATGCTGTGGGTAATTTTTCAGAGCCATTATTCAATGGAATATTTGGCACTCAATGGGTCAAGTGGTAGAGCACTCGCTCTATGATGCAAGTGTCCCGGTTTCGAATCCCCTTTAGGTCACCAGGAAGTTTTCTGGCGTTAAAGGTGTTCGGATTGCATCCAGTGAGCTTCACTGCACTTGACTCCACGGGGCATGGAACTGGCAACCTCATCCCGTACAAGAAAAAATAATATAGCATGTCTAGAAATCTCCTTGCGGGAAGGCCCAGTTCCTTCATGGAATGTCGCGCCAGCATTATTTATTATTAGCCAATGGGGAATTTCAGCGTGCACATTTATTTACGTAAATTAGGCATACCTATCTCTAAAAATCAAGTCATGCTCATGAAAATTTGGATGAGTGGCTAGTAACGGTTACTTTTTTTCAACTTTTCTTTCTAGGTGATCAACGATTCCTGCTTCTTTTGTAATTCATTATAATGTAAATAATTTTTCAATCACGTCAATATTTTTTATATATGTATCTGAACATTAAATTAATTTGAAGTTTAATTAGATTTTTTTAAAATTAAATGTATTATTTTTTTTTAATTTAATTAAAAAAGTGAAGTTAATACATGAAATAAAATGTTCTCTGCTATATATGACCAGTGTTATTACTTTAGTCTCAAGCTTGAACGATAATCTGAAGTACAAAAATTGCCTGAACGCTTACAGAAAAGTATATTCTTTAATAGAATGGAGATATTTCATTAGGCATAAAAAAAAAGAAGGTCGCATAGAATTGACATGTCAACTCCAAGAGATTCTTAGTATCATCGATATGACAATACTTTCGCCGCATTCGAAGAGTATAGTGCTAAAAGAGGATCTTCTGTTGCATCGCCATCGCTCTCTTCCAGCACCAAGTCATCAAGAGGAAACATTTCTTAACATCCATGAATTGCCAACGCAATGGTCTGCCAGTGGAATGCCATGGTACAGCTCTTACCATGTGGATTCCATTGGTATCCCATGCGAAAATACTGGCTGGTTTTCCGAGATCACCCATGGAGTGCCAGTGGAGTACCAGTGGAAATTACCCGGCCCAGGTATGGCACTTACCACAGGAATTCCATTGGTATCCCACGGGAAAACACCGCTTAGCTTTCCTAGATCACCCATGGAGTGCTCATGGTGTACCAGTGGAAATTACCCCGCCCAGGTAAAGCAGTTACCACTGGGTTGCCATTGGTATCCCATGGGAAAACACCGGCCGGTTTTCCGAGATCACCCATGGAGTGCCAGTGGAGTACCAGTGGAAATTACCCCTCCCAGGTACGGAACTTACCACAGGAATTCCCTTGGTGTCCCATGGGAAAATACCGGCCAATTTTCCGAGAGTACTCATGGATTTCCCATAGAGTACCAGTGGAAATTACCATGCGGCAGCTTTAGAATTTCAACGGGAATGCCCATGGATTTCCACTGGATAACACCACCACCGAGGCTGGTAGATTCCCATGGAAATTGCGTGACGCGCCAATGCAAAATTACAATGTACTTCTACAGGGGAATCCAGGGGGATTAAGGGTGGATTTCACCAAGTGGACGCATGGAACATTCCATTCTGTTACCAATGGAATTTCCATTGGATCGCGCCGGATTTTTCTTATAGGGGTGTGTGATGTTTGTGACAAAATACGTGGACAGTAGTGAAATAAGTCACAATTATTGTGAATTTGTCCTGTTTTCCTTTGATAAGAAAGGGAGTCAATTTCTTGGGCATGTCCCATCCTACTGCGTGATTAGGAAGAGAAAAGTTCCTAAATTGCATCCTGTGATGGATTTCCAAACTCCTCGGGGCGCACTGATAGAAAAACCTAGAACTAGAACCTAGACATGTTTTGAGATATGCTGCCGGAACCAGAAGACTTGACCTCTGGAGCGTCTGGAACGTCTGGAACAATCAAAGGGGCCAAATAGACACCTAAAGAGGACTAGGAACAAGAATTGTTTGTATTAAGCTCTCCTAAGATGACACCTCAGACCAGCTACCGATGAGTTGGTCAGGATGTGCTGAAAATTTAACATTATTCAGTGAATTGTGGACTGTGGAGCAGCCAAATGATAGGAGGTTTCTTCAGGAACGAATTGTTTTAGATACTTGAGCATGGAAAAGAACTTAAAAAAAAACGGAGAAAATGTATTCTGTGAAGCAACGCATGTAAGCATCTTGTTGGCCCTTGTACTTTCGAAGGAAAATGGTATACTAAACGTCTCACCCAGAAAAAAAGGATTTGAATTTTCTATATGTAGGTAAGGTATTTGACGGATTATATTGGATTCAACTGGGTTCAAATTAAAAACTCAAAATTTTGCTCTAAAGTTTTCGACCCTTGGTACAGATCTTCCTCAGTGGACTAGGAAATGTTTTATTGTGTTTTCAGAATCGTTTTTAACTTGTGAATTTTGATTTCGTGAAATTTATCTGACCCGACTAAAAAGATATAAGATGCATAAAAACTGAATTTAAGTAATCGAATCGCATCCATAATATTTTATGACTTGAATTCTAAAACCGAAGAATGTCCGAAAAAGATTTTTTTTCTGTTTTCTGTCTGCTTAACTTTTCGGATATAGCTTGTTGTTTACCAAAATTCACACCAAAAATTAAATTAACGTGTGCAAAATATCAGTGCTGGGATGTACACACAAAATGAAGTAAACAATTGGCTTATCATTTCTCTCATTTCTGTTTTTCACTGCAATGCAACAATTTCCGGGTCTATAATCCCTTTAGAGGCAATGATCAAAACCATCAAAACAAAGTCAGAATTAGTTTAATAAATTCATATAATTAGATTAAAAATTCAATACAACTACAAATATGATGGGAAAATACTTGATTGTAAAATACTGCTTCAATGTCTAATGCTACTGTCTAGCTTTACGCTAGGATTATAAAAGAGATAAGGCTAGTTTTAAGTATATCTTAAGATGCAACTTTCTGCTTAAGCACTTTCAATCACGGATTTGAGCTTATATTCTCGCAATAGATCATCAATCTTCTCCTCTCGATAGTATACTACAAAGTCTACGGGTGAGAGCCCCTCAAAGACACTGCAGACGCTTGGTTTGAGATTGTAGAAGTACAGGGGCTGCTTCTTCTTGGCAAAGTCCTGAGTCAGCAATGAGATTACTGTAGCTGCAGTGTAGTCAGCTCCATAAACATGTGAACAGTCAATCACGATCGGGAGATTTTGCTTTCGTGAGTGTTTGGTCACAAGGTTGCGAACATAGTCCACAGAAGGGAAGATAAGGCATCTATCTGGTGTTATAATGAGGTATTGTGTTCCAGCAGGGCTCTGTTGGGAGATCAAAGTCATATTGCATATCTTGCACATTAAATTCCGATAAAAAGTCTTAAGGCTTGAAGAATATTATAAAATTTTCAATATGGCTGACATGAGCCATATTGCAAAGACGCGTCGGTCCCGTCAGCCATATTGAAATTGATCAATCTTTATTCGGAAAGCAAAACCGAAATTCGGAGAACTTATTGTACATTTTGTTTAGGAGATTAAGGTTTTACGATGAACTTACCACAAGTGTTTCAGCCGAGATCTTAGGTCTGGCTGCGTGATAGAGAATGAAGACCATGTTTAGGCCCACTCCAAGTAAGATCCCTATTTCAAGAGGCAAGGCAAGGCACGCAATAAAAGTTCCAAGGCCAGGAATAAGATCACTTTCTGCAAATAGAAGAAAAGAAATATTCATTATTGATTTTGGGTCAGCAATTCTACAATAAAAGGTTCAAGTCCAATCTGAAACGTAGTAAAAAAAATCCAATAAATCAACTTTTCCTTATGCGTTATGTTTATTGATCCATGAAATTGAGATTCATCATTCAAAATAAAAATAATTAATGTGAAATTGATTGAAAATTTACAATTTGTAAAAATCCACATCTTCACAGAAAATTTATAAAAAATACTCTACTTCTCGTTGAATGGAAAATTTGATTTATACGGTTACAGTTGTACGAGAAAATTGTTTTAAAATCAGGAATTGTAACTTACTCTTGGTTCTCCACATGGGCTTGACCACCTTCACTTCCACCATGAAGATAACAGCTGCAATAATGATGGCAGCAAGGGTGGCCTTAGGGATAAAGTAAAAGTACGGCGTGAAGAATTGCAGAGCAAAGATGACCAAGAGTGAGGTATAGATGTTAGCCATTGGGGTCCTAACACCGCTAGCGTTGAACACAGCCGATCTTGACAGACTTCCTGTTCCTGGGAAGCCCTGAACGAAGGAATTTGCAATGTTTCCAACTCCAATCGCAATGAGTTCCTGCGTTGCGTCTACCGGTTTGCCATTAGCAAAAGCCTTGCAGATCGCAATGGTCTCCATGAGGGCAATCAGTGGTATAACAATAAGACCCGACCCCATTTCTGACACCATTTCCACAAATGACTGTTCCGGAATTTCCATAGTTTCATTGCCCGGAATGGAAAAGGGAGGAACTTGGACGGCAGGCAACCCCGCTGGAACATTCCCAATAAGTCGGAAAGGTACTACAGACGATTGAAAGGAGTACCCAATGGCACCGCAGATAACTACAAGAATAGCATTACGAGCTGTTCCCACAAGCCACAGAGTCTTGTTGATAATTTTATGCTTTGAAGACTTCAGTTCCTCATCATTTGGTCCGATCTACCACAATAAAATTTTTATGTTTAATATAGCCTAGACTAGCTTATTCAATTATAAGCTCACCTTAATTGTGGCAAGGATCTTCATGATAAGCAGTACAGCAATACATGTGATGCCCAATACCGTGTCCCAGGGTCGTGTGTTATGAACTTCCTCGAAGATACTTCTCCAAGTAGAGATAAAAGTACCGCCCTTGGCATTAATTCCCAGAACATCTTTCACCTGAGACGTGGCAATAATGAGGGCCACAGCAGACGTAAAACCTGATGATACGGGTCCTGAGACGAAATCCACAAGGAAACCCAACCCAAAGATTCCCATGAGGAGCTCAATGATGCCCGTGAGCAAAGTGAGAAGAACAGCCTTTTGCCAGACACCACCAGCTGCCTGGAACGTCAACAAGGAGGAGATGGCAGATGGTCCCATGGGGACATCCTTGCAGCTGCCCAGGAAGATGTAAAAGAAGCAACCAAGGAACGAACCGTATAAGCCATAGGCAGCAGGAAGACCAGCTATACCGGCATAGGCCAAGGCCTGTGGGATAACAGTGAGACCCACAGTTATACCCGCCACAATATCTCCCATTGCATCGTTAGACGAGTACCTGAAACATTAGGTATAGATCTTAGCTTCTTGCATTTTGAAACAGATTACTGTACTACATCACAATGATTCTCTTGAACAAAACAAAACAAGACAAGCAGGATAGCTGTTGTATGCCTTTTCTCTCACTCGAAAGTGGATGATTTACATTGAAGCTTAAACTATGCTGCTTACACCTATGGCTCAAGCCAAGCAATGGCTTAACATAATTGTAAGCAAAATAATGATTAGACTACATTCCTATCAATTTCCCACGAAGCCGTTTTTCGGCTTAAACCGTAAGTCTATCTAGCACATAAATCATGAGAGCAGACTTAGCTTTCATATTGGGTACATGTTGCTCACATGAAGTATACGGGTAAACTGAAATTTCTGTAGAGCACTACATTCGCATTTGATAATGCTAGTACGTAACAGTACTACTTTTTGTATTATACACAGAGCTATTTGAAAATTATAAGTTCCATAGGGTGAAGTGGGGCACATTTAAATTTGGGAAGCTTTAAAACTGTTTTTTCTGTTGTTAAATGGAGCTGGACATTACTGTAATATAATTTAGCTCCAGAAACCTATTTTAAAGCTGACTTACGGAATGATAAACCCTAAATCCTTTTAAAAATAGGAGAAAAAGTCAATTTTCAAAAGGTATCACAATTCAAAGGTGTTACACTTTCCCCTATAAATAGAAAAGAAACAAATAAATGTTTGAAACATAACGTGCAACGCACAATAATTGTTATGAACAAATTTAAGAAGGATCGCTCATATTATATTAAATTGCCTAGAGTTTCTGGTTCCCCGGAATTTTGCTTTGGGTTCCCAAAAGTTCGTCAAGATCTCGAGCGTTTCTCGTGTATTCCCAAGTGCTTCCTTTGGGTTCCCAAGAGTTTCTCGGATCCTCGCGTGTTTCTCATTTCTAATGGTTTCTTTAGTCATTTCTCATGGGTTCCCAGAAATTTTCCGTTGCAATTTCATTTCTTTTTACGGACGAAAAGGTCAAAAATCGAAGGTCAGAAAAAATCATTTTTTCTAAAGTTTTTGAGCAAAATACACCTTCAGAAGGCCATAGGAAAAATTTCATTTTTGGGTCACGGGTGACCCAATCGTCCTTAAAGGGTTAATGGGTTACCAATAATTCCTCTTTTCAAAATTTCATTAGATTCCCTCCCGAACGCTACATCTGAATTTCCAAAGATTTCTCATATGTTCCCAGGCTTCCCAAATATTCCTCGTTGAATATTAAAGGTTTCCCGTTTGTTCCCAATAATTCTTGAGAATTTCCTGATTCCTCAAAAATTCCTTGCGGATTTTCAAGTCTTTCCATCATGGGTTCACAAATACTTTCTGTAGGTTGTCAAGTATTCCCCTGGGAGTTTCAAGACTTTTTCCGGTTTTCAAGTTTCATCCTCAATGACCCTCGGTCATCAAGTTTCCCAAAGGTTATCTATGTCTTATATTGGTTTTTATAGATTTCCCGGACTCTCTGGTATTCTCTAAGCAAGGATTCCTAAACTTTCCACATCATGGGTTCCTTATGGGAGATCTAAAGGTGCTTAAATAGGTTCCTGCAAGTTTACTGTAGATGCGAAGAGTTCCTGGTTTTCCAAGAGTTCTCTGTGAGCTTACAAAAGTTTCTTGGGTTACCAAACGTTTTCCATGGAATCCTAAGTAATACTAATGGATTTCCGAGTTATTATAATTATGGTTCGAGTACTAGTACGTTCTCTTTGGGTTCTGAAGTTTCTTAAGCAGAATGGTTTCTAGATCCTGATAATGAATTATCTGGGAATCAGGGAATTATCCTGATAATGAATTACGGGAATATTAATGGGTTCACAATTTACTTCTCAATAAGATCCTATATTGAATAATGAACAAAGATTCCTAACCAAGGCCAGTACAACCCCAATTCCTCGCAAAGATACATTGTATCATGTAAAATATAGCAATATAATTTTGCAACACTTGAAACAATAAAAGAATTGTGCATAAAGATACTCACTTTGGCAGCCAAGCAAGAATGGGAAGTCTCTTGTAGAGAACTTTCTTGGATAGTGCACTCGAGGCTCGCCTCCTGCACCACATTTTCACATCCTCCAGGCGACATTTTTGCTCTTTGCTGTCCGTTACTGGCAAAAAGAATGGGTGAACTTGTGATTAATAGCGCTTATGGAAATTTTTCCACCGACCCAGCCCGGGAATTGTGCAGGGAAGAGCTTCCTCTGTGGCTGGTGCGGTTCAATCAAGGTGAGCAAAATTCACTGTCACGGATATGAATTGTACATGACAAAGTACCCGATTGTTAACATTCAATTTGTCTCACTGGATTAGTGTGGAAATCAAATGTGTTTGGAATCTGGTGAGCAAGTGAATTTGCGACATTTTTGCGTGATTTATTGCGGCATGACGCAAAAGTTTTGCAACAATCCCCAAGCCCTGAAATTGGATACTTACATATGAATTCATTGGAACCTTTGAGACCTCCATGGGGTTCCCCTTCATTTGGAATTCTAACATCCAGGGTGCTGCTGTCCAGAGCCTCATTAACATACGAACCATTCTCACCCCCAAATTGATTATGTGTCTTCATCTTGAGGTGATTTACTATAAAAGAAAAGATCAAAATATCATAAGTTTAGTGGAAAAATCTACCTTTTAATTCAAGAGGAAATCAATTAGAAATTTTAATTGCCATTATTTGCTTTACTATATACAATTTATACACTTAATCATAAAAATTCAATGGGCATTAAATCAATTTAATGCTTTAAATTATAGAACATTCACAAAGTATTCTTATTAATTTGTCTTAAATAAATTGTAGCGTTTATTTCTTTGTTCAATTTCAGGTCAGAGTTTCCTCATAATTTTATTAGTTACGTTTTATTCACATGTAATTGAATATTTCATCCTATAAAATATTTCATTCCCTCTAAGATCTCTGATTGCCTAGAGTTTTAAATGACATTAAGTTTCAGCCAACCAGGAATTAAGTATAAGGTGAAGATCTTAAAAATCCAACCTAGACACTGTTATGATGCTTGATTATGCACGTGTATATTAATTTTTAAAGCGATAAAATATTTCAGTCTCAACATACTCTCAGATTGGCTTGAGTATAATACAAAGCCTTAGCCAATCACACGATACGTAACCAAAATATAATATTTCTTATTTCTTTTAATATTTATTTGCACGTGCACCATATTTTGCTTAACTTTTAAAAAACAAATTATTTATTTAATTTATTTATTTTATAATCTTGGCCAATATTTTTAAAAATCAAATTTAGTCAAAATTGGATTTCTTTTGAAGGTTTTAAATTTACAATATGACTATATTGATCACAACTGGTAATAAACATATAAGGCACTAAAATTGATTTATTTCCAAATAAATATTCTTTAGTATATGTATTGATGGTCGGGTCATTAAAAATATTATATTTTTCAGTTCGAAATTCTAAATGATTAATTTAATTGTCTCAATTCAATCAGTAAATAATGAATAAATAATTAAAAACCACTTGAAATTATAAGGGAGACCGGGGAATAATTAGTCAGAGACAGAATTAAGACAGTGAATTGTTATAGTTTTCTATTGAAATAATATTAATCGAACTATACTATTTATTCAGAGTAATTGACGCGCTCCGTATTCATTGTAATATTCATCAGATTCATTCAAGCATGGTTTTCACAAATTAAACAAAGAATAATTTTATTTACTGGATAAACTGCTCCAGCCCCCTATTTGTCACGATTTATTAATTTTAAACAGTAAAATATTACACCTTTGCTTAGAAGCCAAACTGTAAGAGATATCAACTTGCGATTTTAGGTAACTGGAGGTTTTGCCCAATTTCCGAAGCTCTTAAAGTCCTAAATTACAACAAATTTTATTGGTTTTTCGAAACGGAATCGATCAATTTTCCTTCATATTTAATCTTAAGTCAAATACTTCCTAAAAATTTCGACGAAAAAAAAATGCGCGAAGATAAGCCATATGACAAAACTTGAGGTCTGAAGCTCGTATAACTCCACCTCAAGTCGATTTGTTTTAGGTGTCTCTCCAAATTATCTTTTTGGTATATTTCGAAAAAAAATCAACATATTACTCTCACTTTTGAATGTGTTTCGTAGATAAGTCGAACGTAAATTTTGTTAAACCAAACCTTGAGTAAAAAATCTCCGTTTTTTTGTTTTTATTACTATGTACAGGGGCCCATCAAACCTAATTAAAAGTGACGCTATTTTTCACTTTTCCTTGTAAAATTTTTGCAGATATTGCACCGCGTCATAAACAAATTTGCTCGTAGTTCTTGTATTATTTCGGCGAACATTATGAAATATATATTTTTAAATACCTTTTATTGCACGATTTCGAAATATATTAGACTGATAAGTCAATTCTCTCTAGGAAAATCTTGCCAATAGTCTTCAGTGCCTCTATGGAAAAACGTATGGAAAAATGGAATGTCGAGAAGCCCCTGGCTATGTACTTATATTAAATGAGATTTTTAACAATATCTTTCTGATATCTTCGCGTACTATTTGAGAATCCTAATTTAAAATTTAGACTCTAAACCACTTGTAACAAAAAAGTCAAAAATCAGTCAGTTTAAGATAGCGATTATGGAAAACTGAGGTATGGTGCTCAGGATAGAATTACCAAATTATGACGTTATTCTAATCAGGCTGAAAAGAAAACACAGAAATTTATAATGGGCAAACTGAAAGGAAGGGTTCAACTTTTCGCATAGTTCCACAAAGTTTTTCTGTATTATGGTGCTATTCCAATGAAAAAGTTACCATGTTCTTTCTAGCACATTACTGTTCTCAAGTACTAAAAAAGACCACGTCTATTCCCATACGTCATTTCAAGGAAAATAATGAGTAGAGAATATTAATGCTGTTCGCCGACTTTTCACCACTGAGAATTCACGGAAAAACTTATGGAAAATCTGCGAAAATCCGCGGTTGAGGCTAAAGTTGCCAATTCCCGGCCATCCAACTGCATCACGCCACCAAGCTGACATGACAGGTTACTCCACACTGGTTGAATGTCAGATGGCATTGTGTTCGGGTGAAAGCTTGTTCGAAGGGAATATTCGAATTCGGATTTCGGTTGAACTTTTCTTTTGTGTCGGTTCCTGTCATGACTATTTCGTGATTTTGAAACACGACGAGGACTGGGGAAAATATGAAGTTTTTGTGTAGAGAAAAGAACCTTCCATCTTGTCAATCATGATAAAAATAATGTAGAAAATACCATAAAAGAGAAACATTAAATTAATCTTGTCGATTTCCCAACCAAAATCCGAATTCGAATATTCCCGCCGAGCAAGCTTTCACCTCCGATCTAAATGTCATCTGACATTAATTAAAATAACATGTGGGAACAGTCATGGTCTTTTTAGTAATTGAGAACAGTAATGTGCTAAAAAAATGCTCATCTTTTCATTGGAATAACACCATTGCTCCAGATAATGACACTTCCTCTTTTCTGTTTCCTATCGTTATTCAGTACTTTACCAAGTATCCTAATTTGCTTATTAATATTAATTTAAAAATATATTTTACTATAAATAGTTACATTTTTCAGGGCTAATTCCAAGCCCGTGGTATAGGTACTCATCTCACTGATTCTTCCGAGATCACGATTTTAAAACTGTAATGTGAAGGACATGAAACAGTCGTAATAATGAGGTCGAAATCATGTTATGCTTAAGTAACTAATACTGAGGGTAACAACCTTATGTAGGGGGAAGTGGGGAACCTTTGGACTAGGGCAACTTTGAAATTGGGCTTTTTCTCCTATTTTTTAAGTGTAATTGAGTATTATCATAATGTAATGTAGCTTCACAAATTGTTTATGTCAGGGGGCTGACATTAGCTCTGCAAAATGCGACCGGTTTTAGTGTAATTTTTTCCCTGTTTTCGTACACATTTCACGAGATCCAAAACCACGTAGGCTGCCAATTTAGGGTTTTTGGTTGCCTCTTCGTTATTACATTGGCTTTTGTTTTGTATTATTATTTTTTCCTAATTTATTCTACAATGACAGAAACCATTTAATAAACTCAAAAGTTTTTTCGGCTCGCTAGAAACATATGGGAAGCATAGGAAATGTCATGCCCCTGGTTTGTGTAGTTAAATTATATCTTTATAAGGCCCAGTTTCATTAAAAAATTGGAGAAAAATGCCCAATTTCAAAGCTGCCCCATTTCAAATCCTGATATGGAAAGCTGGAAAACATTGCATATTTTTTTTGATCAAGCTAAGTGATCAGAAAATTAGTAATAATGATGTCCTAATTAGATTCTCACGTCTACCGTATGTTACATGGGTGAGCTGTTCTATACGATTTTTGGGATGGTTTTTGGTTGACTAATGAACCATCAGTTGTAACTGGTGAAACCGGTGTACATCCGAAAAACAATAGAGAAGGAAAATTCGCTAAATGCTCGAACTCGTGATTTAATTTTTTGTTGTGATCACATTAAAACATATATAAGAAGTTTTACAAGCAGTGCTTAAATCTCTGGATTATGACACATTTGGGGAGTTTTTAAGATGTTGAAATACTAGTTTATATGTTACTCATACTATATATATGGAAATAGTAAAATTTTAAGTGTGCTTGACTTTTGCAAAATTACAACTTTTGTTGGGTTTTCCACCCATCAGCTTTAGCAATATTCGTACAAACAATAGGTCATTTGACTTTCGAAAAAAAAAAAACGAGAAGAAACTCCCATTTTTGGTATAATGTAAATTTTTTTAGTAAGTGATTTTTCAAAAATTTGCCTAAAAATCTCCCATAGAGAAATGATCTTTCATGGCCTGAAACTGTTGTGATAACCAGTCCCAATGGTCATTTCATTCACGTGACGATGGTGGTTTTTTTTTTGGCGGATGTGAGCATTATTGCAATTTCACTGAATCTAAAGAGTTGTTCAAAGTGAGAGGCATTAAAGTTGACTGGAGAGTAATACTTACAATACTTAAATATCAATTTGAAGGAATGGTCGATGACCCATTGATACGTTTTTTCTGCTTTCTGGTGGCTGGCATACAATTTCTGTGACTTGGCGAATTTTGAATCTTTAATTCTTTTTTGTGGCATTTACTGTTTTTTGGTGGCCTTTTTGCCCTCTGCACCAACTTGTTCTTGAGTCAGACGAACATAACTCTTTTTCATCCAGAGTTTCCTAACGAAATTCCACACTGCTGTGAATTTCTTTACGAGGGATTTTGATCATATGACCGGCATCATCTTTCATCACGTGCTTGTTTTCTCGTTCTTGTGTGTAAGTTTAATTAATGAAAATCCTTGTGTATATGAGTTTCTCACTCTCAATAACATTTTATATCTCATTCATTCCTTTGCTGGGGAAGACATTGCGCTTAATATTGCCTTAATTCATGTCATATGACTCTCCTTTTAATATTTTATGACTCTACGATGATTCAATTTGTTGCTCTCTTGTTGATTTGTTACCACAGCAAATAAATTGACTCTATCATTCTGCTTGTGGTACAGAGATGATTAGGTGGGTAGTAAAAGTGACGCAGAGGGGTTGGTAGACAACATCGCTATCACTATTATCAATTCTTCGCATTCTTCGCGAGAATGCGAATATAAATTCAAAGCCAAAACTATAATGCCACGCGCCATAACGGATGAAGAAAAACCTCCCGGACTCTTTTAATATTGACAAATTAGCACTTAAATCATCTTTTTAACTGCCCCATATGGCATCTAGAGAATGGAGATTTTCGGGGTGATAACATGAAAAACAAATAGCAATCTTCTCCATCGTTTCCAATTGAAGTGAAAACAAACACAATTTGTAACACTTGTCTCTATTTAATTATCACAAGCAATTAGATTAAATGGAGTTGAGCATTTAACATTTAAAATGAGCTGAAAATCAACGAAAGCACGCGTCACAATTGAGTGGGAAATTGCTGGGTAATTTTACAGAAGGCAAAATAATTAAAATAAATATAGTTATAACACGAGTTAATGTTTTATTAATTGCTCAGCATGGGAAAATGCAATAAAAAACCATATCTTTGCAGTAGTAATCAGTTTTGCTTTGTAACAACACCCTTTCAGATACACATTTATAGTTCTACAATATCGAGAATTATTTTGATAGAACTTCGTGCATTTTTTGTCATTGTCTTTTATGATATTTGTTGCATTTCACTGATAAAAAATTCGTCTTTGAAAGCTTTTACGTCATTTAAACTTGAAAAATTCCATAATATCGTTATCAGTATCATAAAATCAGGTTAAGATGCCTTACTAATTTTCCATTGCTTATTTGTTGTTCTTAATAGACCAATGCAGCAATAGTGTTGTGTGCATGAAGTATAATTCAAGTTGTAAAAGTTTTTTTAGTGCGTAATATAGACATTAGAAGTTTTTCGTGGCAATATTTGTTAGTTCATTAACTCATTAAGAACGGGAGAATCTTACGGTGCTATCATGTTTACTCATTAAAATTTTAATGCGATTATCAGATTAATTATACCAGTAATGAGCGTTTAAATGTACGATTTTTGTATCTTGAATCAATAAATAGAGCTTAATTTACTTATTTTACTTAATAAAAAGGTAGACTTGGCCAGCAAAAAATTATTTAAGATGCTATACCAATGAAAAATGAACTTTTTTGTTTTAGTACTTTACTGTTCTCAAGTGCTTTTACATAATCGACTTATCTTTAGCTTTGATTTTATATGTTTAAAGACGAGGAGATTGCAGAGGACTAACCAATGGTTTATTGAGCCACAAAATTTATGATAACTCATACATTGACATATAAAAATATGTTTATATATATATCTTGTATATATACATATACAAGAACAAAAATGCGATTGGTATAATTAACCCATTAGCGTTATTGAACACTTCAGGTTCCTGTCGCGACTTCTTTGATGGTTCTCAAATACGGCAAGGACTGGAGAAAACAGTTAAGACAGAAACCAACACAAAAAGAAAAGTCGATAATACAGATGCAATTGAGAACAGTAAAGTGCTAAAAAACATGTTCATTTAGCTGAAATTATTTACAATTAAGGTAAAATAAGGTAATTTGGAATCATTTACAATTTGGGACATTTGAGATTTTTTCATTGTTTTAGAGATTCAAAAGGAAGAAAAACTGTTTCATTTCTTCTTAATCCTGTTTTTCTTCTATTTCGCGATCTTTGTTTTCTCTTTGCTCATCTGAAACAATGAGAAAATCTCAAATGTCCCAAATTGTGAATGGTTCCAAATTGCCTCATTTTACCCTACTCTTCATTGGAATAGCACGATTAAACAGCAATAATGCGAAAAATTAATAGAATTGTTATAAATTTGTTTTTAATGTGAAAATATATTTATTCATAATCCAATTTCTTGCAGACTAAATTCCAAATCCACTTTTTTCTAGAAATAGATGGAATTCTAAGTATATTAGGTAATTCAAAGATACAACACTCATATAAACGCATATTAGCGATTATTAATATGAATTGCATTAAAATTTTAATAAGCAAGTGTGAAATAGGGTTAGTTGGACTTTTGGCCGGAGCTTGTATATCGTACATAGGGATTTCCAATTGCTAAAATAAGCAGGAGTATTGAATTTACCAGATCAAAAATTAATTGGCCTAAAAGAAGTTTTTTTTAATGTTGAAAATAATTTATGGAACTCTTTTATTATAAAGTTGGAATTTAAAAAAAAATATTCATTGAAAAAGAAAAAATCTAATCTTAAAAAGATATTCTTGGAAAATTAAGGAAATATTTCTGAGATACTTCTGAATAATTAAAAAAATACCAAAGAATTCCTTAAATGGATTAGATTGCATTCTTAACATGTGAGAAAAATGTATGATTAAAATGGTTTTGTTTTATTCAATGAGGCGTTCCTTTAACAGTTTAACAGTTAAGTTCTTCAAATAGGAATACTTGGGATGTTTAGATGACATTCCTCAATCCTTTCTTGAACAATACATATTTTGAAAAACATAAAGGAATTTATGTGAAATGAACTTACTCTACCAAATAAATTTAGACAATTTATCATTAGGGGAAAGTGCCCATGCTTTGCACAGTTCCAAGCTTCATAATGCCTAAATTTTTCCTATGTTTCTTCAATAAATGTAACACATTGCACCCATATTTTAAAAACCAGGGGAAAGTGTCTTGTTTTTAAAATATATTGCGGAGTCACATTTATTCAGAAACATATAAAAAAAATTTAGTCATTATGAAGCTTGGGACCGTGTAAAACATGGGCATTTATCCCTATAACTCTTTATCAAATTAATTATCTTGTCGAGGAAGTGAAAATAATACGAGCAATATAAAAAACAAAACGTTTGTAAATATGTGAAATGCATTCACAAAGTTCTCATTATTCTTTTAGTTTAGTTTTAAATCAATAAAAATTGAATATTAGTGAAATCAGTGAAGTCTAATGTAACATTCTTGTTTGCATAAGTATATAACTCAAGGCTCTGCATTTAGTCCCAACAGCTTGTAATTCGGAATGTTATTTTGCCCACAAGTAGGGGAAAGTACCCATGCTTTCAACGTTCTCAAGCTTTATAATGACAATTTTTTTCCTATGTTTTCTCAATAAATATGATTCATCGAACCCATATTTTAAAAACTAGGAGAAAGTGTCCTGTTTTTAAAATATATTGCGGAGTCATATTTATTCAAAAACATAGGAAAATAGAGATGGCAAAGCGTCCCAGCTTTGCGGAATGCTTGAACTCACGAGATAGAGCTTACTTTGAATTAGTTTTTTTGCATAATCTTTTGGTATTACTGATCCAAGATCAAATTGATTCATAAATCACAAAAGCATTTGAAAATCAAAAAATCAGTACTTAACCGATTCATTACCAATGAAGACCGATGCAGCCGGGTTCGAAATTTCAATACCTTTCCAAAAAATCCAAATTTAACCAAATTGGTTGAAAATGGGCCCTCCAAAGTGGTTGACCCTTAACCTTTAATAATTCAAAATGACGAATTTTTCGGTTATTAGCTATGTTTGGGCGAAATGTTCGCCTGGACTACCTCTAAAACATGTCCGAAAATAATTGAAAAAGCTTGCGCCAATTTTGAGCAAAACTGGAAATATATGGTTTCGGAGGGGATAGAGGGGGGGGGGGGAACGTCGAGAGATTTTATTTTTTTATTGGGGATCATCGAGGACTGGAAGTCGATAGCTCTTACCGTTTAAGCTCCAGAACAGTGACAAATTGAAAAAAAAGACGATTGTATAACTGCTCTCTCTTTGAGTTTGAGCAGTAAAATTAGTCATTATAAAGCTTGGGATTGAGACCGTATAAAGCATGGGCGCTTTCCCCTATTCCAAAATCTGTTAAATCTTTCATTTCATGCCCTTAATTTTCGATAACCTTCTGTTAAATTCTCCTTTTAGCACGTGATGCTAGTGTGTAAGTTATAAATGAAGGTAAAAATTTACTGTCATGTCTTTAAAAAATATACTTATTTAACCGTCCCAAACTATTAAAGTACATTATACAAATGCTATTTGATGGAGGTCTTGCCAAAGGGCATGTTCACTCTCTTTAGACTCCTCTCTTTATTGTGAAATGAATTGCTGAATGTATCTCATATTACGGATTGCAATAAACTTGAGGTCGAAACGAAAAAAAATGTCTTTAAAGGTTTTTTAGCACATAATTAAAGGATTTGATTTATTTAAAGATTTATTAAAGCATTCTCTTTGTCAATAATTTGTTTAGATCTACACATTGCATTGGGATTAATTTTCGTCAAAGTTTGATTTATTTTATATTTTATTTTATATTTATTTTATTTTATATTTATTATATATTTTATATTTTGCATTACTTTCTATATGTTCTTTAATCACAATTGTAAGAGGGGTGACCCTATTTTTGTGATTTAAATATATGCATTATTATTATTATTATTATTATTATTATTTTTCGATAGAAATCATCTGCAGTGCTGTAGGTGGAAATGTCAAAATTCTGTCAAAAAAAAAAACAAATTTTTGACGAAAATTGCTTCTAATGTGTAAAGGCCGTATGAACTTCTTCAAACTGATATACATAGGGTAAATGTCCTAATTCAAAACCATTTCCAGGCGCTTTAACTTTGACAGAAGATTCAACACATAAAGTTCATATTTTTTCTGAAGAGAATTACATAAATTTGCTCCTCGACTCTTCTAGAATGTTACTGTTTAGTGAAATTTCTTTAGATGTAATTTGAAAACTTTTTAAATACAAGAAAAATACGCGAACATAAAATGCTTCTATTGGAAAGAAATTAATCCAAATGGAGACAAGGGAAAGTTTCTAATTGGAGACAAACAGTGTAACTAAAACCGCGACGAAAGGCTTCGAAAACTTTGTTGAGTTGCTCCTGAGTGGAGGATTTGTTCTTATTCCTGGTATTTTCTCCTTTCCCATCTAAAACAATAAGAAAATCTCTCCAACAAAAATCATATTTTCAGGGTTTTCTATTGAAGCTTTTGCAGACACTTCAGAAAAACCCTTTTTGTTCACGAAATAGGTTATTATTTCATTTAATTTATTATTAAGGTTATTATTTACCGTTAACAATAAAGATTGGCACTTAATTTAATTAAAATTAGCCAGAAATATGACATAAATGTTAAACAGATCGAATAAACAACAGTCACTTTATTGTGTTTTTCATTGGAAAACATGGTCGATCGATGAAAACTTCGATGGTGAAAAGGTACACTTTTAATTTTTCTGAGAAATTAACAAGTTAAAATTTGTGAATATGAATGGATTTTTGCTATATTTGGAGCAAAATTAACTAAATAATGAAAGTGTGGTATAGAAAATATATTAATATAATAATTTAGTACTGTATTTATCGTGAAAACAATGATGTTTCCATTTGGAGTAGCGAAAAATTTCCATTTGGAGCAGGTTTTGAATTAGCTTAATTTACCCTAGATATCTCTATGGTAGATATATGAATTCGAAATTCTTTGAAAGAATTAGGTCAATTAGATTTGCCCTAGAAAGGCTACGCAGGATACAACTTTACTTTAAATAAATGATAAAAAAATTATTTAACTGAAGCTTGAACTTTCTATCTACAGTAGAGTCTCTCAAATTCGAACGATTGTGGGGTATTTTTGACATTTCTCTCCTCCCAAATTCGAACGATATTTTTAAAACTAACTGAATTTATGTGAGATTAAATTTCACTTTGAATCAAATTCCCGTAATTTCTCACAAGTCTTAGTGGTAACATACTTCCTTTTCATTTTATTCACACATAATGTGTATCAATATTCAGGAAACAGCACAGAAATATGATTTTTAATTATCCACAACACGAATTTTTTAACATAACCCTACAATTGACATTTTAAATCCAACCGGCGTTCGAATTTGAGAGATTCAGATTTGAGAGACTACTGTAATTTTTTTGCATAAAAATTTATTTACCTAATTTTCTTCAGTATATTTGTAGATAATTTGCTCTAAGATAATAATTAAAGTGATGGTATTAATATTTAAAATCTGTAGAATTCCACTGAATTTCCAATTATAATTGCAATTAAAGATTTATTATTTCTTCTTAGTGTGTTCTTTCCACTGACCTTGATTTTCCTCTTGCTGCAGAGAGAGTTGAGTTTTACAAGAACATTTCAGAGTATCACAAAAAATCATAAATTAATGAATATTAAGCATTTGGCAGATTATGTTTCGCATAAATTAAATGTGAACAACCAAGTGAATTACGCTGAATTCTGGCCAGAATGCTTATAAGAGTTAAAAGATAAGAGAAAACGTGAATGAATTGTCCAGAATGTGCTTGTGGGAGATATGGGAAACATTTATAATTTTTCTTTATCATTCCTACGTGTATCAATTAACACAAATTATCACGTGTTTCTCAGTATTTACATGCACAATTTGTATTCCAAATATTTACATAGCTCATTAAGTGTCTCATATGCAAAATTAATATTTCACAGATTGTGAATTTTAAATTGAGTATGCAAAATTATCTTGACATTTTGTGAGAAATTTTATGTGAAAGGAGACAATAAAATGCTGTATATGGTGAAAATGTCCCTCAGTGCATCATCGTTTAGTGCTTTAAGGAGTCATGCTGTCATGCATCAATAGAAAATCCTGTATTGCAAATTTAAAATCTCTCTTGGTGTTATTTTAATAGCAAAAATTCTCCAAATATAGAATTTGAAATTTGTGAGTATTTTATTGCTGTAATCGGACACCTTCAATTTAAAGAAATCACCATGAATTAAACGCTTTGGTGATCACAAATGCTGACGCACATCATCGTCATTTTGAAATTTTAATTGCATTTTCTACTGAAAAACTCGTTTCGTGAAATTTCTGTTGTCGAGACACTTCCATATGCGACATTTTTTTCGGTAGCAGTTTTCATTGAATTTCCTCCAGACAAAACTGTTGTTTTTTTTTTTGAAATATGTATATTATTTGTCTCCACAACACCTGCATTGCATTGATTGTGCAAAAAGATCGATCATCGATCTCCTTGAAGGTTCACACAAATCATATTGGAATTTATTTATAAACTCCTCGTTCATGTCAAAGCAATTGATTTTGGGCGAGTATAAACCAATGAGAAAATTAAATTACTTCCTGCACAATGCGGAGAAAAATTTATCAACTCTTTGGATTTGAGGGAGGACACACAATCCAAGATTGAAGTCAACCGTGAAAAAGATTGAATATATTGATTTAAGAAAAGAAACTCTTTTTCTATAATTACTTCTGCTAATATGAGCAATTGCGCAATTCACACTTAAATGAGTTTTATAATTTTTTTTACACTCAGAATAAAACACGTGTTTTGATCTACAAGTTGCATGATACTTGTAACAGGTTTTACATATGAACTTATTTAAATAAACGTTCAAGTCTCACATTTTTGATGCTCAACCAAATTTAATACTTCCAAATGATTTCTTTTATGATTAAATTCATTTCTGAAACCAAACCCTATATTTGAGATCACACCTGCAAGACTGATTTACTGTTTATCATCTATCTATTTGATTCGGCAATTTTCTGATTAAGATTAAAATTAGGGTTCGTCTATGGGTCGGCTTAAACCTTTTATCGGTTCCGCTGCATCCAAGCCACTTATTTGGGCCTATTATGCACTTCCTATTACTCCATTCTATCTTAACCTCGAAGGCGAACCTCCAGCTCCATATCTCGGTTTCTGTATGCCTGATCTACACACACAGTACCGTTTCTATATTGCGGCAGACCAGCCTTAGTTGGATCAGTTGCAGTGAATGTGTATTTAGGGTAAGTGTGCCAAATTTTGGCATAGTTGTATGCAAGCGTCAAAGTCTCAAGTTTGAAATGTAATATTTTAAATACAAATTGATTTTTTTTATTCTTTCTTCTGAAAGAGTGTTGCTTGGAACCTTGTAAAGAGGTTACCTTACCGCCTTTATTTACTCTAAAATCATTCTTAATACATTTTAAAATAAATAAAAATGTAGACATAACTTTGGTGCCCTATTTCGGCTACCTTCATTCTGATAGTTTCTTGCCCTTCCGAAATTCTTCCAATATCTTTTTCACGTCATCTCGTTTGTCGAAGCTACATTTTTTGTTATTCTTTTGCATTATATAATCTCTAGAGTACGTAAAATCTAAAAGTTCATGGAAATTCGAGGAACAAAAAAGATGGCCGAAATTGTAAGCTGGCCGGAATTTTGCACACTTACCCTATATCGACAGATTTCTTTATGCCGAACTCGTTTCTGTACCACTGTCTCTTGTTTAGGCGGTTCATTGTCAATGCATTAGGCGTTACTTTTCCATCCATTCACTGGACTAATTCGATACGGCTGCTGAAAAATCTGCAGGTGCCGAGTTTCGAACCCGAGACCCCACAGTCATAGAAACACTACTCTACCAACTGATCCACTGAGGCTCCATAACAATTTTCTGGTTATAAGCCAAAACTTTAAAATTTTGCAATATCAAATATCTTAGACAACACACCATATCTTCTAAATCCGAGACACTCTAAAGAGATAAACTACATCCTTACTATTCACATCAGATATTTTATTGGTGAAAACTGTTTCGCCTATTAGCGGAAAGTACTCTCCCTTCAAACGTTCATGCCTTCGAATAATGTGAATTTCTGTTTCCTAAGAGATTTCCACATGATTGTCACATAATTATCAATAATTGATGACAAGCTGACTAATAGTTAATAGAAATGTGTAAGTGTTTTTGTAAAAATAAAAGAAAATTCACATTATTCGAAGGCATGAACGTTCGAAGGGAGAGTACATTCCCCTACGTAAATGCAAAAAAAACACTGTTGATGTTCGAAAATTTTAAATTTACTTATAAAATTAACACTAAATTTTCACGATTATCGCGATTTTCGCTCAAGGTTGTGGAAATTCAAGAAATTCTACAATGAGGAACTGTTAAATTATAATGAGGCTGAGATGGAACTATTACCATTCTTGTTATTGAGATTTCCCTCTTAAATCTAGTTTTGTTTGGTGATCATCAAACTTTCGGATATTATTAGATCAGCCATTCGGAATTTATTCGAAGAAATAACCAGACAAGAAATAAATTTCTTCACTTCAAATGGGTTTTTTAACGTAATACATGTAGAAAGAAATGAAAGAAATTGTTAACGCTCATTAGTGAATTCACAGATAACTTTTAGACATTATAACAAAATAAAGTTCTAAATTTACAAATCATTTGTTATGTAAAGGTTATTTAAATTTGAAGAAAAACTTCATATTATTCTTATCAGTATCATAAAATCATTTTAATATGCCTTAAAAATTTTTATTTCATATTTGTTGTTCTCAATTGACTATAGAATACAATTCTTATTCTAATCTATTTAGAACAAAAAATCTGAAATGGAAAATTCCTTGTGTACGCGTGCATAATCCAAGTTGTAAAAATCTTTTTAGTGCCTGTGCATAATATAAGACTGTTATTTTTGTAACATTTTTTCTAGTTTGCTAACCGTTAAAAATTGCAGGGAATCAAATGGGTCAGCTATATAAAAATCGCTTTTATAGTCATAGTCAATTATGCACTAAATTAGACTTCTTACAATCTTAGTAAATGAGAAAAGTTTTGCCATTTTCTAACGACAAACCAGCCACAGAATTTCGGAGGTTTAACTAACATGAATTATTTTTAATTTTTAAGCATGAGATAAGCCTATTGAAGTAAGGTTGTGTTGCCTTATGCCCCAGACATACTAACGACTTAAGCCGAAAGACGACTTAGTGGAAAATGATGGAAATGTAGTTTAACCATTATTTCTAATAAAATTACGCTAAGTCGTCTCTCGGCTAATCTTTAAGTATGTCAAGGCCCTTATTCTAAACATATTATAGATTATTCTTATATAACATTAGGATATGCGAACGAGAATATCACCACAAAATTCCTGGTGAACTAATGGGGAACCGAATTTGGAATATTTGCATTAAAGAGCATGTGCTTAAGGTTAACTATTTAACTTATTGAATAATATTTGCCAAATGATAAAAAAATAGAGTAATGGTAGAGTGACCGTTGAGGATTACATTCTAATATATCCCGATACGATTAATAATAATAACCCAATTTGTAATCTGCTGAATAACGCTTTAAATATAATTTAAAGAGAAAAACTTCTAAGAATAAGAGAATGTGGGACAGTGGCTTTCAGACTAAAGATTCAGCCCTGTTCCCGAAGTTTTTTAAATTTATAAAGAATTGTTAATTCTTGTTATTTTTTTCATAATTTCTTAGCCAAAATGAACTTAATATACAATTTTAAATAGTAAATTTTACTAAAAAGTTCGCCTAAGGAACTAAAACATTTAAGTTACATAGCTCAACCATATTGATGACCGTTTCAGAAGTAATCAGCTAAGATCAAACTCCAAATCAATTTTTAAATTGATTTGAAAAATGACAAAAAAAAAACAAATGAGCAATAAAAAGTTAAAAATGATCAGAAGAACATATAATTTATATTAATTTATATAATTATGGCTCCGGCTCACCTTTGAGAACAGTAAAATTTCATGAAGTCTAAATTCGCATCCGTGTTTTTCTCAAATCTATTGCATATGTCAATCTCACTATTTTGCACTCTTCTTCTTTAAAGCATTATAACAAATTAAAGATATATTACATTATACAAAACGTTTGAGAAAGAAAGGGATGTGAATTTTAATTTCAAGAAATTTTACTGATCTATAAGGTGTGCCGAAGCCATTAAGATCTAATGTGGCTACATATAAAATTAATAACACTTTATTGACCATTTGCTCAAATTTTCATCATAATCATCATAGGTCAGACGACTCGGACACACCTTTTAGACCGGGAAAATTTCATAAACTAAAAATTCATATCTCTATTTTCTCAAAAATTCTGCGTATGTCTATTCCTATTCATTTGCACTCTTCTTCTTCTTTTAAGCATTAAGGTAAAGTACCCTGTAGTCGGCCGGTTTCTCAACTCGGCCAGTGCGACTATTTATTCAATTTACTTAGATTTGTTATAATATGGTCTTACCGATTTACCATTATAAGGTGTATTATAAACGTAAATCAGTAAAAATTTCATAGAAATTGACTATAATACGTTAAAAAATTGGTTAAATAATTCAACTGGCCGAGTTGAGGAACCGGCCGACTACAGGGTACTTTACCTTACACGAAATTAAGTTTAGTTCGACCCAATTTTGTGTCTAAAAGAATGGAACACACTTATGTAAATCTTTTGAGAAAGTAAGGGACGCGAATTTTGATTTCATGAAATTTTACTGAGGCTATATTGACCTAATAACCAAATTTAACTTTTCACTGCTCATTTGCACAAAACCCTACCGATTGTGTTAAAATTATTGTATATTTTTCAATTTTGCTGGAAATAATAATAAATATGTAATATTATACTGTAAATCAATATCGTCGGTTGGATCAGAAATAGTGCTATCAGCATTTCTTTTGTATATTCATTTGTTTAAATTTGAAATGACTACGCAGCAGTGCGTCGTTTGCAAAAAATTCGGATACAAAGGCAATGCAGATAATAAGCATCAGTCGCTGATTCAGCCAACGATATATCTTGAGGTTTATACTCAATGTCTTGAGTTCATGTCAAAGACCTCCCAGTATTTAAACCAAGTTTTTATCTGAGTGTATGTTAATGACGAAGAATTCTTCCTTCCCATGATGGAAATTGGGGCAGATTTTTCAAACAAACGTTTCCATATTATTTGAATTTAAATATTGTGTGAAGGCTTTTCTTTTAATCCTGTCAAAGTTTTCTCGAGGAGGTCATAAGCACGTGATACCTCTAAAAAAAAGAAGAGCTGTTTATGCGGAAATATTTATCAACGGTGACCTATTTAAATTGGCCCACATGAGATGGCAATAAAAGAAATTCACCTTCCGAAAAGAATGTGCAGAAATGACAGAAATTTATTGCAATCATTTCCTTATCTCATGTCAAATAGAAGAAACATAAAAAAAACTGGAGGTCCATGAGGTGGTTTTTTGAACTCATGGTGTCTGTGCGTGCTGAATAATTTTAATTCAATTATATCCAGAGCAAATACAAGTAATATTGTGAATGAGTGAAACGTTCAAGGATAGACAATTAATTGCTGACTAGAAAATGTACATATTGAAATTGAGTCTAACGTATTTCTTTGGAGCATGTAAAATCGTGAGACTTGGTGTCAAGTTCAATGTTGTGCATTGGATCACATACAATCGTATACTAAAAGTCTCGTCACATGTTTCCAGCACAATTTTAAAAGGTAACCCAGTGGCAATAAAATATATTATTGACTTATTTTCCATGAAAGTGGACAATTTTTATTTAAATCTCTCTCTAAAACATTAAAGCAGATTAAAAAAAAAAATCTTATATCACTTCCCAGTTAATTTGGAATTTTGAAATTGAAAATTGACTCATTATGTTGTTAAAAGTATATTAACGTAATTTGAAAATTTGAAGAAGAACTATTGGAAAAAGAATAAAATTTGTCCATGTCTATTAAGTCGGAATTAACTAAAAAGTGACACTTCAATTTGAGCGTAAATTCAATTTTCGAAATACTTCATACAAAATCCATCTAAATACTTCCACCCCAATCGACTGAAACATTGGTACAAAATTGTTAAAAATTCAATTAAGTCTTTCGCAAAAACAGAATTTGATTCGGTTCCGTGAAATGTAATTGAGCTTGGGTTACCAAATTCTTTCATTCTTGCTGATGTCAATTATTGTCTGTATATAATTTTCAATGTTTTTTTTACACTTGGCCAAATTGAAGTAAATATTATTATTTGTAAATTCACCTCTACAGTTTCATATATACTTTCTTGTTGGTTAAACAAAGACCTGTTCTGCAAATTTTAGCACTTCTGATGTTCACGCCATTAGTGCTTAATTTGCAAATTCAGCAGTCTTTAAACTTTGATATAAATCGTAATTAGGTGTATCATAAGATATCAATATTTTTTCTCGTTTGTTTGAAAAAAGCAAATAAGCAAAAACATTCTGTTCATTATCATTATTCAGGCGAGTGTTATGTACCCAGAGATTATTCTCAAAAGAGTTGTAAAGGTTATAGATACAAGATAGAAGATTTACTGTCGCAGAAATAGAATAACCTAAGCTATTTTTAATGGAATGTATTGAATAAAATCAAAAAACTAAAAGACTAGAAAAACTAGAATAAAAGTTCAACTAGGCAAGTCACAAATAAAAATTTAAATTAAACTTTTTTATGTACTCTTATTTGATTTTGAAAACTTAAAAATGGTTAAATTTTTTTTGCATTCCTAAAAATTTCAAAATGATAATTTGCTGATCTTTAAGAATGGTCATATACTTTTAATTGCTTGAGCCTTTCTTATTTTTTTTTAAAGATCGCTCAGTAATGCCCTAGACACACTTACGACTAAAGTCCAGAGACGACTAAGCTAGTTCATACCCAAGTCAGTTTCTGACACACTATAAATGAGGCGTAGTATTCACTGGTATCAACAAAGCATAACTTTCCTGGGTTTTTATGCAGATATTTCTACTGAAATGCACTAATACTCCTCTGAAAATGAAACTATTTGTAATATCATTTCTCAGTACACGTCAAATAATTATTGTTAATTACAATTATTTGTGAGGTGGAAGCTAACTCGCGACTTAAGCCAATTTTGGCGATTCTAGTGAATAATTCTTGTTGTTATACGTGAATTGTTAAGTACATTTAAAAGTAGTTTCATTTTCAAAAGACTACTAGTGCATTTCAGTAGAAATATGTCCATAAAAACCGACGAAAGTCATGTTTTGTAAGTACCAGAAAATGTTAAGCCTAGTTTGTAGTGTGTCAGGAACTGACTTGGCTATGAACGAGCTTAATCGTCTCTGGACTTTAGTCGTAAGTGTGTCCAGGACATAAAATATCGACCTATTCAGGATTTTGGCTTTGCGGGATTAAGGCTTTTTGAGATTTTAGTTCTCGGGATTTTATCTTTTTTTAGGATCTTGGTGTTAGGGATTTTGGCTTTTCGGGATTTTCACTTTTTTGAATTTGGCATTCTAGATTTTGGCTTTCGGGATTTTGACTTTTCAAGATTTTGCTTCATTTGGAATTTTGGCTTTTTGGGATATTGTTTGTTTGGAATTTTACCCCATTCTGTATATTGGCTTCCAAGATATCGACCCATTAGGGACCTTGCCTTTTTGGTGATTTTGACTTTTTTCGGATTTCAGCGTTCGGGATTTTGACCGGAACCGATTACAGGATATATGTATTTTTGAACTATCCCTGATACCGAACATGAGCAACCAATTTTTCGGTAATTTTCGCTTTTTTGATATTTTAGGAAAAAGTGTCAGAAAGACACGGTTTTAGAAATTGTTTCGAAATCCGTCTTGCCGATTTCTTTTATTTTAAGTTTACGTTGTAGATAAATTTAAAAAAGTAAATCATCGATATATTAGTTTTCTTGATATTTCAGTTTAAGGCAAACTAAATTGTACTTTTAAATTCAGTTATTTAACACATTTTATTATATTTTGTATATGACACATTTTATTGTTTTAGATTAATTTTTATAATTTTTTTTAAAATGATGTTTTTACCGGTTTTGTTAGCATATTTCTGTAAAATCATTTCTTTTATTTAGATTTTCAGTTACATTTAATTTTATATTTAATTTAATGACAATCTTCTAAACATCTCTATCAACATTTCGTCTTAAAATTTACGTACATTTCATTTTTTTCAATATATAAATATTTACTGAAAAATAAATTGGTAATAATAATAATGTTGCGGATTTAATATTGCATTGAGGATCAAGGTTTAATGGTGCGAAAAATTTAAATATCAAAAATTCTGGTGACCAGAAAGAACTAGAACCTAGGACACTTCCTCCATAGAACAAGTGCTCTACCACTAAACCCATTGTGTGCTTAAATTTTGTGTTTACGACCTCTTAAAAAAATAATTTTCAATCTAAAAATTGATACTTCCTTTAATCTTAATCTTTAATCTATAATTTCTTATGACTTTTCTTAACTTCACCTTGGCAATGAAAAGTCATCAACTTTTTCTTCACATTTTTCTATTATATTTTTTTTTGTTTTTTTCTTTTATACACTTTGTTACATAGAGTTCTTTTTTTTTACTATTTATCCGATTATCCATTAATTCACCGCAAAAGAATGACCAATAAAAAACTCTGATCAGCGGAAGTGTTGTGGAATTTGTCTAGCTTTTCAAGATTCCTGGATTGAAGTTGTCAACCGTGTCCTTAATACCATTTTTGCTAATGTTTAGCCTTTCAAGGTGAAATTGTTAAATTTCTTTGCAAACTGAGAGCAACTTTCATTAACACGATCAGTAGCAAATTCACCAATATTGCAATTCAATCCAACATGGATTTAATGAGAAATTGCTGCAACTTTTTGTCAAGTTGCGAAGGCTTTTTTTCGCGATATCTTTCAGCGTTGCTTTTAACTTTGCGGAGATAGTACGAAAAACTCGGAAGTAGCAATCAAATTGGTGCTCTTGAGAAATTTTCTCAACTCTTTTTTTTTCTTTTATTTTGTCACGATATCCGGCGGATACGAATTCCCATCAGATATGTTCAAGTAGCTATTTAGGATAATTTCCAAACGATGCACAACACTTATTAGAATAATGCATTGAAGTGTGGAAAATTTTTTATATTCTCGAGACACTATTGTTCTTACTCGCAGCAATAAAAAGAATTATTTCAATAGCTTTTTCGCACATATTTCAGTGACCGTATTTCCTCCTTTTTTACAGTCACTTATTGATAAACTGATAGAGAATTGGTAAATATTTATATAAAATGGTAGATGAAAAGATTTACAGTTGGAAAAAAGGTGAAAATTGCAGGATGTACACAAGTTATTTGTCTTTCACATTATTAGTATTTGCACCAGAAATACTTTACATTCCAATTGGCAAATACAAATCGTGTGTTTTCCCCAAGAATTCGAACAAATTCTTCATGATCGACGGATAGGAAAAATATCCCCCTTTGAGGAGGAGACTCTGACCCAATTTGCTTGACCTTTGCATGAGTCACCTTATTGAGAAATTGCAAACTTTTCACTCAGATTGGTCATGAAAATATGATTAATTATCACGTATTCTTGTGCTTTTTTACAACTCAGTAGGAGGCAGAGAAGAATGTCAACAAGTGCATGGTTCTTAAAAAAATGTATAAAATAAATTTTAACACACCTGCTTATATGAAAAATCGCACTAACAAAAAAATATTTTGCAGAGCTGCACAGAAAAAAAAAACGGTTTTAACTAAAAGTCACGAATTGTGAAATTTTTGGTGCACTAAACACTAAATTCACAAAATAAAAAGAGGTTTTCACGGTTTAACCGGAGAGCCTTTCTGATCATTCGTCTGGCTTTCTCGAGCTTTTATCAGCAACTGAAGCACGAGACTCGTGAGCTTCAGACTTGAGCCACTCGCTGTGGAAGTCTCGACGGTGAGTCTGAAGAGTGGGCGCAATTGCTGCTGGGCACGAACTGACGAGAGTGAGAGAGACCCCTGGACGTCCCTTGTGGCTGGTATTTCCCCACCGACGATATCTCCCACCCCGTTTGCCCGGAATTTTTCCTAAATCATAACATTGAGTTGTCTCATAGGTAAATTTTCTGTTATTATGTTCCTAAGAAACTCATCAAATCTCGATGTTAGGATGCAACATTTCATAAATTTCAATACAAAATAGGCATATGATTATTTAATCTTGCTATTTTCTAATGAGAAAAACATTTTTGGCCAACAAATAGTTCAAAACGGTCAGTTAAGAATCCATTTTAGTCAGCAAGAAACGAAAAAGTAGAAATTGATAACGTTAATCCTTTAAGGACAATTGGAACACCGGTGTCCCATAAAGAAAATAATTTTTCCTGACTACCTAAAGATATTTTTTTTCTTATGTTCGTACGTAATTGCAAAGTAGAAGGTCGAATGAATCTAGGATATTTTTTGCAAATCTCCAGCTATTTGCTATATAGTAAATATTTAAGCTCAAAAATGGTGAATTTTTAAATTCTCAAATTTATAATTGATTTTATTTATTTTTTACACTTCTAATTTTTTTTAAGCAAATCCCCTTTGGCAATGAAAACTACAATACTCATACGTGATATTTTTCATTAAAGCGAAAATTATTATTCATTGGTATTGTCTGAAAAATTACTTAAATTTTTGGGCTATTTTTGTCCCTATAGTTCATAGAGGCACAAAATACACTGAATCAGATTCTGTTGGACTTTCCAAGGTAAGATTTATCAAGGTAAGATAAGGTAAGATGTAAGACTTATCATTGATTATGTTTCTCAGTTTAATTTTTATTGTTGATTTTCAGTCCGTAAAAAGTGTCTCGTCGTTAAAGGGTTAAATCAAAACCAAAATCTTAATATGGTTTTATCCCTTTGCTAAACAAATTATAAATGCAAGTGAATTAGGTTCGAATTCCTTTTACATCAAGAGATAGTTTTTTTCTTTTTGAACAATGCGAATTGCATCTGATGCGGGAGGCCGGGGCAAATTTAACCAGAAATAGAACTAGACATTGGGGTGTTATAGTTTTCCTTAATAAAAAGTATTTAGGAAAATACTATATTTATACAGAATTATTAATGTTCTTCCTATCCATTAAAATATTTATCAGTCTAAATTAAATAACTTTTTCATAAATTAAGCAAAGCAAAATTTAATTTACTGGCTAATCTGCCCCGGTCTCCCCTAACATTTTCTGCATTTAAGCAATTTCTCAAAACATTATTTAAATGTAGACCGGTAATCCGGTAAACCAATCTTGGTATAAGTCTTGAAATTTAGCTTGTGTAAAAGCTTGCCTGTCATGCTGCCTACCGAAAACTATTAAGTTTTAAATAACAAAATTTAAGAACCTATATCATAAAGTGTTTCCATCCCATCGTTTCCTCTGATTGGTTCTAGAAGTTAAATTATATCAATCAGAATGTGATCGATTGAGGATATTTCTGCCTTTAAAATTTTTAGTTATACGTGGCAAATTGTTTTTTTTTAAAGAAATTTATGTTTTTTTTTTAGTGAAATACCTATTCATGTTCATTTAAAAATATTTTAGAAATATTTAGAAATCCGAAAGAAAGATCGGGAGGGGGAACTAGAAACTCCAGTTTTCCCACACAAAAAATATCAGAAAAATGCGTCAGAAAGAGAATTGATAGCCAAAAAAGTCTATTTAATTTTGTTTAAATTGTAATTAATTGTAAAAGTAAAAAAATATCGCTATAAAATTGTTCGTGAAGTGTATAATTCGGAATCCATGTACACAGTGAAGGCATATTTTTAGCCCCCAAGGTAGATAAAGCCCCAGAAACTTGACATTTTCGAGTGCGTAAAAAAACTAAGGATGCTTCTAAGAATAAAATCGTAAAGTAATTTTTGTGAAATAAAATTGCTGGTATTTTATCGTAAAGAAAAGAAAGGAAAAAATACAAAATAAAATTGAAAAAGTTATTTGTCTTAAAGTAAACTATCTATTAGAGCTGTGATCTTGCTGAGAGAACAGATGAACTTATCAAAAAACCATTTTTTATCAGTTGGTTTCTTTCACAATGCAATACTAATATTATTTTACAGAGCATTTATTTTTGAGCCTACAATCTAGAGGTTTGAATATGTCATCAAGAAGTAGGGTCGAGGGAACACCGACCAGCAATTTAAGAAATCGTATCGTCACCTATTCGCACCGTATTTTGTGCCTTTTTAGAAAAAAGAAGATTAATGAAAAAAATGTCATATTACTTACATTTTATTAGGTACTGCCGAACACCTGTTCCTTCGACCCTATATTAAAGTCTTGCAAAATTTTGTATTAAGGGTGATAAATCTTTTAAATTAAAATTGTGGAAACTGCTCTCACGTAGACTTCGAGCAGTTAAAAATTACTGCAATCAACTGAAATTGCCTATTTTTCAGAATTTCAAAACATACCAGGAACTGTTATGAATCTGTCAGGTCTAAATCCTGTTTCAGGAAAGGTAGCACTATCTTGTTTCTTGGTAAAATACGACGAAGCTAATTTTCTTTTATGGGTAACTTTGAGTGTTTTAAAAAGATACTGAAATTGTATAACATCTTTCTGAGTATACCATGTCTGTAAGATGGTCATAAAAGATTGTTTAAAATGCTAAAAACTTCTTCCATATTTTTTTTTTTGTAAAGATTAGACTTACATTTCTCTCATACAGCATCCTCTTTTTCTGTCTCTCTTAATGCCCCGTATTAGGCTTCCAGGGACTCCAATCATCAATCAGGAAGTCATCAATAACTTTTATATAAATATATGAAATATAAAAAATAACAAAATAAAAAAATATGATGAAATTTTTAAATTTCTGTTAGAAGTCTTTTTATTTTGTTGATTTAAAGCAAAACACTACAATTTAAAAAAAGTAACTTTATACAATGCGTTTTGGAATATGATAAGGCTTAAAAACGTTCAGAGCTTCAGCCAATTAAACGATGCAATAGCAGCAAGTACAACTAAAAAATAATTTAGTCTCTGTACAGGAATATTCAGAATAACCAATTAAATTTGAATTGAGTAAACTTTACCAAAGAGCAACGCATTCCTTCTTCTCTGATATCAGAACATCTGCTTAGTTGACAAACAATTAGCGTTCTCGTGCCAAAATCGCGCCTCTTTAAGCACGAGTTATTTGGCCCTCAGCTGGAAACAATTAATATGAAGAATTATGGTATTGTTTTTGAATCGAATTTTCGGTACGCGACAATGTCATATTAGATTTAGAGCCATTTCAATTGAAGAGTTCATACAGATCTATTGGTTGATTTAATTTCTAATCCATTGGACATCTGCAAGATTTTTAACTTCGTTTATTGATATTTATTACTCAATTTTTTTGGGTGGTTATATTTTTCAAAAAACTTATTTTGTTAAATAATATAAAAGTGTTTTTTTTCTTAACATCAAACGTCATTGTCTTATAGATGCTTTAGCAAAAATTCACTTTAAATTCTTTAAATGATCTTATGTGTTTTACGACTGCCTCATAAAATTTAAGTAGATCATTTTTATGGGCATACCCATTATAGGACCTTAGGAATTTGACAAAGTGATGAATCTAAAAAAAGAAACAGAACAGTTTACTCATAGTTTCACAAACAATTTCTTTAAAAAAAAATATGTTTAATGTTTTGTTTTGTTGTATTTATTAATGCTTTGTTACTATGAGCAATTCTATTGGCTGCTGTTTAATTAAGAAACTTACAAAGATTTCTTGTAGAAGCCTTTTACAAAAGAAATTAAAATTGTGCACAGGTAACGGAGCTTTTTTGTTATGGCAAAGCTTTCTTTTAATGAAAATTTTAGCAAAATTCAGTTAATTTGGGCACTATACTCTTCTATGGTGTTTGAACTACTCAAAGAAAAAAGGTTTTAATAAAAATTATTAGAATATTCGTTGGTTAAAAATTCTAATTCGGCAGGAGAGTATTCCATTTTGGTTTTGGTCAATAAATAACTCAAAATATTTTCAAAATCACTATAAAATCGTGCCTTCTGTAGTATCACCATTAAGGAGGCAGTGGACGAATGGAGATTGACAAAAATAAAAAAATATGTATATATTATTTAAATATTATAAATTAATGATTATGATGGTAAATAATAAATTCTTTAAAATTTTAAAATAGGGTGAAAAGAACATCTATTGACACTTTAAGAACTCGTGTCAGCACCTATTGACACCCTACTCTGTACTATATGGGATATGAATTTGAACATCTCTGTTTATAGTCAAAGGTATATTACAGAAAAAAACGTTACATTACTTATATTTTACTAGATACATTAATTAATTTTCAAGATTTTGGCAAAAGTGTCAATAGGGGTTCTCTGTCGAACAGACGTTCCTGCGATCCTAAAATAGGAATTGTGAATTAAAAATAATATGAATAAATTTAAAAAAAAATCCAAATCTACTAATAAAAATAGATATAAAATAGCCTTTAATTGCCAAAAAGTTTTGTAAGTGGAAATTTGCAAAATATATTTTTCCATATTTCAAGAAAAGATTCTTAAGTTTCTGGTTTTCTTACAATGCATAAAATAGAGGAATTGAAAGTACTGATATTGTAGAAGAAATAGAAAAATGTCTGATTGCATATCCTTTTGTTACTCATATTGTTCAATGTCCTTTGCAGGAAGTTTATGAATAAACATAAAGCATTGTTTTGGGAATAAATGCTTTTGTTGTGTATTTTGTTAGCAGAAATTTAGGTAGTCCTTTCTATAGCTTCTTTTCACGAACAGCGTGATTCTTAAAACGTACACAATGTAATATAATGTTTATAACTCGTTTAATGTATGGAAAATTGCTGAGATAAAAAAATCAAAACGTAAATGTAATAGTTAATAATCTTTAATAGATCCAGCTAAGAGCTTCATTTAATCAGTATTTAGTAAATAAAAATAGTATAACAATAGAAAGTGATTCTACTTTTTCTATTTCTTTTAATAAGAAGAACTCACGTTTCTTTTTACAAATAAATAATTTTATTGAGTTAATTTTAAAAAATCATTGTACACTTTCTGTAGTTAGACTATAATAAAACGTGAATTTTACAAGGCATTTTATTTCAATTTTCAAACACTTCTTATGCAATTTGTGGTTTTGAGTTCTGTTTTTATGTCTTGAACTCGAAGAAAGAGCAAAATAAATCTTTGATTTTTATCATAGCACTCAATATCGTTATATCAATTACTTAGAGGAAAAAAACAGTAAGTTCATACGTAAATTACGACTAGTTATCACGTATTTAGACTCTGGAAAATTTTTAAATGTTGCAGAAGAATTATTCGTATTAAGAAAATTATTTTAATTTGCAATGACTACGTGAGAACAGTTTAGAGAATTTTTAAGTAAATCGTCAACGTCAGTCACATTTTTCTTATTTTTCTCAGTAAAGTTTTTGTACATTTGAGGCAAATTTATGAGCATCATGAACACCATTAGAATGAATCATAAGGAAACAACATGGACACAAATATGGTCATTTTACCTGTTTCGTTTACTTTTTTTATTTTGTTTTTATCACCACTTCCAAAATATTTATCTCCATCCATTCTGATTCCTTGGAAAATGTTCTCTGTGAAAGTCTACGACAGAATAAAGACAACAAATGAGCAAATCTGCTGCCAATTTATAGATAAATGTCCAGTAAAATGATTTCCTGTATTTATTTAAAGAAATCACAAATAGGCAGATAATTTTGTTTTAACTTACTCATTTTTATAATAATAAAAGAGTATCGCTATTTTTTCTCTTATTCTTTCCAGATTGTCTTGCGCATTTCCTCGTTGATTTTTGTATTTTTCTAGCTTTTGGTATTTTTCTCAAAAAAAAAAGAAACAAAAGAAAAATTAAAATAATTTTGTAGAAATTGAGACAAAAGAAGAGATTAATATGATAATATTGTTATGATTTCAGCGTCAGCAAAAACCATCAAAATGTAATGAAGCAGGTGACAATAGCGGAGAAATGTCCGAAAAGCAACTTTATTGCTATCAATTCGGATTTTTGTATCTGGAATGTAAATTTCGAGTTTTGACCGGTTTCCCTGCGGGGAGATGATTACAAGAAGCACGTGACGAGATCTCTGTTGGTGTGACTCTCCTTTAGCTCATCGACATACAAAACGACCAATAAACACGCTTCGAAGAAGTTTATGCAGAAAAAATGTCATGATATTTTTATTGTCCAACCTCTCTTTAAACAATTCACAGCTATTGTATGCATAAACAATAACCAATGTTTCCTTTCTAAGCGAAAAATAAAAATTTTGAACTTATAAAAAAAAGTAGAAATCATTTTAATCAAAAGTATCAAAATTTTGTTTAATAATTTTTTAAAAGTTAAAATTGAAACCAAATTTTGGAAAATTCTAATTAGCCCTAAAGAGAATTGTATCCAAGATTGTAAAATGTGTAGTTTAAATTTCTAAATAAATTTTAAATAGGAATAACATGGGGCTAAATGTGACAAAAAGACAACTTTCACTTGGCCCAAAAGGTCTGAGAATTTTGCAATTAACGGATCTTTTTACGTAATCTACCGGTTTGCAATTTTGTCAAATACCATTTTCTTCTATCTATTTAAATATGCTTATCGAATATTTATCTGAAAACTAAATTTTCTTTGGAGTTCTTAAAAATGCTATTATTGAAAATACTTTAATATGAAATTTCATAAATGAAAAAATGTTCAGAATTCTTTACAACTTATAGTACGAGTAGCAGACCATTTTTAGCTAAGATACTTTATGATTTCTGATTTTATGATCCGAAGTAAAATTCAAGCTCAATAGATTGGTCGCAGACTTTGTGTTTACACACTTGAACACTCGTCTATATTACGAATATCATATCCGCCAAAAACCGATTTTTCCGACCATTCCCCTCGCCGTCCGTTTCAACGAAATAGAAACATTTTTACACTATGGAAAGAGATATCGACAAGAGATTTTTGGCAAAAGTTAAATATCGGGTAAACGGCATAATTATGGTGATGTAAGATCCATCTCTTACCTTTTACATCATTTAGGACCCTCTCTAAATTTAATTTTACTCAATAACTCAACCCCTACCATAGATCTGCCTAAAATTTTAGTATGGTAAATAAAGTCGGGCTTAAGAGTTGTTGACTTTTTGAAGAGATTTGACTTTTTTCTGTCTTTTTGACCCGATCTAAAGGTAGTCAAAAATGAATCTTCAAATATGTCTAGTCTAGATCCAGTTCTAAAGAATTTGTTCATCTTTGGTGATTTGGAAATCTATCGTTAAATTTTTCGACTTTTCTTAACACGCTAATTTTATACGATTTAATTAGAAGTCCGATTAATCGAAAAATCGTTTTTTGAAAATTCAATGTCGAATATCTCATAACTTCCATTTTCAATCACGATAAAATTTTATTAAGTTGTAGCTAAGGTTGAGGTCTTTTGAACGATAGGGCGTACTCCGCCTCGATGTTCCCTGATCCAAGCTATAAATGAAAATAACTTGACCGGACTATATTTGACTAAACTGTACTCCGACCGTTATTATATTGAAATCGGCCGGATTATATCTGTAATGTTCATTAACCGAACTCAATCAACATTTTTTTCTTTTGTTGGTCTTCTGTACTCAAACTATTTACAATAGAAAATGACCAGTGATAAGCCTGTGGTTATGATAAGCTTATTGTAGCTGAGATTCTTTACAAGCGACCCCGGGGTGCTTACAACTCGGAATACTAAAAAAAAACTCAATTATGATTTGAATTTTGGGGGTAAAGACCAGCTTGCTCGACGCAATTCTTTATTCCAAAATTCAACTCACACTCCAATTTGCACACATTCCGAGTTGTAAGCATTCTAAGATTTCCTATAAAGAATCTCATCTACCATAACCTTATCTGGGTTTATCACTGGTCGTTTGTTTATCTTTTCCTGTTAAAAGTCATTAAAGCATTGGACAATTATGATGGTTTGTGTAGGCTATTTTTGGCAAATAATTGGAATATTGGTCTGTACTAACTTGCAAGATATAATATTTTTCTAATTCTATATTTATTACTTTTTGCCACTTTTTGCCCTCTATATACTGGTATATTTCATATTTCAAAAATAGAAGATCAAGTAAAATACAGTAGACTCTCGCTCAATGAGTTTTTTTTAGCAAAACACCAAATTTGTTCAAATTTGCTGTACAGTAGACTCTCGCTAATTCGACTCTTTTAAGATCGGGCTACTTTTTAATTCAGGTGGCAGTTAAATTTAAAAAAAACTTTGTTGACATTTTTCAAGTTTGATTATGATTATCAAATAAAGCAAATAGCTCAAATTTGCCAAGGTTTGTTTTAGTTCTGATGTGTTTTTGCATTATTAGAGAGTTTTCATTAAATTTACCATAAATATGAATACGTAAACTCGATATGTGTATGCAGATAATTAAAAAAATCGTTGCATTTCAAAAAATTTGTCGCCCGAATTTTTCTCTAATTCGGGTGACATTTCGGTCTCAAATGCACGAATTTGAGGGAGTCTACTGTATTTCCCCTTGCTTTATCATAATTCTTAAAATTTGAGCGCTTTTTGTGAAATTTATAATGATTTTGATGTCCAAATGTCCCAATAATTTGAATGACATTTTGCCCCATATGCCCGATTGAGAGAGAGTCTACTGTATTACATTAATAGTTCGATTACCTGTAGATACGGGGTAATGCCGGTTTCAGACCTAGGGTTTAGCCCAGTTCCCGAAAGTCTCAAATTTCAAAATAGTAACAAATTTTATTGATTTTTCAAAATTAACCAGATCATTTGCCCAAAATATTCAATCCTAAGCCATATTTTCCCAAAAAATCTCGACTGATAAGAAATGGTAGAAGTTAAGCCATATGGCTAAGTCTTAGGTCTGAAGTCCGTATAACTTTCACTTTTTACAGGTTTAATGAGACAAATTTTGTGAGTACCCTATTATTACAAATATTCTTAATTTTGATAAGTATTTTAAATCTTTTCAGTTTTCAGTATTGTTATGAGATTTATTTCTAAGACTTCTTTTTTGCTATTTTTGTTTTTTAAATCATGAGGCTTGAACATTAATATTCAAAAACAGAGCTGATTATTTTTTTTTGGAAATGATACATTTTATTGAAATGATAAAGATGTTACAAAAATATATATAAAAAAAAAGTTTTTATTTAATTATTACATGAAAGGAATGCATGGTTAATCGTGAAATCACAACACCTACAAATTATCAAGTCCTCTGTCTAAGCTTTCTTCTTCTCTTTTTCTCTGTGTTTTTCCCCTTTTTCTTGTTTTGCAACTGGATTCAGTCATGTGATTTCTGAATTGACCCGACTTTTGTATTATTTTATACGTAATTTATCACGCCAAAAATCTAAATCGGGAAGAGAGAAAAAATGCGAATATCGTAGACAAATTCTACGTTGTAGAATGCGGAGGATGCAAAGGTGCTTTCGCGCGAGGTGACATCACATTTCAAGCTTTCCACGCCGGAATCTCACCAAAATGACCGGCAGAAATTCCTCTCACATATTTTTGCCAATATTGAATGCCTTCGAAAGAGGTCAATTTGATGGTCCATTGGGTTTTAGTCATGTGATTCATGTAAATTCTGGATTATTGGGTTTAAACCAGATGAAACCGGTAAATTTGCAAAAATCAAAATTTAACGATTTTCAGCTCTGGCTCAAGGCGACATCTACGAATTGGGTAAGAAGAGTCTATTCGTGGCGAAATTCTATGTATGGAAATCTTGGAAGGTTGATGTTTTGACAGTTGAACACGCTCGATTTGTTTACATTTTTTTCCACTAAAGATTTTTCGTGTGTTTTATAGAAAAAAAAACCTTGTGATAATTATGAAGAGACTCTCAGAGGAAAGAACGAAGATTTTATTTGAAAAACTGTCAAAATAGTAAGTTAATCATAGTTGGCGGTTTTGTATTTGAATGTGTCCTAACCCTAACCTCACTTTCAGCATTGGTCCAAATGTGAAGCAACTCATTGACCGTCCGGATGGAACTTACTGCTTCCGCGAGAAACGCGACAGAGTGTACTATGTATCTGAAAAGATAATGAAACTCGCAGAGAACTTCTCTCCTGAGCAGTTGGTCTGCTCCGGAACGTGTTTTGGCAAATTCAGCAAGAGCAACAAGTTCAAGCTCCACATAACAGCCCTCGCTTATCTCGCTCCCTATGCTCAATACAAGATTTGGGTAAAACCATCGGCTGAGCAACAGTTTTTGTACGGAAATCACATTGCCAAGTCCGGAATGGGCAGAATCACAGAGAACACGCCAAAGTATCAGGGAGTTATTGTGTACAGCATGAGTGATCTGCCCCTGGGATTTGGTGTTGCTGCTCGGTCAACAGCAGAATGCAAATTGGCTGATCCTCTGGCCACAGTCTGCTTTCACCAAGCAGATATTGGGGAGTACATTCGCTGCGAGGATACACTTCTTTGAATAAAATATGTTGCAAGGGAACTCCGTGGTTTTAATTTTCCAGGTTTCTTGTAATGAATCTCAGCTACCATAAAGCTTATCTGGACTTATCACTGATTTCGATCTTAGATCCCTCAATTTTGAGATAAATCTTTAAATCTGATACTCCATGCCGGGGGTCACCAGGTGTTTAAAGATGATTACCTGCAGACAGAAATAATTGTATCAATAAAATAGCCAATATATCCGGCTTGGAGCACCCGGTTGAATATTATCTTCGATGAATGTCCTCTTGTTATATTATTTATCACTTGAAAGACACCTTTTTACAATTAAGTTACAATTTATTGTCAATTTGAACTTGTCTTTTTCACTGCTCCTTACTACTTTTTATAATAATTTTTATTTTCTGAAGTTACTATTTTAATCACTAAACTGCAAGACCGGTCCTGGTTACTTTGCGAAAGTGATGAGGATTTACAGAAGCTTCGTATTTTACATTTCATATTTTACATGTTCGTATTTCACATTTCGTATTTGAGAAAATTCGTATTTAACATTTCGTCTTTCATACATTTTCACACAAGCATATCAACCAATAAAATAATCAAGATAGAAATGCAACCTTATACAGGGCTGATGACGTTATGCGCCTCGGGTCTGATTGCCAGGCCGTCATGGCTATATGGACCCGAGTGAGCCAGACAGCCTTACATAAAATAGAAGAAGAAGAAGGCCGAACATCGCAGAGACAAAGCGATTGAGAGATTGAGACTGACTGAGAGCTAACATCAAGAATCAAGATACCGTAGAATAGAACCCGTAGAGGTATATTCTAAATTGGAACGCTTGGAGTAAATTATTTGGAAAATGTAGATAATAGTTGAATTCTTTATTCAACAAATTTTCACAGACTTCACAGTTACGTAGTTTTTCACAGACTACTTTTGTTTCAACGCCTATTGCGTTTTCGTCTAAATTCAAATTTCTTTTTAATGGATTACAAAATTACAATTCAATCAAATATTTCACACTCGTACCTTTCTCACAGATCTTCACGACGACGTATTCGTTTTTCATTTTATACGATTGTTCAGATTTAAGAGACTCTTCTGCAGATTTTTTTTAATCCAGAAAATAATGATTTGTAAAAGTTCAAGAAATTGAAAGAGTGCTAGTGGTGATGGAAGCAGACGTTAGACGTTTCCCAAATAAGTAAAGGATTCCAATTGATTCACTGAGAAAGACCCGTACCAAGGGCCGAAATCTTTGGAGAAAATGGGAGAAAATTTGAGTTTTTTATTTGAGAAAAAGAAGCTGTCTCTGACGAAGACCCAAGGGGTAACTCATATTGAGAAACCATTGTCATTTATCCGAGAAACGCTTTGCGAGACCCGGGAAATCCAAAAATTGCGTCAGGAAACCCGAGAAACCAAATAATTGCATCGCGAAACAATAGAAATGAGTTGAGTTACCCCTTGCGAACACCGGAAAATAGTCTCCGTCGAGTGGCCTTCAAAGTTGAAGCCAATTTCTTACTTTCACATACAAATGCGTATGGGAATTTTTTCTGCACTCTTGACCGTTACACGATATATGTCAAAATTGAGGTGTTCCTTGTGTACAAGACTCTGGTCCCTGTAAAGAGGGATAAATATACTATATATCTGTCTAAATGCAGTCTTTTTCTGAGAAGTGTAAGCTCAGTTTTTGATCAATTTGTGAGTTGGCTTCAGACAGCTCCATATAATAAAATTACTTCGCCGGGGGCTAGACCGAAAGATCTCAACTCAAAATAAACCGGTAAAATACACAATCTAAACGATATTAAATGGTTTTGTCCTGCGAGATTTCGTCTCTTGATGGGGACTTGTGGATATCGTAGATGTGATTGATTTCTGTTTCTGAGGTTGCCAGATGTAGACGGTACTGTTCGTAAACTCTTGTTCCATCTTTAATTCTATTAAGGAAGATCTACATGGAGCTGGCCTACTACGTCTGATTAGTGTGTAGATAGGCTAACCCTAAATGCTAGAATTAAAGAACACTTTAAGCATCTTAAGCAGGGCAGTCACCTCCAGAGGTCGAAGTCACTTGCATCTGCGGTACCTGTGAGTTCTTAGGATACCCTTCCTTTCTTCCACTTATTGTCGACCATGCTAGATAACTTCTTAAATGGTTAAGAGCTTTCCATGTCTTCCAGTCCACGTTCCTTTCAGGAGGAATGTATCTTTCTTGCTCGTGCAAATTTGGATACTTGTTTCAATGTAATCATGTTATGTTGCTTTTTAAGTAGTGCAAACACGGAATTTTGACCTTTGATTTTCTCCTCCTTTATTCCTTGCCAACGTTTCGGAGCTTGATGGCTCCTTCTTCAGGTATGGAAAAGAATGGTGGGAAAGGGATGTCAGGGAACTGGTTCACTACTACTTATTCATAAATGGATGAAGTGAACATCGCGATGGGCAGATTGGGTCCCAATCTTTTATTCTGACTGATTCTGAAAAGACTTTTATTCTGGGTTGATTCTTCTCCCATCCGACAACAGGACTAGGACAGTTCTTTTGAAGGGATATTCACGTCCATTCAGGAAAATTATACCTAGAATAGTTAGAATTTAATAAGAAAGGGGAATTTGTAGACGCTCGTTAAAGAGGACATCCGGTCCAAAAAAACTAAAAAAACAGCAGAGAAAATAATAAGTATAAGTAATAAAAGACAGACTCTGGACTTGACACTAAATTCCAATGAGTACTTGACACTCGACGTCTTGTTTTGATCCAATAGGACAATTTCTGGCTCTGGTCGCATGATGGCAGCACACTTGTTAACAAATTTGACGTTTCGCGCGTAAGTGTATGAGTGCGGGAAGTCTTGAAAACAAATCAAGTAAAATTTGTAGTATTTTCATTTGCGAAATAAACACGATAAGAGTGGACTAGAAATTGTGAGAAAAGTGAAAGTAGATGAGTGAAGTGTCACAGAGGCTGATTTTTCAATGAATTTTGTACAATAACTATTTTAAGTGATTCCATTTTGAGGTCCTTGTCTAAGGGCAAGAAGTCCAATGTCCAGAGAAAAAAGGTAAACCGACTAAATGACTCGGTGGAAATTAAATCAAGCTACATTGCACATTGTTTCATATGCAAACAGCAAGTAATTGAATATTCTCCGAGCAAAGGAAAATTGCTAAAAGTTGCGTGCTTGAGAGTTGAATGTGTGTATGTCGCATGAAATGGAAATTAATGGACATGGCATGTCTATTTTATCATTAAATCCACCTTTGCTCACAGTATCTCCGGATTAGTTAGATTTTCCGTATCAACAGTGAATAAAATCCCAAAAACCCAGTACAAAAACCTGCAAAAATTTCACCTTTCTTCCCAGTCAAATTAGCAATATGGAGCGTCGTGACATGATTTTTGTGTGCAACGATGGAGATCCTAGTACCTTTGAACAGGATGACCTGGCCCCAGCACTTCCTTTGCCATCTCTGGTCGACACCATGGAGCGCTACTACGATTCTCTAAAGCCCTTTGGAACTGAACAGGAGCTGAGGCAGTCCCGAGAGATTATTGAGGATTTCAAATCTGGCATTGGGATGAAGCTTCAGGATATTCTACAGAAAAAGGCGCAAACCGAGAAGAACTGGGTAAGTTATATAAATTTTCTGTCCTGTAATCTAGAGTGGACAAATGATTGGAAAAGCTGAATATTCCGGTTCTTTTGCACCTTCAAGGCCTTCAAGTACCCAATTTCACTTCAATACTTTTTAGATCAAGGGGCACTTCATTACAGCAAAGTAAAATCAATGTTTGTTAATCGTATTGAGCTTCATTTTATCATGTTTTCGAGTTATTCCTGACTGGAAGTAGTCTTTTTGTGGGATTGCTTGAGTGATGGACTCAGGATCAATGTCAGTATCGAACCCAGAATCTCTGTGAAAGGATCAGTGCCTAGTCCATCTGGTTAAATAAAACTATAATTAAAACCTCAATAATCAGAATATACAAATATGCATATGTGTTACCCTCCCGAAGTATAAGCTTAAATGTAAAAATTTACACCCAATCAAATATCCTTCAAAATTAAGGTCCAGGTGACTCTACGGGGCTATAGAAAACCCAAAAGCATACTGTGAAGGAACGTGAGGTAGGTCGTGAGTGATTCACAAACCGTCAACATTTTCGTAGTTCATAAATTCGTAATTTTATATAGAACATCTTTTCTTGCTAAAGAATTCCTGGCTTATTACTTAATTCTAAAGCGGAGCTGATAAATAGGTAATTGAAAACAAAGAATAAGACGACAATTTGAATTACTTTTTCAGGTAATTATTTTCTAGTGCACATAATGGTTTATGGGTTTTTAAAAACACGCTAAATAGTAAAATGTGTGAAATTACATTTTTTTGGCTCTGTTAGGCGTTTATTGTTCTTTAATATAATCATGATCACAAAAAGTAGCGCTGTTGAGTTTACAGATATGAAAAACCCAAGAACAACATCGTATAAAAACAATACTGTGGAATATTTTGTGGGGTCAGCTAAGTTAATTAGAATAACTGACTAATTAGTTAATTAGTCAGTTAATTAGAATCCCCGATTCGCTCTACAGAAGAAAAAATACTAATAAGAGCTTCAGTGAGCTATTGTGGTGAGGTCCCTAGTTCGACTCTCTCAATTATGATGTAGAGGTCCGATCGGGTTTTCCCCAAAAAGTCCTAATACACGAAAGAAGCATAGACATTTCAGGGAGGTGTTCTTTTTAGCAAACTACGATGAACTTGGCAGATTTTTCCACTATGAGATATGGTATAATATAGGACATTTAGTGAGTCAGGTGGTAAAGCACTCGCTTTATGACACAAGTGTTCCGGATTTGTATCCCCCTTATGTCACCAGGAATTTTTCTGGCGTTAAAGGTGTTCGAATTCCATCCAGTGAGCTTTAGTGTGTTTAGTTCTATGAGGCATGAGACTGACAATCCCATCTCTGTATAAGAAAACAAGAATAATTGGATGTCCAGAAAATCTATAGCTTGCGAGAAGGCTTAATTCCCTAATTGTTGCGTCTCGATTATTTATTATTATTTAATATGGCATAATAAAAATACTGACTTTGGAATACATCTCGATATGGTTTAAAAACAATCGGATAGTAGACCGGACCGATTATTCGCTATCTAAATTGTCGTTTAGCTTTGAACTTTTTCGTGAGTAAAATAATAGACTCTTTTATATGTTTTTATGGTCTTGTTTGTCCCCTGCCCTATGTGGACTAGAGGATTTGATGTCGGCAAGTCCACTTGCCATTGACGTGGCCCGCTTTTGGGTAAGACATGCTTAATTTTTATGCCTCGACGCGATTAATAATAATATGGTGATATTCCAAAACCTTGAGCGCCTATAAGAGCAATAGGAGTTCGGTAACTGCATAGACGGTAAATGCAGGGAGTTCCGGCTTAAGTGAAAACGTAAGTAGCGTAAGGAAAGAATTTTATATGAATTGCCTACTATTGGGAGTTCATTTGTAAAATATTTTTGAAATGCCCCTAAATGTATGTAGGGGAAAGTACTCTCCCTTCGAACGTTCATGCCTTCGAATAATGTGAGTTTTCTTTAATTTTTCCTAAGAGATTTACATATTTCTTTAGTATTCTTTAGCTCATCGCTAATTATTGATAATTACGTGATAATTATGTATAAATGTCTTAAGGAAGATGAAAGAAATTCACATTATTCGAAGACAGGAACATTCGAAAGGAGAGTACTTTCCCCTAAATATTTTTCAAGCGGCAAATTTGAAATACATTTCTTATAAACCGAGGGCGCTGAAAATAGGTCGAAAAATTGGCGCCGGAAATATTTTGCATACATCATGGCGCTTCTGTAATTTATTCCAAAGACCTCTCTTGTGGGTATGCAATTTTTCTGTGTCAATAGAGTGAATTCGCGGGCTTTTTTTGGTCCCGAGAATTTCTTTGAAAGCGGAACTCCCTGTACTCATCGACATTTAACCTAGCTAAAAATCGCTTGTAGATATTTCGTTATATTCTCTTCAGAAACGTCTGAAGTCCGCAGAAACGGTCTGACAGTTGGAGAAATTTTTATTGGGAATCATATTCAGATTACAAAGAACCTCAGCTAACTTCATACGATCAACGTAAATTATGCGAAAATCGATAAATTCTTTTGAAATTTAGATGTCAAATAAATACTTCAGAATCCATAATGCTTGACCCTTTTTTAAGAGTATTTATATTGAAGTTCACGATGATAAAATGAAGATCTACCAATGGAAGTATCACATAATGACCCTTGAGTTCTAATCATTCCTTAAACTTAAGCATTTGGTACTGGCCAAATGGATGCATTGTATTAATCTTGTATTAAAGCAAAACTTTAAACATTTTTATTTCATTCTTGATTTATTTTACAAATATTTTATTTTCACACTGTAAGAATCAAGGGGTAACTCATTCCCATTTTTTCTGACAAGGGTTTCTAGTTTCTCGGGTTTCGTGATGCAATTTTTGGGTTTCTCGGGTTTCGTGATGCAGAAATTGGGTTTCTCGGGTTTCGCGATGCAGACACTGGGTTTCTCGGGTTTCGCGATGCAATTTTTGGGTTTCTCGGGTTTCGCGATGCAATTTTTGGGTTTCTCGAGTTTCGCGATGCAATTCTTGGGTTTCTCAGGTATCGCGATGCAAAAAGTGGGTTTCTCGGGTTTCGCGAAGCGTTTCTCGGACAACTGACGAGGGTTTCTCAATATGAGTTACCTCTTGGTAAGAATAGTATTTTTGCGTTTTTTTTTTAAATTTTCGTTACATCGAGTTCCTCAATGATATACCCCTTGAATTTTTCATTCCATCAAACGGAGATAATGACCAATTTGAGACGTATTTCATGCACAGTTGAATGGCTCGTTCACTGCGATAAAATACCACTCATTGATTGTTAATTTTAGAAGCAAAGTCCATGGTCCAGTCGTGTTCAAGAAAAGTCATATTATGAGAGAAATTAGGCTATATTCTTAAATAAAATTTTACAAAATGATCTCCTTAATCTTATGGGTGAGAGTATAAATCCGAAGCAGTCTATTTTGGTCCCATTTAGAGACATTAAAGTTAGGCAACGTAGACAAGGTAGTCTCTCCTGTCATATGGAGTCATCACTGGGGGTTCAGTGGTCTCCGTGGTTGGGGTGGTTGTTGTGGCTGGAGGGGTGTCTGTGATGGGAGGAGTTGTGTAGATTGGTGGAGTTGGAGCCAAATCCGATAGGTCGACAACCCTGGTCACAGGTACTCCGATATCATCAAGAGAACGAATTGACGGACGCATATTGTCCTCTTCGTTGATTCTTCGTTCTCTGGTAACCATAATGTCCACATCATCAATGACTCGGTTGACGGTCACGGGATCAGTACCGTTGACCCCACCCACGCGGATCTCAGGATCGAATTGCAAGACGATATTTCGTGTGACGGGATCTGATAGTTCAACTTCTTCGTCGAATCCGCGGAAGAAATTACCGGCCCTTGTTGTAGCCACAAGGGCAACAAGCAGGATCACTGCTACGGAGAATTTCATGGTTGTTCCTTCTCCACAGCACAATTTTCTTCACTCACGTCTCACAGAAACTAAACTCGAATTTTTGCTATTCGCTGCCCTATATAATCTTCCAATAGCCCCATTTGGTCATTTCACAGCTCATCCTCCTTCCAGAGATTAGACAAGAGCTCTGACCACTCGAAATCCTACCAGATAGTGAAGAATTTTATTGGCATGAGTCGATTGTGGCGGCAAAAATAATTAACTTTATGACGTGGAGAAGTGAGGGTAATTATTGTTTTATGTGCCACTCTTTCGGGTATTAGATTAAAGGGAAAACTCCGAGAAAACCGAGTGTCAATTGTATATCACGCAAATCTCCCTTGTCTTCCGTATCTAATGAAAAATATCTCCATGGAGCACAGACTGGGAAAAAAATTCTCTCTGCGGTATCGCAATTTTCTCTTGCCTCATTTGCAGTATAATTCCCTCATAGAGCTGTACTCTGCTTTTCTGAGATTTTTAATATGCTCAATATTTCAAAGGGAAAATTTTAACAACAAAACCTTGATGTTTGCTCTTTTTCACCCAGAAAATTCACATCTTTTTTTTTTTACCAACAACAGTAAATATTTGTCTTTGTTAATTAAAATCTTAATCTCATTGTGAAAATAGGGTTCATTTTGTATACAGTTTGTAATAGCTTCTTTAAAAAAAAAAGAAACCTAATTAGGATGTTCTTTGCACATTGCTGTAACTGTTTATTAGGGCATACCCGTGATTAGAGGGAAATAGGTGAAATTCTCAAGAATCTTGCCTTTTGGAGCTCAGTTTCACTTCCTTATCAAGTCCCAATAATGACGAAGAAATAAATATAACCTATAGATAAGTATTTTGTAACATTCGGCTCGAATGACCAAAAAATCTACTGTGCCCTGTGATGAACTTTGCTCCTGTGCTTCGAGAGGAAATTATCTTTACCTTGATTGATTGACTGATGTTACTATACCTTCTATCTCTTTAATTGCTTTTCGCAAGCTTCACTTTAATTAATTTTCCCTCCAATCTTCCCTAATTTACACAAAATCTCTTGCAAAATCTTATATTTCTCGTTTAAAATGTTGATTGTACCCCGAAATCGTGGAAAGTTATTGACAGCTGACAGCTTCAAAATATGACAGCATAATTGTGAAGTTAGCAGTGAATGAAAGGAATTCAAATTTCTAACAGTCAAAAGTGAACATAGATTTACTTTTTGGCTTGACAGGTGGCTAAATTCTGGGATGACTACGCATATTTATGCCTCAGAGTGCCGCTCTTACCATTCTGTGGGATGATCCATCCTTTTAGCTTGCCTAGTGCAGGAATTCCTGAAACTCCCGAGATGTCCCTCAAAGCAACAGCCTGGATGTTCTACCATGTCATGGAGTTTTGGAAACTTTTGAGGCAAGAACGTGTAAAATCTGGATCCACAAGTGCCGCTCCACTGACGTCATTCCTTCATCGTCGTTTGTACAATTCCTGCCGACTGCCCGGAGAACAGATGGACTCCATTTACACTATCTTTAAAACGGAAAAAGAAGGGCATTGTCGAAGTCATTCCATCATTCTCGGCAGAGGTAGAATCTTCGTCTTTGACTGTTTAGACGAGAAGGGAGATGTTCTTTCTCCACAAGAGTACCTGTCGGTATTTGAAAATGTCCGGGAAGTTCTCGATAAGGACAGAAAAGTTGGTGATGGCATAGGAGTTCTTACATGTGATGATCGGACAAATTGGGCAATCAACCGGAAGAAGCTTTTGGAACTGTCAGCAAACAACAGGAAAATACTTGAATTGATTGAGAGTAGCATTTTGGTGATAAGTCTCGATGATCAGTGCCCAAGTGATTACAGCGAAGCCGTTGCTGATATCATGGGCGGAAACCTTGTGTCAAGATGGGCAGATAAAAGTCTTAATTATGTATCTTTTGCTAATGGAAAAATCGGCTGTGTAGGCGAGGTGAGCGATAAATCAGTTTCTATTATTAGGACTTTAATATTCGACAAGAAAATAATCCTAAAGGGATTATTCACAAAACTTTATCTTCTGATCATGAATAATCTTTTCTGCAGCACACTTGTTATGATGGAACTATTGCTGTTCATCTTAGCTCATTCCTCCTGGAGAGCTTGGCAAGTGGCGAAGAACCAAATTGGAGCACCATGAAACCACTCCGAAAAGCACCTACCGAGCTTATCTTTGATGTCGATGACTATCTTCAAGCAGAACTGACTCGCATGACGTCTATGGCAAAAAAACTCGTAAGTACCTGTATCTTATAGAGTTTATTAGTTTAAGATTGGGTGTTTAGATAGCTTCTTGATAATTTGTGTTGTATATACCAATTTCTTTTATTAGTTGTCTTTTTCGAACTGAAATTAATATTCAAATTTGTAATTTTTTGCTTCAACTGGTCATAGTTTTTGATAAAAAAAAAGTGACCGAAGGGATATGGATGTACCGGATCTTATCTGTAATATTAAATATTATTACCCGACCAAAAACAATTGACTCACGCTCAGAGGGACGAAAAAATGTGCTCTTAAGTCTAGACAATACAAGTTGAAATTTTAAGAACTGGCAAAATCTTCAGGTTTAACCACTTTGAGATCACCCCGAACCCCGATCACAATTTTCCTTGTGATTTTCATCCCATGTTTTTTAGGACTCTTAGCACTTTCTTGTTAATTTTTCTTGAAGAGTTTAGATTAAATTAGATTAGATTACAGTGGGGAGGTTACAGGAACCGCTGCACCCAGGCCCCCTTATGGGCCCGTTACGCATCCTCAACTTCCTTGAAGACTGTAAAAAAAAGGATCCTGACAAGGGTTTCTCTTTTCTTCCAAATTATTCAAAAATAATACTTCCCAAGTTAAGAGTTCACTCCAGAAAAATGAATATGAAAAACTGCAGTGGCCTATACGTAGTCTAGTAAGGGTTACCTGATCTCTTCTGTTTGTAAAGTGATTCTTGAAAATGGGAACATCTTTAATACTTCTAAATTTATTGGACAAAGGAATGTCCTTCCATCTTAAGTTCTTCAATTCATCAATAGTTGATTTAGCCCAAGAGTTACAATCTTTAACTGAAGTCTAAAAGTCGGAGATCAAATGGTTAAAGTTATGGCCCCTACACAGTAGAGAAATTTATGGCTACATTGAAGCAAATTCCCTACGCTTGTGTAGGAAGAACTCTTCAATATGGACATAAATTTTTCTAGTGTGTAGAGGCCATTAGAGGCATTAAAAAGCCGACGCACTCGCGTTGACAATGCCCTCACTGAAGCCCGGGTGATACAAGAAAGTATACTGTCCTAAGACGATCAAGTCTCTGAGCTGTCCCGTATAACCCGACAACAGTCGGAAGTTACATACCTACCTTTTTTAAGGCCAGTAGGCAGTTAGTGGTAATTAATGGGTTCGGGGAGTTAGCAGCTAGTTTCCACGCGGCTATTAGAAACTTTCGAATAAATAAAATGCGATGGAAATGACACTTTTAGAATGAAGCGCCAATTTATATCCAGTGGACGAAACTTGCATCATAAATTCGCTTTCGACTCTCTTTCGCGCGGCAAGGAAAATCTTCGAAAACATAAGCCTTGTAAGCCGTGCGTATTTGCTCCATTTAGCTTTGCGCAGGGCTTTAGTTACAACATCAGAATTACTTTTGTTGCCTTCTACTTCCAGTAATACACATTTTTTATTTCATTGTATGAGGGGCAGATGACTCACTTAATAGACAAGTGTTTAATTTCCATGGAATGGATAAGAGAGTTTAAATACCGGGGTAAGGGGGTTCCCTCCCTTGAGATCACTCTCAGATGAACCAGGGTAGATCTTTCAGAGATCGCCCAAGGGCAAACTGGATCAAACTTTAAATTCAAACTCTACTCAAAGTTTTTTAATCTCACGAGTGAATTATTGCATTCCCTTATAATTGCAATTGTAAGCGTTGCTCACAAGACTTATAGCCTGAAGCGAATAATTGCTTCATTGTGCAGTAACTTGGGTTCAATAAACACAAATTCGTTGTCAGTTTCAGGGTTTTTCAAGGAGTTTTCCCATTTTTAAAAATTCGCTTATCAAAAGAAGTAGCAAAAGAAGAGCGAAATACTCGAACACATAACTTGTCATATCGCAAAAGTTTCACATCACTTTCGGGTTACTAGTTCTCAATCGATTTGAACCAATTCATGAATCATTCGAAAGATCACTCAAAAAACTTAGGAGTAATATGATTGATTTTATCGGACAAAAAATGGCTATCCCTTCTTAACCGGTGCATTTGTGTGCATTATCGATTGACACTGGTTTTCGATATCTCAGAAATTTCAGGGCTTTTCCAATGAACCCAAAAGTGATACCATTCGTTTGACAAAACGCTCTTTATATTATCAATTCCGGTAAGCGTAGGGGGATGGGGCAGCTAAGAAAAAATTGATTCTTCCCACATTTCATGGGAAGAATCCATTTCTTCTTAGCTGCCCTATTCCCCGACGCTTACCGGAATTGATAATACTTGAATCAACAGTCGGAAAACACCAATAACGCTCTTTATAGATTTTATAATCTTTAACCTTAGAAACCCGTTATTAGGAATATTGCAATAGGATTTTTGTATGTACAAGGACGAAATGTTCGCCTGGGTAATTTCTAAAGCATAGCCAAAAATGAAAAAAAATCGTACATCGCAATCCCAGGAGCAAGTCCAAAAACATAGATTTGGAGGGTGTGCGTGGAAAAGTGGGATTTTTTTTATTTTTAATATTCAGTCGCAGAGTCTTTGATTTAAATTTTATTACTTTTCGATACCTTTTGGGTTTTTAATTTATTCGAGAATTCCAGGGGGTTTGAGGGCAATTTTGGTACGATTTTCAGGTTTTGTTTTATTATAAATCAATTAGTTTATAATAGTAGGAACAAGAGTTTTCCTGATGGAATAAATATAAATTTTTCTAACATAAAACAAAATTCAAAAAAGTATTGCTATGGGAAAGTGCCCATGCTTGATACCATTGGAAGCTTCGTAATGACTAAATTTTCTATGTTTCACAATATATATGTAGCTCATCGCAACCATTTTTTAAAACTATGGGAAAGTGACCAGTTTTTAAAATATTTTGCAGAGTCTCGTTATTTGAGAAACATAGGAAAAATTTAGTCATTACGAAGCTTTCAATGGTATCAATCATGGGCGCTTTCCTCTATATGCACTTACAGTCTCCTTTAAGACCTTGAACTTTTTCCTACACCTAATTCCTTCCCTTTCGTCTCTTTCTTCTGGATTCCTATAAAAATTTAATCTCTTACATTTCATGTAATTTCTTTCTATTAAATAACTTACTTCTCTTGTATCTTTTATCCTTTTTACACAAATTTAAACTCTTCACTCTTCTCAAGCATCTACTTCTGAGCGTAGTGAGCTTCTTTTGAGGTTTTTCCCCTATTCTATGTCCATTATTGCAGTTGCAATAATGAACATAGAATCTATGAATATTAAATCTATCTTACTTGACAAGTGCCTTTGTTTATTAATTCAAATTTGAGAAATTCACTGAACAGAGGGGTAGAGGAGGAATGTAAGGGGAAAATAAGGGCCATGTTAATGATTCCACGGTTGACTTATGGGAAGATCTACCGAAGGTCCCAAGTCTCTATCTCTTATCGTTTGGCCTCTAGGCGTGGTAACGGCCGTGCGGATAGACAAATAAACAACGTGACGTAAAAATACTGAAAATTTTAGATATCCAAAATAAACTCAAAATTGAGGGATTCTTAATACTGCTCTCTCTATGGAGTTCGAGCAGTAAAAGTTAATTTAACTATATGAAACAGTAATTTTTTATCGGATATTTTTCCATTAAAACAGTGCTTATAATGAGCAACAAGGAATTATGGTGAATTAATTAAATTCACTTGTATGGTATTTCTTAGAAACTCGCCGTTGGTGTGGACTATTCTCACTTTATGGACTTTGGCAAGGAAGTGATTAAACCGCATAAAGTCCACCCAGACTCATTCCTTCAATTAGCACTTTTGCTCACATATCATCGTCTGCATGGCGAGTAAGTACAGTGAAGGGTTATTCCTAATAAGCAGAAATTTTAGTTTATATGTTTGTGCAAAATATCCCTATTTGCAAGTTTAGATTTGCAGCAACTTACGAGACAGCTCTCATGAGAAATTACTACAAGGGTCGGACTGAAACTGTTCGCTCATGCAGTGAAGATGCTGTGAAATGGATTAAATGCATGGTGGATACCGAAGAATTGGTGAGTTTAGCTTCTGATGTGGAGTACCATTGCACAGATGGGTGATTTATGCACAATTTGCCTTACTTTATTTATATATTGTCGAAAAACGAAAGTATTTTGCACTGCGATGAAGATTTATTATGACTTACCAGGGGATTGTGCTATTTCCCAATGAATTTCGTTAAAATTATAAGAACTTTAGTTTTTCATATTTTAAAGAGGATTTCCAGCATATTTTATCATTCATTTAAATATTTACTTATTATACACTCATTAATATAAATTTGAAATCTTTATTATTTAAAAGAATTAGAAATTATCTTGTTTTCATTTCCCTGGATTTTACAAATTTTATTGATTTCATGAGTAGCTTTAAAGTTTGGCTTAGTTTAAATAATAATATCACAGCAAAACTTTTTGAATGAGGTTTAGTGTTAGCAAGAAATTTACTTATTTAACGCTTAAAATGATTCCTTTCGTGTAGATTTCGTCGAAGGCGAAATTATTCAAAATAGCTGCAAAGAGACAAACTCAACTTATGAATGATGCAAGATCCGGCAGAGGAATTGATCGTCATTTATTTGCACTGTGGTGTATTGCACATGAGAATGGAATTGAAATTCCCAAACTCTATAACGATCCCCTCTACACTAGAAGGTATATGTTCTATTTTGTAAATTCAAATGCGACTTGCTGAAGAGTAGAATAATTGATTTTGCCTACGTTTTCACCTTTTAGCGGAGGTGGAGGCAATTTTATTCTATCGACAAGTACCCTGGGATTCAACGTATGTGGTGGATGTGTTGCCCCAATGTGTCTCGATGGTTATGGTTGTTTCTACAATATTTTACCCAACAGGTAGGTTCTTGATTGATTTTTGTACTCCTTAGAGGTTTGCTCTAAATAGCAATAGACTCATTGTGGAGCACAACAATTTGCATTAAATTGAAGTTTCATTTTCATATCATAATTCTATCATGAAATACTAACATTTACCCATTTGAGAATAATTTTGATTCCAATAGAGCGTTTTGTTGTTCAAATATGTGGAATTTTCTCTCTTTTCAATTTAGAAACTCCAAACCACATTTAAATAATTATAAAATATTTCTTTTCGAATTTAAACTATCAAAAACCGGCAAATGTTCGAGGTTGAGCTATAAATTTGACAGCTTATCGACGCGCCATCTATGCATCGAATATCAAAGTTTAAAAATGAATAATCTGCAGTATATTATGAATATTAGTAGGGGAAACTGGGGCAAAAAATCACAAATCGAAAAATTAAAAATTCAATATCTTCCAAGGTAAAAAAGATAGAGGCTCAATTTTTTTCTATAGGTAGCCTCCATAGACCTTCCTAAATGTCGTAAGTTTCATAGAATTCGAACAAAGAATTTAGAAAATAAAAAATATCGAAATTTTTAGCCCTATCTTTCAAATATTTTCCTTGCAGAAGATAACAAAATTATTACCTACTTAATTTTCCAAAATTGATGCACTGGTGAATATTTTCTAAATAATTTGGATTTTTTGAATACGAATCCGTTATCTATTTTAGAATTTCACAAAAGTACTTTTCTCCAGAAATTTTTTTTATTAAAAATGGCCACTAGGGGTAAAAAGTAACAAAAGGTATAGAGCAAAAAGTAACAAAAAAGCGAAGCAATTTCTGATGTCTCACGGCGAAAAGAAACGTCATTATCATGTCTCGCCGCTTGTTGTTTGCAAACTAATTAATTTTAAGTAATTTAATTCTAAGTAATTTGCCAAACTACTTTTTCGAAGTGAACTGTCATGATTTTCCTGCTGTACAAAGTTCTAAAAATGTTTTAGATATAACGAAAAATTGAATATACTCATTGCATTTTTCGGCTCTAAATTCTTTATAAAGATAAAACAACATGAAATATTTAACTACATTATATCGCATTAATTTTTTAAAATTAAATTATGCAGATTTTGTTCAAACAAATAGTTTTTGATTATAAAATACCATGCGATTAAAGTTCGAACATATAGAAGAAAAGTAGAAAGTTTATCAAACTTTAACGGGGAACACTTAGGGAAGTTACATTAGAAGATGGAGACAATATCTCAGGAACGAACCTGCTGGAGAGATTTTCCGAGACTTAGTACAGTTATGTCCATTTCAAAGTTTAAATCAACCTTAGTTGAATAAAAAAATAACCAATGAGATAGAGTAGGAACTTTAGCAGCCAATAAAAACTTTTATTTCTATTCATTTTTTTCATTTTTATTAATTTCATCATTATGCCCAACGCACAATAACTTTTATTTAGTAAACATGTTTTTGACATTTCAATGAGAGTGAGTGAGATATAGATCTAGTCATCTTGCTCATAGGAAGTTTAGAAAACATGTTTACTAACAAAAGTTATTGTGCGCTGGGCATTATGAAAATTTATTTATATTTCATTGAAGTAGAAAATATGTTTTCAAACAATTATAAATAAGCCTTTAAAAAAATCGGAAAAATATCATTTAATTTTTATTTGATTATGACTTTTAATGTTTTTCTCATCTACATAAAATCCTTCCAACAATTTCTTTTCAGTATTATTTTAATCACAACTGTGTTCAATGACAGCACGAAGACAAATTGCAAGAAATTCACTCAATTCTTTCAAGATTCTCTTCGGGCTATGAGAGAGCTTTTGGACTGGGATAGCACATCGAAATTGTGAGGTATTTGTATTTACAAAGTTTATTATTTTTAACTTTAGTTTTAATAAAATTTATGGATTGGTTGGTATTTCATTGTGATGGGACATTTTTGTAGTTTGTTTTTTTTATGTAAATGATTGAAAAATAAATAAAATTTTATAGAATTGAAATTTGATATCCTTTTTGTCTACATTTTGACTGCATTCATTTGATACTATATCATTCCAATTTTGACGAGTAACCAAATTTTTTAGTGATTAATTATGATACAATGCAAATTATATAATAACGGCTCAATAGTCTCGGAAAATTCAGCATAATTTCATATCTTTTCCGCACTATGTTTCACTGACATCAGGGGTTTAGGGTGTATTAAATTTCATACTCAATGCAATTAAAATTTAATTGCACTTTGGAAAATGATAAAACTTTAATTAAATTACATCATTTGAATGTAACACATACTGATTCCTCCCGGCACAATCAGATATTTTCTATGCTATGCATTTTATAAGCATATGATAGCTTTCTGGTCACACTGGAGAGGATACATATTGGAAATTGAAAGGGGTTGAAATGCATTTTGGCAATCATCGACAAAAGTAATTCTATTTGTGGAGAAAATTCTGAACAACTGCGGTACCATTGCAAGACATTTTCAGTTGCTGGGTTATGCATTTTCTGTACAACAAATTTTCTTAATAATTCCTGCTTACGAATTTGACAATAAAAGCTTTTGAACTAAATTTATTGATTTCTATTTTAATTAAATTTGGGTATTCTGAAGTTGTTTTTATGAAAAATACTTATTACTTTATCATTATTTATTATTAAAAGCTTATAGTTTTCTATTTCCTTAAAACAGTCTTTAGCTCTAGTAAAAAATAAAAAAGCATGAAATTAGAAATTAATTTAGTATTTTATATCTTTCATGATTTTGTTGTGGACGTTTTGTAAATTTCCCGATCACTGACGTGGAAAGAGGAACAATATTGAATAAACAATTGACAATAAGCGGATCTGTCATTTACACGCTTCCAAATGAAATGTAATAAAATTAGTATTATTCGTATAATTAATTCATCAAATTGGGGTTACAAATATTTCAGAATACATAAAATTGAACTATTTAGTGTGATTGAATATTATGAGCTGTAATTCAGAATTTTACATAAAGTAAAATCATTTTATAAATTATCATAGAATTGGGGAATGATTTATTGTCATTTTTATGAAATTATAAAGATTTTTTTAATGGAAGAATTTTATTTTATTTTTTTTTTAGTTTTTTTGTGAGCTACATAAGAGGTTATTTTTTTTTTAATATTTAGTGTTTATTTACAGAATAATAAATCTAATACATATCCAATAAATTAAAAGAGGTTATTGTAATTTGTAGAAGAAATTTTCATATTCCTTTTATTGAAATTGGCCTCGCTCTATAATTTTATGACCTTACAGGAATATTTGGAATAGCCTCTTTGTTTACTGCTTCCAAATTTTTCAGACCGTTAAAAATAAAAGAATATTAATTTAAGGCTAAAAATCTTACCACTAGTAAATTCGGAATATTTAGTTGCAATTATACAAATGTTTTATGAAATATTCTTCTCAATTCTTAAATATTATATAACAAGTTCTGTAGAAGGTGTGGCCTTTTAAGGTGTCTACACATTGGGAGCAAATTTCGTCAAAAATTGCGTTTTTGACAGAAATTTGACGTTTCCACCTACAACGCTGCAGGGAATTTCCTTCAAAAAAGCAATTTTTGTCAAAAATTGCTCGCAATGTGTAGAGGCCATTAAGGAACGGAATATTTTGCTATATCTATTGTTTAAATTTACAAAATTTAGAAAGAATCGAGTACATAAATTGGTAAGCTACAGTCAAGCTACTCAAATACAAACTCCTAAATTTTGAACGACCGACGAGACGGGCTTATGTGGTTTTTTTTGAAGGGTTATGTGAAAAAAGGGGTGGCAAACCGTCCCAGGATTTGCGAAATGCTCGAACTCGAGATTTAGATGCTATACCTCAAAAGAATTTTCGCATTTTTTACCGGTTTTCAAACGATTTGAACCGATTCATCACTCAAAGATCCCTACAATAGTTTAAAAAGTAATAAGAACTGATTTTTAGATAAAAAAATTAGTTATCGACTATGAATCGGTTTATTACCGGTTCAGAACCGATTAGAACCGGTTCAGTTTTATAGGAAATTCCAATACTTTTCCAATCAGCCGAAATATTACCCCATTCGCTTAAGGACGTAATGTCCGCCTGGGTAGTCTCCAAAACCTCAAGGATTTTTCACCCTTAGGGAGATTCCTAGTGATAGGAGTACAATTGACATTTTTCAATCCTCGAAATCAAACGAGAGAAAATATCTTTGAAAAAAAAAACGATTTTTATGATATTGTTGAATCATGAATTGAATTAAATTTATTTTCGTCTCATATTTGATATTTACCACTCCTATACGTCCACCGCTGTCTCGAAGTTGATTGCAACCTTCAGGGCCAAAAATCAAAAGTGCTTGAAAAGGTCCCAAAATAGTTCCTATTCACAAATAAAATCTGAAGAACTTGATTTTACTGCTCGAACTCCACGGAGAGAGCAGTATTATAATCCATCGATTTTGAGTTATATATATATTTCAACTACGTACCCCCCAAGGGGTCGTATTTTGGTAGAATTTTGGAAATCTGAAGTTTCGAGTTTTTTGGCGTCACGCTGTTTGTCCGTCTGTCCGTCCGGCTGTCGTCAGCTCTAGAGGCCAAACGGTTAAAGATGGCGACTTGGAACCTTCGGGGAACCCCCCCCCATAAGTTGGCCCAAGGATCGTAAACATACCCCTCATCGTTCCCCCAACCCTCCTCTACCCCTCCAAAACCATGTTCTTTTTTAGGATTGCACGAAAACGCGTCGTGCAATATTTTTCATTTTTGGATATGTTTTGGAGATTACCCAGGCGGACATTTCGTACTTAGACGAAAATACCGTTGAATCATTCCTAATAATAGGTTTTCAAGGTCAAAAGTTAAAAAGACACTAGAGAGCGCATTTATCAAGCGAATGGGGTAATGTTTGGGCTCGTTGGAAAGGTCTTGCAATTTCCTATAAAACTGAAACGGTTCCAATCGGTTTTGAATCGGTAATGAGCCGGTTCATAACCGATAAATAATTTTTATACGAAATTCAATTAAATTACTCCTGATTTTTTTTAAAATTTTGTTTTAAAATTTAAATTAGCATTTAAATTAAATTATAAAAAATTAAACTTCTGAATTTTGAATTTAAATTTAAAATAAAAATTGAAAATTGAATAAAAATTTAAATTTGAAACAAAAATAAAAATAAATTTAATAAAAAAAATAAAATAAAAATAAAAATTTTAAATTTTAAATAAAAAAAAATAAATATTGGGAAATATTTTGAGTGATTTATAAATCGGTTCAAATCGGTTGTGAATCGGTAATGAACCGGTTATTTACCGATAAGATATTTTTGTTCGAATATAATTTTTATTACTCTTCAAACTATTTTGTGGAATCTATTGAGTGATTTATGAATTGATTCAAATCGGTTGAGTACCGATAAACGGTAAATGATGCGAAAGTACTTTTAAGGTATAGCACCTAAGTTACGAGTTCGAACATTTCGCAAAGCCTGGAACGCTTTGCTACCCCTTTTTAAATAAAATTGAGCCTTATCGTGATATAATTTAATTGCACAGACAAATTGAGAAGATGAATTACATTATGATATTTGTTCCACTTAAGCATAGGAGAAAAATCCCAACTTCAAAGGAGACCCACTTTCAAAGGAGCCCCATTTCCTCCTAACGATTTAAGATTTTTATTAACCAAAATTTAATATTTTACTGCTCATTTGTCTTTTTCCATCGTCATACTGCACAAAGATAATGGTACAAGATGGACTTGGTTGGTAATGAATCTTTCACTCTTCACAAGATCCTTTGTATCTATCATCAGTGCAAATTGCTTTAGTACATTTTCACGTAGTGTGGATAGCATTCTGCAAACTATTACCTTTATATTCGATGCAAACATATGAATTTCCCAGTAAACAAAAGTTCCATAAATAAAGCAATATCCAACATCACTTTGGCAAAGACAAACAAGCAGAAACTCCAGGTAAATTGGATACCTCTTTCTGAATCTCCATCTCTGACATGATGCTCTTTTGCATGGATCTTCTTTGATAATGCATTTTCTGTATACGTTTGGCCAGCTTGCTAACCATATGCCCGGAATTCCGCTGCCCTTTTGATTTGTGAGTCCCTCTCTCTGACTATATATTGTTCCAAATTTCTATATTTCCCACTTCAATAATTCTGTATAGAAAATTGCAGATGGACATTCCTTTGTAGTTCTTGAAAACAAATTGGAGATGTTTTTTATAAATGTGGGTTATGCGTATGCTGTAATTGAAATTTGTGTACAATGCATGAAAAAAATTGTCATAGTCTAAATTTCTTCAATAATCTATTAAAATTCTTCAATAAAATCTAATAATAATTTTATTTTTTCTATTTTTTGCTCCACCCCTCCCCTACTCTACAAATCCATTCTTTTTGGGATTTATTGAAAACGAATCTTTCAATTTTTCATTATTATTATTAATCATATTAGTATTATTATTAATCGTAATCATATATATAATATGTTATAATTGATGTTGATCCTGTGGTGGAAGAATTTGGGAAGTCCATTTTAGACCGCTCAGGAGGGCCTTCCCATGATGTGAATGCTTCTTCCATGCTCCCGGAGTGTTGAACGAAGGCGGTGCATTAGAGGAAACGCTCATAATTTTGTCCAGTCTGCTCATAAGCATCGATGTTCCAAGTTTGAATTGCGATATTAGGTGAGATTCTTCACAATCTCACCTACTTTTTCTATACTAATCGACTTTTTTTGATACTCTCATTTCAGAAGGGTTGTTTAGAAACTTCGCAAGGGTTTATTGTCTTTGTTTTTACTAAAATTAGTTTTAATACGTTTAAAAATTAATTGATATGAAGAGGTGAATTTGACTCTTGTTTTGGACAGCTTGGTTATTAATTTGGACAACTTGGCTGTAAATTTGGACACTTAATCCGCCTCAACAGGATACTCATTGTTCTTCATTTCATGAACCAATCTTACCAAGTTCTCTTCCTGTTCATGTAAGGAAAACGTAGAATGTCACAAGAAGCCCGGAAACTTTCCATATCATTCATTAAAGTGAGTTGACTTCGGTAGTACAACTACGTGAGGATTCGCTCATTCCCTGGCCTTTCCGAGAGCCTTTCAAGGCTTTTCTCGTTATATCTCTTTCGTAAAGATGATGCTCCTTTGTTTCTCCAGGCATTTGTCCAACCTAGTCATCACAAAAGCTAAAACTTCACGAAATTTTGTGAGAAAAACACCTGTCCAAAATAAGGAGTATCACCTCACTGGTGAATGTCTTAAAATATTTCCCGTTTTTCACACGAAAAATCTAATTCACAAGGCAAATCTCATTTCAGGTCAAATGTACAAATCACCATAAACGTGAATCAACACAATATTCAATGAATATTCAATAATATCGCTCAAAAAAGCGAAGAAACATTGTTAGTACTTCGCCACGCAAAGAAATTTCAACTCAAATCATATTCAAAATTTAACGTATTTAGTATTAAAATCTTCCAAAAAGATCAAATATTTAAATAGAATTCATTATTCATCAAATATTGGATAAAAAATCCATAATTTTAATCAATTCATTTTTAGTGTCCAATTTTATCCTCAAAGTGTCCAAAATAATAAACTGGACAAAATTATGAGCCTTTACCCTATATTACGTTATTGTTACGTGAAAATTGTATAAATCAGACATTCAGATCTTTGCACCGGGCAGGACCCGAGCTCATAACTCTGAGTTGAGCCGGGGAATCTTTCCGTCTAAATGCTAACGGTCTTGCCTATTGCGCGACTGATTCCCCGAGTTTTTCATTTTTGGATATGTTTTAGAGATTATCTAGGAGTCGAAATACAATAATACCGATGAATCATTCCCAATAATTATTTTTCAAGGTCAAAGATTAAAAAGATCTTAGAGAATGTATTTCTCAACTAAAGGGTATCATGTGTGGGCTAGTTGGAAAGGTTTTGGAGTTTTTGACGAGACTAAACCGATTCCAATTAGTTATGAACCGGTAATGAACCGTTTTATGAAAGAAATTCAATTATAATATATTACTCCTAAACCTTTAGACGATCTTTTGAGTGGATTATAAATCGGTTGAAATCGTTGGAAACTGGTAAGATGTTGAAGAACTTTTGAGGAACAGTATCTAAGTTATGAGTTAGAGCATTTCGCAAAGCCTAGAATGCATTGCCACCCTTTTTTGTATTTGTCATAATAAAGTTCTCCCAGTATATTTTTATGTGAAGGTGTTTTATTGGTTTGAAAATAGAAAGTTTAACTTTGAAATGAAGATCTCTTTCAAAATCGGGTTGAGAAATTTCAAACTAATGCTTATGACGCATTATGTCGAAGAGTCTTTGGGAACAATCTGTAGTTGCTATTGCATAATGTGAGTTATTTAGTTTAAAACTTTCAAATGCAAGTAATGCTATATATTTTAAATATCTCCCACACCCATTTGGTGAAACATGTTATTTACTTATTAACTTCCTCATACGTCAAATAGTTAAACTTCTCAGACATTTTTCCTCAACTTTAAACAATTTAGGGTGAGAGATTTTGTGTTTGGTGGTTTTGCGAAAATGTTGTTGGGTAAATTTGAAATATGTTGTGCTTCTCTGCAATATGTCAAAGATTACATTTCTCGTGTTGTTGTGAGATCGTTATATTTACAGTACTATATATAGAGCTTTGAGGGATGAAATATGTGTCATGCTAGCGGGATGCATTAAAGAACAAAGATAAAAGTTTAGTTATGCCAAGCTCTGTATAAATTTCCTTACTTGATTATTGTATGATTTCTCATGAATTTCATTTGTAGATCTCTGATTAGTTTGTAAGTGAAATGACGTACGTTTGCTGTTTGTACTTGTGTACCAAATGTAAAAGGACATTTCCCTTTCAGGTCCATCAGGTGACTATTCTATTGTGAATATGTCTGAATGGATGACACTTTTGAGTTGATATAATTCAAACTCAGTCCAAAGAGGATGGAAAACATCAAAAGTCTCGATGTTCATCTTTCTTATCGTTCCCAGTTGCTGGTCATGTCATTGTGTCATTGCTTTAATTAAAATTTTGCCACTCAACCCGCTCTTTTCCACTCTCTCAATCTCATCCAAACGTTCTTGCCTTTGTTCGTTATTTTTTTTTTAGACTCAGTGGATTGAGAAGGTGTGAATAAAAGAGCTTTTGTTGCAAAAACTTTGGATCTTGTTCAAAGTCTGTCTCAAAACTCTGTTTGTATCTGTTTGAGAAAAACTGTCTGATCTCTGTGCTTCTAAACTATATACATTTTCGTACGTATGCATTCTGTTAGTCTCTTTGTGAAGCCTTTTGCACAAATTAGAAAATTTCACATATTATAGCATCACATCTCATTTCTGAGCCCATATTCCGAGATTCTTCGAAAATTTCACATGAGAATGTTTACCCTATTCAATTCCACTAGCTTTTTCGAATGCATTGAACCACTGTACATAAACATAAGAGGGGCTATACAATAGTTACGGAATTAAAAGGTCATACAAGTAGCAACTATCCCGACTTCGAATCTCTTGAATCAAATAATTTATATTAGAGAACACACCATTATGGAAACCAAGGAGTGAGTGCTGAAATTCATGAGTTATTCATGTGAGAAATTCACATCTTTTATATCGCCTTTCGTGAGTATTTCATGAGTTTTTCATACAAAGTGTGATATGAAAGATTCACGGTGTCCTAGACTTAAATGATAAGTTTTATTAAAGTCTTCTGAATTACTTATGACCGATCTAAGCCCGGTGAATTTATCATGTGATAAACTCACCATCTCAGAATTCATACCCCAGGATGAATAATGAAATGGTGAGTTATTCGCCTGAAAAATTCGCCGCTCTGGGATCGCTTTTCGTAAGTGTTTTGGGAAGATTTCCCAAAAACTATAAAGTGCATAATATGATTCTGTGAGAGTTTTAGTAGCTTCACAAAACGTTTAGAAAAAGCTATCGAAAAACGGTGAATTTTTCACGTGAATAATTCACACATTTAAGAATTATACACCACGGATTAAAAGAAATTTTCCCTAAAATGGAATATATCGAAATAAATTGCTTTTGCGTAAATTTCTTCAAAATGCTCCATTCTTGTGGATATTTTTCGAGAACGATTTTGAATTTTTGAAAATAAGCTTTAGGTATGTTTTTAGGGGTCCCGGTCAAAATCCCGAAAGCCAAAATCCTGAATGGGTCAAAATCCTGAAAGCCAAAGTCCCGAATTCTTAAAAGTGTCACAGATACTCCCAAGATTGTACCTGCGCTTGCTGGAGGCAAAGGGAAATCTTGCGTTTTAGGAAATTATTCTAAACATTTTCCTCCATATAATTTCATCTCTTTCAGGATTTTGAAAATTCGGGATTTTGGTTTTAGAGATTTTGGCTTTCGGGATTTTGGCCTTTTCGGGATTTTGGCGTTCGGAATTTTGGCTTTTGGGATTTTGACTGCCACAGGTTTTTAGCACTGTCAACAGACGTTTCGCAAAATGTTATTGCACTAAATGCTAATCCGTATTAAAATTCAGATTAATATTAAAATTAGACCTCGTATAGGGGGAGGTGGGGCTAATTTGAGCTGTGAGGCTACATTGTTATAAATTTTTTTTGCATATTTCTAAAAGGGTCTGATCAAGAGCGTCAAATGATTGTGGATCTAAGTAAAATAATTGTAAGGACCAATTTCCTTTAAAAATATGCGAAAAATATTATGTCAAAATGTTATGCCATATATTCTGCCGTATGCCACAGCTCGAGATAGCCCCTACCTTCTCCTAATGCTATAGTGTGGCTATTATATTGAGAATAGAAAATTTAGGTAAAATAATATATAAATGAGAAAAACTATTGAAAAACTTTTGATGGTTGTGAAAAAAGGTTTCTTTAATAGGGTAGAAGGAACACCACTTCGACAAGGATTTCTCATTGACACTTTTGTCAAAATCTTGCAAATAATTTAAAGTATGTAATAAAATGTAAATAAAGGACGTATTTTCCTTAGTCCACGTTTTCTGATAAGGACAGATTTTCAAATTTCGTAGTCCAAATTGTACAGAGTAGGGTGTCAATAACTCCTGATACGACTTCTTAAAGTGTCAATAGGTGTTCCTTTCACCTTATGCCAATATTGATGAAAACATCTTTTGGTCTGTAGAGACCGTGAAGTGTGCTAGGAACCTCCAATGTTTATAGACTTATAGTTGTCATCGTATCATTGCCCCGTTGTTGGTAATTGAATTAATTTTAAAAAGAAAAGGCTGTCAGTTAGGATTTTAAATAATTTTGAATTTCATTGGAAAGGTCTATTAGAATTGGGAAGGGTTATTTGGAAGAGAAATAGACATTCGCCATTGTGAGTCAAATATTGCATTAGACAAGACGGAAATTTTGTAAGTAAAATAAAAGGAAATATTTTTAAATATCTATAGCTAATCATATTGTAATTTATTAGGATTCAAAGGAAAAGGATTAGGTCAAGGACATAGGAATTTGTGTAGGAGAAGCAGATAGGCTTTGAAATGCAAGTTTTCTTTAATTTGGGGTATTCTTGGATAGGACTGATGCCTTGTTAATTTTTTTATAGCCAAAACTTATTCCGCTGTAGAAATTCTGAAATTCTGTTGTTGGGAAAAATAAAATTGCTTAGAAAAAATTACAACACCCGTATTGAAATGATTTTTTTTAAAATTATTTTCTGCTTTTTACCAATCAACTTTTGTACAGTTTGTTGCGTTACTTTATATTAATTCTGTAGAACCAATTATCCCTAGCATACCTTATTAAATGTATTACGATCTGAGAAACAGAGAAATTGTTTGCATTTATAACTTTTTTTTAAATTAATTTCTTTAAACAGTTCATAAATCAAATTCATAGAAATAGTTAAATGGATAACTAATATAATGACTGGAAAATACGAAGAAAATTTTTGAGTTTTTGATCATTTGTCTTAAATTATTGATCATGACACCCTTTTCCTTTTATGAAAATTTGATATGGATCTCATTTATTTAAAAAAAATAATGTAAATCTATGAAGGAGGTATTCCTGTTTCCATCTATCTTTTGCGCAAAAAGAATTTTAGGAAATGACTCAAAAATCATTAATGAATTTTTCCTTTCAAAATATTCCTTGAATTACCTAATTTTTAACTTAGCATTGGGCCTAGTGATTCCAAAAATAACCAGGTTTTTAGAATAGACGGTTAACCGGTTTTGGAAGGCTCTGAAACCGTTTGACAGGTTTCAAATTTGGGATTAGATTGTGGAATTTTAAACAATTTATCAGAACTTAAACTTTTATGTAATAGTATTTAATAAGATGTATTCTTTTTCTCAGTTTGTTTAGAATTTATTTATTTTATTGTTTTATTTTGTTTTTAAAGTAATGTTTTAAAATAATTCAGAAAATTTCAGAATGCAGAAAAATTACTGGGAGTTTTTCTAATAAAATTAAGTATACCTACCGTGGAAATGCTAATGCAATGTAGATTGCCGTAAAAAATACGTATTTTTTTCATAAATTTTATTTTTCTGAGCATAAATTGGTTATGAAGGTTGTCATTTTTGCCGATTTTTAATCAGGCAATACGTAAAATTGCCTAGAGTAATTTTATAGAGAATGTTTTGACGAACAGCCGAAAGAATTTTCCTCTTTATTTTCAAAATCTTATGACTAGTTAAATCTTGTTAAACTTAAGTTTAGAAAAATTGAATCGTGGTAGAAAAAAAATATTTGCAAAAATATAGAAAAAAAGAATATTGTAAGGATAGTCTTAGTTTGGGCCTTATATTATTAAGATATCACCTTTTTACCTAAAATTAAAAAAAAAACAACGTTATCTTTTCCATTCTTTTATTCATTACATTATTTTCTCTAGATATCAAGAATGACAGCCCTGACATCCATGCATTTGTATTAGTTTTGGAATCACCTAGTGAAAATCCCCACATTAGGATCCCTCTGGGAAAATCACAGCGAGACATGCGACTGTAATGAGACTTATAATATCTCTCCTCAGGATTACATACTTTTGTGCCTTTGCCCTCATTTTCCCAACAAGAACGTCTAAAGTTTTGAACTCTTGATAAACGTCGCGTCTGGTACATTTAGAAAATGTACAATTTAGTTTATTTTGACTCCCAGGAGAATCCATTGGCATAGGTAACTCTTAAGAGAATATGCGTCTCACCGTTAGCACTTGAGAATCCCGAGAATCTCAGGTGATTTGGTGAATCAGTCTATACTTGAGGATATTAGAAAAACACCTCAGCAATTAGTGTGAAGTGATTTATGAAGCGCAACAAATTTATTCCAATAGACACACAATTTATAAATGACTGAGGACTCTTAAACTTTAGTTCATTCACTTTGTAATAAGAGGTACTTCATAGAACTCTCATGAATTTAGTTCCGAAAGGTGAGAAGGGAATGCTATATGATGTATAAGTAACTTACGAGTAAACTTACTATTATTTCTAAGAAAGTAATGTGAACTTTAAAGTTCAAAATAAAAGTTCTCAAAAGTTTTACGAGTTTTGCTGTGACCAATAGATTTTGTTTTACTTTTTGTTTTATGAGGAAGTTCTATTATATTTTCAGCAGAAAGTACCATATACTATTGACCTAAAAGAGGTGAGTGGAAAGTCTTTGTTTTTAAATAGACCCTTTTTGTCTTCATTCGAAATTGTGGTGTGATGTAATACTTTTATTAGGGTTTTATGATTGGTCATTGGTGTACTTATTTTATTTATAACTGAATTGGTTGATTACATTACAATTTAATTTTAAATTTTTAATGTTCTTGAGTTCTTATTCAAAGTTTTTCTCGTTACTCCTTGATTGGGGATAAGGGTTTTGGTAAGGTTAAAATTGTCTGAAATATTTAAAGTCCGTAATGTTAAAGCTAGAGGTACTTATATGGAGTACCAATTAATTTTCATGATAATTGAACACATAGGTTTATTTCCAAAGATATTTCTCTTTTTTAGAAATAGTGTACACTAATAAATGAAATATCCTTTGGGATGCTTCTAAGGTTATCTGAAAGAAACATGTTATTCAATTTCTCTAATTTTTGATTAGGTTTGGTGATTGTTTAATTTGGCCGTTCTGTCCAATGTTCCTTTAGGCTTAAAATTGTTAAATACATCTGGAATACGTACTTAGAGTTTTAGGAGAATTTGGGTCCATTAGACATGTCTTGGACTTACAGACAAGTTTGAACCGGTCCTAATCCGTAATGTATCCATAATGAACTGTGTGAATCGATAATTCATTATTATTAATCGAGATATAACTGTGTTAGGAGAACTGTAGCAAATTCGGGAATGGTTGCATGTAAAGTCCCAATAATCTGAGTTTCAAAAGTCAGATTTTTAATATGAAATGAAACTTTTATTACTTCCTTTCCAGGATTGTTTTCTGAACCTATAAAAGTAGTTTACGGTCTTGGTTTTTTCTAAGATAATTCTAAAAGAATTCTTGCTCTTCAGGAATTCTTACAAGACTTTTTCAACGGAATCTCGTTCGTAGAAATGCGTTCTTGTTTCTTTAAAGGCCTCTCCACACTAGGAGCAATTTAAAACAAAATGCTTCTTAAAAGAAAATTTCCCCTGTTATTGTAGGGTGAAACCAAAATTGAAAAATTGTATACCTATGGATTTTTGTGGTATTAAATAAGTACACTTAACTGCAAGGTGTGTCGAATTTGCCATAGTTTCCCTACTCCTAAGTTATTTTCAGTAATCTTTTGATTTTTTTTAAACCTGTTGAAATCGGTTGCGGATCGCTAAAGTTCAGAAAAAACAGTAAAAATCTTTAAGAAATTCTCGAACTCTTCAGAACGATGCTTTCGCATCGAGTTGGATCTCTAAATATAAGTCTTTATAGTGAAAATTTGCGAATTTTTTGTTCAATATCAATTGTATTTATGTACAGAGAATCGTTAATAATGGCAAGTGACACTCAAATTATCCAGTCTTTTCCTGAGTGGAGATATGAAAAATTCCAGCCACGATCCAGGGTCGAACTAGAGACCTCTCGTTAACTAGACGATTACTCTACCAACTGAGCTGTTAGAGGCTACAAGCTGTGCTTGATTTGGTACACGACTTTAACCAATGGCACTTTGCACATCAATCGAGCACCACTTTCAGGGTTGCAAAATTTGAAAACGGTATTGTGCATACAATTTCCGGTAGCCCATGGTGTCCATGGAATCGTACCGAAATATACAAAAGTCCATTCCAGGCTTGATTTTAGGGTGTTGGCAGGTTTGATTTTAGAATGTTTGAAGGGTTGATGTTATAATATTTGAATGATTAATTTCAGGATGTTTGCAGGCTTTTTCTTTTAGAGTATTTGAAGACTTGACTTTAGGGTGTATAGAGGCCTGATTTCAGGGTGCTTTTAGGCTTTATTTTAGCATCTTAACAGGCTTGATTTTATAGTGTTTGCACGCCTCGATATCGGGGTGTTTAAAAGCTTGATGTTAGGGTTTTTGCAGGGTTATTTAGGTTATGTTTCCTGTCGTTACACTACTGGTAAAATTAGGGAATGATGTATGACGGTCCAATAAAATACAATTTTCATGGGATTACTTGTGAAGTTTAAACAGTCACACTCAATTCAAAAGTTCCTCCTTGTCATCTTCCATCCTTGTCCACTGAAGTAATTAGTGATCGACATATGTCCAAGTAGTGTAATATAATCAGTGTAACCCCATGTTTACTACTGCCTCAGTTTCCTCTACAGCATCTGAGTCGCGAGTTCGAGTATTTTGCAAAGTATAGGATGCTTGGCCACTTTTTTTATGCAAAAATCTGACTTTTGCTACTCAAAGCTGAGTAAATTCATTCATATAGAATTCATGTTCTCTATATAAGTTCTTTAGGGAACAACTATTAGAGTCATTAGAATTAAAGCAATAAAATAGCTGCAAGAGGTTTAAAGTTCCTTGGAAACTAAAGTTTGTAGTAAAGGAATGCGTTGAGATGGGATTAAGTGAGAATTTCATGGGAAACAATTCTATGGAATCCCATATAATGTTCTCCTATATATTCCTTTGATTTCCCATTTACCAGATTGAAATTGCGTTCCCTTTGACAATTTCTGGTACGATTGTGGTGAGAAAATATCCATTCCTTAAGCATTACATATGCCAAGGAAGTTTTCCCATTGATGCGTGCTCTTTGGAAGACTTCTGCTGAGACAGAAGTGAAAATAGCAATGCGTGTTAATTGGTGCAAAAACTGGGAGGTGATTTTCGTGTAAATGTGCTAGAACACGGGAGCTTTGGATTTCAGGAGGGAAATGGTGCGTCTGAAGAGGAAGAATGGGCGGGAAATCAGAGATGTTCTTGTTGTGTTTTATTTGCATAATAAATAGTGTAATCATGTGAACACAGAAGAAGTACAAGGATGGTGTAATGTGTTGCAGGTGGAAAACTGTTGAAGGAAGTTAGGAGGGGGTTGTAAATTAATGTTAAACTAACTGTGCTTTGGAACTTGAGGGCATTTGTTGGTATACGACGCTCCCTAATATTCCATCCTTTTGCCATACCTCTTTCATCCTCAGCTTGGCTTTCATAATCACAGCTACTGTCGAGCTGTAAATTAGTCGACCGTCTCTAAATTGTGATACCTTCTTACCTTCGGCACATTTTGTTGCAAAATTAAAATTTTAACCTACGAAAAACGGTAAAGTCTACCTTTACTTTAAACTTTACGAAATACGTTTTTCTGATCGAATTGTCATTGCTCTGCAGTTTAAACGGTAAAAGATATCAACTTCCGGCTTTCGGTGACCCCTAATAAAAAAGACATTATGTCCAGACATTTTTTTTTCTTTTTTCCCTCAAACTACTCCGTTCCCTCCAAAACTATATTGTTTCGGTTTTTCTCAAAATTTGCCTAAGCTTTTTTAATGATTTTCGGATAAGTTTTAGACAGAGGTCGTCCAGGAGAATATTTCGTCCTAATATATGACTGGAAAATTCGTCATTTTGGATTATTGAAGGTCAAAGGCCAATCACTTTGAAGGGCTCATTTTTCAACTGATTTGTATTCTTTGGAAAGGTCTTGACATTTCTTATCTGACTATAGTCCCAATCGGTAATGAAATGGTCCTGTAATTGTAATTGATTTATTTTTCTCGATTAGGGGAAAGTGCCCATGCTTTGCACGGTCCCAAGCTTTACAATTACTAAATTTTTCCTATGTTTCTGAATAAATACGACTCCACAATATATTTTAAAAACATGACACTTTCGTCTAGTTTTTAAAATACGGAAGAGATGAGTCACATTTATTGAAAAACATACGGAAAATTGAGTCACTGTAAAGCTTGGCACCATGGAAAGCATGGGCACTTTCCCCTATTCTTTCGCATTTGCGCGTAACTATGTTTCTAATGACAAGAACATTCATTAATGGTTTCCCGAGGATTTCCAAAATTTTCAGAGATTTTTCGATTTTTATGATTTTACGAAGTTTTCCCAATTGTGCAAGAAATCTCTGGATTGCCAAATGTTATTAAGGTTCTTGACACACTTAGGACTTAAGCCGAGAGACGGCTTAGTGAAAAATTATCGAAATGTGGTTTAACAATTATTTCGAAAATTATTACGCTAAGCCGTCTCTCGGCTAATCCTCAAGTCAGTCAAGGCCCTAACATTCCCATGTGTTCTCGATGTTTTCTCAAGATTTTTCAATTATTCTGAAGACTGTTGCCAGATTATTGGGGCTCCCGCGGGTTTCTTGAACATTTATTAAATTTCTGAGTATATTCCCGGTCACTAAGAGGGGACAGTAGAGTAAGTGTTAAAAATTTCCCAGCTTTCCGACTCTTCTCTCAAAAATTTTCCGAATTTTTGAGGAATTTCTCGAACACCTGAGAGTTTTGATCTAATATTTTCTAATATTTGTTCCAAATTACATTGTTATTTCGCAAAATTTTAATACACATTTTTTAATTACATAATTTAGAAAAGAACACTTATGTATTTTAAAAATATCCTTTATGTAATTTTATTCACCTATATGAATTTGTATCCTTTGAAAAAATCTATTGAATTTTATTATCATCTCTGTTTTTTGATCTCATTCCTAAGGCGCCATCGCCGTCTTAGCGTTGATTCTAACCTTCGGGATAAATACTCTGGAAATTCCTTGATTGACCATTAAAATTGTATTCTTTGATTGCTGAATTAATTAAAATTGTATTCTTTCTTGGTTGTAATTTTTTGAGTATAAATAAATCACAGTTCCCATAAAGTTAAACAATCTTATCATTTTCTTATTCCTGATTCTCCTTCATTTCGCTCAGATTGCCAACACCACTTGGAAGTGGAAGTGAGAAGGTGTATTTGTTTGAGCTATGTATTTATGAGTCAAGGCAGAAAGAAGAATGAGGTGAGTGAGTTTGTGGGTGGTTAAGGGTGGAAAATACCAAAATGCACTACACCTGTGACAATTAATTTGCATTAAATGACACAATGTCGTCTTGAAGATTCTGTAGCTGGGCGATGAAGCAAGGGAAAATTGAGAAATTTGTTGAAATGTGACAACATTTTGAATGTCATACACCCCTCAAAGTTTCTTTAAGCAACATGCACTATCTCACTGGAGACATCACATCAAGGAAACTTTCTCTTATTTTTGCTCAACATCCCTTGCCACATAGGAACTTTGAGGTCTTAAGGGAGCTTTTCTCTGAGTCCATGCTTCACATTGCTTATTAATGACACAGAAGTGTTTACAATTATTTCTCCATGCCAATAAGAAGTCTCATGCCACAATCACAGTTCTTTAAATCCCCATAAATGTCACAATTAAAATGTCCCAGAGAAAATCCAGTGTGAGTGTCTCATGAAAACAGCTTTATAATGCGCATATATTCGGTGAAAAAAAAATTCTTTAAAGAGAAAGAATTTTAAGATACTTCTCCATTTGTATATGAAACATAAAATCGCAGACGATGCACTGTACTTAACTTTTAATTGCTTTTGCTCATTCTGCCACCCTTCTAGGCTGTATCCAATATGGTGTAGTCATTGTGCATCAGAGGTCATTAGCGAGAAGGGTGAGAATGGGTGGTAAAACTTTTCCTATATGCAATTCCTCGACCAGCTGCGAAGTGCTTCAACCGTACAAATTTCTGCGGAATACAGAGCTGACAGTCTGATAGATCAGAGATTAAATTGTTTCTACGATTTTGAATGAATCAGTTAAGTATTCATGCATTAAGTCAAGATTTTTTTTATTTGACTTTATGCTTGTTTCTGAACTTCTGGCCTTCAGTGGCCCCCATAAGTGGACATTGTTTCGAACGGTTTTTTCCCTGATCCCCCTTCCCCAAGATCATAACCGAAACCAAGTTTTTTTCGCCTTTTCTCAAAATTAGTCCAAAGTTTTTTTTTTAATGATTTTCGGATATGTTTTGGAGGTACCACAGATAAACATTTTATCTATAACCTATGATTCGGAAATTCTACATTTTGATTTTTTGACGGTCATTGTTCAACCATTTTGAAGGACTCATTTTTCAACCGACTTCTTAAATTTGATTTTTTTCTAAAAGTCTTAAAATTTCTTACTCGACTGTGGCGGTCTCAAGTAGTCTTTCGGTGGATAGAGTAGAATCTCTATGACTATAGTGTCTCTTTTTCGAGCCTAGGCAGTTGCAGATTTTTCAACTATCGTATTAGTATCGAATTTTTCCAGTGAATGAATGGAAAAATAGTGCCAATACATTGAAAAGACAATGAATCGTCTAAAAAAAGATAAGTTGGTAGAAAAAAGAGTTTTGTCATGCAGCAATAAGTCGAATACAAATACACATTCACTGTCCAGATCCATATCGAGGTTGGTGTATCGTGATATAAGGCGGTACTGTTTGTATTAGACCGTACACAGAGCTCTGTGATATAGAACAGGCTTATCGCTTTAGGGGCCCATTAAGGACGAGAGGGCCAAAAATAGAGCGTCCCAGAGCAAAACATAACTTTAGAAAGCCGTAGCAAAACATTTTTTGGGAAACCGGTGTCCCTATCGCCTTCAAAGGGTTGTAGTACAACAAGAGTATGGGGAATGCATAAAGGGCCTACATAATGTAAATAAATAGGTGCAGAGGTTTTTGAAAGGAATATGAGTGATTCATAAAAAATCTTAATATCGGTCTCAATAAGTAATTAATTGATCAAGTAATCTTAATCAATACCAATAGGATCCGCCCCTCTTACATGGTTTGATTAAGTGACGAAAAGAAAGATACAATAAACAAAAGAAAATGCAAAATCAAAAAATTAGAACAGAGAAAAAAGGACGAAATTAATCTTAACCAGCCTGATTAAAATTATGTTAAGCCATCTCTCTGCTTAAGTCGTAAATGTGTTGGCGTATCGAGAAGAGTGAAAGGCAGAGTTTGGGAGGTGACTGACTATAAATTTATTTGAGCCGAGGCTTATATTACAAATGTCCTCAACGGGACCCTACCGTTACATGACATTCATCGAATATACTTCATGTGTATACGGCATAAGGATCAATCGAGAATAAACTCAGCCCATTTATAATCGAAATAGTGATTGAAAAACATTTCAATTAAATATATTTCCAGATTTCCATTTATAATTAGCCGTAAGTCAGTCGACAGTCTCACTCAAATATTTTCGACAAGGACTTAAAGAACAATATAAAGTTATTTTGAAATTTTGGATCCAGAAAAACAGAATTGTTGCTTCTTGGGGCTCAAATACCCTCCAGCACAAGGCCTCATTTCCCACCCTTGCGATGCCGATCAGTGATGATCAGGCATGCAAGGAAGAGAGTTGAACAAGACAACCCTGTCGGCAAAGATGGTTCGCAACAGCTGGTTAGAGTGAGCTTTCAGTACCAAGGGTCTCCGTACACAATTTTCGAGGAAAGAGCCGAGGTTTTCAAAAAGAAGGTTCATAAGGTAGCAGATTGTGAACGGAAAAATAGATATTTCTTGACTTTTTCTCTTTAATTCTTCACCACGTTTCGAGGATGGATGTCTTCTTCGTCAGGTTTCGAATCTGAAGGAGAAATCACGTACAGGTGAGAAATTCTGCTGCTGCAATGCACTTGAACTTCGTGAACTCAAAACGCCGTCGTGAAGAATTAAAGAGAAAAAGTCAAGAAAGGTCTGTTTTTCCGTTCACAATCTGTTACAACCTATTAGACCGAAAATTCCTCCAAAACGTTCATAAGGTATTTTGGACAACTTCAGAGAATTTGATATTGTTATCACTCAAACTTTTTTCGGGTATATCGGATCAACTAGTAATGGGAAGGTTCATTATATCATTCAAAAAAAAAAACAATTAAAACTAACTCGATTCGATGTAAAAATCTACTTTCTCGTTGTGATTAAATAGAGATAATTTTATGTCTTTTTACGTGTCTTTATTTGTGAACCAAATGTCGATCTGTGCATTTTAAAAGAACATACGAAAATTAATATAAAATATTTCTGTCTGAATTATTGATATAATTCAGAAAACATCATTTTTAGGACTCCTAATGGAATTTATCGCGGTCAAATGGATTAAAAGCAATTACAGTCAAATTTTAAAAAAATGACGCAGAGATGAGACGAAATTAGGTAAATAAATTTTTAATTATTGAATTGTTATGGAACTAATACATGTACCTATATAATACATATAATATATATACCCGCAATTGCCAGAAAAACAATTTAATTAATGAAGTTGGATTTTTTTAGAAGACTTTGTTTTCTTTTTGTTTTATTCATTTACTATTTCATCTACATGTTTCAGCTCTAATAGCTAAGATTTACATTTAGAGAGTGAGAAAGAGGGCATCGAAAGTTGAGAATGCAAATGACTTTAATATTTCTTCCAATTCTTTTTTTCATGTATTTTTTTCTGACCTAATTAGTTCTGCTTGATATCCCTTCAAAATTTTGGAGAAGTTTAAATTTTTCCTCAAACATCTTAAGAGGAAAAAGTACAAATTAAAGTGAGATAATTAAAATCCGCTTAAGAATCTGTTCTCTTTGCCATGAAGTGAGACATATAACATTTTCTGAGGAGCGTTTTTTGCTCTTTTTTTTTATGGTAATGTGAGCTTTGACTTTACAAACTTTTATACATCATTTGAGGTGTCTAGAAACTTTTGAAGTCAAAGCAGAGACTGATGCAAAGGTGATTAAAATGGAAGGATGAGAGATGTTTCTGGTTTTTGGTATGGCAGAATCGTAAGATTCCACCAATAAAGCATCACAATCGTAACATTCTAAATGATTCTAAACGCATTCTACACAGGTATTCTCTTATCTTGAATTGTGCACTTTAGTTTTGTTTAGCGAGGAATGTGAAATCCTTAGGAAACTCATTTAAAATCATTGCAATTGTCGGCGTGGTGTGAATATAAACACTTTTGGAAATAAATTTTCTAGTCAGACGTGCAATTTGCTAGCTCAAGTTGCTTTCTTGCTAAACTTTTTCCACTTGTTCTGAATAGGGGGTGTTCCACCTCAAGCATTTGGTGTCTCTAGGGGTCTTTTTAGAAGGCTTGTTGGACCCTTGAAGACTTTGAGCACGTATATCAATCAAATTCTATGACACTATCAGTTTCTTACACCCTTGTTAATTAATTCAGACATAAATTAGAGGAATTCAGCCTGTGCGGTGGGTGTGGAAAAAATTGCATGATTTTCTTAAACATGGCAGAGGGAAATGCGGCCTCGTGCTGGATGGTATTTGAGTCCCAAGAAGCACAAATTCTTTTTTTTTTTTGGAACTAAAATTTCAAAATAAATATTATAATGGTAATTTAATCCTCGTCCAGAAATATTTGAGTGAGACACTTAGACAGACCTACTAATATTAAATTGCGGCTTGGAAATGTTTTTCAATCACTATTTCGATTATAAATGGACTAGGTCTATTCTAGATTGATCCTTATACCCTAAACACATTTACGACTTAAGCCGAGAGATGGCTTAAGGTAATTATAATCAAAATAATGTTCAGTCTACATTTTCATCACTTTTTGACTAATTTGTCTTTCTGTTTTGGTCAATTGCCCGGCAGCTACTTAAGTGCCTCCATCTGAATTCTTCCAGGACATATTACCGACTGACTGACATTGTTCCTTGTCAGCTAATTCCCCACACGGCAGGAAACAGAAATATACCGGCAGTAAAAGGCTTTACTTGGAACGAGAGGCGGAAAATATGAATTTCCCGTGAACAGGGAAGGGAATTCAACAGCCGGATACCGCTATCAGGTATAAAATCTCGACAACACAAGTTTACCTCGGATTTACGGATGGCTTTCTGTAGTTTCAAATCGAAGTAGATCTCTTGGGATAGCTATCCACCTAACTCGACTGTCCCACATATCAGTCATGGTTATGCTTGTCATCCTTATACCTTTCTTCTGGTAGAGAAGTCTTACACGGTTTTGTAAAGCTATCTTTTTAATTTTTAAGAGTACACCATGTTGGAAACTTAAGGAATATTCAATAAAAGTACAAGAAAACGGAAGGTCAATACATTATGCAATTCAGATAATTTTTAAAGCAATTTTAACAGAATTTTCAGAGCTAATGATCCTTTTAATATTCACTCATTTTCAACCGCTTATCTGTATAGGGGTCGTGGGCTTAGGACACCCAGGTTGTCAGCCTATGCCTGACGATCCTCTGTCACTGGAAGAAGATGTTCAGGGTCGATCCCGATCCCGAGGCGCTCCAAGGCAAAATTTTGAATTTGGTTTAGCCACCTTTCTTTAAGTTTGCCCCCACAGGCCGGGGTTCCTCAGCAATAGCTTTGCATAGCTTGTCTGGGAATTTAATCTTTTCAATAATTCCAAGAATTTTTCTATTGCACAATAATGCGTTTAAAAATTGTCTTTACTTTGATCTTTTTGTCTATGAAATTAAAGAGCGTGTTGTTTCATAAAATACTTAGTTGCTTTACAATTTCCTATAAGACACTTACTAATTAAAATTAAAATTACTAATTAAAATTACTAATGAAAATTAGTTGATCTGGTGATTATTGTCAAATCTATTTAAAATGTTTCTCACAATCTAAAAAAAAATCTCATAATAATTTTATTTGCAGTGAGAATATAAGGCAGTATTTACGTGGATAAGTTGCGGCAATTATTTCATAATGGTTTCATACAATTATATTTGCTTGTGTTAATTAAATTAAATTGATATCACAACTAATATTGGTCACTGGTTAGTTATGATAACTAAATGAAAAAGATACTGTAACTAATATTGGTCAACTATTTCATTTTTCATTTAGTTACCCTATACCCAGGAGCCCATTAAGCCTAACTAAAAGTGAAGCTATTTTTCAATTTCCCTTGTAAAAATTTTGCAGCTATTGCACCAGGACTTTAACAAATTTGCTCGTAGTTCTTGTATAATTTTGGCGAACATTATGAAATATATATTTTTACATAGCTTTTAATGCACGATTTCGAAATATATCAGACTGATAAGTCAATTCTTTTTAGGAAAAAACTTGCCAATAGTCTTCAGTGCATTTATGCAAAAACGTATGGAAAACTGAAATGTCGAGAGGCCCCTGCCCTACCTAAATATATGGATGGGTCTATGCTTACTATATTTTATAGTTTCCATAACTGTATATGATTTTGTTGAAACTATTTTTTTCTAAGAGTGTAGAATTCTTAGTCCAAGAATAAAAATGACTTTCTTACAAAATTATTAACACGAATTAAAACTAATGTAAATCTTTCCCACTTACCGTTTTAATTAAAGTGTACCAATTTGGAGGTCCTGTAAACGGGTTTGAAAGGAAAAGTAGAGTTCTGTGATGACCTTAGATTTTATTGAAAGACGATATTATGGTTAAAAAATGTTTCTTGGGTAGATTTCTTTTGGTGTGGTTTTGAGTGTAAATTTGCGACGTTAAGCCAAGATGTCGTCAATGGAACCAACAACAGGGAGTTTGAGAATTTAAATATTGATTTTGAATGGAAATCTGTAGGATTTTGGTCCCTCTATGCAGTAGAATGGGGAAAATGTATGTAAAAACCTCGATGGTGAAAATTTTGAACAGGAGAGAATTAAATTTTCAAAAGGTGGATTAAAATCATCATAATTTCTGTGATATTTAAATTTTGCATGGGTAGAAATTGAATGTCTCAATTGATTTGTGTGTTGCCTGGCATTTTGGGTGGAAAATGAAATAAGAGGACTTGAAAAGATTAGAATTTATGCTGATTGTGTGGTTCACTTTCAATTCATCGGAAAGGTTCTTCTGGCTCCCCCATCTGTGGAGCTGGAGTGCTTCAGCTTTTTGCTTTTTATATCAAACCACCATATCAGAGGGAGGAAAATTGTTAGCCTGAATGGAAATGATTGTAAATTCTGAATAAGAGCAAAATTACATTTAAGCACCGGTCTGGAGGTATCATTCGGTTCGCTTCTTTTTCCCAGGAAAAAAAAACAGGAAAAATATGACAATTTTCGCTTCACTTCATCAGTTTCTTTGGAAAACTTTTTATTACTCACCTTAGTCTTCACAATGCACTTTCATCATGTTTTTCCCTGGTCCTTGATGAAATCCCCGAGAATTGCACACAGCAAAGAATCCATATACTTAAACTTTTTCCCTCCTGCACATGTGAACTTCCAATTTTACTGTCAGTCTATATCTTGACTGACTTTTTCCCCGCCAGCATCACCAAGTTCCTTTTGGACAATTTTCCACTGTATATTTTTGCTAGAGAGTTTTGCAATGTGAGTGAGAAAAAGTTTATCCCGAAGACAGGACAAATTTTCTAGTTGAGTTAAGAAGTGATTTATTATCCGATCAGCCACTTGACTCTCCTACAATCTCTCTAGGATTTGCTCTTTTGCCAAAAGTCTTTCTTGTGATCTATTTCAAAAATCCTACAAGAGAGCCAGGAGAGTGTAAAAGTTTATTAACCCTTATCTCACCAAGAGCCCTAATAATTAACATTTTTTTTCAAATATTAGAAATTATTAGTATAAAAGCCTGCACACATTCTAAGATTTTTTTTTGTAAAAATTGAACGTTTTCACGTGCAAATGATTTATTTCAAATTGATCAATTTTACGAAAATGTCTCTGTAGAGACTTTACCTCCTAAAAACCCATTTATGCTTTTGGGTGTCGCACTAAAAGTAATATTGATTCTTTTAAACTCGTACTAAGAGGTTCCATAAATGTCCAAAATACAGTCTTAATTTCAAGTATTTATAGATAAGGGGACAAGTCAATAGCTTCATAAGTTCTACATTGTCGTATAATACAAAAAGATATTGAAATTCAGCTGTTTCAATCTATCTTTCGGAGATATTATCGTTTAATTGGAAATCAAAATTAAGAATTCCGGGAAGTGGAAATTGGGATCATACATAACTGAAGTTTTTGAATTTTTGGCAGAGTTCTGAGCATAAAATACAATTTTCGGTGAAATTTCCAAAAAGACAAGATACGCTCATTCAAGAACAAGAAAATTTTAATAAAATCGGTGCATTAGTATTCGGAAAATTAATTAATTAATTTGGAATTTTGGAAAAATGCGATTAAGGGCAGAATTACATTGACAATAAAACGCTCTCCGTAGCCTAACCGTATTTCGTTAATTTACGCATTTTCATTGCAATTCTTACGCAAATTTTCCATTACCGTATTACCTTATCTTATACTCGGTGGCACTAGGTGAAAATAATATAAACAAATTGAAGAAATAAAACCAAAATTCGATAAACGGTGAGCAAAAAAAACTGTAAAAGAAATTAATCGTACAATTTTTTTTGGCTCATCGTTTATCGCATTTTCGTTTTATTTCTTCAATTTTCTTATATTATTTTCACCTAGTGCCACCGAGTATGAGATAAGGTAATACGGTAATGGAAAATTTGCATAAGAATTGCAATGAAAATGCGTAAAATAACGAAATACGTCTGTCGAAAACTGACAATGTGATTCTGCCCTAAACTTCTGATCCTGATGCCGATAGAATTAAATAATAATGAATTTCCAAAATATGTAATCCCCTAGCTCTTTACTCCGATTTATTTAAAAAAAAAGAAATATAAAAGAAACAGAACACTTTTTCTATTTTAAAAGTCAAGGGTTAAGGGAACTGCCTGTAATTTTAGACAGTTTATAATTTAGGACACTTTGAGATATTAGAGATATGATAAGAGGAAGTTTATAAAATTTGACCTCTACAATTTCAAAAACCTATACGTATTCTTAGTTTTTTTTTACAATCATTAGGCCTTGACTTATATGCCAAAATAAAAAAGAAATTAGGTCAGTATTTTACTTTGGAATACAAGAAATATTAACCGGTCAATTCTAAAACTCCGATCTAGTTAGGATCCGATAAATTAGAAAAAATGTTTTTAAGAGTATCAGGGTCTTCTGCACCATATTAAAGTTTCATCCTAATTGACGCACTATCCCTTACCGAAAACCACAAGCCAATATTTATAATGGGTTTTCGATTATACTCAAGCTCGAAAATAGGATTGGTCGGGAATGATTTTTCCTACCTACATAGCTTCTGTCGGAAAAGTCTAGAAATAGTTTGGTTAAGTTTGCCAATTGATTAAAACATTGAAAATTTTGCTTAACAAAATTATTTAAGTTTACTAACTGTACGATAACTTTTGATATTTATAATCATGTTGTTTTCCTAGCTTTCCTGAATCGGTAAGGGTTAAGTTTAAAAAGTTTCATACTTATAAAACTCCTTTTTTACAATGATTTTCTACGGAATTTTTTCCCCACTTCAATTAAGACAATCTTAAGTTATTTCGTAGAGGGAAGTTGCAGCATAAAACATTCTTGCTTGCAACTTAGCAGCAAATAATTCAAATTTAATACAATGAACAAATTTATTGTACATCGACACGCAAATTATAGTGTTGCTGGTTTTCTTATCACAATTGCATGTCATATCACCAGTCACGTCATTAGAATATTCCCCTCTCGAGATGTCGTAAATTTTCCAAACAGTGTTCGCAAGGATTGCGTTAATATAAACTTCTGTTTCTATTACCATAAAATAGCTAAAATATGTCACCTTTGGCATGAAAAGACTTTTTCTTTTGTTATCCAAAAAGTATTTTGTTATCCGTATGGGTTTGTAGGCCTTCAGTATGACCTCTTTGTTGTTTGGAATGATTTATAATGAAGCGCATTTAGCCGAGACACACTTAGGGGGATTATAGCAGACGATAAGGACATTTTATCTCAACAATGAACCGATTAAGACAGATTTTCCAGACTAGTGCATGCGATGGTGTATTTTTATTATTAAACGGATTTCAAAAGGCTTCAAAACACCTTCAAAAATTTTCATTGCTCATATAGAACAATTATTTTGTTTCATTTTCAAGTTTTTTTTTTGTGAAGAAAAATTAACTTTAACGCTGTATTTTCTCTAAAATAGAATTTCTCCAGAGCAGGCTCAAAACTAACAATGTCGGATATAGAGAGCATATTTTGGTGACTAATAAGTTTCAGATTACGATTACTTTGTACAAAAGTATACAAATCAGTTATAGTGCTTTGGCTTTGAAGTAACCTCAGACGGGAATAGCATACATATTTGATATATCTGAGGTTATGCCTTTAATCATTGCCTCTTAATGCCTTTGGGAGATCTGGTTGCTCTCCCTTGAGAAGTTGTTGGGGATTCTGGTTAGTCGAATATTATGACACCAGCAGACAAGAAAATGACACTGAAGGAATTTCAACTCCTTCTGGGGAGCATCTCTATTGTAATTTGTATATACAATGTGTACTACAATTTTCAAATCATCAACAGTTTCCCAAGCGGAAGTCCCTCAACATCCCTCCTTCCACGGGAATTGTTCTTGACGAGCACACAAAGTGTCACTACAATGATACTTCAGATAATATGAAGCCTTTTGATCGGTAAGATATCAATTTTGTATAATGCTATATAAACTAAACTACAAATTAAGGGGGTAACCTAAATAAAACTAATGAAAAATCGATTTTTTTGCCTGAATCGAAAAAAAAACAATTTAAGAATATAAGTTAAAAATTTCAGAAATCAATCCAAAATGTTTCCGAAGATACAGAGACGAAGGGAAAGGAATGCCAAACAGGTTAACAAAACTAAAATCTAAAACTTTGAAGCTCGATTTTGTGGTCATATTCCTATATGGAATCGGACCATAATATTTAATAATTCTCTTAATAATTAATTTCTCCTCTAATTGAACTAAGACAATTGTTAAATATTTATTTTTCTATTTTTGATACAATAATGTTGAAATCAAAATATAGTTAATAAAAATGCATTTTTTTTGGAAAGATCTAAAAAAAGTTCGGGTTTTACGATTTTCTTTGAATTTTCTCGTATTTTTTAGTTTAATACTGTGAAATACACTTACGAATTTCTTAAAGATAGGTCTAACGAGCTGAACATTTCCAACCAAGGGACAACTTTGACGAAGCTCTCCGTTTAAACAATTTAGTCTGACATTCTGTAATATTTTTTTGTCGAAAATATTTATTTGAGCACTTTAAATGTGTGAAACATGAGCATAAAAATATACCAAAATTTTCATAAAGTTTGGTCGCTTTCTCCTCTTCTAAAAATAATTACGAAAAACCGCTCATTTTTCGCCTAATAATTCGGACTTCCCCCTTAGCAAAATTCACGCAACGTTAATAATAATTAACAGTGTACAATGTATACTAAACTGCATGTTGATATTGATTAAAAATTTGTCATAAAACATTTTACAGAAATGATCGACACGTTATTTCAATTGATTGCATGGCAATACCAATTATCTCATTTTCTTTTTATGTTTCATTTCACAACGTCAAATTAACCATATGTCTTTTATTTCATATACATAAAGTTTTATACATCATTAAGGGGTGATATCTAGTTGAACGCATGAATTTTATAATGTTTTTTTTTGTGTCTTTGCTATCGAATTAATTAATATGAAATTTTCATGAATTTTTCTGAGGTTCGTTTTTTTAATAGCTATTAGCAGAATTCAAGTAATTCTTACCTGATTGACTTTAAATTTTCAAGATATCTGCTTAGAAAGATTCTGTTAAGCAGATAAAGTCTATTTTTAGATTAAATATGTAGTTTTCTTCCTGAAATTTCCTTCCAAAATTGTTAAAATTCTTATTATTATTTTGCATTTATTTAGCTATACTCATGTAAAATTTGAAACATTTTTCATTATTCCAAATACGATTATTGGTGACTTCTATTGCTAGCCGCGGCCGCAGAATGATTAAAAAAAGGTAATCCTCAGTCCGTGCATTTCTGTATTGCCATTTTGTATTCATATTCATAATTGAAATAAAAAAAATATTTTTGTGTTACCCATGATGCATAAAATAACCCTTAAAAATGTCATAATGATCGATTCATTGGAAAAGTCACAAAAAAAAAATCATGAAAATACCGTTAATTTTTATTTGTTCTACCAGATATAACCCCTTAAGCTCAAAAAAGGTGATAGGAATATTATTCCATTTTAGTGAGGAAAAAGTGATTGAAACTGCAATTCAATGTGTTTTTGGACTATTTTGTTGTCTTGTTTAAATTTATTCAAACACCATCTGCAAATGAAAGAGTGTGGCAATTTTGCAAAATGTAATTGGTCGTTAATATAAAATTACTGCGTCAAATTTTGTTTCATTTCACAATTGATGTTGTTGCAAAATGAGGTTTCGCTTGGGAAAAGTTGAAAATGGAATTTTGTAATACAACTGAATTGAACTCAGTTAAATTTTGTTACAGAGATTTATTATTTTTTCAATCTAAAAAGGTCGTAATGGTTAGCTATAATAATAAAGAGGTTGAGTATTTTTGTCCAGCAAAGCATTCAGCGTTTTTTTAGTAATTAAACGTTAATGTGATATTAAATCACTTTAAAATATAGTTGAGTAAATTTGTAATTCAAACTGGTCAGTAAGAACTCGAAATTATTTGTAAAACATCCAATTTAGCAAAGTACAAAGGAATTACACTGAGAAATCCGAAAAAGTTAAAATAACATTCCGTAAATGTTAATTTTACCCTGCAGTATTGATCAAAAATCGGTGTAAATATTACGCTTTTTAGGTGTATTTGGGGTTAAAGTTATCCTTTTCTATGTTAATTTTACCCTTAAAAGGTGTAAAATTAACATAAAAATGTTGATATATTTTTACACACAAAAAGTGTCAAAGTTATGAGGAGAAAAGGTTAATCGCACCCTCTTTTTTTCTCAGTGTAGGTATCTTTTTCCATTTTATTACCAATATTTCACTAGAATAAAATAGAATATTACATGGAATTATTTCTATTTTAACATTTTGAGTTCTCCTTACTGCTTCGGATGGGCAAAGAGCGAAAGAAGTCAAAAAGAGATATCTAGCTTGCGGAGATTTGCGGAATGCTCGAACTCATGAAAAATCCTTCTCCGTTATTATATTTTTTGTATGTACATAGCGTTACTACCACCACCAATGCAGTCGGGTTTGAAATTTCAATACCTTTCCAAAAAATCCAAATTTAACCAAATCAGTCGAAAAATGGGCGCTCCAAAGTGATTGACCTTTGATCCTCAATAATTCAAAATGCCGATTTTTCCAGTAATAGGTATGTTTGGACGAAATGCTCATTGAAGACCGGACTCATTGTCATCGTAGACCGGAAGTCGATATCTTTTACCGTTTAAGCTCCAGGACGGTGACAAGTTGAAAAAAAGACAATTATATAACTACTCTCTTTTCGAGTTCGAGCTTTAAAAAAATACAAGCCTAAAGGCCCAAATATACTTATGACATTTACACATTAGGGAAGTTTATTATGTAATTTTGAATCCATTTTGAAGCAAATTCCATACGCTTTTGTATGTGAAACTGTGCAATATGGACATAAATTTCTCTAGTGTGTATATGTATAGGCTATAGGCTGGTCCTTGGTAATCTTTAGCCTGCAAAATTTGGCAGTAAAGATTTATCCCAAACTGTCATATACTAAAGAGTTAGAATCATTGATCAGAGGTCCTTTTTATATTATTCATACCTAAATTTTACAGGCTAAATATTTACGAAGATAGGCCTGAATCTATTTGGAATCAGGTCACCTAGAACAGTTGAGAATTTTAAAATATTCCAAATTAGGAATGATTCCGCTTTACCGGTTTTACCCCAATTGATCTTACTTATCAATCTTTATTTTTAATGCCGATTTTCAACCAAAAAATAACTACTAATCAGTTGAAGCTTTTGAATATTATTTTATTCGGAAGGAAATGAAAAAAAGAAAACTGGTTCTTAGAGCACCTTGGGGGTGAAAATTTTAAAACTTCCGAAAAGTGGGTACATAAAACATTATTACTAGGTTAGAAAAGGGGTCCCGGTCAAAATCCCTAAAGCCAAAAATCCCGAAAGTCAAAATCCCGAACTCCAAAATCCCGAAAGCCAAAATCCCGAATTCTTAAAAGTGTTATAGCTACTCCCATGATTGCACCCGCGCTTTCTGGTGGAGGCAAAGGGAAATCTTCTGTGTCTTGGAAAATTATTCTAAACATTTTCCCCCATATAATTTCATTCCTTTCAGGATTTTGAACATTCCGGATTTTGGCGTTCGGGTTTTTGGCTTTCGAGATTTTGGCTTTCGGGATTTTGGCTGCCACCGTAGAAAAGTATTAATTAGTAGGTTTATAAGTACATATTTTCCATAAAGGAAGTATGTAAATTTTTGCTTTATTTACTTTATAAAATTTATGGATTTTATAAAGAATTTTCTTAACAAAAAATGACATCAATAAAGTAAAATTCTTAAAATTTAATATAAGGATGCCAGATTAGAAATCTGTTAATAGAAAGCTCGTAAGATTTCCCATATTGCCCTAATTGACGTATTTTTATATATTTTGCTCTTTCTATGGAGTTTTAATTGTTAAAATATAATTTTCGAATAATTTATAAAAAAAAATTAATGGAAAATTCTAATTGAAAATGCAGATTCTCCATTATGAGTCACATCATGTAATATTTAATAGGAAAAGGGTAATTGATAAAATCTCTATTATTGCTGTCAAACAATTAAATTTTCTATTTCAGGAGAAAGTAGGTAATTAATTTTGATTAATTTTGACTCCACTTTATCGAAAATATTAGTATTTTGTCGTTTATTTTTGTAGTCTAATTTATCAGGTTCCATTTATTAGTGCTCATGGAATATTTAGATGTTCAATTTATGTAGGTCAGAGGTTGACTTCCTACCCAGTATTGGTTGCTGTTGTACAGAGAGGCTCATGGTTTGCCTCTCCTGAGGGTAGATGTGTACGTTGTTTTATCTAACACTCCCTTCGGGGCATGTGACCTCTGGGGCTGTGCCACATGAGAAGGATCAGGGTGAGATATGAGGTGTTGCAATTCAATTCCAACATACCAAATTGACAAGAGATTCCGGGGAATGGTGGAGAATCAAACGGTGGCTCCCATCGGAAGCACATGATTTGCTCCATGGGAAAATTCACAAGGTGTGCTTAATTAGACTTCTTGTAGAGTGACGAGACACCATGGGTTCTCTTGTCTACTTTTCCTGCTCCTGGAGATTTAGCCTCCAATCCAACAGGTGATGGAAATGTAAATCTTTATTCCCGGGCGAGAAATCGTTGAACGTGGCACGTGAAGGGATCCTGCGAGAGGACGGATTTTGGGAGTAGGAATTTATGAGGATACACAGCAAGTAAAAGTGTGTATAATGTCATTACTTTTTTTTTAATTTAAAAAAAATCAAACCTGAAATTGATGTTGTAATTCCATTAAATTTGAGTTAGATCGAATAATTTCTAATATTTTAAAAATAAGTTTTTATTTACTTTGAAAGGCTACGTCAGCACAGCCTAAATAATTTATTAATAGCAATATTAATCTTATGCAGTATTTAGATTAGAGGTTTATCACAGTTTTGGAGGTTCTTGAATTTCTAAAGAACAAGTAATTCCTGTGACTTTTAAAATCATATAGAGCTAGCGCTGGCATAGCTCTTCAATTTAGTGAAATTGAATTAATAGAAATTTTACTCCGGCACACCTTTTGCATCAGGAAAATTTCATAAAGCCAAAATTTAAATCCCTTTCTTTCTTAAAAGCTTTGCAAGTCTATCCTACTATTTTGCACTCTTCTTCTTCCTCTTCTTCTTTAGAACATCACACTAAATTAAATTTAGTTCAGTTCTTCAAAAGAGTTGGATTGTCTTATGCAAATCTTGTCTTGTTGTGTCAAACGAAATTTTAAATTGAAATTTCAATGTCAATTTTCATTTGACAGAAAGACACTTTTAGTTTGAAAGAGTAAGAGTTAAAATTTCAATAGATTGAATTTCATTAAATTGAAAAGGTTTGTCAGCACCATTAGTTAACATTTTCTCTTAATAGAAAATCAAATTTAAAAAAATCGTTCTTTAAACTTATAGCAGTACCATAAGTAAATAAACTTTAAGTCGAAACGGTCTAAACGTATTGCTTATAGATAATAATTATAATGCAATAGGGAGATGACCTCCTTCCGGGTGCGTTAGGGATGCTGATCCTTTCAGAGATCAAAAAACAATGTTTTTTCGCCAAAGCTTTCGACGCAACAGTGCGCCTTCTTCAGTGGCTAAAAGGTGGGAAAATTTTTATTAAAGAGACTTCCATACAATTTCTTTGTTACAATTTCACTTACTCAAAACCGTGATTCTTTGTCTCTAAAATTTGTCTTCCTACACTCATCTACTCCTACTGAGGAACAACTAAACAAATGAATAAAACAGACATTCTTTCCGTACAGAAGTAGATCTTGAAAAATTCGAAAATCTATTTGAAGATCCAAAAAAGAGACTTTCTTACTTCTTGATAATTCCGCAAGGAGGATGAGGTACATCCTGTTCGAATTTCGAAGTGCTCAAGTGTCAAAATGTGACGGACTTCACATTGTTGTGAGGAAAAAAGCAGAACAACGACGCTTGCTGTTCTTGTCCCATTATTTAATCACTCCATAATCACTGAGTAACCCTTTTGCGAGCTTTTTAGTGTGATATTTGATAAATTTTCCCCACCTTGTTCGAAAATTTAGTATGAAAATTCGAAATTGAATTTGAATTCTTCGAACATCAACGACTTTTTGTGCAAATAGAGTTCCATTTACCTTTCATCCAAGACACTATTGGAGAATCAAAATCTACTTGTGATTAGGCTCATTATGTCTGTTATGAAAAAACATTGTTGTTTGGTCTCTGAAAGGATCAGCTTCCCTGACGCACCCGGAAGGAGGTCATCTCCCTATTGCGTTATACTTATTCTTCGTCAATTATTCTATTGGCATAGATTGAGACCTTTGGCCTAACTAAATATAGGCAATATTGCTTCATTAGAGTTCAATTTCAACAGATTATCATACTTTATTTTCACTAGTTCTATGGATTTGGACGTGTCTTCAATTGACATTTAATACATTTCTAAAGAATTTTATTCACAATTGAAATTGATTGGTGAAATCTTACATTATTTTGTAAGTACACGAATATTTTTAGAATTTGAATTTTTGAATAGGAGAGACTGGGGCAAAAAGTCACAAAATGGATATTTTATTTTTTACAAGCTACCCGAGCACCTCCAAAATTTCTAATTAGCACAGTTTTATCAGAAATTTACCGCTCAACAACTCTGTGAATGCCATTTTCCTTTATTTTGTAAGGAAATATATTTATCGAGCCATTTTCTAAAAGGTAATTTTGTGATCATTCTCAAAAATACTGGGGCAAATAGTATCAGGCATAAGATACTATTACATTTTGATTCGCTTTATTACGGGATTCCGTAAATTTAAGTAAAATACCTAGATTACATATTTTCATAGGAAATTTATTTTTCTACACCTTTGTGAAACACCGTTTTCTCTATCTGTGCGATAAAAGCGCATTTTAAGCTATTTTACAAAAAAAACACACAAAAGACTGCAAATCGTTTCACCAATGCAATCAACGAGCGGCGAGACATGATAATGACGTCTCCTTTCGCCGTGAGACATCAGAAATTGTTTCGGTGTTTGTTACTTTTTGCTCCATACCTTTTGTTACTTTTTACCCCAAGTGGCCATTTTTAATAAAAGGATTTCTGGAGAAAAGAATCCTTGTAAAATTATAAAATAGATAGCGGATTCGTATTCAAAGAATATCCAGATAATTTGGGAAATATTCACCATAGTACATCAAATTTAATAGAAGTAGGTAATAATTAACCCTCTAACGGTGTTTTCTTTAATATGGGAAAAAAGTTCTAAAACAATGTTTTCTAGGATAATTATGATCCAATAAAGTCGAAAAAACCATCCATTCTTCATTATCTCTTTTAGTTTAGGCGTTAGGTGAGAAAATATAAAAAAATTGAAACTCTTTTTGCTTCTAAAATTTACATTTTTAGTTTTTTCAAATTTTTTAAAATGTACAAAGTAGAATGACATATCTTTCAGTAAAAATTAATTTATTTTAGTCAGATAACTTTAAATCGGTATTTTTATGGAAATTAGAAATGAGTTTTTTTGCACAAATATTTTTTGTTGCTTTTTATCTGACCTATCACACAAAACTGGGAATATCAACCAAACGAAGAGTCAAAATGAGTTCAAACTTTCAAGAGATGTTTATAAGACTATTACCGAGGACACTATAGCACTTTTAAATAAATAAAACTTTTATTGTCGCTGTAAATGTGATTTTTGTGAAGACCGCCTGCTGGAGGCGGTCTTACCCGTTAGAGGGTTAATATCTTCTGAACAGAAAATATTTCAAAAATAGGGCTAAAAATTTTGATATTTTTTATTTTCTAAATTCCTTGTTCAGATTTTAACAAACTTACGGCATTGAAGAAGACTTATGGCGGCTATCTATGGAAAAAAAATTTTAAGCCGTTATCTTTATTTATCTTGGAAGATATTTAATTTTAAAATTTTCGATTTGTGACTTTTTCCCCAGTCTCCCCTACTTTGTTTAAGCAGAAAATGAAAGAAGAGTAAGAGGAAACCAAAATGTGTTTATCACCCTAAAACAAAATACAACGTAAATTCTTTAAAGTTTCTATGATAAAGTTATACATATTCTAAATATACAAGGTTAAGTTTCTAAAAAACTGTGTCATTATTGCAAGAAATTGGTTTGCGAGAGTGTTAAAGAAGAAGTTTAAATATTATCATAGTAACGTAAAGAGATGACAAAGCATCCTAGCTTTGCGGAATGTTCGAACTCACGAGTTAGAGCTCTCCGTGAATTAGTTTTACGCATGATCTTTTGGTACTTACTGATATACTAGAGATCAAATTGATTCGTAAATCACAAAAGCTTTCAAAATCAAAAATTGGTAAAGAAATGATCATTTTAAAATGTTCTTGCATGAGATAAAAACATACGGACAAACAAAAAATGTAAACACGAAAAAATAAATCATTTTCGAATATTTAACCGATTTATTACTGATTTCAATACCAGTTAAACTTTGACTTTAAAAAATTCAAAATGACGCTTTGATATGTAAAATCATATTTTGGAATATTAAAATAAAAATTTAAGAATTTATAAATGATTTTGATAGTTCGGGAGAAGTTTAAGTTGATTTCTGATTAATTTATCATAAAAATTAATTTATAAAAGAATATTTTAAGCTTACTTTGTGCTTTGTGGTAAGGATATTAACATGTCATAACTAGATACACTTTTTCGTTATCTTAATTTTGACAGTGTATGGAAACTCAAAGTTACCTGGATCAAATGGACGGACTATACAGCTTCGATAACAATATTATTAAGGGATTGCGTGTGGGTGTAGTACATTGGCGGCTCATTGGACGAATTAATCATTTAAATTGGGATGTCCACAAGAACAATGATGGGATTCCCAACAAGCCCTGGGAACTGAATTATTAACATGGTGGTGGCCAAAAGATCTGAGGAATGGGGAGCACCTTTGGCAAAGAGTTTCTAGTTAATTCACTTTGAAGGTCCTGTTGGTTGAAAATTGACCCATCCGGTTTGTGGAATCTCTCTGCACTCCAAATACCATTTTTGACGGTGTGAGTGGGACAAATGCGAATTAATATGCATTGGAAATTTAATGTTCGAAGCTTTTCTCCACACATGACCCCCCTGAGTGAGCGTTTTGTGTTGTCCCAGGCAGAAATTGCTGATGAAACCACTTCAATCATAAAATGGAATTTAATTAATAGGTAAACTTTGTGTGGAGCTTTGGCTACCATTGTTGGCTGGAAAACCAACCCACCACAGAAATAGAGAGTCAGTGTGCTACTATCCAACACTGGATGCTCTAAATCGGGTACTCTGGGATCACCCATCCAAAATTCACCTCCCCCCATTTATCCCTCATTCCACAATCCCTGTCACTCAATCGCATTTAAGTGTCATATATGGAGTTTTTTTTATTGACTTTTTGATTATCCTCCCCGCAAACTGATTGATTTCATTTTTTAATTAAAACCAATTAATACTCTCCTGATTTTCCGAATAACACTCAACAAATGCATTGTGGTTTTCAGACCTAAATTTTAGCTATATGGCTTAACTTATCTAATTTCTTCTTAGGCAAGATTTTTGGGAAAATTTTGACTTGGCATTGGATAAAGAGAAATGATCCATTAGATTTCGAAAAAGTTAAAACAGGCCGTTTTAGGATTTCAAGACCTTCGGAAACTTTACTAAAACTCCAGTCTGAAACTCATGTATGAGGTAGTAGGATAGCTTAAGGCCTATATCTTTTATTTATTCAATTACGCAAAAATTTTAATTTTTTAACAATTGCTGATAGCAAAGTGTTGAAGGCTTAATTAGATAATCCAAAATAGCGTATAACAAACTACAATTTCAAATGAAAAAATTTAGATTTATAAACAATTTAGGGTAAGGGCTCATAATTTTGACCAGTCTGCTTATAAGCATCGATGTTCCAAGTTTTAAGTGCGATATTTTCAATACTAATTGACTTTTTCTGTAACTCTCTTTTCAGAAGGATTGTTTAGAAACTTAGCAAGCTATTTATCGTCTTATTTTTACTAAAATTAGTTTTAATACATTTAAAAATGAATTGATATGTAAAGGTGAATTTGACTCTTATTTTGGAAAAAATGGTTATTAATTTGGACAACTTGGCTGCAAATTTGGACAGTTAATCCGCCTCAACAGGATACTCATTGTTCTTCATTTCATGAACCAATCTTACCAAGTTCTCTTCCTGTTCATGTAAGGGAAACGTAGAATGGCACAAGAAGCCCGGAAACTTTCCATATCATTCATTAAAGTGAGTTGACTTCGGTGCTCCAAGTACGTGCGGATTCACTCATTCCCTGTCCTTTCCGGGAGCCTTTCAAGGCATGTCTCGCTACATCTAGTAGAGATGATGCTCTTTTGTTTTTCTAGGCATTTTTTCAACCTAGTCATCACAAAAGCTAAAACTTCAAGAAATTTCGTGAGAAAAATACCTGCCCAAAATAAGAACCATTACCTCACTGGTAAATGTCTTAAAAAATTTCCCATTTTTCACACGAGAAATCTAATTCACAAGGCAAATCTTACTTCAGGTAAAATGTACAAATCACTACTAACGTGAGTCTGCACAATATTCAATAAATATTAAATAATATCACTCAAAACATTGTTAGTAAATACTTCACCACAGCTAAATAAGACTGAAGTATAAACACAAAGTTCTGTCATATTTCTCGTAAGCAATTGCTCACACTGAATTTTCAACAAAGCAATTTCAACTCAAATCATATTCAAAATTTTACGTATTTAGTGTTAAAATCTTCCAAAAAGAACAAATATTTAGATAGAATTCATTATTCATCAAATATTGGAATAAAAATCCATCATTATAATCAATTTATTTTTAGTGTCCAATTTTATACTCAAAATGTCCAAAATAAGAAACTGGACAAAATTATGAGCCTTTCCCTTATTACCGATTCATACGCGTTTGGAAAGCCGTTCTGAAGAAGATCAAAGAATAATTGGCAATAAAATTCACAATTATTCCTAATAAAAATTGAAGACGAATCATAATTCGGATTTCGTGCCATTTTTCCGATGAGATCCTGAATGATAAGTCGGTGGTAGCCGCACCACAAAGGAACGTTTCAGTTGAAATGTTTGAATTTTATCTGAAAATTATATGCTTAAAAATGGAATGGCCATAATTTTTAAATTTTACATGGCCTAAACAAATGAATCATTTGGCGCTATAAAAAACTTTAAGATAATTATTTTAACATTTCTAAAGAGAATTTTTGGAGCCGAAATTTAATTTGAACAAAAAATGCTAAAGCTGAAGGAGAATTTATGTTCAATAGCAAAAAAGGGACAGATAATCCTAACCGGCTTATGTAGGTGAGATTCTTAACGTGAGCTAACTCGGAGTGCATGCAAATTCGATTTGATGCTGAAGTAGGGAGACGCCATTCAGTTATCTTGAACCAAATTCGTGAAATTATACAAGTTTTGTATTTGAACCAAAATGTCAAGGATTTGGATGAACTGACAGAAAAGTGTTATATGGGTGAAATGTAGACCAGAATGTTCTCTATAATTTTGCCGTAGAACTTGAACTCATCGATTACTCAGAAGCCAAGATAAGCGAGGTTTTTTGTTTCTTAACTCGTTTTTTCATCCAGAGTGCCCCAAGTGTTCATTTGTTGAACTTCAACTAAATCAAAGAATTGTTGTATTTTGTGGGACTTTCCATTTAAAACCCTATTTTAAGTGTCTTGGTGGAGTAGAGGCAGTCAAATTGGCATCTGAGTGATTTCAAAGCGTTATTATGGGAAAAATCAATTTTTTCACACTTAAACGGCAAAATCGGAGTGATAGCGTAGTCTGAGCGGAAAATGATGTATGGACGAAATGTAGAGACAAATGTGCTCTACAATTATGTTGAAGTAATCATCAAAATCGGTTCAGCGACAGTCGAGATAATTGAGGTTATGAGATATTGAAATTGGTTTTTCGACTGTGGCGCCCCTGGTGTTGGTCCCACGAAGTTCAAACATTCTAGAAAGTTGTAGCATTTGGTGAGATCTTTCGTTTAAGCCCTCATTCATCAAAATCGGTCACATAGAACCGGAGATATGATTTTTTGAATTTCGTGAACTTTGACCCCTCATATCTCCGGTTCTATTGAAACCACAGCGCGCATACGCACCATTTTGGAAACGTCCTAGACTGGACTACAACATACTAAAATTTCATTAACTTGCACAATGCCGTTTTTGAGAAAAGTGACTTTGAATTTCGATGAATTTTGACGCTATCACAGCGCCACCTGTGGTGACTTTTTGAACTTCCATCTGAAAGTGCTCATCGAGACGAAACCAAAAAGGTAAAATTTAGGTCGCTATGTTAATTAGAACCGGAGATAGAGGCCGGTCAATGTTCGAACTTTGACCCCTTATAGCTCGGGTCAGGGGTTATGGATCGACTTAAGGTTTTTTTTGTTTGATAGGTATAATCATCGGCTACAACATACTAAATTTTCAGCCCGATGCACAATGGAATTTTTGAGTTATTTAACTTTTAAGATTTAAAAATTTTCTTTTTAAAAAAAGCGCCCCTAGCGGTGGTTTTATGAACTTGCGATGTTAGAAGGGGAAGTGGCATTTCACGAGAGCTTTCCAAAAAGCCCTCACTTTTTAAATTCTGACAATTAGAACCGGAGTTATGGCCATTTTAAGAAATTTTTTTTGGACCCTTATAGCTCGGGTCAGGGGGGTCGGGGGACCTTAAGTTTGGTATTGATGGAAAGCTCTAAGGCCCAGCTATAACATACTAAAATTTGAGCCCGCTCGATGCCATAGGGGCGGAGCTATTGAGAAAACAAAAAAAGGGGGGTCTTCAAAATGGCGGAAGGAGGGGTGGGGGGTGGGGGGTCTATGCACCAAGTTGCAATTTTCACCCGATATATAACCTTTGCCGAAAACCGCAAGTCGATATCTTTTTTAGTTTAGGAGCTATTAAGCTCCAAAGAGCGGCCGGCCGGCCGGCCGGCCGGCCGGGAACGTAAATTAGCCACATATATATTCGTGATCAGGAAGTGCTGAAACACATTTTGGCCAAATTTGAGGTCGATCGGACGACATGAAATTTTGTTAGGATTATAGTAGGTGAGATTGTTAAGAATCTCACCTAATATAGGGGAGACCGGGGAGATTTGGGACAGGGGTAGCGTGGGACAAGCCGATTTTTTCAATTAATTTTTGAAATAAATGGGATTTAACCATTACCGTATCGTAGGCAATATTAAGATGTATCTTGACTAAAAGAATGGATATCCTCAGTTTTATTGTTTTAATTCTATGAACATTTTTTTAAAAATTGATAAAAATTGTATATTTTGACGTCTCAGTTTTTCTCTTTGTATTTATATCAGCGATATATAATCAAAACTTTTTTATCTCATTAGGTAGCAGTGTAATCTGGGAACATATTTTTATAAAAGTTTCAGAGATTATACGCTCTTGTTTTTTACTTAAAGTTTTTAAATACCAAAACTACTCACGGGGATGTTTGGGACACCTGAAAGGGGATGAATGGGACGTTGATTTTCGACAAGATTGTAGGTGATATGCAATTGTTTATTGTCAAAATTAAGAGTAATGCCCAGTTTCTACTGGAAATCTCCTTTTTGTGCAAAGTTTATCAGTGCAGCAGATTTCTCTAACTACAGTGACAATTAAACCATCAATGTCTAGGGAATCAATAATTCCTTCTCAGAGAATATTCGATCTTTGCCCAATCTAGTTAAAAACTTTTTTTTTTCGAATATTTCTCGAACAAGTTCTCCACAAGAGGCAAGGCGCGAGCTAATTCAGAGAAATAATGAGAAAACAGGTACAATGCAGTTGTCGTAAAATCAAACAGGAATCCATCAATGAGTTCAAAACTAGGAGTTGCAAGAAAATCTACTCGCCTGAGGAATTTGATAATCGTGATTGCAATATTTAGAATAAAAAAAAAAGAAAAGAAAGGTAGATGGAAAATAAGAAGAAAATACTTTAAATAATTGATTGACAATAAATGACTCTACTGTACAAATAAAATTGATATTAATTTCTAAGTGTAAATAAAAGATTAAACATTTTATATCTATCAGAAATATTTTTAATCTTGTATTTAAAATTAATTAACGTGTTCCAATAATACAAATTATGCGAGAAAAAAAGCGTCCCAAACATCAACTTTTGCGTCCCATACTGCCCCACATCGGGGAGGTTTGGGACAAAGCGTCAAGTAAAATGTTTTATCTTCTCCAAGAAAACTCAGTTGTTTTCCAAGTTCTATCGAGTACTTTTTGTAAAGTCAATACCCATAAGTATCCTATAGACCGCATAAAATTGTAATATATTATCGTGGTTTTTTGGAATACTGTCTCAAAGTCAAAACATGAAAAAGTGTCCCAAACCTCCCCGGTCTCCCCTAGTAAAATCCGTGCCTCCACCCTATCAATGCATTCAATATGGAATTACTATGCCACAAAAATAATAATGTGCCACAAAATCATTTGAAAGCTCAACATAAAGCACGAGGGAAAATGAGGAAAGTACATTTGAGTTGTCACACACATTTGTCATAAAGGTGGCGGAAATAGAAAAACGAATGCGATATTAGCATTTTCAACTCGTTTTTTTTGCCCTAAGTGGTGAAATTCTTGGAAGAGGCCGTACATTTTTCACTCGACCCTTCCTACCTGCAAATGATTTTATTTTTCTATTATATATTTCCAGGAAATGTAACTGCAATTATTATTCAATTTATGTTCTAGCAAATGTGAAAGTCTGGAGTGACCCAAATTTAAATCAATTTCTCTTTTTTCCTTCCATTTTCTCCTCCTCTTTGGGAAAGTCGCTTTGACATTTTGAAGGATAGGAAGAGTCGGTTCGTAATTGAATTATATATTGAATTTTTTATGGGTCTTTTGTCTTTGGAACTGCCTCTTGAATTTAATCACAGACCACTTATTGAATTAATAATCACAGAAGCATTTTAATTAGGAAGAATAAAGAATCACAATATACAGGTATAATTACAAGTTACATGTTGAAAATTGTATGTCCATTGTCCCTTGAATTGTATTATAAATAAGGATTTGGATTAATGTTTTATTAGTGAATAACTATGGACACTCGCTTTCGTAGATGATAATATATGCGTGTGGAGAAAGCGATTGATAGGTATTGAGTTTACTGTTTACATATAGCAATACATATAACATATAACTAATTCAGTTCACAATAACATTAGGGGCACCATAATAGGTAAAATTGATATTCAGATATTTTGTAAAATATTCAGAATATTTTCAGGAAATACGAAAAGAAGTGTTAAGCGCGGATAAGCTTATATAAGTAGCTGAGATTCTTTATATGGGACCTCGTAGTGCTTGCAGCTCAGATTGCGTGCAAATTTGATTGTAATGTTGAATTCTCGGCAGCCGAAATGGATAAAATTGGCTCGACGCAAGCACTACAAGGGCCACTGTAAAGAATCTCATCTATTGTAAGCTTTTCTGGGTTTATCACTGGTCATTTTCTATTTTAATAGTCTAAATACAGAAAGCCAATAAAAGAAAAAAAAATGTCACTGAAATCGGTTAATAAAAATTAAAGATCATTAAAGAATCCGATCAATTTCGGTATATAGTAAAGATGAGATCGGGGTACAATGGGGTGGTATGATAGGAACGGATGCAACCTATCATCAGAAAAGACTCGATCTAAGATACAAAATATTACAATTTCACAGAAATCGTTGCATAAACACCGAAGGTATATTCCGGTCAGGTAATTCTCCTTTTTAGCTCGGGTCAGGGTATGGCTAAGGCAAAGTTCGATCCACCATTGAAAAGCTTTTGATCTAAACTACATACAACATTTTAAAATTTCATCAAAATTGAAAATGGAAGTTCAGATATATTTGACATTGTATTTTCGAAATTCTATTTTTCAAGTAATTTGGCCTTCGATTACATAGGATGAAAATGAAGTGTTAGGTATTAGATAGAACCGGATCTATGGCTATTTGAAAATTCAGTTATTGACTTCTTTTAGCTCGGTTCACAGGGTTTGGTCGGAATGTTTAAGTTTTTTAATCGTAAGCTCTTACACTCATTTGAAGAGACTCGACTTCTTTATCTGAGTGCTTTATTGGAACTGACTACAATATTTGGCATAATTTTACTTTACAAATTTTGCTTACTCTAATAAATTACAAATTGCTTAATTTATAAAATATTATTTAGGTGATACAGGGTGTATCACTACACACTCAGCTATAACATACTAAAATTTGGGGATTTGCAAACTTCGTATTTTACATTTTGTATTTTACATACTCGTATTGCACATTTCGTATTACAGAAACGTCGTATTCTAGGATATTTCGTATTTTACATTTCGTCCATTTTGTCTTTCATACACTTTCTACAAAAATTGAACATTTCGTCTGCCATACATTTCACATAAGCATATTAACCAATAAAATTTAAAGTCGAGCATCATGGCCAATGGTTTGACTTCCCAAAACACAGAAAATTTCCCTTTTCACCAACAGGCGCTAATAGTAAATAGAGCTTGAAGTTTGACTTTAAACTCAGATCCGAGACGCATAGCGCCCTTGACTTTCTAAAACTGCAATTTTATTATTTTATTGGATGATATCTTTGATATGCTATGTAAAATGTATGGCAGACGAAATGCTCTTTTTTTTTTTTTAGAAAATGTATGAAAGACGAAATGGACGAAATGCAAAATACGAAATGGTAAAATACGAAGTATTCTCGAATACGAAGTATAAGTAAAATACGAAATATAAAATACAAAGATTTCATAAACCAAAATTTGAGACCGATCCATGCCATAGGGGTTTAGTTATTGAAAAAATATAATTTGGGATCTAATAAAAAAAAGACCTCGGGGTAGCAAAGCGTCCCATGCTTCGTGAAATGCTCGACCTCATGTCTTAGATACTACATTTTAAAAGTACTTTCGCATCATCGGATCCTTTTGAGGAGCATTAGCTTGATGTTTAGCTTGAATAGTGCATATATACACTTCAAGTTAGAAGCTGCGGAAATGGAGGTGAATGCACAAGACCGTCTTCAAACTTGAGGATTAGCCTAGTTTCCAAAGGTCTCAAAATCCTAAATAGCAACCAATTTAATTTGTTCTTCTGATTCAAATAGATTAATTCCCCTTTATAATCCATTTCTAAGTCAAAATTTTCCAAAAACCTACCACTAAGATATTACAGAAGTTAAGCCTTATGGCTAAGCCTTAGATCTGAAGCTCGTATAATGTAAAGGCTCTTAACCTCAATTCCGATGTTCAACTCTATCAAGAGGCCTAAGAGGATTTGGTGCCTTGTAGGCCTCGGTAGTGTTAAAATTAAGCTTACAAACGGTAGCGAAAGGGCAATATGATTCACATAAGATTTGTTTTAACTTTTTAAACACCAATAGGACACCAATGTTCCAAAAAAAATCATTTTTATAGGGGAAACTGCCCATATACGATCCCAAGCTTCGTAATGACTAATTTTTTTCCTATTCTGAATAAATGTGGCTCAGAAATATATTTTAGAAACTAGGCAGTTTGCCCTAGTTTTTAAAATATAAGTACGATTATCCACATTTACTGAGAATCATAAGAAAAATTTAGTAATTAAAAAGCTTAGGATGATACAAAACTGGGCCACTTTCCCTATTCAGAGGAGAAAATAACTTTACATGAAAAAAGAGTTTTTTTTGTAAGGGTTTAGAACATGGCGGCAATTGGTGCATGATGATAAAATAAAAATTGGTTTAGATATTCTCTTAAAAAATATCGCGGAATGGAAAAAACATTTCGGCCACTATCTAAAAACCGTATCGCTTTTATAGAGCTTGAGAGGGTAAGTTTAAAATCCAGTAAACTTAAGGAGGCAAGTGACCTAAAATATCCATAAATTGAATGTTTTATGTTCTTCCTTACGACAACAAATAGGTAGTAGCATCTCGCAAAAATGCAATGAAAATTCCTTTAATTTCCAAGAGATGTGACAATTTTAGAGAGTTTCCCCTTGTGAGAAAACTTTATGAATTCAGAATGAGAATTTTTTATTTGAAATCCGACTGCACCATCTCAAAAATCGTCAACTACCAGCACAAAACTTTTAGATTGACTATAATAAAAATTTGCACTGAGGATAAAATTTGCCATAAGTTCATTGATTATGCGACAAAATGAGTTTAACTCTTGTTGGTATTTTCCCATTCAATTGCAAAAGTTTTATAGTAACAAAACCGTGGAATACAATCATGAGAATCACTTGAAAAAAAATCATCTTTCAATTTTATGGAAGGCACAATAAAATGTTATTAGTGTTTTTTTTGTTACTTTTAGTTTCTCTAATGAAATGCAGAAACTTGTCCAATTTAGTAGAGATTGGGGAAAAAAGTATTTCTTTTGCAAATTTTTCTTATGCCCTGTGCATTCATTTCTGTAGTTTCGCGTGAATTATCCTCCCATTGAGTTTGGATGCGAGCTTTTTTTTTAGGGAATGGGTGGCTGCAAGACTAGTAATTATTGTAAGTTAGTACGTGAGCTGAAAATCAATGCGAATTGAAGGATAGGTAGGTGTTCGTGTGAAAATCCAATTGCGAGTTTCACTATAATTGTGCCTCAGGTGCAGTCACAGTGATAAGTTGAGGAAAATGAAGGTGGGATTTTGGGAAGGGGACGCAATATGGCACAGGCAGATCTGACCTCTCCAGTAATGAGGACACCAGAGGGATGAAATACCTGTCCAGCTCTTTTGCAGTGATATTGGAAAGTAACTAAATCATCACATGATATTGGATATCGATGAATACCGCATTTTGACCACGGCTTTGATTGTCCCCTTCTAAAGTGTTCATAGGGCTGTCAGTTAGTGGTGCACGTGCAATACAACTCATCTCAACTGCATTTCATCTTCATCACCTGGCTTTTTCATGTGCTTCAGCGAAGACTCATGGGCGGTAAATTACTAGAAAGTTTATTGATGCAGAAACGCAATTTGAGCGAAAAAAGTCTTTCCTCACTTCAATTAAATATTATATTTCTCCATTCGATTTATTGATGCGCTAAATCTAGGTTAATTATTCTACTTTCTGTAAATTTGCCATATGGCTTTTTATTCCATTTTCTTAACGTTACGAGATAGTGGAGCAGTGTCATGAGTTCTAATTTTCTTTTTTTTTCTACCTAATTGAGAGGGCTAAGATAAAACTTACCTGTTTCTAAAGTAGGAAGCAGGACCACAGCCTAATATTATATATGTACAGGTCGGTGAATTTACCTCATGAATTATTTTCGTAAATACACATTTTTTACCAATAAATGTTTGCCTAGGAATTTTCTCATTATAAGGAAATGTGCTGCATATTTTTAGATAGGCGATATCAAAAAGCAACCAACAGGACTAAGTTAGTTGGAATGTCGTTAATATATGTACGTTTAGCAAATGGGTTTTGAAAAACAGTTTAAATGCTTGAAACTTGCCCATCCTCTTCTACACGAAAGTTATTAACTTCATAGCACCTTTTCAATGCGTTATATATCAAAAGTACGTTCGCATATTCGCATCATTTACCATTCACAGGTACACAACTGATCTTAATCGATTCATAAATTACTCAAAAGATTGCTGAAAATATCTTAAGAGTAATATAATAGATTTCCGGCTAAAAATTACTTACTGGTTCATTACCGATTCATAACCAATTGAAACCGGTTCAGACTTATTTGAAATTCCAAGATCTTTCGAACTAGCTAATACATAAACCCATCCAGTTGAGAAGCGATCACTAGGGTCATTTTGAAATATGACTTTGATAAACCGTTAGGACTGATTAAACGGTATTTTCGGTTATGGACGAAATGTCGTTCTTGGTCATATCTAAAATATGTCCAAAGAAGGGAGGAGGGATGGGAGATAAATGAGGGTCATGTTAACGGTACCAGGGTCTACTTAAAGTGAGAGATCTCCTAAGGCTCAAAGTCTCTATCTCTAACCGTTTGGCCTCTAAGCACAGTAACTATGGTAATGGACGGACGAATGAACAAACAGACAGAGGAATGACTTCTGTGAAAATTTGTGTGGAGAGGGGTCTAAAAGTTGAGGAATTATAATATAGGGGAAGTAGTTGTATTTTCGGACAAGGTGCATATAACCACCAACTGAATTCCAATTGCAATATTTGCAATATCAATTCGTTTTTTGTTACTTCCTTTTCAGAAGAGTTGTTTAGAACCTTGACAAGCAGTTTATGGTCTTTGCCTTTTCTAAAATTATTCTTAGTACGTTTAAAAAAGAATAAAAAAGTAGACATAAAGTTGACTGTAATTTTGGACACTTTACTTGTAATTTTGGACAGCTAATCCGCCTCAATGGGATATCCATTGTTGTCTATTTCAAGAACCTAAATTACCAAGTCTTTTTCCTCTTTATGAAAAGGAACCGTCGGATTTACCAAGGATCCCGGAAACTTTCCATTACTTCATTAAAGAAAGTTGACTTCGGCACTTTCGTCTTTTTGCACTGAATCTCATTCTTAGAGATGATACTCCATAACAGTGGTAAGATGTCCATAAACAAATAACTAAGAAGTTAAATTATAATATTTTAACAGCCATTGTGATATTTTTTTAATCAATATTAATTTTGCTAACGAATAATCTATAAGGGAAGAGTACTAGCGATCGCCAGTGCTCCTCGGATCGTTAGGTTAATACTGTATTGTTAAATTTTAAAAATTGAATTAATTTTTAAAAGTTATTAGCTACCTTTTGCCATTGAACTCTTCTCACAAAAGGCACTGCATTAGCTCAGATTTAATGAACATATAAAACCAATTTTCCGAAAGATTACCTTATAAAATTCGTGACGATCCGGGGTACTCTTACCATTCCGATCCGTGGTGCTCTTCCCTTATTTACTATAATCAAAATTATTTATTCCATCTGTCATGGAACTCATTATTACAATACTGTAATGCCCTAGACACACTTACGACTTTAACCGAGAGACACCTTAGTGGAAATGATAGAAATGTGGTTTAATCATTATTTCGAATATAATTACGCTAAGTCGTCTCTCGGCTAATTCTAAAGTCTGCCAAGGCATTTTTATTAATTTTTATTAATATTAGGCAATTCTATAAGGGTTTCTGGTGCCCGTGTCTGCGTAATTTTCAATTATGTAATTTTTTCAATAAATTATCACATTTTTGAAGTTAATATGTTTTTTTTTAAAATTTTATTGTCTAGTTGAAAGCAATAAAATATACTTCTGCAAGTTGAGCATTTAATAGTATCCCATAAAATATTTAAATGTATGAATTACAATAAAACTCCAACGTTATTATAGAAATTTAATATTTTATTTCCATACAAAAGCTTAAGGTCTCTTTCATGTCCTGTAAGTTATTATTAACATACAACGTGCTACGAATTAGTGGGAAAAATCTTTTTTCTGTGGGAAAAAGTTGCCCCAGAGAGACTTCCCCTCTAATTTCATCGTTTACGACTCAATTGCTTCATTTGTGGGCACGTCATAAAGAAGATTCAGTGGTGAAGAAATCAAGCTCCAAGTATGACTTGAGTTGGTAATTTGATTGCAAATAGAATAAATTGCAAGAGTCTTCACCTCTTTAAGGATGGAGGCACACAACATAATCTTAAAGTGTATGTCATTTTGGTTCTCAATTAAAGTTGAGTTTATGCTGAGAGACGTTCCCTTAATATCTCATTGAATGTGGAAGGGATGGTTAATTTCATGGGTCTCCCATCGTGGCCATTTGAAGATAATCATCGCTGAAAGAGAATACCGACTTCGTACACGAGTGGAGTTGTCTTTAATAAGGAAAACACATCGTAAATCCAATTTATGGTGCACATAATTTTCCCCTTTGGTGTTTTCTTGCCTTTCAGAAGGGATGCGAGTTTGCGGAAATACTTGCTAATAATCTCAATTAATTTATACACACTGCGGATATGGATGGCAGTAGGACCTGGGGATATGAGAAGACGAGCATATTATATATACTTTTCAGCACTGTTGGACACTGCAAGTGTTTTCCTTGCAGCATTTCTGGTACAAAATCCTGCGAATGGGAAGGGAAACTTTCTGATACTATACACACCATAAAGTTTTCACAGTAATACATAAACTTTACGGCACCGCCGTCACCTAGATAGTGAACTTGCCCCTACTTTGGGAATCCGGCTTGTCCGGAGGTGGGCTTGCAGCAGATTGCAGGAGGCTCGCCTGACTTTCTGCTCCACATATTCTACACCACGAACTTGGTTTCTGGCTGCAGATTTTCTCCCTAAAGCTAGGGCGGAAGAGGTCAGATATTTCCCTCTTACACAGAGAAAAATTGAATAGTATAACATTTACCAACTACCATGAAAAAATCATTAATACACTAGCGGAAATGTTACTGAAAAATGACTTTATAAAGCAATAAAAATATTTTATTTGATATTAATATAATATTAAATTTCTCACTTTTTGAATAAACTTTATATGAAAATAAGTTACTCTGAAATCCATTTTAATAGGCTATAACTCCAAGAGGAAGCGTCTCCTATAATTTTCAATTATGTTTTTCTGAGCAATACCTTGACATTTTTACCAGCCCAAAGTGGTAGAAGTAGATATAGACAGGTCCTTCACCCTAGTCTTTTACCATAACCATTTTTGGACAATCCTAAAAACACGGTTTCGGTTGGTAAGGGTGGGGAGAAAATGAGGGGCATCTTAATTACAAATTTTTGTAGGGTTTCTGCCGTTTACCTGATGGGATCGGTCCTTGTAATGCGGCGGCAGCTGCAACTAAACATAAATTGAGGAGAAATATATTGAATTGAATTGAATTGAATTAATAGTTCCAGGGTCAGTTATGGGGGCTCAATGATGGTTCCAAGTCTCTATTTGTAACAGATCGGGGTTTAGGCGTAGTAACAGCCGGACGGGCTGACGCACACACGGACAGAAGAACAAACAGCGTGATAGACAGGGAACTCTCCGGTAATGGCCAGTGGATTTGAACATTTGAAGTCACTTTACAAAGAAAATGGGCAAGATTGAAGAAGTGTTTTTCTTTGAGAAATGACTTCAAATCCACAGGCTATCACCGGAGAGCCCCTATCTATACGTATCACGTCAGTTCTTCATCCAATTACAGTGTAACATAATTTCTCACAAATCCTCTGAGACGTGGAAATATATTTCGAAAAAATGTTCCTGGAGGATGTAAAGTGGAAATTAGGGGGGGGGGGTGAAAAAATCGAGGGATAATACAGAACGTAGGTGCGTAGAGCACCGAAGGGTCTAGGACGTAAAGGATTTTTATTCTGGGCTGAACCTCCTCCCATCTGACGATTTCCAGATTTGTTCTTGGATTAAATATACTGCTTTCTTTGTGGAGTTCGAGTAGTAAAATTTGTGGCGTTTAGCTCACCTATGTGGCAAAGTTCCTTAAAAATAGAAGCATTTATAAATTGCCATAACTTTGTACAATAAAATACTTCCAAGAAATGTTGAATAAAAATTTGTAAAGAATGATGCTTAATTTATTACATTTAGGGACAACTTCAAATGAAAAGGATAGCGGCGATTTCGTTAAGAGAGTACAAAATCAAACTCAATATTCCAATAAATAAAGTAAACAATAAAATTTAACATTTAAAATCATAAAATATGAATAATTTCTAAAGGGGACATGATCTAAAATATTTCATTAATAATATTTATTTAAAAAATTTAAATATAAATTATAAATGTGCATTCTAAATATGGCAATAGGGTAAGATGAGGTAATTTTGAATCTTTTTTTTTTATTTGAGATTTTGAGATATTCTCGCTATGTCCTATGGGCAAAGAGAAGCAGAAGACGACAAGGTAGGAGGAAAACAAGTGTAAAAGGAAAAGAACAGCGTGTTTTTTTTTCTGTTGTCCACCTAAAACAATTAAGAAATCTTAAAATTACAAATTAGAAATGATTCCAAATTATTCTACGCGAGTATTTTAACCGAAAATGAAAAAAAATTAAGGAAATATGATAGACTAAGATGAAATAGGGCACCTTTGGATTGGGAAAGCTTCTAAATTGTTTTTTTTTCTTTCTTGTAAATGAAACTAGACCTTATTATCATAACGCATGGCCAGTGAAATCTGCACAAAAGTTTGAAGGCTTAAAAAAATTAAAATGTATACCAGTCACTTTTATACCACTTTACAGTGTTGCCAGATGTGTTCTTAACATGACATAAAAGTTTTGCTAGATTTAGTTAGGAAACATGGCTCCCACAAATAATACTGAAGAGTATAGACGAAAATTAGTTTGTAATTTTCAGGACAGTCATCTCACATTGAATAAGTCTGAAGTCGTAAAACATTTTGTGACTATGGGAATATCGCGAAGGAGTATTTATAGCATCCTGTCGATCTATGGGAAGCGAAAAATCACTACACGAGCCAAGGGATCTGGAAATTTTAGCACCCTTAGTCAATCGAAGATGCGGGATCGACTTGCAAGTTAACATCCAATAAAGTTGCAAAGTCGTACCGTGAGCTTGGTAACAAACTTGAATGTAGCAAAACAACGGTGAAGAAGTATCTGGAGTCTATGGGAATCAAGAGGAGAACCAGAAAACCGAAGCCAGCTGTCTCAGAAACTCAGGAAATTCGTTTGTCTCTTTTGACCCAAAATGTTTTTCACGCTCAAAACGACATTGTTTGTGTCATGGACGATGAGTCCTATTTCACCATGGATGGTAATGAGTGGCAGGGGCAGTATTATTATGTACGTGACGACAATGTAGACAAGAAAGATAAGTAGGTTGAGCATACTAAGTACCCGAAAAAGGTCCTTTTGTGGTTTGCAATCAGTACTGCTGGAATGTCTGAGCCCGCGTTCCTCACAAAGAGTCTAACACAAAATTCTGACGTATATATCAGAGATTGCTTGCCTAAGCTGGAAGCTTTCATCAATAAGTATCATCGAAGGGACAATGTGATCTTCTGGCCAGACCTAGCACCCAGCCATTACTCAAGGAAGACAATGAACGCATTGGAGGAACTTGACGTACCTGTTGTCAAGAAGGAAGAAAGCTCCCCCTAACGTCCCTCAATTGAGGCCTATTAAATCATTTTGGGCTAATATTAAGTGAAAGGTGTATGCCCGAAACTTTCGACCCAAAACCGAAGTCACGCTGAAGGGAACAATAAAACGAGAGTTGAAGAAGATGCCAACATCCACATTTTCGACATCAATGGCGGAAGTTCCCCGAATGTGCCGAAAAACTTATTGGATCGGACCGGATTTTTTCCTGAAATAAGTTCATACATATACCTTTCAAAACATGTAAAAAAGTTATAATAAAACTATGTACAAATATTAGAAAATTGTGTTTGAACTTTGTGCAGATTTCACTGGCCATACTTTATAATTTAGCTCAACAATAGCGAAGCTAAAGAACATCATGATAAGACTCAATTCCATATAAAAATAAAAGAAAAAAAAACCTAATTTCAAAGCTACCTCTCATTTTAAAGGTGCCCCACTTCCCATATAGGCACTAGGGTAAACTGTTCTAATTCTGAGTCTCTTCTATTTCTGAATATTGAGATTTTACGCACGGTCTGAGATAAGAAAATAATCTAAAATATAATTTTCTTTTTCTTTTTGATCTTCTTTTTCCTGGTATTCCTTTCTAGCATCTGTGACAGGAGAAAATTGCAAAATTCAGAATTAGAAATGATTCAGAATTAGATCACTTTACCCTAGTTCTACAAGAAAATTAGTTGAAATTTCATATTTTATTTGGTATTTAGATTACAAACTTTGAAATTCACCAAATAATTTTTACATTCGTTTCCAGTAATCTAAATAATCCAGATTTTAAAAATAGAAAATATATATTTTAGAAAAAAATATACAATAAATTATAAATTGTTCGCAAACCGGACATATTATTCATATTAATGAATTAAAGATTTATGATTTAGCAATTGAAATTAAATTTTTACTGATCATACTTACCAAAATATTGTGCAATCTACACAGTCAATTAATTATAAATACTTTAAATTTTTTTCTCAGTGTACAACATATGTTTAATGAAATATGACTTGAGGGTGAGTTGGGGGTGCAGCAAGTGGATCTTAAATGTGCCTCGTTTCCTCGTTAAATATGTAGATAGATGTGTGGAGTTTTAATGTGGGGTGTATGTTTGAAAATGCCCTATTCTTGTTGTTCTCACATGGACGATGTTTTGCTGCAACGAAGAGCCCAAATGAGACATGAACAACTTTGCAAGTTTAAATTATACTTACTTAGTGTTGGAGGATTAAAGCGAGAAATTTTCATACAAAATCTTATGTGTTCAGGCATACTAATTTGGCCAAGATGTGACTCTGCATTTGAGAAGAGTGAGGCAACATTGTCAATTTGTGTGAGAAATAAAAGAATGGTCTCAACACGCTATTGCTTATGATTAAATTTATATACAATTAAAAAAAATCTAAGACCAAAGGGTTAAGTAAAACAATGTATATCTGTCACATTGATGACAAAGCACGGAGCTTTCTAATCGTGGCGTAAATAGAGACAAGCCTTCATCAAACCATTTGTTACGTTATAAGTGAATCAAAATTATCAAGAAGGTCAAATCCAGTCACAAATATAACGAAATCTTTTCTTCATTGCCTTCTCACACCCCTAGGCAGAGTGAAGCTTAATCTCCTTCGAAGTGTATTCAAAATTCACCTTTCTTAATCCATAAAAAAAATATTTTTTATGTTAGCTTTTAAATAGAATTTACATTTAAAGGGATTTAAATTAAGCTTATTAAGTCTTTATGGTAATTTGTTCACTGAGAAAATAAAAATTCATGGAGTTGATACTGTTATTTTTTCTTTTATTTTCTTAAAAAGCAAAGTTTAAGAAAAAAGTGTAAAACTTTTTATTTAGCAACTTTTTTTGTAAATCTAATTTTTAATCCTAAAATAAATTAAAAAGAGAGAGAGAGAGCTTTTCAGAGATTTACAGAGTCGTAGTTTGAATTTTACGTACACATTAATTAAGTTGTTTCCTTGTATTAATTAGCGAAAATTAGAAATGTTTCATAATATGTAAAGTATTTAAAATTTACGTAGAATTTATTTCATAATAATAATAATAACGGTAGCACTATCTTCCATAGAGGAACTTAGTCCTTCCCGCAAGGGGAGTTTCTAACATCCATTATTATTTTTTGTTATACAGGTATGCGGTTGTTAGTTCCATCAAGTGGAATTAAGTACAGTGGAGCTTAATGGAACCAATTTGAACACCTATAATGCCAGAAAAATTCCTGGTAACCTAAAGGGGATTCGAACCTACGATATGATGTATTGCATCAAAGAGAGAGTGTTTTACCGCTTAACTCATTGAGATAAAATGGGCGGGAAATTGTTGCTGGGATACGAGAGAGAGGGGAGCCAATAGACAAAGCACAGGGACTCTGAACCCTGGAGCAGGATACCGTTGGAGATGAGACCAAGAGATTCAAAGATCTTAGTTGAACAAAGACCGAATAACGTAGAGGACGCCAATACTTGAAAAATTTATAGTAATATACCTAAAATCAGTGAAAAAGTCCCAAATAAATGTTATAGTGGCAAAGTGTAGTTGTTAGACGAAGGACGAAATTGCAAATTGTAAAACGACTTTAATTGACTAAACAAAAGAATATAAAATTGTCCAAGAAAGATTCTGAAGTAAAACATTTTCTCAGCCCATTAAAGCTGGTTATACATTAGACATAATTTATTGAAATATTTCTTTTCAATACCCAATATTGACAAGGATTGCCTCCACATTGCAAAGATTTATTGACATAAATGTTTCAATATTGAAGAAAATTGTCCAGTGTGTAGGAAAATATTGAAATATTTGTTTCAATATGGAACATTTTATTCAATGTTTTATTTCATTATTTTGAATGGCTACAAACTAGGCCAAATTATGTCAATAAAAAATTTCAAAGTCACATTGAAATAAAATTTCAAAGAAAGTCTAAATATCTAATTGATTTGATATTTCCTTCAATATTTCTTAATGGTCAGGAATCTTCTTCCTTCAGAACATCACAGAACTGCCGGATTTTCCTTGTTCATGAATGAAAACACATCCAAGATCAAAATCCAAGTCAAGACACATCTCTCCTTCTTCCTCCAGAAAATCATAGTTTCTTGGAATTTGGTTATATATTTTGTTCAATCTCCTCAAGAACCCAACTTGGTCAGCACTAATCACCTGCTTCCTCCAGAAAATCTCAGAACTTCTGGGATTTTCTTGAATATTATGCCCAAAACACTTCAGATACTTTCTGTGGTCAGAGGTTTCCTGGAGCTTCCTCTAGGAAATCCCAGATCTTCTGGGATTCTCTTCTATATTATGCCCATAATACTTTAGATACTTTCTGTGTTCAGAGGATTCCTGGAGCTTCCTCCAGAAAATCCCAGATTTTCTGGGATTTTTTTTTGAATATAATGTCAAAAACCAGTCAGATACGTTCGGTGGTCAGAGGATTCCTGGAGCTTCCTTCAGTAAATCCCAGATCTTCTGGGATTTTCTTCTATATTATGTCCAAAGAACTTCATATAAGTATAATTTTATGATACGAATTCGAATCCTACAGAGGGAAAAAAGGCTTGTGATTGTGGCCATCCAGTCCTTTTGCTCGCGATGGCAAACTCTCCTACGGTATGATACGAAGCATGATCCTGAAAGTCTGTGAGAATTCAAGTCATTAATTCAATTTGGATTTCCAATCTTTGGGTTTCCAATCTGAAGTGCTTTTGACATAATATACAAGAAAATCCCAGAAGATCTGGGATTTCCTGGAGGAAGCTGGAGAAATCTTCTGACCAACTTGGGTATTTTTGGGTGTTCTTGACAAAATACGGAAGAAAATCCCAGAAGTTCTGTGAATCCCTGACTAGACTGGTGTTTTTAATATTGAAGTTTTAATACTGAAGTCAATTTGTAATTATTGAAATTTTGGTTTCAATATTCGCTTCAATATTGAAGTTTCTTTTCAATGTGACTTTGAAATGCTATTATTTCAATAATTTGTCTAACGTGTAGACAGCTTAAGGGAGACTCACACCAAGGGTCGAAAGCTTTGGTAAAAATTCAAAGTCTTTCATTGTGAACAGGAACGAATTCTCTGGCGAACACCGGAAGAGCTGCAACCACGTAGAACTCGTCACATATTGAATGTAATGAGTTGTACATAAGCAGAGAACGATCATGCCTTCCAATTTTATAATTCTCTGAGCCGATAGTTAAGTTGATCCTAAGCTACGAATACGTCAACAATTTTTTAACAAGGGAATCAACAAGAGCAACCACCACTAGGCTCCTGATGCCAGTCTTATAAGTCCTCGGTTATTTGGTCCTAAATAAATACTCAGAAGCAGAATTGGAATTATACGTCCTCAGTAATTATTTACGGTCTTCAACAAGGTTATAAATTGAGTAAAAATTCAAAATTTGTCTCATTGTCTGACCACACCTCAGCCTGCCTTCCGCAATTGTGAAAAAATAATAGGTAAAGGAATCGTGTCTAGTCATTCTAGATTTTCTGCTGTAATTGATGAAGATTTAGGTAGTAAAGTTGACGGTGGACGTTGAATTGGGATTCGCAACTTATTGATTATTTGGCTTTTTTATTGTCAAAAGTACACTGAAATTGTCTACAAAAATTAAATAATAACCTATTAGATGATGTGAAAACATTCAACATTATGCTGTATTTTTTTAATTAAATAAACCTTGGTGTATAATTTTAATAGTACATAATTCTTAACAATTGAATAATTTATTATTTCAAATTGATAAATTTAGTCCTTTTTTACACTTTTGGAATTGAAAATTAAGATGATATATACTATACTATATTACATATATGTATAACATCTGCAATATTGCAATATTAATTTATGAAACATTTCAGTTCTATTGACATATTCTGTAAATATTTATTTTGGGCTTTCATCACGGATGGAAAATTGTGAAAATTAATTTGAATGCGTAGCAATTGATTAAATTTTAACTGCAAATGTGTAATGAGAAATGACCTAATTATTTGAATGACTGGTTAAATGAAGTATTTTGATATTTTTTGCATAATTTTATGCATTGAATTTAAATTATTTTGGAAAATAATTTCACCACAAAAATACAATAATGCTGTTAGTATTTTATGATTTTGTGGTTCGTTAATAAAAAAAAACAAATAAAATCGTTTATATTTTAAAAATATATTCACTTGGGTCTCATGAGTTTAAGTACGGAGTGAAAAATTGTATGACTTTTAAATAGTTATGGAATTTAGAACAAGTCCAAGTACGTGAATGAAATTATGGAGAGCTTTGCGTGGTTCTAGTGGGTGGAATTTCTCTTGGACTTGCACGAGAGATTCTCGAAAAATATTACGAGATTGGGTAGCATTCTATGCTTTTTTTATTCAGTCTTGCTCAACATGATACACTATTTAATTTTCACTTGAACAATGTGTTCAAAAATTCTCAACACGGTTTAGGAAAAAAAAACCGCTCACGTTGACTGCCATAGTTGTTTTTCGTGTAGTCATAATCGTCAGTAATTATTTTATTTTTTTAATATCCGCAATTTGTATAACGTGTTGCTCGCATTCATCACGAGGGCTAAATTGTTCACCTCGTGACTTTTGCCCCTTCATAGATACACAGAGAAAAATGGATCAGTAAAAATTACCAACTTACATTGAAAATTCTACTAACCGATTAACTAAATTTTCACCATGAAATTGCTATTCAGATTTTCTATTACTTTAACAACTAACATCTAAAATCCTAGAGACTAGAAAATACTCTTTTTTTTATTTTCCCTTGGACAAAACATACAAGATGATTTCACCATTCAAGAACTTCTAAATTGACATAGATTTGACCAAAATCCATTGTTTTACTAATAAAATTTGATTTTTCTACTAACCAAATTTGGTTTCTTATTTGTACAGCATTTTAAAAATTTCACGTGACGAAAATTAATATCCCTTTATTGTTTTTTTTTTTAATATTTTGCGTATAGTTCCACACTTTTTTTTCTTTGAACGAACATCACACCAAATTGAATTTAGCTAAATTAATTTTTTTAGTGCGGAAGAATGGGATAGACATGCTAAAGGTTCGAGAGGAAAGGGATGTGAATTTTAATTTCCTGATTATTTTCCTGATTTGAAAAGTGTGCTGGAAGCATTACTGACTAAACTGAATTTCTACTGCACATTGATAAACTATTAACTGATCATTTTGAATTATTTGTTGATCAAATTTGTCATTTTACTTACCATTTTACCATTTTTGGTTTAATCAGTATTTTGATCATAATTACGTTAAGCCATTACTCGGCTTAAGCCCTAGGTCTATCCAGCACATAATGGACAGTGTTAGGATCAGAAATTTAAATTTCAATCCTTTATTTTCTTTCGTCGTTCGGACGGACGTTTCGATCCTTGGTTGGAACCATTTGGACCTTCTTTAGGGCATCAAAACTTGTGAGAACAACACTATTAAATTTGAAAAGTTCGTTTTCTTTTCTGTGTAAACATGTAGGGTAAGGGCTCATAATTTTGACCAGTCTGCTTATAAGCATCGATGTTCCAAGTTATAAGTGCGATATTTTCAATACTAATTGACTTTTCTTGTTACTCTCTTTTTAGAAGGGTTGTTTAGAAGCTTGGCAAGCTATTTATCGTCTTATTTTTACTAAAATTAGTCTTAATACGTTTAAAAATGAATTGATATGTAGAGGTGAATTTGACTCTTATTTTGGACAACTTCGTTATGGTTATTAATTTGGATAACTTGGCTGTAAATATGGACAGCTAATCCGCCTCAACAGGATGCCCATTGTTCTTCATTTCATAAACCAATCTTACCAAGTCCTCTTCCTATTTATTTAAGGGAACCGTAAAATGTGACAAGAAGCCCAGAAATTTGCTATATCATTCATTAAAGTGAGTTGACTTCGGTACTCCAAGTACGTGCGGATTCGCTCATTCCTTGGCCTTTCCGGGAGCCTTTCAAGGCATTTCTCGTTACATCTCGTTCGTAGAAATGATGCTCCTTTGTTTCTCCAGGCATTTGTCCAACATAGTCATCATAAAAGCTAAAACTTCACGAAATTTTGTGAGAGAAACACTTGTCCAAAATAAGGAGTATCACCTCACTGGTAAGTGTCTTAAAAAATTGCCCATTTTTTACACGAAAAACGTAATTCACAAGGCAAATTTCACTTCAGGTCAAATGTACAAATCACCATTAACGGGAATCAACACAATATTCAATGAATATTTAATAATATCACTCAAAAAAAGCGAAGAAACATTGTTAGTACTTCACCACAGCTAAATAAGACTGAAGTACACACGAAGTTCTGTCATATTCAAAATTTAACGTATTTAGTGTTAAAATCTTCAAAAAAAAAAAAAAACAAATATTTAGTGTCTAATTTTATCCTCAAAGTGTCTAAAATAAGAAAATGGACAAAATTATGAGCTTTTCCCCTATATATCGGAGAACAGAGTTTTTAATTAATAGAGTAATACAGAGACTAACCCATTCAGTCAATGAACCAGAAATACTTGAGATAGAATGTTCATATTTTGCAATTATATTCCTACTGATTAATGGATGAATTTTTTAAAAAGAAAAAAAAATCTCTATTATGGAGGCGCGGGGTGCCGCTGTCAGAAGCACGTCTTAACGGTCACTGAATTTAAATTCTTTGCATTATTCTTAAAATTTATTACAAGTTCTGTTGCTTTAGATAGAGTAACTATCTAAGAAAACAAATTGGTAACTAGAATTCAAATCCGAAAAGAGGAAAGAGACAAATTTTAACAAATTCGACGGGATATCGAATTTGTCGTCCGCCATTTTGAGCAAAAATTTTGCATGACTTTCCGCGAAGCCAGAAAAGAACAAAAAAAATATATTTTCATCTCTGTCGGACTATTTTTTCCTGAGGGACTAAAGTATGTAAAATCCATTCCCGACAGCCATTCGAATATCAGTTGCCTAGGAATATGTCGTCTAAAATCACTCAATTTGCGTATAATATGTAATACCATGGTAAAGAATGCATTAATAGAAGAGTTAAAATAGAGTTTGTAACTATGTAATTTTTGACAAAAATTATTAATCATGAAAAAAGAAACACAATTCAATTTTTCTCAGTGTTTTAACGCATTCCGCGGCAGAAGCTCCAAATGGTGTGATTACATGGTGAAGTATGCAGGAAAACATGCATTGCACGATAATTCACATGCCTTTTTCCTTTTAAACATAACTCTTACTATTTATTTAATTTTCCATGCTATCAGTAATGCAGAGGTTTGTCATGCTAAATTATATCTTGAAATTTAATATTTATTGCATATTTAATTAATCCCATTTTCCATTTTCGTAGCATCATATCCATGGTAGAAGCCCTATCCTAATAAATGATACAGATGGCAAACACTGTAATCCCCTTTTTCCTTAATGTCCTAATTTAAAGACGTCCCAATGGGAGAAAAAAAATGTTGTAGAGAAAAAGTAAGATATCAAATTTCCCTTCACTCCTTAATCACTCTTCTATTTTTATGACCATGGTGGATTTTCCTCCATTAGGAAGCAATCCAGGGCAGACCGGTGGGTCCAAATAATGGAGAGCACGCAAAAAGACTCCAATGTGCTTCAAATAAGAACATGGGCTAGTGGAGAAAAAAACCCAGAGAAAATTGAAATAGTATTTTAGCCATAGTAGGGCCGTTGAAGAAGTGCAAAGGGGTAGAAATTGAATAACCATTAATCATAAAAGAAACCCACGGAAATCCCAACCAAGGCATATATAGAACAGTAACAACCACGTGCGAGTAGCGAATGGGGCCAAATCTATGGTTTCACGAGGAGCTGATATTTGAGCATTCTTGGGGATAATCGTGATGGGTTAATTTGGTTTATATTCTTTATAGAATGAGATTGAGGTCAGAGGTCTATAAAGGGCCCTGCTGAATTTGATTATGACTTCAATATTTCTCTACCTCACCTTAAGTACATTAAAAATATTTTTAAAGTTATTTAGTAAAGGAACAGAACACTTTTGTGGCCAGAAAAATATTCTATGTTAGTCAGTTAAAAAGATATAAGGTGAAGTACCCTCTAGTCGGCCGGTTTCTCAACTCGGCCAGTTGAGTTATTTAACCAATTTTTTAACGTTTTATAGTCAACTTCTATGAAACTTTCACTGATTTACGTTATATATAATATAATACACCTTATAATGTTAAATCGGTAAGACCATATTATAACAAATCTAAGTAAATTGAATAAATAGTCGCACTGGCCGAGTTGAGAAACCGGCCGACTACAGGGTACTTTACCTTAACTGATTAAAAATGTCTTCAAAATCATTTGAGGTGTCAAGATTGATCTAACTATTAAATTTTCCTTTGAGAATAATATTTGTTTATTTTCATGAAATAAACATTCATTATTTATTATTTAAAAATGGTTATTTACAGATTTTTTTATTGACCTATTACGCAACCTGAGTCTTTTATAAATAGTCTAAACATTTTAAAGATTTATCAGGAGAACACTTAGACTTTGTTCCTTAGAAATTAAATATGAAATTGTTTGGTAGAACATCTTAACTGATCAGGATATTGCTTATTTGGCTTATTCCAATTTAAAACGGCAATTGCTTTTTCGGAGAGCTTCAAATATCGTCCATTTTAAGTGAAATATCGGACACCACAGCAACATTTATTAAAATTATGGAAATACTTTAGTATATCCAGAGACTAGTGTTTATTTTCAAAAGAATTTTTATTTTTGGAACATAATTCACTTAAAGTCCTGTCAATTTACTTAAACCTCTTAATAAAGAGGATTTTTGAGACTTTATAAAAAATATAAAAGAATTTTGTGGTGCTTGCAATTTTGCTTATCTAAGATAAAGCACTAATAATTTTCTTTAGAAACTTTAAATATTCATTAAACAGTCTTAGATTATGATTATAGGAATCAGTGTTACTCATGATATTTTCTTGATGGACAATTTATTCAATGAAGTTGTACGTGTAATATCGTCTAATGGTCTTATTTTCCAAAATTTAACAAACTTTTTCTCAGAAGAATTTCGGTTCGACAGAATGTAGCAGGAAATAGACGGAGACACTGAACCTTTCTTGATTTTCACAATTTTATTCTCTACGACGTTTCGAGGATGGATGTCCTCTTCATCAGGTATCGAATATGGCAGGGAAAATCACGTACAGGTGGGAAGTACAGGAGGGAATGTACGTACATGTACAGGAGGGAAACTTTTTCTCAGTTCTACGGCTGTGAAACGCTAAAATAAATACAAATACCGCCTGTACGAACAAGATACAGTTAAATAGTCTAAGAAAAGGTCCAGGAGACAATGAATAACCAGAATTTTGTGTAGTATATTTTATAGAGGGTGGACGATATTACATGTCTTCTGGAACAAGGTGTCCGAATTATATTTTAAGCCGTGCTTTACGTGTTTTCAATTTCCCTAATTTATTAATATAAAAAATATTTTTTTAATATTATTAATACTATGATTTTTACTGATTTTTCTACATTTTACAGAAGGTAGACGATATTTTCATAGAACAAGGTGTCCGATATAAAGCAATATCTGTATTTTAAGATGGGTCCCGATCAAAATCCCGAAGGCCAAAATCCCGAATGGGCCAATATCCCGAATGGGCCAATATCCCGAATGGGCCAATATCCCGAATTATATGTTGCGGCCATTAAAATGATGGCCGGACTTTCCGGTTACTTTTGGCCCGGTGACCTTTAAGTGGTACTAAAGGCTGGGGGGGGACGGCTGTGGCCTTTCTTTTGTGCCTTCAATGAGACACATGGACTATCTGCCAATCCCCCTTCGCCGAATTTAAAAACTCAGACATGCTGGGTATCCCCCTTATCTTTGTCCTCCCGGGGGTTGGTGCGGTCAGCTGATTTCCAGTGTATCCTTGTATTTAAAGTGTCATAGCTACTCCCACGCCCGCACACGCACACCTGCAATTGTTGGAGGCAAAGGGAAATTTTCTGTGTCTTGAGAAATAATTCTATACATTATCCTCCGGATATAATTACATTCCTTTCAGGATTTTGGTCATTCGGGATTTTGGCTTTCGGGATTTGGCTTTCGGGATTATGGTCCTTTCGGGATTTGGGTGTTCGGGATTTTGGTTGCTTCCGTTTAGGATATCTTGTATTTTAAATGTATTATATATGTAAAATAAATGTGAAAGACGTATAAAAATTCTGAATCAGAAATATTTTATCGTATATTCTTGTTTCTACATCTATTTTTTTTTCATTAATAGAAGCCTATTGTTTAATAATAGCTCTCAAAAGTACTTACCATTGATTGCTAGTAATTTGTAGAGTGTTTGAGCACTGCTCCAAATACAATGAACTGGATCCACGGGAGAATTGCTGGACGGCGAAAAAGCAGGAAAAGAAACGAAAACTCAAAGAGGCAGCAAATAGAGGGTGGAAAAAAAAACAATTACAGGTGATCCCTTCGCAGTCCCCAAATTGATTTACAGCATCAGCCTTTCCTCCCAAGCATTACAATGCCTCGCGCAATGGCAAAAAGGAGTAAGAGAGGTTTGGTTTGAAAATAAATTGTGTATAGAGAACTTTTAATTTAGCACTTTTTCCAGCCAAGATTTTTTTTTTGTTTTACATGTTCCTTTCCCATTCTTTTGTCCTGTATGAATGATACACAGAGCAAGAGAGGGAAAAATTAAATTTTCCATGTTTCTCCGCGATGGTATCACACAATTCTCTAATTGAAATGTTCTCACAGGGAATAACTGAAAAGGAAATATTGTGAGGGAATTTAGGTTGAAGAGAAAGAAGATGTAGTGCATAGAAATCACGTGACAGATCCTTTAAGTACATTTGAGTCCCTTTGTGCTGGATTAACTTAGATTTATTGGCCAGAATTTTCAAGTAGTCATTCAATTATCAACGAATTAAAGTTGTTAAGGGATTGAAATGTTAATACTGCCGAATTCTATTACACTTTTCTTTTAATTTTTAGTTTTTAATTAAACTAATGGTAGTATTTCGAGCCTCAAAATTAAAGGAAGCCTCATTATTTAAGGCAAAAACAATTGTAGTTAGCATTTTGATAAAATCAGTACAGAGTTCATTGGTAATTAAATATCAAGTCAAATTATATCTGGTCCGTCTAAAAATAAGTTTGGTCACTAAACATGATGGACTGGTCAGTAAAATAGTAATTTCGATCAGTGAAAAATTGAGTATAATAAGTAAAAAAAATTCACTTTTAGTCAATAATGGCACTACCATACCTTTTCAATTTACTAAAATTCAATCGATTGAAAGTTTACCTTTTATTCTTTGAAATTGAAACCAGATAATAATTGTCTCTTTTTGTCAAAAGGTAATTTCAATTTAATTTTTCCTATGACTGCAAGGACAGAGGTAAAATTTTGATCGATTGAATTTTATTAAATTGAAAAGGTGAATCAGAGAAAAAAGATCGATTTCAATCAGTAATATAAAAAGTTTCCGTTAGGTTGGTTAAATTAAAAACCAATTTTTGTTAGTAAAAACAATTTTGATTGTCATTAATTTGTTTGTAGAAATACTATAGCGTAAACCAGAACACAAAATATTTCTTCTTGAACGAATAAGTAAGCTGAGTGTCTACACTGAGAGAAATCCGAAAAAGTTAAAATAGCATTCCGGAAATGTTAATTTTACCCTGCATTATTGATCCGAAATCGGTGTAAATATTACCCTTTTTAGGTGTATTAGGGGTTAAAGTTACCATTTTCTATGTTACTTCTACCCTTAAAAAGGTGTAACATTAACATTAAAAAATGTTGATATATTCTTACACCTAAAAAGTGTTAAAGTTACGAGGAAAAAAGTTAATCGCACCCCCGTTTTTTCTCAGTGTATACATCCAACTCTTTGATATCCAAATGATTTTGGGATAGAAAATAAAAGATAAGACCCTGTATATGAAAGGAGATCTAGGTTCTTGATTGTCTAACAGCTGTCGTCTGTATATCGGATGAACAGATATCGGAGAACCAAATATTGGGCAGCTGAATGTAAAGAGCTATGTAGCAGTAATTAAGTAAATGGCCTGGCAGTCGGTTTACTGTCAGTCATGAACTTTTCTGTAAAATGAAATACAAGGCTATAAAGAGCTTACTTTAAGGAAGAATGCAACAGATAACGTTTGCAGAATTCGGATTAATGGGGACGAAACAACTACAAATGAATGTCTTGCCAGAAACAAATAGGTTACAATAAAGTCTGACGTTCCCACAAAGCAACGAATGCAAAATGAGCAAAAACCACGACGAAAATTTAACCAAATGGAGCATGTTTTCAAGTTTCTATAAATTTTTCAAAGCTTTGAAGTAAATGCTTAGTGTACTTGAGTTATCAGTAAAATGACATTTCAATTTTTCTTAAACCAAAAAAGTGCTTGATTTTGTAATATACGTACTTTTAACCAGCCAGAGCATACTGATATATGTCCTTATCACAACTTAGCAAAAATAAATCTAACTATCAGCCTGTTGTACTTTCATTTGATCCAGGAGATAGAGCGGATAAACGATAATACATAGCGACGTGTAGTGCTCCTCAGGCACTGTCACAATTTGATCTTTGGATGGTTTACAATTTAATTGAATTTAACTAAATCTATCACTATTAAAACCGAAACTGTTTTCTAATTTTTTTATTTTAAAATTTTATATTATGTCTCGAATAAGCATAAGTTGACCAATATCAAATGCCCTACAACTCCTATTTTTGTTAATTTCTTGAAAAAAAAACACATATTTTGGGTTGAAGTTCCACGTCAGCTATTTGTTTTTTAAATCTATTTTTGGTTATCGTTCATGCGGAAATTTTGCTAAGACATATTTTTATCCAAAATGTCCTATACATTTCTTCAAACAGCGTTTTTTAAAATCAAGTGTTAAAAAAAATAGTCATTGCGAAAATTAGGTTTGTACGAAGTATGGGGATTTTTCCCAATATAGGATATGTCTTACGTTTCCATTTTTAAGTCCATCTTTGTTTCAATTCATGCGTTTCAAGCCCAAGTTCGGTTCAATTACCGGCCTTTAAATTTAAGGTACATCTCTATCCTCACCTGTGATCATGAGCGGAGGCAGCCAAAATCCCAAAAGCCAAAATTTCGAAAGCCGAAATCTTGAATGTACAAAATCTCTAATAGGATGAAATTATATGGAGGATCATATGTAGAAAAATTTTCCAAGACACTGAAAATGTCCCATTGCCTCTTTTCTTATGACACTTAAGAATTCGGGTTTTTGGTTTTCGGGATTTTGGCTCATTTGGGATTTTGGTTTTCGAATTTTGACTGGGACCCCATCATGAGATTTCTGTAAAGTAAACTGCCAAGATTAGGTGATTTGATGTGATGACTAATATCTATATCTATTGCCTCAATATTAGTCCCCGTGGGTTCAGAAAGAAAGGCTATTAGCCTCAAGTATGTCGCAAAATTACTTCAAATTCTTCAAAATGAGTGATGACTGAAAGAGTACGATCGTAAGAACAAGCTGCCTAGATTAGGTACCTTCAGGTCAGGGTAGTTAGGGGAATCACTCGTCGAGATGAAGTGAAGAATACAGCCGTTCGTAAAGAAATAAGAATTGAAGAGCTGCTTCTTCATTTTGAGAGATCAGACGGATCAGACCAACTCTGATGGTATGGTCATACAGTCCATGAATTAAAAAAGATTCACCAAAAAACTATCCAAACTATTATGATGAGGAGTCAACAATGGAATAGACCTAGGACATTGCGACTGAAACAAATTGAGGATTGTAACTACCAGTCGGGATTTCTTAGGTTGGAAAGATTAGCAGAAAGTGGTAACTAGTCGCTGCATCTTTTGGCACCCAGCTGAGAGATCTAAGTCCATATATATTCTCCTTTGGCATTCTCTACCGGACTGGCTCTCTCGGCTCTCCAAATTAGGGGGAAATAAGGTAAAGTTCCCTCAAGTCGACCGGTTCCTCGACTCGACCGGTTACTCGACTCGACCGATGGTCAATATTTGAATGTTTTAATGGTAAATTTCTATAAAATTGTCACTGATTCGTATTTATTTATGGAATAATTGACCTATTAATGTTAGATCATACGCCAAATATTAGTGCAAATATAAATAAATTGAATAAATAACTGTACCGGTCGAATTGAGGAACCGGTCGACTCGTGGGCACTTTACCTTAGGTCACCTTTGAATCGGTGTAGTTTTGAAATTAGACTTTTTTTTACTTATTTTTAAATGGAACTCAGCTTTATTTTAATGTGATTTAGCTTAGCGGTTCTTTTGTGAAACTAAATTATATAATGGTAAGGTTCAGTTCAATTTAAAATTAGGTGAAAAAGTCAAATTACAAAAGTGCCCCAATTCAAAAGTGCCCTACTCTTCCCTATAGATGACAGTGACAGAAACCCAGTAGGCAATGACACCGCAGCAGCTTAAGCGATCCAAAAATGGATTTGAATAAGTATCGTTAATAACATCCAGGATGTTTGCAAAGTATACAATTCACTGGGAATAGCTCTACCAGAATCTCGCCTATAAACCAACAATTATTAATTATTCATTATTAATTAGGCATCCGAGCGACAAACGAGCAATATGAAATATTGAAATTTTAAGTTTTCTTTTTAAAATATTTCCTTACAAGCGACAACGTTAATTTTGACCCACTAATTTTTCAATATTAATTTATCTATTATATTGGGAATGTTAGATTTACAAATTTCTTATATCTTCTAAAGGTTTGTGAAAAGAATAAAATATTCGATTCGTTTTATTGCATTTTATCCATTTTATCCGATAAACCCCTGTTCATTTGCCCTGAATACCTTGATGATTTCGTTCTTAGAGTTATTATATTATCACTTTCAAATATTCAAGCTTAATTTTCTAATAGTTCGGATGAAACACTTCAGAAAATTTTAAATGGTGTTTGTGAATGAATTGTGTGAAATGGCATGTGAATAGTGATAAGTGATGTCAATTATCCAGAAGTGGTAAATTTTTAATAACTTTCCTGGAAAAGCAAAATACCTTTCAGCGGCATAAATTATGGAAGAGTTGGAACAAAGGAATGACACAAAATTGTAAATTTTCACCTTATTTATTTATTTTTATCGTTAGACACTTACATTTACTGGTATGTTTAATGTAGTACTTTAAATTCTTAAATTTATACCATAAATTACTTCAAATTAAAAGCTATGTTCTTTTAAAGGTACATCCATATAAAAAGTTTTATATTTACACAATGGATTTTTTTAAAATTTTTTTCTTTCGATTTTTTCCCACAATTAAAAATGTTCCTCTTTTTGACATTTCGTGTTTCTTGTCAATATTTACAATTTTTTTTTCTTCAATTTCATGGTGGTTCTTGTGATTTTCTTTTATAATTTCTAAATATTTCCACTTTTGCATTCTCTTATTTCAATTTGTTAATTTCTACAACTTTTATTTTTTTCTCTCAAAAATTCTTTAAGTGTTTACTACTTACATTATCTCTTTTTCATCATCTTAAAAGTTAGATTTTTATTCAGAATAACAGACTTAAAAGACTCCCGGAATTCTTTCAGGAATGGATTTAAATGTGTTCGAGCTGTCTCTATTTCGTGTATTTCTTCTTCGGGGTGAAATTCCTTATACTTAATGTAATGTCTAATTATTTTTAGGGATATATTTGCTTTTTCTTGTTTTTTTTTTACAAATTCCGTGATATTTACTATGGTGGTGTCATCAATGTGATTTATTTTCACTATTCGTAAATTACATTTTAAGTTTTAATCTCTTTTTTCAATTCTTATCACATAACGATTTCTTGATGATCTCACACTCTTATCAATTGTTTCTTGTTTTCAAACGTCCAATTTAAAAGTTTTGCAAACACGTGAGAATAAAAGTCCAACAGAAGATTGCACGTGAAGTTGATTGAAGGGGGAAGTTGGAGAATTTCAAGAGCTTTTTCTCAATAAAATAGGTTAGTCCTCTTTTCCTAGGAGAAGTTGCTTTCTGTGTCAACATTCATTTTGTGAGATATATTTTGAGGAAATAAACATTTGACCTTTTACAAATTATGCGCTTTTCAAGATCAGGATTTCAAACAAAAGAAAAGTTCATAGAAACTTATCCGAGCAATAAATTCAAGAGAAACTTGGACAGGTGTAGGAGGTATATGTGTTCTCCAAAATTTCTATTGGCTTTATTTAAATACTTCTAACTTCTGCAGAAATATGTAATTTAAATAAAATCTAGCATTTGAAAGTAAAGAATCTTTTTACCACTTTTAGCCTTTACGTTGATATTGTGAGAAATTTTCATCAAAGAGCATTCTGTAGAGACTTAATGGCTTCTACACATTAGAGCAATTTTTGTCTATATTGAAGAGTTTTTCCTACACAATCGCAGGGAATTTGTTTCAATATGGACATAAAATTCTCTAGCGTGTAGAGGCCATTACGGGTACTCCACAAGAAAATTCTTCAGAATGTTCTATATTGAAAAAAAAAAGATCTCGTAATTAGTAAAGCCCTTTGATTAAGCTCTACCCAAAATAATTTTATCAAGGCTTGTATTAAAACATTTTAATTTGTTATATTTCTTTTCAAATTATTAAATGTTAATCAGAGATGTATGGTTGAAAGTGCTATATCTTCGGACTGCAAAATTTTAATGGGATTTGACAGATGGCTCTTGTTAAAAAAAATTTACATTGGACTAGATATCTAAATATAATATTAAAATGGATCGAATTAATTAAAAACCTATTGAAGAAAATTAGTCGTTCTTAGCTTTTGAGTCGTCAAAAGGTAGCGCGCTTTGCCCTATAGAGGGAGGTGCGGCTACTTTGAGCTGTGGGGCTATATTGTTATACGACTTTTTCGCCTATTTCTAAATGAAGCTGGCCCTTACAATTGTAAGCCTAGATGAGGCTCACTTAAATAAAATTACAAACACTCAGAAGGAAATTGGAGAACTGAAGGTGCCACCCATTTTTCACTTCATGAGAGTGAACCGTCCACTCCACGGCGACTGATGCTCACTCATTGAAGACTGAGGACATTTACCTAGCAATAAAAGCCCCAAAGCAACCTTTCAAGACCCATAAGGATGGTAGGGGTTGGGCGTGTCAAAGGAATGAAGGAATAGGATTGGTGGGTTATGGCCGTCGACTGGGTTGACATGTGTCGAATAGGCCACACGCTCTACACAATTATTTTATTTAGATCCACAATTATTTTGTCTATCTAAATTGCATCATGTTAAAACCCAGTTTCCATTAGAAATATTCGAAAAAATCGTATAACAATATAGCTCCACCTCCCCCTAGGTCTGATTAATACTAATAATTGTATTAAAAAAAATCAATTTCAAAAATTTTTAAATAATAATGGGAACTGATAGCCTTTCCAGCTATTTGATTGGGATATTTTAATTTTACATGGTTCTCTAAGGCCTTGACACATCATAAACCGCTTATTTTAAATGTTCTACAAAGGAGAGTTAGCTACTGATAAAAGTGGATATTATGGATTAATATAATTAAACAAATAAAAATTTGAATTTTTAATCGGGGACAGAATACAATAGTATGGCTTGAATTAAGAAATTATCTATTGCTGCCTTCCCATTCCCATTTTATTTGTGTTACTTTGCATGTATTACGATTTTTTATAATACAAATTTGAAGGAGGGCGTGGCTAATTTTTTAAAAGATTCATTGCAGAAAAAGAATAGAATACAAAAGAATTAAAGAATAGGATAAAACGCGAGTGTTTTCTCCCCAAAGTCTCACAGTATTTGATAATTAAAAACTGAAAATATGTAAATTTTCTAACTGATTGGATTCGACTCCAGGAGTGGGCGTGGCCTAAAATAATTTTGGATAGAGCTTAGTGAGGAATCATAAAACTACTGCCCTGGAAATTCTAGCTTCAGAAGAGCGTTTTACTTTGCAAAATAGTTCCATATTATTTTTTTTTTGAATGGTAATTATAAAAGAATATATAGGGGAAATTAAGACATCTTCGGACGATGTATTTTTTTTCATAATATGTTCCTCAAGGAATCAGACCCTTGGCAAATATATATTTTAATAATATATTTTAGCCAGTCCTATGTCTCACGTTTTCCGAAAGAGCCATTAGTTAAATTAGCAACATGGAAAAAAATTGGTTTTTGATATTTCAGTCGTCTTAAGGTAGAGAGTCGGTCAAATAGGGGAAAGTACTCTCCCTTCGAACATTCATGTCTTCGAAGAAATTATTCAAAAGGACACAGTAAATAATTCGAAATGGTACGTAAAATGTATAGTAATTTGTTGTTAATTTGAATTTAAAATGTTAACTTAAAGAAAATTTACAGAATTAGTAAGATAATTGTGAGGAATTGAAATGAAGTTCAACCTCAAATTAACTGATATCGGGAAAAAGTTAGAGATTTAAGAAGCGTAAAATGTAAAAAATATGCAGTAGAGAAATAGAAATAGAAGAAAATAAATTTATGTAGATCTATAGAAAATTAAATTTGTTAATGAATCAAATTGAAAACCAATCGAATTGAAAAACAAAATTAAATGTATTACTTACCATTTTGTATTATTTACTTGACCTACATCGTTTTGTTATTAACTTTTACTATTTTTCACTTCTCAAAATATTTTAAAAATTCAGAATGTCACAATAAAGCATTATCCATTATAATTAAATATTTATATTCTCATTAAATATTTTATTCTCATTGCCCTCCCTGATTGACAGAAGCTTGTAAACCTCCAGAGCATTCAAAACTATATCCAATCACAAGAAGCGATGGTCATAAATATTTTATGGCATAGTATATTTAATGAAATGTGGATAACCCTTTAAATTCAATATTTTTGTTTAAGCTATAAAAAAACTTCGTAGTCATTATTTGGATTTCCTTGAAAATCTTTTTCTTGATGCTTTTTCTGACTTGAGCAATATTTTTAAATCATTTAGCTTCATCTTTGGAGTCCAAATACTCTGAAATGGTCTTATTAGATTTTTATTGCTTCAAGTGAAAATGAAGAATGAAAAATGCTTTCTATCAACAAAGAATTTTTGTCTTTTGTCTTTTCATGCTGCAACGAATTGTCCTTTCAAAAGCATTCTTTTGCTTGCTTCTTCTGCCAGGACATGGCAGTTTTTTGCTAGTAATATTTACTCTTCTGACTAGTTCCTATGTGTTCTATTACAGCAAATGGGATGGTGAGGGATGTTGTCTAACGAAATTATCTCACATTTTGCCGGAAGTGTTGAAATTAATAATTAATGCTTCATACTTGGAATTTTCGTAGCGTGTTAGTCATAATTAAATTTCCGTTTAATTTATTTCCTTTTTTTATTTTTTGCCACTTTTTGCAAATTACACTTTTTTTTTAATGTTGCGATGAATCAACTTTCTTCTTTATTTACACACTTAAACATTATGATAGTAAACAGTTTACCTATTTCATGTTCTCCCTTCACTTTCTCTCATCTTACGTGCCTCTTCGTTATCTATTAATTTCATTTTGTATTCCTTCTCAAATATATATTAAAAGTCTATATATTTCCAAATTTCATTTTTTTTACTTCTCTAATTATACATTTTTCTTTATACTCACTTTTACAAATTCTTTCATTTCACTGCAACATAAAGGACGCTTTTTTCGGGCGTCTTTCCTGGGATTGTGTATTTAGTTAATCTTATTGGGATTCAAATGGCGGCATGTATTTTATTTGGGGAAAGGTCAACATCGCGTTTTTCGACCACATCTTAACCTATTGATACACGATAAAAAAAATGATTGATTATTAGTCAAATTTTTTACACTATTGCTGTTGTAAATTTACTCATGTGTAATTTTTACTATTGTGAAAATTCTAAGTCATGTACAAAATCATAAGTTTATTTTATTTTATTTCAAGTATTATTTTAATTGGTACAGAAAGGAAAGATTTGTCATCCTTAATAGGCTCCGCCCATAAACTGTTTTTCGCTACGCCCCATTCATGAACTAAGTCAACTGAAACTAAAATGTTAATCGGATTTTTTTCGCAATGCATTGTAACATCTTTCAAGTAAGCTATTCCAAACAACTGCAATCTTTAGCGAATCTCTATCAAATTTGTTCAGAAAAAAATAGGCCACGCCCTCTGCTTTGGATTATTCTAGAGAGCGCCACTTGCTCAAACCCTTTAATAATCTTTGAGATGGTGCAATATAAAGAAAATCTACAGAGAAATATCATACATCACACTTTACCGATTACCAAAAATTTAAATCAATTAATAAATGACTTCGGAAACTGCCTAAAACGTACCGATGCCACACATGTGAAGAGATCGTTACCTCGTGGATAATCTATCTTCTTTATCTATATCTTCAATTATTATTATTTTCAGAAGAGGTTTTCTAGATCATTCCAAAAATTTTTCAAAAGTTTCCATTTTTATCAAATATTTCGAATATTGAATTTATTCTAGAAAGTCTTTTAGAGGGCGTGGTCTATTTTTTATGACAATGTTCTCTGAGTCACTTTTCATATTGCATGTGATAGGATCTCTGAAATCGTAACAGTGCCGTAATTAAATATTCGAAATTTAAAAATTTAAAGATTAGCCACAAATTCATGAAAGAGGCGTGGTTAAAATTGGGAGGAGCTCGCTTGGAATGTCAAATAATATCTCTCTATTAAAGATTAGGGAATTTAATTTGAACCAGATACATTATATTTACACCCTTGATTTTTACCGAAACTTATTTATTGAGTTTATTGACCACATTACACGATTTTAGTTTACACAAAGTTTTGAGTAAGTTTACAACAATAAACTTAGTGTAAAGAATTAATTAATAATTATCATTGTTTTTACTGTGTTTAGCTGGGGATATCACGATGAAAATATGTGATGGGAAAGGTAAAGTTTTCCATAGCTCTTTTGTATTAATCTATTCGACAAACAGGATATACTTCTAAAAAAAGAGGATAAAAGAAGGATTTTGCAAATTTTAGAACTCTCATTCCGACATACTTTCTAAAAATGTACTTATTCTCGGTCACGTGAAGTGTAGAGTTGTTTGGTAAATTCTCACACGTGAGTGATGGTGTGGGTGGCCAGGAGGAGTGTCATGAGACCCAGGAGAATGTGCTGACTGAGAGAGAGTGTTCTCATGGCAATTGTGCTTCCTCTACTCCGTGACGTTGAACTTGCCACAAGCTCCATATCCTCCAATCGTGGTTCTGTAGAACTTCGTTGTGTGTAGAATTGAAATATGTCACTCACCTGCAAAGTAGATTAATGCCCTTACATTAATTCTACTATTGAAAAACACTCTGTGACTTATTACTATTTAATGCGCCACTCTAGATAGGATTACATCCGCTGGAAAACGTGATTAATTATATTAAAGAATTTAAAGACATGATTTACAAAGTAAAATATGATTAGCAAATAATCCCACAATTTTCCAAAAAAAGCATTTCTATTATGCTTTCCCATCCTCTTAATTAATTTCATTAATTTAATTGTTAAGATTGAGTCTTTTGTGGCATCTTTTGCACATTTTGCATTCAGAAAAGTTTTCTGTAAACAAACAATTTACACTCCACATAATTGTATCAAGAAGAATATATAATCTTGAATTCCAAACTTTATGTTTCTGAATAAAAGTCAGTATAGCTTGAAATGCCAAATTATATTCCTCTGCGACGTAAAATTAATTGCCAGCTGTCTCACATGCGATACGAAAGTTTAGATCTTTGACTTTTATAATTGACAAGCAAAATTAAAATGGAAATGGAAATAAATTTTACATTTTTTACATAATTGATGCTCTTACATTAAAGTTTTCAGGAGAATTAACAAAGATTTTGCGGTAAATTTATAGATATGCTTTATCTTTTAAATAAATAAACTGCTCGGAGGAACTCAGTATTTTGAAATATCGCGTTGTAATTTTCGTTAAAAATTTAAATATATTTGAATCTCACAACGATTTCCGTGACACTTTCGATTGATCATCTGTCAAAATATCTATATCGCTCCTTGGAAATTACAAGGGGCCAACTCACTTTTTGGCGATTTTGAGGTTTTAATGCACTCAGGCAGAGAATTTATTAAAATTTCAGATGATATGAGTCAATAAATTTCGTTATTAGAAAAGTTTTTCAAAATTTTACTCTTTATGATTGCTTGCGCGGTTTTGTTTGAAGTCAAGAGGCACAAAATAGATTTGTCGTTCAAATTTTTGTGAAACAGGGCACTAACTCAAGCAAGTTGATCCTTTGTCATTTTAATTTCATGAAAATTTGTGCATCATTTAGAATGACAAAGAGCTAACTCATAAAAAAAAACATATTTTGAAAGGTAAAAATATGTATGTTTCGATGTTTATAATAATGCTCATAAAAATAGAAAAGTATTAAATTATTTTTATTAACATACTTAATAGAGATAATTATTTATACAAAGTTGAATCTTTCATGCTGTCTCCTGAAAAATGGCTCAGATTGAGTTGGCCCCTTGTAATTTCCAAGGAGCGATATATTTGTTATCAGTTAAGACATTGTAAACATTCCATTTGGTGCTTAACTGTGCTATTCCATTGAACATATGGAAAGGGAAAATCTTTCATCTGAACAATTTTAGTACGTGTCTGTCCTCATGTGCTTTTGCATAATGGTGCTATTACAATAAAAAATAAACCTGTTTTTAGCACTTTACTCTTTTCAAGTGCTTCTACATAAATAATCAACTCTTCTTTGTTTGATTCACGCCACGACTTATTTGATGGTTCTAGAAAACGGCGAAAACTGGAGAAAACAATAGAGACGCAGGTTTGTTCCTGCAAAGAAAAGTCGATAATGCAGAAGCACTTGAGAGCAGTTATACGCTAAACAGAATGTTCATTTTTTAATGGAATAGCACTATAATTGAATTTTTGTGTCGGATTATCACCTTGTTGTATTCCAAAACCACGAAATAGTCGTGACAGGAACCTACAGAAGAAAGTCACACAGAGCACAGAAGCACATGAGGACAGTCATGTACTATAATAAATGTTCAGGAGAAAGATATACCCTTTTCACTTTTAAAACGAAATCAATCGAATCATTTTCTAAAAGTCGATTTTGTGGAGATTCTCAAAATTGCTGGGGGCAAATTTTGTCAGTCTCTGGATAATTTGTGACGGTTTACTCTCGCAAACGCTAAAAATATCAAATAGACATATTTTTATAAGAAATTTATTCCTCTACAACTTTGTGAAAGATAATTTTTCTCTATCTTAACGAGAAATGTGCTTAAATTTAGCTAATCAGTATTGATATTTTCTGTAAGACAAATATTCCAAAAATAGGGCTCAAAATTTCATTATTTTTTATTTTACATGATCCTTCCTTCAATCCCTTGCAACTCTGTAAGTTTAAGAAGGTTCATGAAGGCTATCTATAATAAAAATTTCAAGCCTCAGTCCCTTTTATTTTAGAAAATAGTGAATATTGAAATTTTCGTTTTGAAAAAATTTGTCAAAGTCTCCCCTAGACTTTATCTTAAGGGAAGTGTTAGAAAAAGTTCTAAAAACTTTAACTTTAAAAATTCAATTCTCAAAATTTCAGAAAATGATGTTTGAAAATTTTTCGCTTCTTTTTCATATCTCTTGCAAAACCTGTTGGATAAGTTCATCCATCTTACTTTTGATGATTCTTTTATTTTTCATCTAAAAATATTCGCGTAATATCTCTAAAATACTCTAGATAACATAATTAAAATATTTCATAAACTCTATTATGGTAAGTGTGCCAAATTCCGGCCAGGTTGCAATTTCGGCCTCCTTTTTTGTTCTTCGAATTTTTCATGATTTTTAGTTTTTACATGTTCTAAAGATTATAAAATGCAAAAAATAACTAAAAATGTAGCTTCGACAAACGAGATGACGTGAAAAAGGCATTGGAAGAAGAATTCCTGAAGGGCAAGGAACTATAAGAATGAAGGTGTCCGAAATAGGACACTAAAGCTATGTCTTATATTTTTATTCATTTTAAAATGTATTAAGAATGATTTTAGAGTAAATAAAGACGATAAACTGTCTACAAGGTTCCAAGCAACACTCCTTAAGTAGAAGGAATAAAAAAAATCAATTTCTATTAAAGATATTACATTTCAAACTTGAGACTTTGGCGCTTGCATGCAACTATGCCGAAATTTGGCACACTTACCCTATCACTGAGAAAAAAAGAGGGTGCGATTAACTTTTTTTTCCTCATAACATTAACGCTTTTTAGGTGTAAAAATATATCAACATTTTTTAATGTTAATTTTACCCTTAAAAAGGTGTAATGAAAAAGGATAACTTTAACCCCCAATACACCTAAAAAGGGTAATATTTACACCGATTTCGGATCAATACTGCAGGGTAAAATAAACATTTCCGGAATGTTATTTTAACTTTTTCGGATTTCTCTCAGTCAGTGATTATACCTTCGATATAAGTTTTTTCCAAACTGTTCAAAATTTATTATTTTACTGCTCGTTTGTATCTTTTGTCATAATTTTAGTTAATCTTATATTTAGAAAGCGTGACTTAAAATATTTTCAAACGGGATGACTTTCTCAAGACGTCAAAAGCTCTAATACTTACAACATAGGACATTTCGAAAAAATACATCCTTGCTCCTTACGTAATAAAACTGGAATGTTAACCCTTTATAACCAATTTATAACAGAGGTGTTCAAGAAGCGTTTGAAACCAAACAAATGTCAAATGAAACTTGTACGTCAATGGTCATAATGCTACCTGAACAAACTTATTTTGACGTTTATTCGGTTTCAAACGGTTCTTACACACCCCTGCTTTATGAATTGTGTTTGGTCCTTATGTGATCAAAGGCATTTTTTTACTTCTAAATAATTAAATTATATTAAATTCCTTGTACAAACTACTTCTTGTGGCCTTACCAAATAAAGACAAAGTAGGGTAAGATGGGGTAATTTGGAATCATGTCTAATTTGGAAGTTTAGATTTCGTAACAGTTCTAAATGGCAAAAGGAGAAAAACAACAGAGAAGTATTCTTGAATGTAAAGCCTTGTACTTATTCGTGGTTTTCTTTTTCTCTTTCAGCATCTGAAACAGTGAGAAAATTTCAAAATTCCAAAATAGACATGATTCCGAATTACCCCATCTTACTCTATTTTTCCGGTATTATGTGTATTTTTCTACAGAAGTCGATATATAAACCTTAAGACAATAATTTTTGTGAGTAATGGTATGCTGTTTTGAATAAACTACTAAAAAAAATGTTTATAATTTTCGATCATGCACTGTTTCATTCAATTGAAGTATTTATTAAAAAGGGATAATATCTAAGGCAAACACTTGGCATTTTGTTTGCTGAGTAAAGCGCTTGAACATTAGTTTTTTTCTCTGACTACGTATCATTAATTTAATCTGTTTATATAATATTGATTCATTTTATATCAGGAAAATAGCATTTTTTCTCAATAATTGGCTCTCAAATTCTCGTAGTCCAGGAAGAGGATATTATTATTTGCAATGTTTATCAACAATCCCTAGAATGATATTGTCCCATATTTTCCATATTCCAATAAAGTAGTGGAACTACTTAGTGACGGTACAAACTTTAATACTCTCTTGAATTACTTAGCGACTTTTCAATATTGTCGCATTTAGTAATAGCAAACTTAAATAGATTGAGCAGTATTTTAAATTGTAATCTTCAAGTTTCATAAAATTGAATAGGAATCTAATGAAAATAAAAAAAATATATTTAAGGACGAGGACTGGCTCTAAGTGAGACCAATACTCTATATAAGTGAATTTTCCAAGTTGTTTTCCTTCGGACTTTTTATAAAATCAATTTGTCTGCTGAATTTATCATTTCTCCCTGAGAGAGATTATACTTTGTAGCCCTTAGGTGATGTTTTTCTCAATCTTGCGAGAAAATTGTATGACACTATCACCACAAGAGTCTTGTTGTTTTGCTGTTACCATTTGAAAAGCGGGTCGCAAACAGAGCAAAAGTGTCTTAAATGTTAGGAAGAGAGATGTTCAATGTGTGAAGATGTTTTGTGGGAAAGGAAAGAAGTTTAATGCTAGTCCCAGAGACAATTTGAGACAGTCTATGTGGTATTTCTGTGGAAGCATAAATCCCTATGAGAATGATGTAGCTTCGAGGAGGATTTTTGGGGAGAAAGTGGGTCGAGCTTTCTAGCGCTAGGGAATTGAAGCGCCAAGGAGTCTTTGGGAGGTGTAGCAGGTATTTCTGGGTAAATCAGGATAAACATTAGTGCATTACCTCATTCCATCCGTATCGATTTTTGGCTTGAACAATCCCCTCATAGACGGAGGATGGCTGAAGACCACGCAGGTGGAAGGACATGATGTGTTCACTGGGCTCTGGCGAAGACCTAGGCGTTGGAGTTAGGATCACGTCATGCCATCGGCCTGGATGCTGGAATGTGTCGTTCATCTGCTCAGACGGTTTGGAAGATTAATGAGCAGGATAAGTTCATTTTTTCCGTCAATCCCAGTGTCAATAATTCATCCAACGAAGATATATCCAAGAGTAGAGGTGGTGTAAGTGATTAAAAAAAGAGGAATGAGGTATTAATCAATATGAATGTCTATGAAATGTTGGTCGAAAGTGATTTGTTTGCTTATAAGGAGGTGAAAGAAACTTGTATGCGCACTAACCAGCAACTTCCTGTACAGAAGGCGAACTTCTTGCAGCGGTGGGTAGCTCATTACCTTCCATGTCATGTTGTATGAGTCTACAAACCTACTCCATGGAGCCGATATAAACTCAGCGGGTCCAGGACGACCAGACACTTCCATGTACTTCTTGGCACGCCCCAGGGAGTTGTCAGCTACACAGCTACAATATTTAAAACATGAACAATCTTACTATACAAGTCTCTCTGTAAAATCTCAATATTAATCTCTGCTTATTTCTTTTTTAAACTCAATGGAATTATGATTTTATCCAAAGTTTTCAAAAAGTTCACCTTCATTTTGCAAAATATCCAACTACTTATTTCAATCACTGAAGCAAAATCATAATCCCAACAACTTGTGGTATCTCTCAAATGCAATGTACTTTTACTTGAATATGTTCAGAAATATTTCTCACAAGTTCACTCAACTTCTCTGACTAGTTGATAACATTCTCCTAACTCACCAAAATTGGTTCTAATTCTTTAATAGCATTGACGGGAAGCTTCGGAAGTCTTCAAACTGTGTTAATTAATTAGTGTTTCGAAGAATTTTGTGTTAGGGAAAATTACCTCTGATATACAAATTAATATATAGTACTTTTTATCGTGTTTTGGAAACATGCTGTCATAATTGTTACGTTAAATAATTTAGAAAACTTTTTAATTGGAATTTTGTCATGTATAAACTATATACCAAAGCCATTAGCAATATAAATTATCATGTATAAAATGTTTTCTAACGATATGGAGCATAATGATTACATAGGTATTTCTTCAAACAATTTTCCAAGCAAAAAAGATGTAACTTTAACTTTATTGTTATAATTTATGTTCTTAACAAAGTTTATTCCGAACTGTGTAGAGGAGAGTAAGGCTGAATTTGCAAGTTAATTTTAAGAGAATATGTAGACCATTGAACATTAGACTTGAAGAGTGATTTTACTCCTAAATCTTTAACTAAGAATTTTTTTTAAATTAATAAAAAAAAACAGTGATAAAAATAATTTTATACCCAATACACACTTGGAGGATTATAGCGAATAGTAGGGCCATTTTATCTCAGAAAAGATCTATTTCAGACGATTTTCTAAGATATACCATTCGTATTCACAAAATACTATATCATTACAGGGATTACAGGTATAAAGGTGAAAGTGGTTAAGTCTACAGGTTAGTAGAGTCCCGTTGAAACGGGTGTGGCCACTCAATTGGTCAAATGGTATAGCACTAGTTCTATGATACAAGTGTCCCGGGTTCGAGTTCGAATCCCTTTAGAGCTTTAGACTACCAGGATTTTTCTGGGGCTAAATGTGTACGAATTGCATTCAGTAAAATTCACTGTACTTGATTTCACTGGATAGGGACTGACAACTCCATCCCTGTATAAGAAAAAACCAATAGGGGAAACTGGGGCACCACCAAACACGGGGTAGCACCAAACACTAATTTTTATTCCTAGAATACTTGGACTACCTCTACCATTTTTCAGTGGACAAGCATCCCTATAATACCTATAAATTCCTATCAGTCTTGTCCTCTGAAGTCAAATATCTGATTAAAAACTCGCACTGTTTGGTGGTACCCCGTGTTCGGTGGTGCCCCATTTTACCCTAATGGATGTCCCGAACTTCCCTTTTGGGAAGGCCTAAGTTCCTCTATGGTACGCTGTGCCACTATCAAGGGTATATTAGGGTCGGAAGTGGTGTGCATCTGAAAAATGAAGTGTTTGGAAGTCTGGAAGTGGGAGTGTCCGAAAATAAAGTCTTCTCTGTTTAATTCCGAATTTTACAGATTATACTCTACTTTTAGTTCAGATTTTAAATTCGAGTGGCAATAATACGTAAGGAACAAAAAGGTGTCTTTGTAGTATTTAATGTTAGTCGAATTTTGGAAAATCCTAAATGATGGACTTCCACAAAAAAAGCATTTTGGGTTTTTTTTATTTAGATCATGTTTAAATGACTGAAAAGTGACTTGAAAAATTTCGATATAGAGATTTATTCTTGAAAAGATCAACTTTATTTTAAATGGTCTCTAACATTAATGTCAATATTGTGGGTATTCGAGTGGAAGACAATTGAAGAGATTGAAGAGATTATTAAGATTTTGGAAAACAATAATTCGATCGACTTTCGCCATTTAGAAAAGCTTGGATTTGCTTAAAAGTTTGATACATGGGTGCCACATCTTTTCACTGAAAGGAATAAGAGGAACTGTATTACGGGTTATTACGGTACTTTTTAGTTGTAACTTTAATCAAAGACTGCTCTATCCAATTCCGGATTAGGGGAAAACGTGCTACCTTCGGACGATTTATGCTTCGCACAAATAAATTTTTTCAATGTGTTATAAATGAATTTGGCCCATTATATTATTATATTTTAATAGCTAGTCCAATGCCGCAAATTTTCAGAAAAGAGCTATGGCTGAAATTCATGAGGAACTTAGTGAGAAAAATTAATTGTGCGAAGCTTGAGTCGTCCGAAGGTAGCGCGCTTTCTCCAGGAGGATTTCCCGGATCCTGTGCTGTGGTTGAACGGGTATGAAGCCTTTGGGGTTAACGGGAGTGAAATAAGAGCGTGGTGGTACATAGTGTTCCGAGAATAACCCTAAAAACAACATTTCACTGATCTGACCGCTATGCTGTCGGATGATCTATTTTTCAAAGTAAATTAAATAACTTTTTAAAATGTGACAAGAAACTTTTAGCCGATAAAAATGATCAACTTTTGGAAAACAATTATTTTTAATACGATCTTAAATAAATTTTTTTTGAAATACATAAATAATATTATATATATGGATTACGGGCAACTCATTTGCAAAAAGAAAAATTTTAAAAAGCACTTTTTCATCATTTTTTCCACCAGATTTCTCGTATATAACTTTGTCAAGAAATTTTTAGCCAATTTTGTACTTCTGAAATGCTAAATTAGTTGTAGCACTCGTACTTTTGGTGTCTTATAGACTTTCCAAAACAATTTTAATAAATTAGAAACGACAATACATTTTTTGAGACCTATTTTCCAGAAGCAACTTCACTTGTCTGTTATGGCCTCTACACACTAGAGAAATGTATGTCCATATTGAAGCAACTTGCCTACGTTTGTGTAGGAAAAACTCTAAAATATGGACATATTTTTCTCTAGTATGTAGAGGCCATTAGAAAATTCCATAGAAAGAAATACTGTTGGTCATAAAATACAGATAATAATAAAATATCGTTAGTATGCAAGAATATCTGCTGCAAGAAATTCAAAATATTAAGAAAAATATTTAAAGAAAATACATGTAAAAATAAATTACTTAAGAATTTTTTAAGGTTTCTCAATTATATTTTTCATAATATTAAACAAATTATTGATTTCTAAGTATGAGAAGTGCATGAAATGCAAGAGGTGCTGGAAGTATTGCAGCATTTTCGGGAGTTTTCCGAAATGCTGGAAGTGTAGAGGCTCCTCCATATAAATTGTGGAAGTGTCTGGAAGTGGTGTACACATTTTCATCCTAATATCTCCCCCTTGGCCACCATTATTATTATTATTATTATTATTATTACTGAAAAAGATGTTCAAGAATCTCGGGGTGTTATTCACGAGTAATGGTAAAATGTACGCAGAATTCTCATCGCGCATAAGGAAGGCTTCTGTTGTGATGAGGGAACTTGGCAGAAGCGTGGTGAGGAAGGCCGAGCTCAGTCGTTCGGCTAAATTAACGGTTTTCAAAGATGTGTTCATTTCTATCTTTACTTACGGTCGTGAGAATTGTGGGATTTGGGTAATGACCGAAGATCGCGACTTCAACGCTGCCGTGATTAGGTACTTCCGGGCGGATAAGGCAAACACTCTTCGAGATCGAGCGAGAAATGTAGCCGTTCATAAGGAGTTAAGAGGCGAGGAATTGCTTCTTTAAGTTGAGAAATCACAACTTCGATGGTATGGTCATGTTCAGTGCATGAGTGAAGAAAGATTCTCGGAATCCTAAAGGCATCGACATCGGGGCCGTCTTGCGACAAGATGGCTAAATCAAATCGACAGGATCGAGAGACGTGGACTGATTAATTGCATGTCCTAGGCCCACAACCCCGATATGGATGACCGGTTGAAAACGATGATCATGATGATGCTGTTCTTTAAGGATGGAGGGGTGCTTAGAAGTAGCCCAGTAATTTCGAGTGCATTGAGAATAATTTTTGAATTTTTGAAACTAAGATAAAGTGCCCCTGATCTAACATTATAATAGGTCAATCATTCCATGAATAATACGAACCAGTGACAAATTCATAGAAATTGACGAAATTGACCATTAAACATTCAAAAATTGACCCACCGCCCAGTCGAGTGAGAGTACTTTACCTTATTTGCAATATAACAAGTTTAAACTAGTATAATTCGTGATAAGGATCCCTGTGCATTTGAACCATTTAAAACCGGACATTGAATAGAGAATCACTCTAATGTTTGCAGTGAAAGTGTAAATTTGTATATAGCAAAATTGTAGTATATTGAAACATGAATGCATGAAAGCTCCCTTCAATGAGACTAGTTTGAATTGGTGGCCCCTGTATTTGCATTTGAGAGCCACAAATTGGTGAAAATGGTTCCTCTTTTGTTGATTTAAACTCACCTGTAATTACCAAAGTCCTCCGATTGTACATGCCTTATGCTGAGAGTATGTTTATTGCCCCGAGATGACATCACACGCCTGTCTGTGGGCTGAATTGGGAAGGAATTCTGGAACCAGGACACCTGAAACCAAGGTGAAAAAGAGGACATGAAAAAAATTATTTATTCATTCGTGCTTTTGTTCTATCGTGCTCTCATCCTCACAGGAAAAATTTGTCATGCCTGTAGAGTTGCCACGTAAAGGGAGGACTCAGGTGTCTGCCCAGGTTTTGGTGAGAGAGTGAATTGAAGTGGGTTCAGAGTGTGATTCATAAGACTAAAAAAAAACCCTTTTTTATCCATTTTCCCACACTCTCTATCTCACTCTCACTCTCTTGACGATATTATCTCGGAAAACTTTCATCATTCACCCCAAACCTCATCGACAAAGTATAACACTTTGGTGGTTCACTTAGAAGCAACCGCACTGACAACATTTTACCACTTCTTCGGCTCTTCCCTCACACGTGAAGCCTTTGAATATCAGTCTCCTTGGGGAATTTTGGGGGGGGTGGGGGGTCGACAGGCAGGGTGGGTCTGTGGAGTGATAATCGGGTGATGGAGGGAGAGGAAGAGATCCCCAAATACAAAGTGATTTAAAGGAGCTGAAGTAAGAGCAACCCTTACTAAAAGCACTTTCTCGATGTATAGACTCTCGGAGACTCCAGGCACCGACAAGTTGAACACCCCCCAGAATATTTTAGCCTGTCTCTGGGTGCCCCATTCCGGAAGGGAGATGGAGAATGAGCTGATGGTGTGCGGAGGGCGTAGGACCGAATTGCAATATTTTGGTACACATCAGCTCTAGTGAATAATTCAACAGTGCTCTTATCCGGACGAGCGGTTTGGGGGATGAATATCACAAGTGGAACCCAAGTGTGGGAAAAGGGTGGTTGAATATATCTTGTGTATGTTTCAACACTTAAGTCATTGCTGACTTAACTTGAATTTCTCTCATTTACCATATCTTCCTACCTTATATTCCCAGTGACTGACTAGGAGCATTTGGGCAAAAGTGCCCTTTTTCCTTTCAATTGAGGTCACGCGATAAAACTGCTTTTTGGACTTTAATGACTGTGAGAATCATCCTGTAGACATTTTCCATCCATTCAACCAGGGAGAAGATTCTCTTCTCTCCACTATCAATTCACATACTACCCCAGCACACATGTGAACCATTAGCATTCAATTAAACTTTCAATTGTGGGTGGAATTTACAATTTCACCAATTCTCATACAGTCACCACCCCAACAAACTCTGTCGCAGAAAGTTTTCAACCCCAAGACAGCACTGCTTGATGGAAATTGTTGATGTTCATTTTACTATTATGCTTTCAGAGCTGTCCGCTATGTAGATTATCAAATCTAGATGATTATAGAGGATACGTCTAGATAGTAACTGTGTAAACTATCCTGGATATTTTCCTCACAAAGTTAAAAAAAAGTGTTAAGTGCAGATAAGCTGATGTATTAGACAGAGTGGCGGCTTAAGCTTAAAGGTAGTTTAACATAATTATATTCGAAATACTGATTAGACCATTATTACCATTATTACAGTAGACTCTCTCTCAATTGGGCATTTGAGGCAAAATGTCATCCGGTTTATCGATAGATCTGGGCGTCAAAGCCTTTGTAAATTCCACAAAAAGCGCTCAATTATAAAGAATTACGATAAAATAGGTAGAATTACAGTAAGTTTGAGCAAATTAGCTTCATAATTAAACGTGAAAATTGTCAACAACATTTTACGCCCGTTTGAAAAACAGCCGATTGAGCGAGAGTCTACTGTATCAGTTTCCCACTCATTGCTTAAGCCGTAAGTCTGGCCAGAGCATTATTGTAGATTATGTTCTTTACTGGAGCCTCAAGTGGGTCAGTGGATACAGTAGTGGTTCTATGACTGTGAGGTCTCGGGTTCAAAGCTGAGCCGAAGCAGAAAAAGATTTCTCATGCCATATCGGCTTTGAATTCGTCCAGTGAATGAATGAATAGTAATGCCAATGGTGCATATTGGCAAAAAAGTGAACCGCCTAAACAATGAGGCTGGTACGAGAACGAGTTTCGACATGAAAGTGATACTTCAGTCGATACAAACATTCACTGTCACTGATCCAAACACACACCGAGAAGGGATGCTGTGATATAGTAGCAGCACTCGTTGCCCACAGAGCTGTGATATGGTGTGGCTACCCGTATCGGAGGATAAGATAGAATTGGAGTGGGTCAGCATAAGGGGCCCAATTGTGGCCTGGATGCAAAATCCGAAAATCTGGATGCAATATCCGAAATGGAGAACTGACCTCTGGCAAAATCTTATTTAAGTCCTTTACTGGAATTCTTAGTGTTAGCAATTCAGAATGCGTACAAATTCGATTGTAAGATATAACCCGGCCAAGTAATTTTCGTTAATATCTCACGTCAAAATACATCGCGAGGGGAGTGCGATCCGTCATTGGAGAGGTCTTGACTTCAGCTACAACATACTAAAATTTAATCAAAATTTATGATTTAGAATTGTTTTTCAAAAGTTCGGAATTTTGTGTTGCAAAAGTCAAAATAATGGCCACTTGATGTCTGTGTCTTGTCATTTCACCTTTCACCCATCCCGCTTTTCCCATCCGGTTTGGTTTAGATTAGTACACCAATCGGTAAACTTGTGCTGTGAGTGAAGAAAAGCGTGGAAAAAACTTCTCCCCATCTGGAGGAGACCCAAAAATTAGAGAGGCTGCACTGAAAAAGGCACCTCAACCTCTAAGACCTAGCGGAGTTAAAGCCTTGAAACTTAAAGGTCAGCCGGACGGACTTATGGAACCCTAAGATACTTTTTATTTCAGGTAATTACCGGAGAGTAGTACCAAGGGTCCCACCGAATCACTTGGTTGTCGTCGTGGAAGGCTAGCGCCCCTCAACGGGACTCTTCGTGGGATTCTTCACGGGATTTTCTGTGAAAGTGACCTATCTTTGGGTATTATCGGATATCACTTTTATCAGAGTTATCCGGATGAACGGAAAGAATAATCCTCAGCCCCTTGGAGAGAAGATTGTTTTTCGAATATAAATCTGTTGCCCTGGGTCTTGGGATATGCCATTTATCCACCTCATCAGACCCAGGACACGGAGCCCGATGCATCCTCTTCCTCGCTCCAACCAAGACTGACTCCCTTTCGCCACGAATTCTCCCCTCTTCGTTCCCTTCTAGTGAGGGGAATTAACTCGTGAATTTAAAAAAAATATAACTTTACCACTTTATAGAAGAACTAACTTATACAAATCTTCATGGATATCAGAACTCAACGACGGCGACGTTAGAAACACTTCAATTGGATGTACAATATCTCCCCTTTTTCTTTTAATATATCCCAGAATGAGAGTTCTTAATCACATACATTTTTGGGCTATCTTTAAATTAAAATTTAAGTACGATTAGATTTTTTAATCAATCTGAGTATAGTTCTGAAAATTCTTTCAACTTAACATTATTTCATTTACTGATCGAATTGTACAGAGAGAGAAGAATATAAATACTTCGATTCGTTAATAATTTATCGTTGATAATATCGCTGAATCATTCCTAATAACGTTTTTTTAAGTCAATTTTTAAAAAAGCTCTATAGAGCGTATTTCTAAACTGAATGGTATCATGTTTAGACTTGTTGAAAGATCTTGGAATTTTCAACAAGTCCGGACCGGTTGTATTTGTTTATAATCCGGTTTTAATCAGTTAGATAGATAGAAAGGTTTTATTCATCAGCAATTCTTTTAAGGAATAGCACAAGTAAGCCAGAGTACGTTGTAGTTTTTAGCGGATACAGCTGTCTTAGCGTTGATGATCAACCTCCGAAGGAAAAACGGTGCAAAAATTCTTCCCGGGTTGTATATGTCAACCATCTATAGCATTATAATTCTACAGTCTTTATATGTAACAAAGTTCACACATTATCGAAAAGAATCCGGTTATAAACCGGTAATGAACGTTGTTATGTGCCAAAAAGTAATTTTTGTCCAAAAATTAATTCTATTAGTGCTAAAGTATTTAATTAGGGTAAAGTGGTACAAGTTGGACAATGGTACAATTTGGACAGGGCTTTTTTTCTTGATAAATTTAGTACTTAATTTTTATTTGTATATTTTCAATGCTTTAGTTTTATAATTTGATACTTTTAGTACCGTATTTATCAAGAAAAAATCCCTGTCCGACTTATACCGGCGAATAGTACAACTTGTAACACTATATCCAACTTGTATCACTTTACCCTATGGAAAATTTTTTGAGTGATTTATGAATCGGTTCAAATCGGTTAAGAATAGATAAACGGTAAATGACGTGGAAGTACTTTTGAAATGTAGAATGTAAGTTACGAGTTTGAGCATTTCGCAAGGCATGGGATACTTTACCCTCGTTTATCTTGTCTACAAAAGACTTTTCATCTTCTTTCACAGCTCTGCTCTCTATTCTACATTTCTTACCATATCCTTTGGTAGCCATTAAAACTATCTCACATGCTAACGTAGTATTAACATTGCAGGATATAATTATTTTTCAACCACTTTGCCCACATTTATATCACCATAAAAACAAACTTGACGAAAGACTCAGAGTGGAAGTGTATTATTTTGGTGCAGTGTGAAAATTTTATGGTGGTAGAGTAGCAGAATTGGTGAGAATATTTCGTAAAAATTTTGCACATTCAAGTACCAACTTTAGCTAGAGCTCGTCTTAGTAAAAATCTCAAGATGTATTTTTCACTTTATGCTCTGTGAGATTATTTTGGATTATAGTCTAAAGTTCTGCGCGATACAATGTATCAAAGACTGTCTGGGTATTTTATAAACAGAGTATTCACTTAAAATGAAATACCTCTAAGAAATCGGAGTAGCTGTAAGTCTTTTAATTAAAAACTCTTAAAATGTTCGAAGATAAACATTTGTGAAAGTTTCACATTGCACAAAGTACATATTAATTTTGTATTTCGTCTGTAGTATTTTATTTCGTAGTGATCTTCTGCACAGTTTATGCATTAAGTTGTATGCTACATGCGTTGCGAGTATATCACAATTTGCGGCATCGCAAACACTTGTTAAGATTATGCGAAAGTGACCCCTGACAGATATTTTATTATCTCACTGAGGGTGAAAATACACAGGCTTTATTAATATTAACTCCCAGTGTATCATCATCAATTAAGGGATAGAGTTAAAATGGACAATGAAATGGAGTGATTCTTACTTGACAAATGGATTTATGCCTCAACATATGACTTGAAAAGGGATTTAGCATTTCATTCTCCGTATTCATATAGTCTCTTAGCAATTACTCTGGCAAAATACAATAAAGAGACAGATTGCGCAAGAGATTGTGCATTTCTCATCTTTGATTTTCCCACACAATGAAAACATCTCCATTATGTCAAGCATTTGAGGATATCATGAATTCACAATTAGCAATATATCGATTATATCTCGGTAATAGTGATAAACTAACATCCCAACAATAATGTGATTGAATCAGGTGGGAATTAGTTGTTATTCTTTGATAACCACAGCTATTGTAATGTTGCAGTATAGTATACCATCCCAAATAGACAACAAATTTGAGGGACAGTTAATTCTGGGGTAAAATATAAGAAGCTCAAAATTTATAAAGTCAATAGAGTACAAAAGGGTATTATTCTTCACTATTTAGGGTAAATAAAGAGAAAGAGAAGATCACGAAGAAATATAAGCCTTAGCTTACACTCAAGGGTAATTCTTCGGAATATTTTTTTTGCCTTTATAAAACAGTGAGGAAATCTCAATATCCTTCAATACTTGGGTTCAATTCCAAATTATCCCATTGAGTTCTACATAAAAACTATTCATATAACAAAACATTGAATAGAGGATAAGAAGAAAAAATCTCTAAATAATATTGGCTTATTGAGGGGGTCACAGAAAAAGAGGAGTCGATATCTCTTACCGTTTGACCAAGTTTAAGGTCAAATAATAAAAACGTTCAAGTAAAATAAAACAAGTGAACTAAACCTATTCATTACCGATTCCTACTTCAAACAAATGCAGCCGGGTTTCAAATTTCAATATATTTAAACAAATTCAAATTGATTCAACTTTAATATTTAAAAACTCAAAATTTCGAAAATTGGAAAAAAACATTGGAGCTCTTCTCGAAGAGATATTTTTTTTTTGTAGAGGGTCATCGATGATCGTACATTTATGTCTCCTATCGTTTAAGTTCGGAAACGGTGACAACTTGAAGAAAAGAAGCATTAATGTCGAAGGAACACTTGTACAGCAGGGAATGTTTATTGGAAATTTCGTCAAAATATTTAAATTTATTTAATGCATCTAAAATGATAATAATGTGATGGTTTTCGTTAATCTTCCTTTTTCTATAAGAACATTATGTTCAAATTTTGCATCCAAAATGGTACAAAATAGGGTACCAATAGATCCTGACACGAGTTCTTAAAATGTCAATAGATGTTCCATCAATCCGAAAGCTTAATTTCTGGATTCGAGCAGCAAAATAAATTTACTAATGGCAAAAAACTGATAAAAATTGACTAATTTCGCAAATAACTATCACAAACCCGTAAATTAGTAAGCACACCTGAAATGTATCTGACAAATTTCCTACTGGTCTATTTTAACCCTCTAACGGGTAAGACCGTCTCCAGGCGGTCATCACAAAAATCACATTTACAGCGACAATAAAGGTTTTATTTATTTAAAAGTGCTATAGTGTTCTCGGTGTAATAGTCTTATGAACATCTTTTGAAAATTTGAACTCATTTTGACTCTTCGTCTTGTTGCTATTCCCAGTTTTGTGTGACAGGTTAGAGAAAAAGCAACAAAAAATATTAGTGCAAAAAAACTCATTTCCAATTTCCATAAAAATACCGATTTAAAGTTATCTGGTTAAAATAAATTTATTTTTTACTGAAAGATATGTCATTCTACTTTGTATATTTTATTTAAAATATTTGAAAAAACTAAAAATGTGAATTTTGGAAGCAAAAAGAGTTTAAAAAAATTTTTATCTAGCACCTAAACTAAAAAAGATAATGAAGAATGGATGGTTTTTTCGACTTTATTGGATCATAATTATCCTAGAAAACATTTAGAACTTTTCTTCGCATATTAAAGAAAACACCGTTAGAGGGTTAAAACTATAAGAGAATGATAGCTTGTCATAATTTGAAATGACCAAAATATATAACAAAATTTACAAATGGAATATGCAAAGAAAAAATCATAGCTTCCCACAAGTTCATGCAGTCTTATCAGACTAGCCTGTTTTATTGAAAAATTCAATTTAGGTCATGGCATGATGGATCCTCCAAAAAATTTGGAAGATGGTAAATAATTGTCCAACTACAGCATTTATTATATTGTTTAGTAGACTATTTACAAGTCCTCTGGCAAAATATGTGGGTACTGTGGTATGCTTATACCTCCAGGATTCACATTATTTTCACTACCCTACCATTCTCACAATTTTGGTTTAACAGCAAAATGGGGTTTGATAAATTATTCATCCCCATTTCGCAAATACACAAAGTAACAAACACACCCCATCCTTCTTCTTCCAGTACCACCCGCCCAGAAATATATGTTGGAGTGGATTTGGGGTGACATTTGGGGATGATCTGAGGACCATTGGGGGGGATCTGAAAAAATTGGAAAAATAGCCCCAAGAGATTGAAAGTCTGATCCACGTGTAAAATGAGCCCAAAATTGAAATCCCAATATAGACACGCATGTTAAAACTTTTTCATCCCTGGATGATTATAAATTTGACCTTCTCAAATTATTAGATGTGCCCATAGTAAAAGGGTTTATCAGCAAAGAAAAGTTGTACAGCTTTTATGTTTTAGCAATAAAGGTACTTTTAAGATTTATACAAGTAAAGAGAGTGTCAATAAGTCTTGTACGGGATTTATTTTACTGCTCGATATATAGTATGTTCAGATTTTTTTTACAACTTGTTTCCGAGCTAGATAGCAAATCGTAAGATAAATTCAAATTTCGGTTTTCGGTGACGTCCCCTAAAAAACATTATCTAAAAATGCTTTCCATCTTTTCCCGTTACACCCCTCCTTCTTCTTCAAAACAAGGCTTTTTAGGTTTTCTCAGAATCGGATTCAACGATTTTTTTCATTTTTGGATATATTTTAGAGGTAGTCCAGGTGAATACTTCGTCCGGGCTTACATAGGGTCGAATTAACACCTGTTGGACAGGGAACCCCTATTGACACTTTTATCAAAATGTTGAAAATTATTTAATGTATTTAAGAAAATGTAAGTAGCATGGCGTTTTTACAATAATCTACGTTTTTCGATTAGGGTAAGTGTTCAAATTTCGCATTCCAAATGGTACATAGTAGGGTGTCAATAGGTCTTGACACGAGTTCTTAAAGTGTCAATAGGTGTTTCTTTCACCCTATAACCGAAAAATTCATTCCGAAAAATTATGCGAGAAGGTGATTTATGGAGAGCTCTATCTAGTTATTTCGAGTATTTCGTAAAGCTAGAACGTTTTGGACAGTGAGAAGTGTTACCTGATGCATTTCATTTTTGTGCCCCATAATGCTTTAAACTCGCAATAGCGAAAAATCATAAGCTCTCATTATGTTATTTCATGTAATAAAATTCAAAAATTTCGTACTCTGGCATCGCTTTAATTTGAGGTGTGATTTCTTCTAATCACACCTATTTCTTTTTTCAAAATTAGAAGTAATTATAGACTTTAAGATCGGTGCATAGGGGGTAAAATGCGGCGATTTGAAGTGTTTTCTAATTTTACATTTTAATATTTCCTCATAACTGGTTTTTTAGATGGGCAAAAGAAGAAAAACACGAAGAAGTACTCATATCAGGATCTTCAATTAGGCTCGTACATCTTCTTAGTCTTTGCTTTTTATGTCCGTATGCAACCGTGAGAAAATCTCAAATCTCAAAATTCCAAATTAGAAATGATTCCAAATTATCCCATTTTTACCCAATATTTTCGACTTAGAAAACTTCAATTTATGTTTAATGAAATTCACTTGGCAGAAATGACTATCTATTTCACCATTGAAAGATTTTAAATAATATTTGCCTAGTTCTAGTTGAAAACAATTTTTATAAGCTGAATTTAAAATTCCATTTATTAAAGGAAAGTCATACTCACATCATTAGATTATATATTTTAGAGAAAAATTAATTTAATAATTAAAAATTGAAATAATATTCACCGCGGCAGTTTAAAACAATTTCGATGATGTATTTTGCCTATTTTAGCTTTGAAGACTAAGAAGTTTTACACTTGAAAGTTAAACTTAAAATCGGGATTTAGAAATTTAAAACTTAAAGTTTTATGTTATTAAATGGAAAATAAAAACTTTCGATTTTATTATTTAATGTTTCAATTAAATAATAAAATCGTAACGCGAATAATAATGTGAATAATCAATAAATTTATTGAATATTCTGTTTTGGATAAAATCGTATTAAAATTTTTATAACCGTTATAAACCGTTGAGGCTAATTTGAGACAATAATAGTACTTCTTGGTCACCCCCCAGATTACACTTCAGTGCTTCGATGAAAAGATATGGGAGACGAAAAACTGAGAGGAAAGTATCTTTTCACTGGGGAACGATAAATGGTCATTATGGTAATTTTACAATTGAAATGGTTCACCCCTTGATATTGGGAATCCCTGTGGGAAAAGTGGCGGGAAGACATTTCCCATTTTCAGTTACCTCATGCATGAACTTCTCCTAATACCCTGGCATATTAGGTGAGATTCTTAACAATCTCACCTACTATAATCCTAACAAAATTTCATGTCCTCCGATCGCGCTCAAACTTGGCCAAAATGTGCTTCGCCACTTCCTGATCACGAATATATGGGGGGCTAAGTTACGTTCCCGGCCGGCCGGCCGGCCGTCCGGCCGGCCGGCCGGCCGTCCGGCCGCTCTTTGGAGCTTAATAGCTCCTAAACTAAAAAAGATATCGACTTGCGGTTTTCGGCAAAGGTTAAATATCGTATGAAAATTGCAACATGGTGCATTGACCCCCCACCCCCCACCCCTCCTTCCGCCATTTTGAAAACCCCCCTTTTTTTGTTTTCTCAATAGCTCCGGCCCTATGGCATCGAGCGGGCTCAAATTTTAGTATGTTATAGCTGGGCCTTAGAGCTTTCCATCAATACCAAACTTAAGGTCCCCCGACCCCCCTGACCCGAGCTATAAGGGTCCAAAAAAATTTTCTTAAAATGGCCATAACTCCGGTTCTAATTGTCAGAATTTAAAAAATGAGGGCTTTTTGGAAAGCTCTCGTGAAATGCCACTTCCTCTTCTAACATTGCAAGTTCATAAAACCACCGCTAGGGGCGCTTTTTTTAAAAAGAAAATTTTTAAATCTTAAAAGTTAAATAACTCAAAAATTCCTTATGCAATCGGGCTGAAATTTTAGTATGTTGTAGCCGTTGATTATACCTATCAAACAAAAAAAACCTTAAGTCGATCCATAACCCCTGACCCGAGCTATAAGGGGTCAAAGTTCGAACATTGACCGGCCTCTATCTCCGGTTCTAATTAACATACCGGCCTAAATTTTACCTTTTTGGTTTCGTCTCGATGAGCACTTTCAGATGGAAGTTCAAAAAGTCACCATAGGTGGCGCTGTGATAGCGTCAAAATTCATCGAAATTCAAAGTCACTTTTCTCAAAAACGGCATTGTGCAAGTTAATGAAATTTTAGTATGTTGTAGTCCAGTCTAGGACGTTTCCAAAATGGTGCGTATGTGCGCTGTGGTTTCAATAGAACCGGAGATATGAGGGGTCAAAGTTCACAAAATTTAAAAAATCATATCTCCGGTTCTATGTGACCGATTTTGATGAATGAGGGCTTAAACGAAAGATCTCACCAAATACTACAACTTTCTAGAACATTTGAACTTCGTGGGACCAACACCAGGGGCGCCACAGTCGAAAAACCAATTTCAATATCACATAACCTCAATTATCTCGACTGTCGCTGAACCGATTTTGATGATTACTTCGACATAATTGTAGAGCATATTTGTCTCTACATTTCGTCCATACATCATTTTCCACTCAGACTAAGCTATCACTCAGATTTTGCCGTTTAAGTGTGAAAAAATTGATTTTTCCCATAATAACGCTTTGAAATCACTCAGATGCCAATTTGACTGCCTCTACTCCACCAAGACACTTAAAATAGGGTTTTGAATGGAAAGTCCCACAAAAGACAACAATTCTTTGATTTAGTTGAAGTTCAACAAATGAACACTTGGGGCACTCTGGATGAAAAAACGAGTTAAGAAACAAAAAACCTCGCTTATCTTGGCTTCTGAGTAATCGATGAGATCATGTTCTATAGGAAAATTATAGAGTACATTCTGGTCTACATTTCACCCATATAACACTTTTCTGTCAGTTCATCCAAATCCTTGATATTTTGGTTTAAATACAAAATTTGTATAATTTCACGAATTTTATTCAAGATAACTGAATGGCGTCTCCCAACTTCAGCTCTAAATCGAATTTGCATGCACTCCGAGTTAGCTCACGTTAAGAATCTCACCTACATAAGCCGGTTAGGATTATCTGTCCCTTTATACTCCTGTGGCCCACAAATTTGTGATATTTTTCTAGTATAAGGTGTGGCCGGTATTTTTTCCCCCCTTACCCAATTTCCAAGATGGGGAACGAAGAGATGAATCTTATAGATTCTGTAGAGAAACAAGGAAACCAAACATATAAATATCAATTTCTAATGGGTATTTTATACAAATTATGTACAAATATTTGATGGAGAAAATTCAAAGACGTTTTCCCTTCTCAATTTACCTTTCCACCCCCTCCCACAAACACTAGTGCCATCCCATAGCAGAATATCGAACGATGAAAAATCGTTGATGCGAAGTACCGAAATAAATAATTCATTTTATTGCCAATATTCCATTTTCACGTTTAAGAAGTGGCGTCTTGAGAAATTCCTCCGAGGGTGTTTTCCCAGCAATTTCGCCAACTGTGAAAATCCTTCAATGTGTGAAATTTTGGCGCCCACCCACAAGAACGCCTCCAATTTTCATATCTATACATAACCCCGTGAATTTTGTTGAAAATTAGGCAGACTGGTGGGTGCTTCAATAGACGCTCATCCTCAATTATCCAATTTCCCCAAGGGGTGAAAAATCCATAAATACCTCGATAATGTGATAATTTTATAATGACTTCAATTGCTTCAATGAGTGCTTTTGACTCCTTCTCGGAAAATCCCACAGAAATACGTCACAGTCTTGGACTTCTTGGCACTTTAAACTTTCTCTAAATTTGAAATGGAAATACCTCAGAATACATTAAATTTCCAACTAAGAAATTGCACGACAGTTTTCGTAATAGCGCTATCTTGAATTGCTTATTGTGACACCTTGTGATATACCCTACTGCATATTTAATAAATTTATCACAAATATTTGGGAACTTATAACTAGTGCTTTAAAAGATGATAAGGTGAAAATTAAGGGGATGTTTCTATTTAGGAAAAGCTGAGATATAAATTGTAACCTAACACGTGCAAAACGTTTCACAATCTGTTAATTCTAAAAAAAAAACAATTTTTAAATGAAACTTAATGATTTAGTTAGAGTAAAGTGATATAAGTTGGAAATATAGTGTTGCAAGTTGGACAATTCGCCTTTACAAGTTGGACAGGGTTTTTTTTCTTGATAAGTACAGCACAAAATTTGTTTTTAAGCACAAGGAACTAAATTATGAAACTAAAGCATTAAAAATATACAAGTAAAAAGAGATGACAAAGCGTCCCAGCTTTGCGAAATGCTCGAACTCACGAGATAGAGCTCAACGTGAATTAGTTTTTTTGCATAATCTTTTGGTAATACTGATCTACTAGGGATCAAATTGATTCGTAAATCACTAAAGCATTTGAAAGTCAAAGAATCGGTACTTAACAGACTCATTACCGACGAAGACCGATGCAGCCGGGTTCGAAATTTCAATACCTTTCCAAAAAATCCAAATTTAACCAAATCGGGTGAAAAATGAACCTTCCAAAGTAGTTGACCTTTGACCTTCAATAATTCAAAATGGCGAATTTTCCGGTCATAGGTAGGTTTGGGCGAAATGTTCGCCTGGACTAGCTCTAAAACATATTCAAAAATCATTGAAAAAGCTTGGGTCAATTTTGAGAAAAACCGAAAAACATGGTTTTGGTGGGGTTAGAAGGGGGTGAGGAGGGGGAAAAACGTCGAGAGATATTGTTTTTTTTATTGGGGGTCATCGAAGACTGGAAGTCGATATTTCTTACCGTTTAACCTCCAGAACAGTGAGAAAAAAAGACGATTATATAACTGCTCTCTCTTTGACTTCGAGCAGTAAAATGAAGTACTAAATTTATCAAGAAAAAAAGCCCTGTCCAACTTGTACCATTGTTCAACTTGTACCATTGTACAACTTGAACTAATTTACCCTATAACCTCGAAAGTATTTCATACAGTTTGAAAAATTCATGTCATGAAGAGAACTTGAAAAAGTTCATCAATTACATTTTCTCTTTGACACATAGGTTTTTGGAAACCTTTTCCGTCTTTGAAAATTTACTTAAAAATGTTAATATTCCAATTCAAATTTATATGTTGGACACACCTACAGCTTAAACCGAGAGACAGGGTAACGTAATTATAATCAAAATAATGATTAGACCACATTTCCACCAGTTTGCGACTAATCGGTCTCTTAGTTTAAATCGTAAGTGTGACTAGGACAGTAGAACCTTGATGCGTAATTCTCTTCATAAAATTCCATTGTATAGTCGTATTGCAATTATTTTATTTTTCGGTCTTGTAAAATGTATGAGAAACAAATTGGATCAAAGACGAACTATCTCCGACGAAATTTCCTAATTTGAAAAGTCAAACATTAAAAAAAAATTAAAAAAAAAACAAATAAAAAATAAGTTTCTCAAAGTATTAACCGGTACCAAACCGGTAAGGACTTGGTAATTGATTTCTAGTTGAAATTTAAAATTTGTTGGAAACTTATTAATGATGGTCCTGATTTGTTTAATTCTTAGCTTTTACTTATCATAATTTGATTAGATTTATTCTTAAATTCTCATAAATTCTCAATTGGTAAAAAACCGGTAAGGAATTGGTAATTAATGTGTTAATTGTAATATCTATAACCTTTTGACAAATTCTGAGACGATTTCTCAACTCTCTGAAATCGATAAACTGGGGTAAAACGAATAACAATGTTAGGAAAGTTTTCGGGTGTTTTAAAATTGTTTAGAATTGTTCGTAAAGTTAACATATTTATTTATTGGTTTCTTTTAGTACTTCTCAAAAAATTGTGCTAATTTTTTGAGACGGAAGAAATTACTTTTTTATGAACTCCAAAAGTAAATTTTTATGAATTTAATTTAAATGCATATTTAATAATGACCCAAGCAGCAAAATATTGTAACTTTGATGGTTATTTCCCTTAATATTAGATTGTGGATTTTTTGACTGATGCTTCTGAAATAGGAAATATTCAAATGATTTGATTTTAATAAAAATTACGTTCTCGTTACCGTGAAAGTGATTGAACAGACTTCTGTTCACTTGATACGTAATCCCAAGAAATTTTGTGTTTGTGCACAGAGAGCGACAATCAGAACAAGTGATTCCCAACCCACAAATTTTAACCCAAATAGAGACAGGAAAAAATTCCTGCCTCCATCCAGGCTTGAACTGGGGGCCTTTCGCAGTCTAGGCGATTACTCTACTAACTGAGCTATGGGGGCACTGGCTTTGATTGCCTTAGCCACTGGTCTTAACCAATTGCCAAGTGCACTTCAACTCGTTTTCGACTCACTATACGAGCCTGGAGAAACGGTATCATGCATACAATTGTACCAGCAGCTCGTGTTTTACATGGAGAATTATTTTATTGTGAAAGTACTCGTTATCATTCCTTTAAATTGTGATTGAAAAATATACTTAAACAATTAAGTTTTCTGGGGGAATCATCTTGCAAATAAAGACTTAATAAAGAATTGATAGTCAATTTTAGGATTTTTATACGTTAAAGCTTCTTGCAATTTTATTTAGACAATTTAATTAGCAAAGGGAAAATTTCTGTTATGTATAGAAATTCGAGACTTTATCCTCCATTATGATTTCGATCTTTTCAGGATTTTTATTCTTCAAAATCTTGACTTTCAGGTTTTTGGCGGCCACCACTCGCATTTATTTATCTATTTCTCGCATTATGGTCAAATTTTGCTACTTGGGAATCAAAGATATTATCACAATGCAGGATAAAATTTATATTATTCTCAATGTTGAAACTTTTTGTGTGTTGTGTAACGAGCATTAAATATCGGTCACCTAAATCTTCTCCAGCAAGCATGTTCATTGATTTGTAGTACAAATTTGGCAATTATCAGTGCTTTATCGTTGGGTAAAGTTATGTTGTTATCTTTCGACAAACATAACTAGGGATATTTACAATTTTCCACATACAATAATCCTCTGCAGAGTGTGGTCCCACTGCGAGAGGGTGGCAGAGAGCATTTTCACCTCATGAACGAAGATGACATCTGACCCCTATTTATAATCACATGTGTCGTGCTTAATTCCGTGTCCCAAAAGCAAAGCTCCGAGGATTTGGGATTGGGTTGCAAGAGGGAAAAAGCATGAATGGGAGATGACTCGAGAGGACATTCATATGTTGGAATTAGGATCCTCTCACCATATCCACCGGGAGTCAGGGTTAGGGAGTTTTGGGGCTAACAAAGTTAAATATAATGTGAGAACTGAGTGGAAATTTTGTAAGCAAAATTCATGAATCGTTCAAATAGGAAATTTCCCGACACAAACTCCCCCATACTTTCAGGTTATTGTATCATATGACAGTGGTCGTATGACAAAATTAGTTTATCACCAGACCAAACAAATTTCTCTTGTTTAATTATTTTCTATTCCATGCTCTAACCTAAACCATGCGTCTGGTGAGAATCTGCAATATTTTAAGCACACATGAAAGATACACAATTATACTAACATTATTGTTTAAATAGAAAACTTTATAATACATTTACATTTATTTTCACCAATGGAAGGATGTGAAAGATAATAACACAGTTTTTTTTTTACTTTTTCAAAATAACTGAATATTGAGCTAAATTTATAGAAGTTAAAAGTGCATAGATTGATTTTATATCAGGCGATTGATATAGAATTGATTAGTGGGATTAGTAGGTCACTCTTAACCCAATAAAAAAAAAATGAATGATTGTTAGATAAAAAATTCTTTTTGGTCACCGGTAATCCAATCATTCTTAATGGGTTAAAGGTATGTAAATGAGACGTATTCATAACCTAATTTCATATTACTTCGGCTTTTTGCATAATAAACTTTAAATATTTCAACACAGATGAGGATGACCTGTATTTCTTGCACACAACATCTTGTACGATATTATCATTAAAATTTAAATAAGATGAATTTACGAATATTATTTCAGGGACATTTTACAATTTAAAGTGATTCAGCATACATCTGAAATGTCTGTGAGTGCAATTCACGAGATTCTTAATAACTTAACTTATTTTTAGACTAATTTTAACAATTTAAGCATTATTATTTTGTTTATGAATCCACTAAACATACAACAAATTCCACCTGAGATTTCGTTGTCATCTTTTATTGTCACGCATTTGTTAAATTTGCACATTTGCAACTCTATTAAATTTATTGTAGCCCAAAAAGTTAGAGAAGAATTTTAATCTAGCAGAAGTACTTATACAGTGAAGTTATGCCAAATTACAATTTTCCGAGAATTGCTATTTCACCCACATGATATTAAAGCTGTGAGTGTTAGAGGCTGTCTTAAATTGCAATTTACCAGCTTCTGCCTGTTCTAATTTTTGGCACGGCAATTTTCATTCTATTTTTTTTCATACTTTTTGTCGCTCTATAATTTAAAATTTAAAAGTCTTGTTCTCCATGCCCTTAACGAGCGTCCAACGGCGTGAGATTTCCATGTAGCTAAATTAGCGCCATGTAGAACAATTTTTTGGAGAACTCGAGGGGAGTTTTTGGTGTACCAAGAATGGTGGTTATGAGTTAAAATGGTCTTTTGCTCATTATTCACCGAATTAGCACTATAGCATTTTGCCAGTTTCGAACCACTATACATCCCCATAGTCATGATAAATGGGGTTGTAATTTTTATTTCCGCCACCACATTGTCATTCCCAACACCCTCAGTCCTGGCACTTGAAATGTGGGGAGTCAGAGCATCCCATCTTCCCTGGCAAACTTCCGTGGGGTGTAATTTTGAAAGTGTTGCCCGTAAATCTCTTTTTGCCACCAGCAATTCACTCTTATTTCCCAGTGATATACTCTTAATTTTTTTTTGCAGTTTCTTTTTTTTATGCAAAGTTGTGAGAATTTCTTCACTAATTTCTGAATTCTCCTGCTTTTCAACCTGAGTTAACTTTTTTTTTTGCTTGCACTGAGAGAAAGGTGAGTGTTACCAAATACACTAAATGAGTGTTAAGAGAATGCCAAAATTTACACTCATTTACCCATTTACTCATTTACTCACTTAAACCCAAAATGGCTATTTACAAGCCGCATTGAGAAAAATTATTTCTGAAGCTTAATCCTACACTTGATAAGTATATTCATAAGATGATGTCAGTCTTATTTCTCTTGTTCTTCTCTTTATTTTATTTTTGCCGACGTTTCAGTCCTTTGGTTGGGACCTTCTACAGGGCATCAAAATTTGGGAGAACAATTGTTTGTTAGTTTGTACAAATCACTACTGAAATGTTTCACTTTATGATGTTCACCCATCGCCTGTGGAAGATTGACTCCTATATTCCTAGTCTATATTCATAAGTTTTTTAAAATAAATTTTTCAGTCTCAAAAAGGAATAACCGTGCTAACACACTAGGATTTTTTCAATTTGTAAATTCAATTTAATTTTCAGATAAATTGTTCCTATGCGTTATTTTTCATTAAAAATCATTTAAATTGAAAGATTTTCGCTTAGTTATTGGTATAAACCAATACTTGTCCCATCAAAATATGGTTAAACATGATAAAATAACATAAATGTAATGGCTCAATTAAATTTGAATTCAGCAAATTAAAACTTTAAAATTGCTCATTAATTTCAATTTTATTGCAGTTAAACAAGTAGTCTTTTGAACCAAATTGTTCTTATTAAATTTATTTACTCGTAATTAATTATTATTTGTGACCAAAAAAATAAGTACAGTGATTAGTGATAATCTTACACGAGTGAAGCTTCAGTATCGGGAGTAATTTGCTGAGTTCCTCCAAAGCAATCCGAAGGAAATTGTTGTATCAAGAAATTGCAGTTGAGAGTCTCTTCATGAGCCCCTTTGACTACAACCCTTTCTTCTGGCTTTGCGGATTATTTTGCATAACAGTTAAGTGACTTATAAGACATTTTAAGTACTATTACACATTTTCCGGAGTCATTCACAATCAAAAATCTCGCGGCACTGTTTAAAATTGAGCAAATTTCTTGCAAAATGTGTCCTGGCTGTGAGAATTTTCAAGTAAATTCTAGAAATCTTATAATGCTCAATTGGCTCAATTAAATTTAAAATTAAATTGTGAAAATCCTAGTGTGATAGCACCGTAAAAGGCTTGTATCAACATCTATATACAGGGAGTTCCAAGATTATACACATTTTCACAAATATTTATAAAAATTGAGAGAATTTTACAAACTTTAGTTCAATGTTAATTGTATTTATGTACAGAGAAATCGTCAATCAGAGCAAATGACTCTCAAATCATCTAGTTTTTCTCTCAGGCAGGAAAAATTCCTGCCTCCACCCAGAATCGAACTGGAGGCCTCTCGTTAACTAGACGAGTGCTCTACCAACTGAGCTATAGGCCACATGCTTTGCTTGACTTGCTACACGACCTTTAGCCAATTGCATTGTGCACTGAAATCGCTTACTCTCGTTTTTAAAAATGTAAAAATAGTGAATATAAATATTAAATAGTGAATATTCTAGAATGTCCTTGAAAATTTATAGCTAATGTGGGGATGCTCAGCTGTTATGAAATGATAATGTTTTACAAATAATTAAAAGTTTCTACATTAACCCACTGAAGAAGACCCACACCAAAGATTGTATTCTCTGGAGAAAAATGTTAATCCTTTATTTTGAAAGAGAAATAAATTCTGAAGAAATACCAGAATCTCGAAAAGCTGAAGTAAAAAGGGTTGCTAAAGCATCCCAGGCTTTGCGAAGTGCACGAACTCATGACTTAGATGTTATCCCTCAAAAGTACTTTCGCATCATCTACCGTTGTCATCTACCGCATCATCTACCGATTTGTCAAGAAAAGTGGTCTCCGCGAGGTGGAAGGTGAAAATTTTTGGGGGGAGAAAAAATCGAGGGTTTATATATACTGCTCTCTCCGTGAAGTTCGAGTAGTAAGAAACTAGTCTTCATGACGTAAATTTTTAGTTAATGTGATGTACTGACTTAAGTCATATCCGAGGACATTGTAAGTCATATGACTGAAAGTGGAAAATGGTCAAGAAAAAATACAACGTCAAACTTTCTAATCGAGCATCTTTTCGCTGACAGCCGAGCATCTTTTCGCTGATACTGATGATACAGTATAATATATCTCATAATTAATGATCACCATAGGTCGACATTCCTACACCAATACACACATTTTGTCATTTTCGAACTATGTTCGGTTGGCACTCTTATACAACGTCATAATGTACAAGGATAAAAAATTTTCGATTTAACTTTACGGCCGGTTGGCACTTAACACCAAGTTAGGAACCATTACGAATGGATTTGGGTCTGTCCGTTGGCAAGTAATGTACTCGCTCTTCCTCACAACACCCTTTTGTGACGACCTAACTATCGTCACAAATTCTCGTCCGCCAAAGTCTGAGTAATATAGTTCAGATAGCCAAGACAAGTTCCCTCTTCAGTCAGTCTCTAACCGAAAATTTCGACTGGATTCCAGGGCTCACCTCATGGAGGTAGTAGTATGGGGTTACTATGAACCCTTAAACCTCGACATTTCTACACCAAGTTTACATTAATTTAGATTCCTATCAAATTAGTAAAATTTCAGTCATTCCTCTATGACGTAGAAATTAAAACGTCGTATTGTCGTCCCTCTAAACTCTGCCACTTGGGTAGGACTTAAATACAAAATCAAGTCTCAATCCGTCAAGAACTGCCTTAACACTAATCCCAACATTCTTATTTCTTTGAAGACTTTCTCTCAGTGTGGATGGAATAAAAAGCTCTAAAATGATACTTACCGTTGGCTGCGGGTCAGCATGAACAATGCAAACGAGCTGAGCTTCAAATCCTTCTCCAGAATGCACCCAAGACTTTTCCACAGCGATGTCTGGTGGATCTGCAAAAATACAAAAAGAGAGAAAGAGAAGCATGAAGTTGAGAATGCCAACTTATGAGTGTCTTATTCCGTAAATTCTATCTCAGACAGTCAATCAAATGCCCAATTAAGCTCCCATCTCATCTATTTGATTGCTGACCACAAGCTATTTTTAGCTCTTTATTCTCAGCACTTCTTTGTTCTCTTTCAGATCTATCAACCTGGCTTTTTGTTCATAGATCCCCACTCAGACAAATTGGCGAGCTTTTCCTTCCATTGGGAAACTTTTTAAAAGCTAACTGGAGGGACGGATTTTTTTTTTGCCAAATTCACATCCTTTTCGTCTTCCATCACGAAAAGTTCACCCTTAGTCCCAAGAACCCTCAAGCATAGAGACAAAGATGGGAAGAATTAGCGAAATCGTTTAGTGCACTACAATCTCTAAAAGCAATTTGTAAAATTCTCTCCTGAAAATTTTACGGGACGTTACTAACCTTGAGACAGTCAAAATTACTCAGCAATAAGAGTGAATGTTTGCGTGTGAATTATATTTATTACAGGGAAATATTTATGGTCTGATTTTATGGAACATGAACTTTATATCAGTGTGGTTTTACATTATGTCGTACATCATTTTGAGTTGAATTTTATCGGCGAAAAAAAAATCAAACCTATTCAGCCAGAGTGAGAAAATCAATATACTTGTTTTAAAAATTTTATTTCATCCTCCTTAAATTTATGCTGAAGAAGTTTATTTCCACATTTTATCTTTCCGAAAAGGATGCTCATAGCTTTTCTTGATTTACAATTCCACGAATTGATTTACAAGTGGGTACTTTGAAAAGTTTAATACGAAAAATTTTGTCAATCATAAATAATTTTAAAATAAATTTTATGTTTTTTGAGAGCAACAGACTTACCCTATGTATAAATTTTCTAGATATATTATGTAAATATGCGTATGCTTTTGCCTTAACCCTTTAAGGTTTAGATGCTTTTCACTGACAATATCAACAATAAAAATGAAACTGATAAAAAAGATCAATGAAACGTCTAACTTAACGCTCTGAAAAATCCATCAGAAGCGGATTTGGAGTTTTTTTTTTACTCGTATTGAGGCTTGAAGTCTATAGGGGAAATCGCCCTACCTTCGGACGACTCAAGCTTTGGACGATTTAATTTTTTCTCTATGTTCCTTTCACCCGTAGCCTTTTCTTAAAATTTGAGGCATTGGATTACCTGTAAAAATTTAATATTATACTGGGCCAAATTCATTTTATAACACATTGAAAAAATGATTTGTGCAAAGCTTAAATCGTTCGAAGGTAGCGCGCTTTCCCCTATACTATCCATAATATTTAAGAAGTTTTACTGAAGATATCAATGAATGATAATTTTCGTTCTCGTGAAAAGTAATATGTATAGTTATTGAAGTTGATAATGCCAAGGATTTTTTTCCTTAAAAATATTGGAAATGTAAAAAAATACAAGGGAAAGCAGTGAGGTTTCGCACACTTTTGGTTTCGAACACTACGTATTTTTTCCTTATTCTTGAAATGAATCTGACCTAATTTTTTTCAGGAAAATTGGGACTTAAGACTAGCTATTAAAATATAATTGCCATTAGGTCAGATTCATTAAAGGGGCATAGGAAAAATATAAAGTGTTCGAGCCAGAGTGAGTGCGCATCCTGAAAACCTTTCTCTTTGTTATTATGTACAAAGTTTAGACAAAAAGTATGTTTAGATATTCAGAAAAAAATATTTTCTCTATGGGACAGCGGTGGTCCAATCATCCTTAAAGGGTTAAGGATAAAGGGACATATCATAAGATGAGCTAATTTACTAATTGCTTTTAAGCTACCCCAAGGGAGATTACAAATGCGTCCCCATAAATTCTTAACTAATTACGGAAACATGATGCAAAATGTGTGAAGACTGTAAAATCCAATATCATCAGATCGGACCAAAACTTTGTACGTGTACTGCACACGTTTTAACACACATTGTTTATAATATTTATTGTATAGTGAAATGCATGGAAGTAAGAATTATGAAAAATTTCATTCTAACGTAAAAAAATAATCCCATGAAATATTTTAGCTTCATTATTATTTTTAAATAAATGATAAGTAATACAATTTTATACGTTTTATGTGAAAACTAACAAAACTTTTTTTTTTATTTCATAACGTGATAATATTCATGCATGGTATTAAAAACGAAAAAAAAATCGAAAAATACGAGAAATATTTAATCTCATTAGATTTTTTTTATATTCCTGGGATTACCATAATTCTGAGCCATAGATGTGCATTACATAGCATTGTTAAGGTGATTACACCACCTCCATTCTCTTGGATTAATGAACGAAAGAGCATTTTTAGTTCCCATTATCCGCTGATCATATTTTAGTTTTTACGTCATACTTTGCTTTTTTTTATTAGGGTTATTCTTAAAAACATTGTTGTAAAAAAGTTTTTCAATTTATTCACGCTGAATTTTGAACTAAATTGTGCAGTGTTCTTGTGACCTAGTTTCTCGTTTACTTGCAACCCCCAGAGTTGCATAATATGGCAACAAATGAGCACTGAACGGGGGTGGTTTCGCGAGACACACAATTTCCTTTGATGCATTAATTCATCAAATGCATTCATCTCTACATACATTACATTTTCAGATTCACCAGAGAGTTCACTTTAATGCTCCAGCTTTATAGTGCTTGAAAACCATATGGTTTTTCGGAAATGGGTATACTGATAAAAATGGTTTTAATTTCCACGCAAATTTATCATTCTCATCCCTTCGCAATAATTTCATATGTTTTATTTCATAGTATACACATTTGGGTGATCTTTAATTACTTAGGAAGTTTTATGAAAACAGCTTTATTGCCTGCTAACCAAAGATTCGAATTTTCGCTACGAAAAGCAGTTTCGAATTTGTAAAACTGTTTCACTTTACTGAAATGTTGTTACTTTTTTTTATTGGAATTTAACTTCTTTATTCAGCTTTTCTTTCTTTTTATTTTTTGAGCTCCTCAAATAACTTTGATGAGTCTCACATTTTAAAGTTTACAACTAATTAAAATTGTTATTTATTTAATTTTTAGTTTTTAATATTTATAGAGGACACTAATAAGACTTTTTAATTTTTTATATAGTAAATCCAGAAGTAATAATTATAAATTCTGCTTATATCAGTTACTGAAAGCTTCATAGCGCTCCTTGTGATTGCCATTCGATGTTTATTCAGCTTTAATGTTGTCCTGCTCCCGAATTGTACCATAAAAATTTGTCATATGATATTGTCATACTCTCACAGAATTTCCATTCAGGCCACGCTTGCCATTGCTTCTACCATTTAAATTTAAAGCTGGTTTTAAAAATTAGTAATAAACTTATTAGACGAAATTATGTTAGGTAAGATACATTATACAACTATTCAAACAGAAATTGACTGTAAAGAATCTCAGGGTCTGAGAACTTTAGGGGTCACCACACTTTGTGTTGTTTAAAGACATTTTGAGTACTGAAGATTTTACACATGCGAATGGTATGCATTGACTTTAATTAATCACTTTTAATCTATACAATTTTTTCTAAATTTATGTAAATTTACCTTTTTTTTACTTTAGCTTTGATTTTCGGTCAAACAAAATCCGTGACACAATTTGACTGACACATTGAGCTAAGTTATTTTCACATTAAGAAAGAGAAATTAAAAGTTTTTCCTACATCAGCGTAGGAAATTAACTTCAATATGGACAAAATTTTTCTAGTGTGTAGAGGCCATTAAAAACCGTTTTTAAATTTTATTGACGACCGGTCTTCCACAATAATATCGAAGGATACTACTTAAAATTTCTAGGTCTTTTCACCTGTACAAGAAGACGAGAGGACAGTCAGTATGAATGGAAGAAAAGACTACCAAGGAGGGTGTTGAAGGTTGTTATATGGCATTCTTTTGCTCATGGCAATTAACATCAAAGCTTCAATGGGTGAGCATCAGTCACCGTGAACCAGTTCACTGTCAGGAAATTGAACTAAGGATTGCAGACTCAGTTCCCCATTATCCCAATTTTTTAATATTAGCTCAGCTCAATCAGGGTTTACAGATCGTAACCCATTTTTAAGGATTTAGGATTAACATGTTTGGTCAGAAATTAGCAGATTGGACAGTAAAAAACCCAAAAGGTGATCAAAATTTCCCTTAAATCAAGCCGAAAATTCCAAAATGATGCACAACAACATCTTTATTAGGTGTGATTCCTTCTAATGACACCTATTGTAATCCTCGGATTTTCTCAAAGTGCACAGATCGAGCTTAAATTCACAGGGTTTATGTTTTGAACATCCCTGATTCCGAAAATCATAAGCCGGCAATTTCGGGTACGGCCGGTCGTCCTATCGTCCGTAGTATGCAATATCTCCGGTTTGGAAAGAGATATCTTCATAATTTTTTTTTAAATATATCTACTCGAGCGTACGACGATTTCTGTGCCATAAGTTTTTTGAAAAATCCGTTCTAAACTGGTTAAAAATCACGTTTTGTAGTTTATCTCGAAATCTAATCATGCGGTTTTGAAAATTTTATGTTTATGTTGTAGCCCAGAATATTTAGACCAGTTTAAAAAAAAATTCAAAACATTTGTCGAGCAGTTCTCGAGATATTTTACTTTAAAGATTTCAATTTTAAGAATATTTGCTAATAGCGTCAGGCGGGAGAAACGGCGTCGGACAAGATTTTTCCATATATATAGCACTCTCTCACTCTACCTTTCTCTCTCGCTCTCTCTACATAGTGAGCCTATATTCGAAGATTTGTAAGGTGACATATACAATTCGCGATCCGCGATTTTTTTCGCGCATCTTCGAGACACGCGAATTTCTTCGCGAGTTTCCGCGGGGCGCGAATTTTTTCGCGTATTTTCGGGGGCACGATTTTTTTCGCAGATTTTTGCGTGACGAGTTTTTTTTCGCGAATTTTCACGGGGCGTGTATTTTTCACGGATTTTTGCGGGTCGCGAATTTTTCGCTGATTTTCGCGGGAGGTGAATTTTTTCGCGAATCTTCAAGAGATGCGAATTCTTTCGAAACGAATATAATTAATTTAATTTAATTAACGAATATAATTAATATAATTAATAACGAAAATAAGTTAGATACAGTTTAAATGAAATTTGCATTATTTATGTATAAATATCGTTCGAGTTTGCTACAATCCAAATTTGCAATGAATGAATCGCACCTCTATAAGCTGATCTAGGCTTATATCATTGGCTTTTTCCTTTACCAAGAATATTTCAATAGTTTTTTATTTGGATATTTATAGTTTATTATTGAATTTTTGGAGATCTCAGTGGCGCAATCAACAAGACCGCTCGTCTTGGGCGGACGACGAGATCTCTGACTTGACTCTCAAAGTTGTGAGTTCGAGTCCCGCCCGGTGCAAAGATCTGAATGTTTAGAAAAAGACATTTTCACTGTGATAAAACGTAATATAATGCACCATCTCTGCCCACAAAAACTCTGGGAGCATGGAAGATGCATCTACATACACTACGGAGAAGGCGCTCCTGGGTGGTCTACACATGGACTTAGCGGATTATTCCACCACGAAATGCAACAGCAATATAACATGATCACATTGTAACAAAGTATATTCCGATACGATTAATAATAATAATTTAATTTTTATTTACTGACTAAATATTATTTTACGGACCTCTTTACCAAAATAACTACTAAATCCCAATTTATTGCCCGAGCATTCAAAATCGTGTTACAAAGTGTAACACTAAAAAAAATTGAATATTTTTGTTGGAATCTCTTTGGCGATTTTGTCTTTATGTTGCAGAAGTTCCTGTAGATTATAATAAACTTGATCACTTTGTAATTATATTTTTAATAAGTGAACTATTAGGGGATGAAAAATTTAAATCAAATAAACTGAAAATTGAATTTGAGGAAAAATATTAAATTTTGAAGCATTTTCGAATTTTTAATTGCTTAAATCTGCATCTTTTTTACTGAAAAAATGCTACTTTCATTATGCTGAAATTGTTTATGGGGGGAAGTGAGGCACCTTTGAAATGGGGCACACTTGAAATTAGTCTCTTTCTCCTATTTTTGAATAGAACTATCCCTTACCATAACACAATTTAGCTCCATAAACTAATTGTGAAGTTACATTTATTATGTTAAGCTTTAAATCATTTTAAATATTGGAGAAAAAAGCTCAAGTTCAAAGGTACCCAAGAGTTGAGGGGTTTTGCTTTAAATTTTCTATTAAATTTAAGAAGCTGCTTTTATTGTTAAATAAATCAGAGAGAGTACTGAAGGATCCAAATAATTAATCATTCTCACCAAAATGAAATATAGGCAAATAAATATCAAATTAATTGAGCACATACACTCATAATTTTTAATTTATGGTAATTTTTGACTTCCATCAATCTTTTTTTCGCCATATACTGTGCAGCATTTCTCAAAAGTGTAAGACAGTGAAAATACAAATTGTGTTGTTTTTATCGCATAATTTAGCTTAAGTGCCATATTTGCCAACAGACGCTGATTTTCATTTAAATAATATCACAAATACCATATGATTAAGGGTTTTCGAGTGGGATAAAATGATGCGACGACAAGAATGAAGTTGTAATTGATTTAAACATTAATTAACTCAATCCGTATTTGTGGGGAGTTACACATTTGGAAGAGCTTTACCTAAATAGAATGAGCGCATATCGAAGCCTTTGAGATCACAGCGAAGTGAGTTTTGGTGTTTTGTATCCTCTGGGTGGTATTAATAATGGAAGAAAAACCACCACAACATACTCAGTCCAATGAAAATGATCATTTATCACAATAATAATTTCCATAACATGTGAAATACGGTATGCCCTAAACAGGAGGGGGCTGGTTACGGGCGAAAAGACGGGAAATCCACGTTGTAGACCACGACAACCGGATCGGTGAGAATTATAAACTGGTGCAGAGGTTAAATCTACCGTGTTGTGTGTATTGTTGCTAAAGTAGCAACTAAAAAGCGAGCAATAATAAACAATTTATATATGACGCCAGCGAAAGGAACTTGGAAGAGGTATGGCTCAGCTGGAGGATAGCTTATGAGAAACGAGTACATAATAGAGAATGTATGTAATGAAAATCCTAGAATCGTAAATCATAACAATTTATTATTTGCGTCGCTTTTTTCTCCGTCTTCACTCGCACATATACTTCCCATTTTGCCTATCCAAAGTCCTCAAACCATCCCACCCACCGTCCCCCTTTCACTGTATGCGCAAGTTATAGAAGAAAAATCCGGATTATGAAAAAAATGCTATTCACAACTTTCCTATGGTGAATTTTGAGCGCTATTTGATGAAAAATGAATTATTCTTGTTTGATGGCCGGAAAAAACAAATGATTGTTTTAGTCAGAAAAAGCATCAGAAAGCTTTTAATGCCAAGCCCCTAAAGAGTTGTTTACTTTGGAACTTTCGTCAAAAAGCCAAAGGTTCACTTAAAAAAGCTCAGAGAAATGTACTTCAAAGATTCAGAGAACACAATGATTTTCTTTTTTTGAATAATTTTTCAAAAGATAGGAGTGGGAAAGTGACCCAGCTTTGCAAAATGTTCAAACTTATGTCTGCTACTGCTTAATAAATGGATTGCGCTTTAATTGTTTCACTGAAGTATTTTTTTTTAGTTATCCAATGCATGGACAAAAGCATGGACTTTGCAAGTTTGAGTATTCCACAAAGCTCTTTAGGAGGAATTGGGGCACATTTGAAAGTGGAGCACCTTTGAAATTGGGATTTTTCTCCAATGTTTAAGTGGAATTGAGCCATATCATAATGTAATTTATCTTCTCAATCGGTTTGTGCAACTGAATTAAATCACAGTAAGGCTCAATTTTCTTTAAAAACAGGTGAAAATCGCAATTTAAAAGGTGACCCACATTCAAAGATGCCCCACTTCCCCTACTGCTTTGACTTTTCTTATATGTCTACCGTTTTGTAACCGAATAAAAGTGTGACGTGTGACATAGATTACTTCAACACTTAAACTTACTTATATACGGGCTTCAGACCTAAGGCCTAGCTGTATGGCTTAACTTCTATAATTCCTTATCAGTCTAGATTTGTTGGGATAATATGACTTAGGACCGGACATTATAGGCAAATGATCCGGGTAATTCTCAAACATCAATAAAATTGGTTGCTATTTTGAAAATTCAGACTTTCGGGAACTGGGCTAAACCTCCAGTTTGAAGCCAGCATTAGGCTTAAATTTTGAACTCAAAAAAATAATGATCGGTTTATAACACGGACCTTGAACCTAACCTAAGATTTTTCATCCATTTTGCGCGGCAAAAACTGAGTATCTTCAGTTTTAGTGCACTAAATCGATGAAGATAAAATTAAACACCAAGATGAGCGAAAGATCTTACAAGATCAGTTTGAAGAAAGCCGAAGGTTCTTCGATGAGCGCCCTAAATATTCAAGTACATTTCAAGGAATTGACGGTTCTTAACTTAACCCACAACATCAGGGGTAAAGTTCAAGCCCATAGACTTCACCTTTGTCATCATTTTCGCTAGAACCAATTCTTAACCACAACGACGATAAAGACGGCATCGAGCCAGATTAGGCTTAGAAAGAGTACAGATATTACTTAGACGGTTCAGAATATAAATCGAATAAGACACGAATGACCAAATTTGCAGAAGAGTGATTTCAAGCTCAGATTTTACATGCTGAGTATAGGAGTTTCAAGATTTGAAATCTCTATAACTTTGAGAATAATTAACTTTCCCGTTAGGTAGGGGCGGTAGGGATAGTAAAGGGTGTCAAGGGGTATCCGAAAAGCAAGAAAAAAAGAAATTTTACAAAAAATCGACTTATTTGACTTTGACAAGTCGAATTCGTCTGCAATGGCTCCTTTCAGATAGATAGACAAGCGGTCCGTATTATAGTTTTCAGCACCTGGGATGGTAGAGGTTGGGCGTCTCAGGAGAATAAAGGATTTAGATTGGTGGGTTTGGCCATCAACTGGGTTAACATGTGTCGAATGGGCCATACGCTCTACAACTGTTAATTGTTGATCACTATAGGTATATTCGGATATAAAATTATACAAGAACGCAGGGACATTCTATACGTCACTCCCTTCGGAAAATAATATAATATAATCAATTCAAAATAATAATAATAAATTAAATTATGTTAATTAAATGTTAAATCAAAGCTAATGTCTAATCGTTTACACTGAGAGAAATCCGAAAAATTTGAAATAAAATTTCGGAAATGTTTATCTTACCCTGCAGTATTGATCTGAAATCGGTGTAAACATTTTGCTTTTTAGGTGTATTAGGGGTTAAAGATACACTTGTTCATGTTAATTTTACCCTTAAAAAGGTGTAAAATTAACATTAAAAAATGTTGATATATTTTTACACCTAAAAAGTGTTAAATTTATGAGGAAAAAAACTTAATCAAACCCTCTTTTTTTCTCAGTGTAATGGCTTCTAGACTAGATAAATTTATGTCCGTTTATTTATTTCTTTTTTACAAAAGACTAGGCAATTTGCTTCATTATGAAAATTAATTTCCTTAGTGTGTAGAGTCCATAACTGATATAAGGGTATTGCGATAGGGGAGACTGGGGCACATGTAACCATTTTCGATAGATGCGAATTTGAGGTGATTTTCCAAGGACACCGTGATTTTTTGGAAAATATTTCTTAGCTCATGTTTTACCCTTGGGTATAGGCAATTCGTCGAGGGTAATGCGGATGCTGGAAAACAATTGAGTTTTCCATAAAAATAAAATTTGTGTCCCTGTGCATTTTTCTCTTTTCACAAAATACCTGGGGTAGAAGTAACCACTTTCTGGGGAGGATGTAAACACCTTTTTTCCACCCTTCAAATTAACTTTGCACCACTTTCGATTATTTTAATTACTTAAGAGATATATAAAAACTGTATATTTTTCAAAAAATCACGACATTTTTTACAAAGAATAATTAAAATAGCAAAAAAAACTAAAAGCATGCATATCAAAGACATTTTTCAATGGATTTTCCCCATATTTTGACATCATGTGACTTTTTATTGAACACAGCGCCACCAATTTTTTTCGTAATCTATGAATTATAGATATTTCGCATGAAGGTCAATTTCCCGCTCTTTTACCTACTCATTTTGTGAAATTGAAATTTCCTGTTTACATCTACCCCAAATGCTGTTTTCTGACCAATTATTAATTCTTTTGAAATAATGAGAATCTCAATTTCTCTAGCAAATGCATAAATATAATCCTAAAAGATGTAGGAAAGAACTGGTATTGCTACATTTCGATTATTTTACACAGTTTTTAATTTCCAGGTGGAAATCCAAATGACCAAAATAATTGAAATATCAACATTTTCGGGAAAAATGATTTTTATTTTTAAAGTATTAGGATTTTATTGACCAATTCTTCTGTGGACATACATCCCCATGGTATCTATGAATGCTTATGGGTTTTATCCTCTGGAGTCTTAAAATTAATGAAAAAATCCCAGTGTTTACAACTACCCCAGTTTACTACTGCCCCAGTTCCCCCTATATAATTATTAATTGAGAAATAAAGTCTTGAGAAGAAGTATGCCTTACGAAACTGACCCATATTTCCCTAGAAACAAATTTAAGTAATTCTTGATATACAATTTATGCTTACTGCCCATAGGGCCAACTATTAAATCTCTGGCTAAAGCAAAACATATAAAGCTAAAGATTTAGCTGGTTTAGCTCACAACTGTCTAGAATAAAAAAAAAACAGTTTTTAAAATCGAAAACCGAGTAAATAACTCCCTACGGCTTTCACGTCGTTCTCGAGTTTTTACGTAAATTAATCATTTCTCAATCTTTTCATTAGGTTTGAAAATTTATTCACGCAAGCATAAAAAATATTAAATAAAAAACTCTAGTAAAGGAAATGCTTTCAATATCGTACTCGAAAATGAGAAAGCTCTTGCCGTTGAGCTTTATGAAAAGTTCATGCTATGTACGGAATTTTCGTAGAGTAGTTTCATTAATGAATTATTTTGAACACCATATGACCGCTTCAGCAATTTTGCTATGGATAAAAAAGTTTCATAGGAGAGGAGAAAGAAAAAATTATGTGAAAATCGTTAAAAGAACTCCCCACTGAACGCCACAAGTGTGATTTTCTGATAGTATCATTTATTTTTGTTTGCATTTATTTTTGGATGAAGTACTGAAGCTACGGAAGGAACAAGTAGAGCTTTTTAAAAGGGGAGCCTGAATTACAAGGTCAAAAAATGATTTTTGATTAATTTATATAAACTATCTATAGGAACATACCAGAAAATTTCTAAAGTCAAATAGGGGAAGTGCTTATAATTTTGGACAGTCTGCATATAAGCATCGATATCCTAAGTTTGAAGTGCCATATTTTCAATACTAATTGACTTTTCTTGTTACTCTCTTTTCAGAAGGATTGTTTAGAAACTTGGCAAGCTATTTATCATCTCATTTTTACTAAAATTAGTTTTAATACGTTTAAAAATGAATTGATATGTAGAGGTGAATTTGACTCTTATTTTGGACAACTTGGTTATTAATTTTTACAACTTGTCTGTAAATTTGGACAGATAATCCGCCTCAACAGGATGCCCATTGTTCTTCATTTTATGAACCAATCTTACCAAGTCCTCTTCCTGGTCATGTAAGGGAAACGTGGAATGTCACAAGAAGCCCAGAAACTTTCCATATCATTCATTAAAGTGAGTTGACTTCGGTACTCCAAGTACGTGCGGATTCGCTCATTCCCTGTCCTTTCCGGGAGCCTTTCAAGGCATTTCTCACTGCATCTCTTTCGTAGAGATGATGCTCCTTCATTTCTCCAGGCATTTGTCCAACCTAGTCATCACAAAAGCTAAAACTTCACGAAATTTCGTGAGAAAAACACTTGTCCAAAATAAGAATCATCACCTCACTGGTGAATGTCTTAAAAAATTTCCCATTTTTCACACGAAAAATATAATTCACAAGGCAAATCTCACTTCAGGTCAAATGTACAAATCATCAGTAACGTGAATCAATACAATATTCAATGAATATTCAATAATATCACTCAAAAACAGCGAACAAACTTTGTTAGTACTTCACCAAAACTAAATAAGACTGAAGTAAGCCACGAAGTTCTGTCATATTTCTCGTAAGCAATTGCTCACACTGAATTTTCAACAAAGCAATTTCAACTCAAATCATATTCAAATTTTAACGTATTTAGTGTTAAAATCTTCCAAAAAGAACAAATATTTAGATAGAATTCATTATTCATCAAATATTGGAATAAAAATCCATCATTTTAATCAATTTATTTTTAGTGTCCAATGTTATCCTCAAAGTGTCCAAAATAAGAAACTGGACAAAATTAGAAGCATTTCCCCTACTTCAGAAAAAATATTATATTATAAAAAGTAGCTTTTTCGTTATTCGATTGTCCCTTCTGTAGTATTCTTCATAGGTGTTCGCTTCAATTGAATAGAAGAGGGTGCATGCAAAGGAGTTGATTATGGGAGGGTGTTGAAATAGATTGCCTTATCTCTTCCCCATTTTGCAGTTTATTTCCTAGATAGCACACCATCAATGTGTGTCTCTCATTTATAAACAACCCCCTTGTGACTGACATTCCAATCAACTTCAGATGCTACCCAGGCTCAAAAGATAGAGCTTTCCAGTGTTACCTTGGAAGTGGCTTTAATTTTCAATTTCTCATAATGGGAAAATATTTCCTCAACGACACTCAACAATTTGAAGAGAGGCTGGGGACAGTTCTGAAGAATTTTTAATCAATTCTTCTTCCAAGACACTAAAAAATCTACAGACTGAAAAGTTTTTTTTCTATACATTATTTTCTTGTTTTATGAGATGTTAAACATGGTACTTAATCGAAACTTTTTGTGTTCTTTCAAGTCTATAGCATACAGAACAGAATGAAATCTAATTTCGATCGATGTTATGTAAATAATTATAACACCAAAATCGATTATAAATACCATTATATTAATATATTTCTGAACTCTATATTTTGCTCGAATTATCTATAAAAATAGACAAAATAAATTAAAAAAAAAAAATAAATAAATAAAAATTCGGATTACAATGTTTCTGAGAAATATGTTAGTTCAGACATTTCAATCATTTGCACCGTGTGAAACTCGAACTTAGAGCCTCAAGTGGGTCAGCGGATATAGTGGCTCTATGACTGTGAGGTCTCGGGTTCAAAGCCGAGCAGCAGCAGAAAAAGATTTCTCATGCCATATCAGCTTTGAATTTGTCCAGTGAATGAATGAATAGTAATGTCAATGGTGCATATTGGCAAAAAAGTGAACCACTTCAAAAACAATAGAGGCTGGTACGAGAACGAGTTTCAACATGAAAGTGGTACTTCAGTCGATACAAACATTCAGTGTCACTGATCCAAACACACGCCGAGAAGAGATGCTGTGATATAGTAGCAGTACTGGTTGCCGACAGAGCTGTGATATGGAGCGGCTACCCGTATTGGGGGATAAGATAGAATAGGAGTAAGATAGAATAAGATCCGAAATGGAGAACTGACCCCTGGCAAAATCTTACTCGAATTTACTTGAACTTACAAATGTGACAGTCGGGCCAGGGCCACATCGCCTAAGAGCCGAACGATTATACGCAGGGGTATGACGCTTCCAATGCTCCCATATATTTCTAGAGAGCCGAAAATACTTTTGAGTTTATTAGCTGTTTTCTGTCACTGTAGAATGAATTAGCAAAAAATACAAATACAAAATAAAAACCAACTTAATATTGAATAGGCTACCGAAAACCCCAAATTGGAAACCTACATAGTTTTAGATATATCGTGAAATGTGTACGAAAACAGGGAAAAATTTACACTAAAACCGGTCGTATTTTTCAGATATAATGTCACCCCCCTGATTATACGAATTGCATCACGGACTCCCTACTTTAGAAAATTCGTTGTCGAAAATTTTTCGATCATAAATGCCGTCCTATAAGTGAAATATTAGTCTAGAATACCCGCAAGACTTATCCTAAAATACAAAATTATTGATTACATTTTCAAAATAATGGGAAAAAGGGTAAAAAAAAGTCTAAAGATTCACTTTTGAGGGAGTCGTCGAAGATCGCAATTAGATATCTCGATATTTAAACTCTACATCGGTGGCAACTTGAAAAAAAAATCGGTTTATAAACATATCTGCTGTTTCACTCTCTTTGAATTCAAATATTAAAATTTAAATACAGAGTTGTAATGTATTTCAGAATTTAAAATTATCTTAGTGTGATTCTAAATATTTCTGCTTAAAAAATTGTTATGAAAGTGATTGAACAGACTTCTAAAAAATTATTAATCATTGAAGATTTTCAAATTCTTTTATGAAAATTGCGAGTAATCGTATGACGTTACGTGCAGATGGCGCGAGATGTTGCTGTCAAAACTAGCTGTCAAAATCAAAATCAAACAGTTTAGAATTTTTAAATTATGGTGTTATTCATTTCTGTAAGACCGTAAGAAGCAAAATTGGAATTGTAGCCGAGTATCGAAACATTCCTTTTATTTATTTGTTTTATTTAGAACATGCCCTGGCAAAGGGAAAATTTAATTTCGTATCCATTTTTTTCGCTATTATTACTCATCTAAGTGGCACGTGGAAAGCTTTTTGTAGAAAGAAAGGTAAAGCACTAAATTCCTAAACATGTTTATTCTTTGTTCTAAGTGCAGTAAAAGCTTCCTTTGTCAAATTCTCACCAAATTCTGAGTAAGTAATATGGAAAGGTAACAAAGGAAAGCCACAAGAGACGCTGTATGAATCGAAAATATGAACTTGTTGTGGAAAAAAATATGATTTTGCGGTAAATTCTGATGTACAGCATTGTTGGAAGGAGGAATGGCAAAAGGACACCTCAGAGATGAGAAAGCTTTTCCCTCCCACTTTGATGGGCAAATTGTGTTTATGCCGGAAGCATAAAGCATATGCTGTTCTCACTTTTTTCCCAATGAGGTCTCATGGCACAAATAAAGCGACCGACAATGCTCCTGAAAGGGAATCTCATATACGCGCAAAAGAGCACCAAGGATTTTTCGTAATTTACTTGCGTATACGCATTTTTTGCCATCATATTCATATGTATTGGTACTGTTTTCGAGAACATCCCTCTCGCAACCGGAAAATGTTGAAGCTTCAAAAAAAAATGGGAAAGAACAGAAAACTCCATTGAGAAAATGTTGAGCGTATATAGAACTCTTCCTCATCAATTTCGTGCTCTTTCTTCATTGCTCATTTCTACGTTCTCAAGGGACTTGAAAAGGGTGGAAAATTTTGCCTTGCACGAAAATGTAAAACGAGCTCTTATAAAGGTTTTCATGTTTTCATAGAATTGTGACTCAGCATCCGTTTTGGCTTCATTCAACTTTTCGTATACACGCGTGAAAATTATCTTCAAGTGATAACAAGCTCTTGTGCACAAAATTATGCTTTTCTGTATTTAGGAAATGTTCTATTAAAAGTTTTTTTAAGTGTTTATTTTAAATTTTTTGAAGATTAGCTTTATCTTGTTTATTAATTTTTTAGGGCCGTTATAGGATAGAGAATGAGTCAAAGAGCAGGATATATCTTAGCGTAATTATAATGGAAATAATCATTCACTGAGAAAAAAAGGGGGTTTGATTAACTTTTCTTCCTCATAACTTTAACACTTTTTAGGTGTAAAAATATATCAGCATTTTTTAATGTTAATTTTACACTTTTTTAATGGTATAATTAACATGAAAAAGGGTAACTTTAACCCCTAATACACCTAAAAAGCATAATATTTACACCGATTTCGGATCAATACTGCAGGGTAAAGTAAACATTTGCAGGATGTTATTTTAACTTCTCCAGATTTCCCTCACTCAGTGTTATTAAACTACAATTCTGTCAATTGTGAAAATAAATAAATACAGTGAAGTTCCTCAAACATGAACTCCACGGTAGACTTCGAAATGTAAAATTTGAAGTTATACGAAGAAAGTTTTGCGCGGATTCTGAATTACAGTAGAATCTTCTAAATTCGAATCCTAAATGAATATTTTTAACACTTCTCGTCTCTCAAATTCGAACGTTATTTTTAAAACTAAGGGAACTTACGAGAGATTAAATTGTACTCCGAATCAAATACCCATACTTTCTCAAAAATTTTCTTGGTGAGGAATTTCCTTTTCATTTTATACACTAATAATGTATGTAAATATTCAGGAAGTAGCACAGAAATGTGATTTTCAATCATCCACAACACGATTTTTTTTACGTTTTTAACATAACTCCGCAATTGACATTTTGAATTCAACTGTCGTTTGAATTTGAGAGAATTAGATTTGATAGACTTTACTGTATAACCACTTTCTTGGGTGCTCCCTCAATATTATCGTAATTAACCTCCTAAACAAATTAATTAAACTTGCTAAGCAAATTTCATTTAAATATTTAGCAGTAAATTATAAATGATAATTTAATGTTCACTTGCTTAACCTGGTAAAGCAGATAGATGTAAAATCGCCACAGATATAACAAAATATATAGAAATAATCAAATGCATTTTATCTATCTTAAACACTTATTTTTTATGATACACAATGAATAATTCTATTATCTTGTAAATTGGTTACAAGTCAAACCAAACAGAATGTGCTTAAGAGAAAAATCAATATATTGTGACTTAGATCAGTTTTCCATCTTTATGGAAACACTGGGAAAGACTGACTTGTTTATTGTGACTGTCTTCTATGAACTGAACTGCAATTTATCAGCACTACTTAAATATAGTTAAGACTTCACGAGGAAAGCGACAAATTGTTAAGATCATTGTAAAAAAGATATTATAAGAGCACGAGATCATTAGAAAACCAATGATAAGCCTGGATAAGCCTGTGACTAGTGAGATTCTTTAGAGACAATTTTGGATTGTGTAATGCAGGATCTTTTATATGCACAAAAACTGGGAAGATACTCAAGGACTTCTATAGATGAGTTAGCTCAAATTTAGATTTGTAAGCATTTAAACAGCTGTCTTACAAATGCTAAAGCGTGTCCACGACAAAATTGTTTCCAAGAATAATGTTTTAAAAATTAAGTCTACATAATATAAAAAAAAGAAAAATATTTTTTGAAACTTAATTTCATTGTAGATTTTTAAGATATTTAATACATTTTTTATTCGAGTATTTGATTGACGAAATCTCGAATCTTCTTCTTGAGTCCTCCCATCAAGGTCTGTACAAGATCATCACCGCGGTTCTTAGTTGTTTCATTCCATTTTTTCTTGAAGTCATCGATGTTCTTGACGCGTTTAGCCTTCTTCTTCAGATCGTATTTGATAATAGCCCAATATGTTTCAACTGGACGGAGATTTGAAGTGTTTGGCGGATTCATCTCCATGGGTACATAACGAACATCGCTCTCCTCGTACCATTCTTTGGTTGCTTTTGAGTAATGGTACCACGCCAAATCTGGCCAGAAGATCGGGGGTATGTCATGGCATCTGTACAGAGGCAAAAGGCGTTTTTGGAGGCACTCCGTGATGTGAATTGACGAGTTCATGTTGCCCTCCATGAAGAACGCCTCGCTCTGGCGTCCACATGAGCAGATCGCCATCCAAAATAATTTTTTTTGTTTGGAAACTTTTCATAATTTTTGTACCTGTACTATTTCTTACATCCTGTGCGAGTCTTTGCGGTCTAATGTTGTTGTCCTGGTAATTGTTTGAAGTCTCCTTTTACGTATGTTTCATCATCCATCAAGATGCACCCACTAAAGCCAGACATCATCTTATCGTTCAGCCTTCGAGCTCGTGTTGTAGCTGACTAACTTTGTACACCCGTGCAATGAGGGGCTGCTTGGGCCTTAAAAGTCTTCAGTCCATTCCTCTGTTTGATTTTGTACACAAGACTGGGAGAACATTTAAGTTTTTTAGCCATATCCCTCACAGATGTCGAATTATTGTTCTTGTAGCGTATGATCACCTTTTTCTCCAAATTTCGATCTCCAATACCCCGATTTTTTTTTACATCCAGGTTTCTGGACAGTGTTTTTACTGTCCAAGAATCGAAGAATCACTCTGCAGACGGTCTGGCGTGAGGTATTTATGAGTTTTGCCAAGGTTCGCGTAATTGATTCCAGGATTTTTTAGACACGTGTACACGATCAGTTCCCTTCTCTTTTCCATTATTATTTCGTATCTTAGTGAAAAATGAACAGAATTTGATGAGAGTTTCACCAAAAGAAAGGTAAAAAAAACGTGTTACAACGCTTACATACAACGAAAATGCGAAGCTAGTGACATAATGTCATAAAAATATCAAATCATTTGGAACAATTTTATCGTGGACATGCTTTACTTTCGAAAATATCCTTTTCGTTGGATTATTTGTAGAGAGTATACAAAAGCGAATACTTATATCCGACGAAAAAATATCGATTTTCTTTAAATCGTTTTGTGTTGGTTTCATTTACGACTTAAGCCGCGAGACGGCTTAACGTATAATTATGATCAAAATAAATAATTTGACTAAATTCCCATCAGTTTCCCACTAACCAGACCATTTCTCGGCTTAAGCCGTAGGTCAATTTAGTACATTACTTTCCTATCTGCAGCGGGCCTCCTCAGGTGTTGATGCATATACTAAATCGTACATTAGATTCGGATTTATTCTAGTATTCAAGTATAGTATTCACCGATACTGTCTACCAGGTCTACTATGTCTGATCGGCAAATATGTAAGGGCCTTGACAGACATGAGGATTAGCCGAGAGACAGCTTAGCGTAATTATATTAGAAATAATGGTTAAAGTGCATTTCCATCATTTTCCATTAAGTCGCCTCTCGCCTTAAGTTGCAAGTGGCTCCGTTCAATAATAACCTTTCGAAGAGACAAAGCCAGACCAAAGGATAGCGAAACCCATTCGAAAATCTACCGGAAGCCTAAAATGCAAGTTAACGTACTCGCCGCTTTAGCGCTGATTGTTCTGCCATTTTGAATTTCGATATTCTTGACACTTCAATCGTCAACAATGTCAACAACAGTGTGCAAAGTTTGCTGCAAAAAGTGAATTTTTGTGTAGTTTTATGGAAATTCAGGATGGCAGAATGTCTTAATTGCACTTTCACTCAAAGAGATGTCCTTTTTAGGAACTTGCTCATTTTTGTGTAACTCGTCGGTTTAAACGTTCGAACTTCCAACGCGTTTTTAGGTAAGTTCTCTCTGATATACTTTCGAATCGGTAAAGGAAAAACCTCTACCGGAGAGAGCTCTCAAATCGGGAAGATTATTACTGAACGAGAGGAGTGTGTCTAGGGCATAATGGGTCTAACGTCACTAGTCAATACCTATACCTAGTAATTAAAGCGATAATTTTCAAAACATAAAAGTCGATCTCTCTTATAGTTTTATCTTTAGAATAATGATCCATTAGATAGACTATCGCAAAAACAATTTTCAGAAAATTAGATATTCGTAGTGTTACAACTGTTAAATATGGAATTAGTTGGACGAGGTATGGATTTCCTTTGAATAGCATAAGCTGGGAAAAGTCCCAGCTAAAACCTAAGAAGTGTTCCAGCTGTCTTTGTATTTATAAAATAAAGCAAATGGAGGCATTCAATTACGACTTTGACATTCTTAATTTATTTTTTTGTACGCTAATTTAACTCTAAACTGTGAATATTGTGTATTATCTACACAACAATCTGGTCATGTAGTGCCCATGTGAAATTTTCTTTTCAACAATTAACCACTTTATTTCAATAAATTTGTGCAATCTTTTGTCTAGCTTTCTTGCTCGATCGTGCACAATTGGATCATGAATCACGAATCTGCGATCTTCGTCAGCGAATGTAAATTCTATCCGTTAAGTAAAATACTTTGAAACTCTCAGCTTCAGGTGACATTTTTATTTATTCGATCAATGAAATTATGATTGTAGTACAAGTAATACAGGGGAAATAAATCAATTTTTATAACCGTTTAATTACCCGTAGGTCCGTTTCGTTAAAGAATAGAGTATGAAAAATCTCTACCTGAAACAAAATTTGGCCATCAATGGGGAAGATGAAATGCCCACTTATAAGCTTGAAACTCTGCGAAATTATTATCACAAATTCACAAACAAAAGAAATTCAGAATGTTTTTGCAAAAATATGAAACTGAACTCAAAATTCAATTTCAATGATGAGATGGAAAGTAACTGGATAAATTTTCTTTTGGGAAGTGACTTCAAAGCCACGCCGAATCTATTCGAAAATGACCGGAAGTCTAAAGTTCAAGTTCACAAATTTACCATTTTAGCCCTGATTGTTTTTCCATTTAGAACTTTCGGTATTCTTGACACACAAATGTGAATTTTAACTTAATTAAAATAAATATCCTTTTCATAAGCTTATTCACTTTCGTGTAACTCTTCGGTATAATTCGAAATTTCAGCGGGTTTCTAGGTAAGTTCCTTCTATCATTGAATCCGTACAGGATAAACCTTTACCGAAAAGAACTCTAAAATTGGGAAGGTTATTACTAAACATAAGGGTACGTTCATTTAGAATCTGTAGTTACGGCAAAGGAGCCTCCCTAAAAAGGTAATTCATAGAGCAAGGGTATGATTACAAGAGCCCTTTCATATTTAGAAATGTTTTATATAAAGTTCATTTTTAAAAAGTCAATCATTTTGAACATTATCAGATTTTTTGTTTATACCGGAAAGTTCTATATGGATGGTAGTAGAAATACGTGTAAGATTCTTCGGAATTAAGGTAACTTTATTACTATGCACATGAGGAAAATGACATAAAAAATGAAAAAGTGCCTCGGATTCATAAATGGAAATCCATTTAATGGCATGTGAAACCCGATGGTATAGCTTTAAGTTCTACTTTATTTTCTGAACCCTCGTGAGAGGCATCTTTTCGATGGGGCTTTTTCTAAGAGAAACACGGGTGAGGGAAATTTATATTCTGATGACAAGTTTTATTTTATTTATATCTTTTTCTTCACCGTCCTTAAACTTTTCTCTCCCCCGTGAATAAGTTGGAGAAAATAGGAAGAAGTCTACAATGAATTTTCATAAAGTCAGTGTTTTAGCATGTAAACGGAGTAAAAAGATGGAATTCTAGAATAAAATATTGTGGTTTTCTCATCTTTTGCGCTCACTGACGGTGCTCCATCGTATTATTTTAGCAATTTTCCAAAATGACAAAGAAATAAGGGGGAAAGATAGAAAAAAAGAACACACATTTCGAGACATTTCTGTCATATCTGATATTTTTCATTATAATAACCCTGTGAGCAGTTGGCGCATAAAGAGAAATTCTTCAGAATTTTCATGGACACAGCGCAGATGTACGAAAGGGACGAGGACAGGAGGAGAAAAATGAAGGAAGAACGGCAAGGATTCATCGACGTTGTTTTTTTTTCCAAAATATTTCCAGATGATCCATTGTCTTTTCTATGTCTTTCCTTGCCAAGGAAGTCAAGTGCATTTGATTTTTCATCTCACCCTTGTAGTGACAAAAGGGATGGCAAATTCTGAGAAAAAATGACACACTCATACCCTTAGGGTTCTTTGGTGGAGGGAAAGTCGGGGTGTATTGTGGGAAAAAGACACGACGAGTGAGTAACGATGAAAATTGCAATAAAAGAGTTTTACTTTGTCACCACTTTTTGGTAATTTTCTCAAGGCACTGCTCTTGTGAGTTTGTTGTACTCATGTGTGATGGTTATATAGCCCGAAGAAAGGTCACAAATGTGAACAATCCAGCAGAACTATCATATTGTTTCATTTTTATTTCCACTCTACCACCTCAATTCTCACTTGGGAAATCTTTTATCAGCTTCCCAGCATGATACATACGGACATATAGGACATATATGTACATAGTTTCTAAAGACTGCGCAAGTTATTTGATACTTCCTTTGTACTTCGTACTGGGAGGATCTTTAATTATTACTCACACCATACAATTCAGGTGCATTATTAAATTTCAATAACTTTATAATAATTCAATATCTCTTCAATTAACTGTCAGTTTCTTCATAAGAACTTTGTTTGGCCTATCAAAGAACTCTTTAAACGTTAAAGACAGACAACGCAACGGTTAGCTAAGACCGCTAAGACACATACCACAATGTCTCTAAAAATGTGGATAACTTTGATGTAAAGCAGGGCCGTAAACACCTGTGTATCGTTTTTCCTTAACCCATTCCTTACCATGGTATTATACATCATACGCAAATTGAGTGATTTTAGATGATTTATTCCAGGGCAATTGATATTCGAATTTCTGTCGGGAATCAATTTTTAGTTACTTTAGTCCTTCAATTACTTGAAAAAAATAGCGTGACAGAGATGGGAATACATTTTGTTGTTCTTTTCTCGCTTTGCGTGAAATCATACAAAAATTTTGCTCAAAATGGCAGACGGAAAATTCGACATCCCGTCGAATTTGTTAAAATTGACCTTCATCCTCTTTCCTGATTTGAATTCTGGTTGTTAATGTGTTATTCTTGGATAGTTACTCTATCTAAATCAAAAGAGTTTGTAATGAATTAATGTACAGAATTTAAATTCAGTGACCGTTAAGGCGCGTGTTTGAGGGCGGCTCCCCGCGCCCCCATAAGAGATAAAAAAAATTCTTTTCAAAAAATTCATCTATTAATCTGTAGGAAACTATTCCTAAAATATGAACATTCTATCTAAAGTATTTCTGGTACATTGACTGAATGGGTTAAGCATTACTCTAAAGTCTAAAACTTTCCTTCATTTATTTATTAAAAAAAAACTGAAGATTCTGAATGAAAATATATATTGGCCTATATGATAGTTCGTATACACTGTATGGTGTGAGTTTGAGCTTAATGTTAAAAATAATAACATTTGAACAGTTTTCTGCCTCATGATTTAACTAATATTCAGCTTATCAGACTTATATGAAGTTATTTGAGTATCTACGTTCCGATACACCGATTATACATTGTCAGAGACTAATAGAGATCTAGTTTTTCAAGAAAACAAAATCTTCTGGGGAATATAGGCATGGTTCGCACACAGCGAACCTTCAAACGTTGAAAATTTTATTTTTGTTTGCAAAGAGCAGATTTACCATTACACCTCCCGTCTCAAGAAGTTAACAATTACCCATCTTATCGATAAGAAATGACGGACGAGCTCTTTGTAAACAATGAGAAAATTCGCATCGTTTGAAGGTTCACTGTATGCAAACCATGCCTACATTTCCTTTGTTGCTAGAATTCTGAGTTTCGTTCCCTAAAGACTTCTATTCTGCAGAAACTTTCCTTTAAACAAGCAATTTTAAATGAAAATTGCTCAAAATTAGAATAGCTCTAATAGGCCTAACGCGGTCTTTGGATATTTTGCAAATTTTGAAATTGAGAATTTTTTTGAAAAAAAAAATGGTATTAGGATGATAAAATAAGACTAAATGATCTTTTAAAGACATCGAATTTCGAATCGAATGGTCTTACCTTTTTCACTTCTTAAGAAATTAATTTTCTAAAAAAAATATCATTTATGACAAATTTTTCTCCCAAACATTTTTTTAGCACATATCTGTTCTCATGTGCGTCTACATTACCGACTTTTCTTTGCATTGGTTTCTGTCGCGACTGTTTAGTGGTTTTGGAACACGACGGATACTGAGGAAAACAGTCGTGACGGGAACCAACACAAAGAGAAGTCGGTATTCAGGGAAAATCTTTTATCATTTCATTTTTCATTGGAATAGTACCTTAGTAATATTGTTGAATAATTTTTAAAATTTTTGTTTCGCAGTGAAATTATTATTTCTGTAAAATTTATTCCATTCAAGTTTTTTTGAAATAGGGGAAACTGGGGCACCACCAAACACGGGGTAGCATTGAACACTGCGATTTTTTAATCAGATATTCGACTTCTAAGGACAAAACCTATAGGAATTTATAGGCACTATAGGGATGCTTGTCTATTGAAGAAATAGTTGAGATAGTCCAAGTAGTTAAGAAATAAAAATTAGTTTTTGGTGCTACCCCGTGTTTGGTGGTGCCCCAGTTTCCCCTAAGCGAACTAAAAATATCAAGGGAAAGAGATATTTTCTTTCAGTCTTCAGTGACCCACTCATCCCTTTTATTTGTATGTCTCGTATTTCATGTAAGTATTATTAGGCCTATTGAACAATCTCTCTGTCTGTTAAAAATTGTGATCTAGGCTCTCTGCAAAGGACATACCTAAAAAGTCCAACAAAAGCTTTTTTTTCAGTTTTAAGTATCTAAAACTTACTAATTCTTACTATTCTTAATTTCCTTTATCGAAAAGAAATGTAGAAAGACAAACATAAATTTAGCTTCACAAATGTGTGATATCAATTGTAATTTCATCGCTGTTAAATTAGATTTTTCATCACAAATTTAATATATAAGTCTTTTAGGTGTTTCATAAGCCTATGGGTAAAGCAGGAGAAAGTCTTAAAGGCATCATGACTGTATATTCAAGATTAATTATATCTCAAGCTTCCATTCGCCACGTGCAAGACAACAACATATTATTGTTTACGTTAATTGCACCAAATCAAAATATTATTGCAAATGCTTAAGGGATAACTTGGATAAATATTTGCATCCATGGAAAATTTTTGAGTGATTTTTGTGCTTCCAGGATAATAAAATCCAAAAATGGAGGGAAAACTGATAACTCGGAAGTTTTTGTGCTTCAATGCCACGTTTTCTCCTTATGATCATCAACGTTGTTTATTTTTCTAGTGGAAGGAAAAACCGGTGGACCCCAATGAAAAAAAGTGGCTAAAAAAGGAATTTAATAATGCGACGCTGTTTTCTTCAGCATTCTCATCATCTTCTTTTGCAATTCTCTGGCTTTCATATTTTTTTTTTTATTCTTCAGCAACATATTTTCGCGAGAGTGAATAATAGCTGAGGCATTTCCTCGCGAAGCTCCAGGCGAAGGATAATGCAAAGTAATATGTGCAAGATGGGAGAGAAAGGCAAAAAAAAGGGAGAATAAGTTTTTATTTGACTAAATTATGCTTACTTTTCATCGGCTCGAATATGTAAATGTCACTTTTGGGTCGTGAGAGCTTTTGGGGGATTGGATGATAGGGGATGGGAAAGCTCAGGAGTTGAATGTGGCGGAAGCTTCATGGTGAAAGTTGAGGAGCGACGAAAGCATGTTGTAGGTAAGGCGAGATAAATCATATAATATGTGTCGCATTTATGATAATTTAGAGTGAGGGAATTCACTAGACTTCTTGTCATATGGAAATTGGGAGGTACTGGGGATGGGGACTGGGGGTGTCTTACCCTCTTGGCACCCAACACTTTGGCTCGATGTTAGTTTTGCATCGATTTATACGTGCTGGCGCAAATGTCAGAGACAGTAAATGAAGAGAAATTCGATTAAACCGATAATTTGACATCATACAGTTCACCCTGCCTTCACTTTACGTAAGTCGATATTAAATTTCATTCAACCACCGTCGCTCAATCCTTCATACCAACTCCCGGAGGATATTCACATCATTTTACATCGTTATTGTCTGATCCAGCAGGACGCGACGATTCTATTACAACAGCATCTTCCAAAACTTTCCTAACACTTAAAGGATGCTACATGCTCCAAGCTGAAACACTTACATAAGACATCGAGGCGCATATCCAAGAAAACTGGCTCCCCTACTCCATTGTCCGCTGTACACTGATACACTCCAGCATGTTGGCGATCCACACGTTCCAGTGTCAGGATTGGACCTTCGCCAATTCGAGCTGGGGATGAAGTTCCACTAGTACCGCCACTCTGAAATGACAAAACAAATCGCATCATATATAGCCACCACTTCTGCGTGTCGATAAGCAATTGGCGTAAGCGACATTTCTGGGTCAGGACTAATTTGCACATTTCCCAGTCCCAACTGCTACTGGAATGTGCAAATTGTTAGGAATTCGAGAAAAGCATCGCCACGCACCACGTTCAGATTTATGTAGATTTCGTGGAAATCTATGCTCAAAGTTTTCACGCCAAAATGGTAAATTATATAGTGTAGGCGTGAGAAAGTTTGGGAATTGATTTAAATGAAAAATTTTCGAATGTGAGATTTAATCACAAAATTTTGTTTAAATCTAAATTAAAATAATAAACCATCTAACATTTTGGAAGTTGTCGTTCTCGAATTTATTAAACTTTATTCTTATTAAAGTTTTGAAAATTCAAAGTTTTGTTGTACAGTTGTACATTTGACAAGAGTTAGTAAAAAAATTGAATATGATCGATATATGGCGGATCTGCACTCAGTGGGTCAAGTGGTAGAGCACTCGCTCTATATAATGCAAGTGTCCCGGGTTCGAATCACCTTTAGGTCACCCAGGAATTTTTCTGGCGTTAACTCTTTCGCGTCTTTAGGGTAATGTCATGACTCGGAAAAAAAGTTTTTTTTTGGGTATTTACATTAATTGAAATCTATCTGTTCGTGCACGACATCATAATAGAAGGATGTAAGATTCTTGGCTCATTTTCTCAAGACTCCAGTTAGATTTCAATTAATGTAAATAGCCAAAAAGAAACTTTTTTCCCCGGGTCATATATGACCCTAAAGACGCGAAAGAGTTAAAGGTGGTCGGATTGCATCTAGTGAGCTTCACTGCATTTGATTCCACGGGGCATGGAACTGACAACCCCATCCCTGTATTAGAAAAAATAGTAATGGATGTCCCGAACTCCCCTTGTGGGAAGGCCTACACTGAAAAAAAAAGTCGCTGCGATTAACTTTTTTTCATCATAACTTTAACACTTTTTGGGTATAAAAATATATCAACATTTTTTAATGTTAATTTTACACCTTTTAAGGGTAAAATCAACATGAAAAAGGGTAACTTTAATCCATAATACACCTAAAAAGGGTAATATTTACACCTATTTCAGATCAATAATGCAGGGTAAAATTAACATTTCCGGAATGTTATTTTTGACTTTTTCGGATTTCTCTCAGTGTAGTGCCTCTATGGAACGTTGTGCCACCATTATTATTATTATTATATTATCTGCAGCACGTCCGTTTTCGAGAAATATTAGAATCTCATCCGGTAGGCCTAAGTTTATAGTTGCGCGAATATAAAACGTGCTTAAACTCGATTTTCCAATGTCCATTAGTTTTCTCTGTAGTACAAAAGTTCTTGTAGAGAAATTCTGTATCACTCTGAGAATTCCACATGACAAGTTTCACACGGATACCAGGAGAGCTTTTTCGAAAAAGCGATGCTGTAACCATGGCATTGCCATGTGACCATGTCAGAAGTCACGTATTTGGGATTTCTGGCAATTCAATTCAAAATCACATTGTATTTCATGAAATAAAACGAACAAGACAGACTACCGAAATATTTTTCAGTAAAGAATTTTCATTAAAAAAAAGCTATGAATAGTATATTCGAACTCATAAACATGATAAAAAAAACTCGATTGGCATTGTCAGGTTTCGAACTCGCGTGTGACAATGTCATAAAAATTACAGAAATACTGAAGAGAGAAGAAAAATTCATCTTACGGTTTACGGAAAAGTTAAATATCGGATATAGTTAACAAAAAATGGTGGTGATAGATCAATCCCTCCTACTTCACTCCCTTTACTTTACACTAATTTCAAAAGCCCTATACGTAGTATCGTTGAATTTTCCTAATGTATGCTATTTATCTTTAGCAACAAGATAATGTATGTATAAACCGCTTTCTTAAACTTGTCACCTGTCTGAAACTCAAACAGTAATACGGTCTTCAGACTAGAGAATTAGCCAAGTAACCGAAGATTTCTAAAACCTAATGTTAAGCAATTTTTAATGTATTTTCAGAATCTAATACGTTATTTGTCTTTGATAGTCGAATTCTAAGATAAATTTTTCCAAAAACTGAGAAAGATTGAGAAAGGATTGAGAAGAAATTTGAGAAGTTAAGTCATATGGCTAAGCCTTAGGTCTGAAGCCCGTATAAGAGCTATCGGCTATTGGTGTTAGATAACTCCACTGAGAAAAAAAAGAGGGTGCGATTAACTTTTTTTCCTCATAACTTTAACACTTTTTAGGTGTAAAAATATATCAACATTTTTTAATGTAAATTTTACACCTTTTGAGGGTAAAATCAACATGACAAAAGGGTAATTTTAACCCCCAATACACCTAAAAAGGGTAATATTTACACCGATTTCGGATCAATACTGCAGGGTAAAATTAACATTTCCGGAATGTTATTTTAACTTTTTCGGATTTCTCTCAGTGTCCGGTAACTCCTCTCATTAGTCAATATTCCATAGAATAGTTATCAGCTTTTTCCTCTCATTCTGGTGCTGCTACTCCAAAAAATGTTCTTTTGGTTTTCCCCAAAATCGATCCAAACGATTTCATTTAATTTTCTTTTCGGATAAGATTTTGATGTAACCCAATCAATTTATCTACCTGACCGTAAAGATCGCCATTTTGTGTACATATTCCATGGTCAGATCTCAATAAATTTAGATAGGTCCTAGGATAAGGGACTAACCGACGTGGAAATTTACCAAAAATGATAATCCGATTTTCGTCGGTATAAAGGAATTCAACTGAGAACTAAAAACTTTTATTACCAGATTTGGTGACTTAGGTATCTCTTCTTTACTGGTGTAAAATGTCAAATTTCTTGGAGTTTTTCCATTTTAAGGGGCAAAGGGAATTCTTCATTGAGTACCTAGATTCCTAGTCACAACACTTTACGAACAATTTACAGAGATATTTTATTTTTTACAATTCAAAAACACTAAAAGTACATTAAATAAAATTTCTCCTAAGCTACTCTTTCTTGATGCGTTTTTTGGTGTTTTTTTTTTAATGTGAGTTCATACGATTCAGTCTAAGCTGAAACAGAACGAAAATTTAAATTTTATAATAAGCTTCTGATCCTTCAGGACTTATTATTTATGATAGGATTTTCTGGACCAACGAATATTCTATATCCTACTCCGCGTATTAAAAAATTCGAATAAAATTTAATTTTATTAATCAATATAAATAAGTGCAACTGCCTTAAACACATTTCTATGTTTTTTTTTCAAAGTTTTAGAATAAAATCATGACTTAAAAAAAATAAACGATTGTTGTCAGTATTTTGATCAAAATAGTTATCAAAAAAAAATATTTTTAGTCAGAGAATTAAAAAGTATGATAATAATAAATCATCTTAAAAAAAATAAATCGAGTAAAATTCGAATTTAGTTATTAGTTTATTGTATTAAATAATTGGTTATTAAAGATTCTAAATATTACAAAAAAAACGTTTAATTTATTATCATCTATGGATGGTAAGAGCAAGAATAAATATTTTTGATTTGCTAAAATCAAAAATATTTATAGTGTTGTAAAATATGCTAATTGCCTGAACCGAATCGAGTCCTGGACTTTGAGATTTCTTCATGATTTCAGATGGACAAAGAGAGAAAAATAAAATCACGAAGAAGTACTAAACCCTTTGTTCTAGTATCATTTTCGTTGTCTTTTTTGCCCATATAAAACAGTGACAAAATTTTGGATTTGATTCCGGATACCGGAGTTATCGGAGTGGACGAAGTCAACCATAATCGACTTTTTCGTTAATTTGAAGCGATTTATTGTTCGTCTAATATCTAAAATATATTTTTTACTAACCAAAATGATTTCTAATCAAGAGTAAAAAATTACTGACGAAATTCAATTTTTCTTAAACTTAAAATTATCTTATTTTTCCAAAAATACTGTACATCTACTGGGGTTATATTTCGTTGCTTTATATCTGAGCCTCAGACGCCTCAGACCTTTAAAATAATAAGAAGCAGATTGATGCCCCCCAACTGACCCGAGCTATCGAGTAGAAAAGAATGTTTTCAAATACCCGTAACTTCCTATCTAATAGACCGAATTAGATAATCGATTTCACAAATTAAAGATTGATTATATGAAATTTAATGAGAAAGGAACATCACTACTTTGTACAATTATCGGTAGAAACCCTATAAGAAATTTTAATATGTGATGATTGGAAACATTAATTTTCGACTTCGATTAAATTGTATAATTTCAACTGATGACAAGGCCTTTGTACATATAATGACCAGTTGTACAATTTAACTGAATTCATAAATTAATATTAAAGGAATCAAACTAAAGTTCCAAGTGTGAGCACATCGTAAAGTATGGGTCAGATTGTTACCTCTTATATGTACATATATCTGTCTTTAAGAAAAGGTTATCTCATGGTGAGAAAATCTTGCAGAACATCAAGAGGAATTTACCAATATTGAAGAAGAATGTGGAATGTCTTACTCTCCATAAGGGAGCATTTTTTCATGGATTTCTGCAGACTCACCTTCTTGGTCCAGTGAATTGCCGGTACGGGATTCCCGGACGCTTTGCATTCCAGAGTGACTGAACCACCTTTTCGGGCTGTAGATTGACCACTTGTTGGAACAGCTCGTATACTTGGCGGAACTGTCGAGAAAGTATACATGTTGGTAATTTAGGTATTTGGGAGGCATATCTGTTGTGTGATTGGCATCGATTGCAAAATCAGTAAATTGGAATTAATTGGGGTGACAGTGAGTGATCTGGATGACGGGGGGAGTTTGGTGAGAATAGCCTAGAATGTGTATGAGAATGAGCATGAGATTGATGATGAGCAACAAACCTAATATTTCCACTGTATGGACTTGATCCTTGTTTATCTTGTCACTAATTTGACACACATAATCGCCAGCATCTTGTGGCTCCAGCTCAGTTATCTCCAAATTGTATCCGTCAATTAATCGCACCCGTTCGTCTCGTGTCACCATAATATTGGAGGCGGTTAATACGTTAGCCCCACGGCGCCACAGAAGCACAAATGAACCTGCAATGGTAAAATTAAGAGAGGATCGTATGAGAGATTTTCAATGAAAATGCTAGAGTCCCTGGGTGAATGAGGGAGAGTAGCATAGAGCAAATGGGACGAAATTAATGATCACAACATGGGGTCATATTCATCAAGCTACATCGCATGATATAACATTGGCATTGGAAACGATGAACAAATATTCACACGTAAGAATCAAATAAATTCACTTCCCCACTTCAATTCGATTTGTACAGATGGAAAATTGATTGCTACTCCACTGCTAAGAATCATAATGAGATCATTAATAAGTCATGGGGAATTGTATAAGACCCAAAGTTAAAATGAGCTCAATATATATTCGTCTTGGGCGTTTGCATGAGAATCCTATTCGTTTTTCTCCTTTCAAACTCTCACGAACTTTACCAACTACGTATAAATCTTGTGAAGCTTACATTAGTGTATGATTTGAATTTATCCAAAAGGGTTCTCAGCAATTTCATTTCCTCTATATTAAACACAATCTGCTTTATCTAATCATAGATTATAATTTAGTTACTAGTATTATTACTATATCGTTGAATTATCGTATTTTAAAAATTTATGTATCTTTTTAGAAATTCTAAAGCATTATGCAGAAAAATTTTATTTAACAAATTTTTGTCAATAAAACAAATAAATATTTTTTTGGTTCTATTTAAAAAACCAACAAGAAAATCAAAAACGCAAGTTCCAAGAATTTTGATTTTTTAACCGTTCTTAAGTATTAATGGAGTACTATATTCTCTGAGAAGTTAAACTTACAATTTTAAAGTCAAACTGGTTTTATTTAATTCTAAAAACGGTGTGTAAAATTTTAAGTATTTTTAAAAAAGAAAGTTAATCGTAAAAGTGTAAGCTTTCCTCTTCAGGGAATGGAGTACTCAATGTTACTGATAAATACTAATAAAAATAAAATTTTTGAGATTGGCTTGTTTGAAGAAAAAACTGTTTATGATTTTTCAAAAAAAAAAAAAAATAAACATATAATCCAAAATCGATTATATGGTCTTAAAGAGAACGAAATAATTTTTCAAATGAAAAATAGCAAGAAAAAAATCTTAACCTATTCCCGAGGTAGATCACTTTTAAATTTTCATCAAAAATCCCAAAAGAGAAATAAGGCTCGAGACGCCATCTTTAACACCCTGGATCTGGGGCCAGGATTTTTTTTGGGCAAAAAATATGTATACTAATTTTGGGTATATTTTAACATATAAAATTTAAAAAAACTTAAAAAACAAATCCAAGAACCTGAAGGAGCGATTTTCGTTTTTCCTTCTAAATTGAAATAGGTTGCCCCATACAATATTAAAGTATATACCTACTTTAGTAGCCTTATTGATGGAGAAAAGAAATTTTAACAAAACAGATAAAAGGACTAGTTATTAATTGCCTAAGTCCTATCTTTAAGCTTTATTGAATCCTGTCATGTCAACTTTGTAAAAGTAATTTTTTCAAAGATTACACAGCAAATGAAGAAGCATTTCTGCTGTTTGGATTCGGAGGCTGGTCAACAACGCTAAGACGGCGGCAGACGCATGGTAAGGGGGGAAATGTAGAGCTTGAATAAATTTATTATTATTTATTATTAACTGACTTCAAAACAGAAGTTGGTATCATAAGAAGTTATCATAGATTAAATATTTAAATTCAAAATAATAATGTATGAACATGTAAAAAATACTTTTGCGGGAAACTTTTTTTTTGTTCCAAGTGCAATGTGACTCATTTTCCGTTTTGTGCAAAAAAAAAGCTCAAGTTCAATGTCGATTTGACACTATGCATCAATATTTGTCAACATTTAAGCGATTACTTGCATCTGATCCATTCTATGGTTATGTCTAATGTCAATGTGTTCCCACCATAAAGTTCAAGCTCTATCTAAAACCATTTACTCCTCCTACTTCAGAAGCAATAGCTTTCAATTCTTAACCATTGGGATACCATTGAAAAAGAAAGTTCCATGAGAAGTACAAGTCTCAAGATAAGATTTTCTGCACTCTTGGATAGAAGAAGAATGAGGAGTTGTGTGTCAAGTTAGTGTAGTTATAAATTTTCTACGCGAGTATAGAAAGCAATTTGCACGGACTTAATGATATTCGTCCGTCGTGAGACTTTTTTCCCTTCTTCACTTTCCTTCATCCAACTTTTCTTAAGAGTGGAAAAAAGCGCGCCAATATGAGAGAGAAAATTTTCTCAGTTAGAACATTTCGTATAGAGTTTCTTTTCTTAAGAAATACCCTCTACATTGTCTATCCGAGCAAAGAATCGTGATTCACTAGAATTCGTTGAGAGAAATGAGAGCAGGAAGATTAGAGAGTGAAAATGAATTTAATCAAATTTCACGGGTGAAAAACGAATTTTGAGGATGTATTAAATTAGCTACGAAATGAATTAAATCCACCTTCAATAGCTTCAGAGTTTCTTTTCTTATCCGTTGTCTATTTTTCGCTTTTAAATCCTGAGAGATTTCATTCTTCAGGAACTTGAATTTCTATATACATTGTCACTTTTAATAGTTCATCTGAAAGACTTTGTATTCGATTCACTGAATTTAATTGATTTACAAATTTTGTGGATATCAAGGGGAAGACGATCCGGTTAGATATCTGTACTCTACTTTCAGAAATTCGGAAATATTTCGAAAAGCAGTAAACACATCTGACACTTCTAACACTGTTGACAAAATAATTATTTAATATTACTTACTAAATTATTTAAATTTAGATTAAATTAAATTACTTACTAAATAATTAGGAATTAAAAGACTGTCCGGGTTAATTTTAATACGGATTTTTTAAATTAGATGGCGCTATATTATAAATAAAAAGAAAATATATTTTTAATTTTTGAAAATATTATTCGTTACATAAACTATATATGTTATTTTATTTTGAAGACTATTGAATGAATTTGTTCATTTAAGAAATTCTTGTTTTGATTAAAAGAAATGTAGGGGAAGTGCTCATTACTTTGGACAGTTTCTAATCTTGAACACTTTTAACTGCTCGAACTCCAAGAGAGAGCAGTTTTCACAATCGACTTTTTTTTCAACTTTGCAAAATTCTAGCTGCTAAACGCTAAGAGATATTGACTTCCGGTCTTCGGTGACCCCCCACAATGTCAATACATTCTATCGAACTAACTTACCCAAATTACCCCCCACCCCTTCATGCGCTCCCTATCCCCCAAAAATAGGCAAAAAATTTTGTTTTTCTAATTTTAAAAATAATTGGTCCTGACGATTTCCTTCATTTTTGGATATGTTATGGAGGTAGTCCAGCTGAACATTTCGTCCTTAGACACCTATCACCGGAAAAATCGCCATCTTGAATTATTTAAGGTCAAAGGTCAACCAGCCTGGAGGGCCTAATTTTCAACGGATTTGGACAAATTTGGACATTTTTGAAAGATCTTTTAATTCTGAACCCGACTGCATCGGTCACAATCGGTGATGGATCGGGAAAGTAACGGTAATAGCCCTATTTTAAAAATACTGTTTTTCGTACTTTTTCAGTCTTCTGACCCATATAAAAAATCAACGGTAAGAGATATCAACTTCCGGTCTTCGGTGACCCCACCTCAAATGACATTACCTCGAACGTAATTTTTTTGTTTTTACCCCCTCCCCCTTCATGTGTTCCCTATCCCCCAAAAATAGGCAAAAAATGAGGTTTTTCTAATTTAAAAAAAAAATTGGCCCTGACGATTTCCTTTATTTTTGGATATGTAATGGAGGTAGTCCAGCTGAACATTTCGTCCTTAGACACCTATCACCGGAAAAATCGCCATCTTGAATTATTCAAGGTTAAAACTTAATTTTCACCCGATTTGTTCAATTAATTAATTAAAAGATTAATGATTTTTTGAGACCCTCTTCTTGAACAATTTTCAACTTCAAGATGGTTTTGTGGTGATTTATAGACAAATTTAATTCGACAATAATTTTCTATACATCAGAAATCTTGCAAAAAGGTATATAAGGGAGAGCTTTTTCTCGGGAGTTCGAGCAGCTCGCAAAGCCTCGGACGCTTTGCCACCCCTTTAGGGTAATACTGAATACTAAAAATAAATTGATTAAAATTATAGAATTTTCTTCCAAATTTTTTAACGAATAATGTATTCCAACTAAATATTTATTCTTTTTGACATATTTTAACACTAAATGTTTGTTGCAAAACGTAAAAGTCATAATTTCTCATGTTTAAATTCATTAATCTAGCATCATGGTCAATTACTTATAACATTAAATTTTAATAATTTAGGGTAAGTGTGCCAAATTCCGGCCAGCTTGCAATTTCGGCCAGCTTGCAATTTCGGCCACCTTTTTTGTTCCTCGAATTTCCATGAATTTTTAGTTTTTACATGCTCTAAAGATTATAAAATTCAAAAGAATAACCAAGAGAATAACAAAAAATGTAGCTTCGACAAACGAGATGACGTGAAAAAGGCATTGGAAGAATTCCTGAAGGGCAAGGAACTATGAGAATGAGGGTGGCCGAAATAGGGCACCAAAGCTAAGTCTACATTTTTATTCATTTTAAAATGTATTAAGAATGATTTTAGAGTAAATAAAGACGATAAACTGTCTACAAGATTCTAAGCAACACTCCTTAAGTATAAGGAATAAAAAATCAATTTCTATTAAAGATATTATATTTCAAACTTGAGACTTTAGCGCTTGCATGCAACTATGCCGAAATTTGGCACACTTACCCTACTTTCTTCATAAACTTCTATGACAATTTTACGATTAAGGCCTTAAGTTAACAATTTTTTCGCAATAATTTTGATTATTTTTCTGTCAAAATTATTTTGAAAGTATTCAGAAAGTTACAAGTTTTCCAAAATAATTTTTCAAAGAAAAAATTCAAAAATTTCAAAAATAATTCTAAGTGACTGTACACCACTCCTGGCTATTTTGCCTTCCCTTGAATATATCACAAAAATATCCTCCTGGTCTTGACTATTCAAGTCTTAATAAATTAAATCTATATAGTTAACATGCCAAGAATTATTGGGAGAGAATTTTCTTAAGAAAACTTCGGAATTGAATGAGCAAATTAAGTAATTTTCCTCAACAATGAAACCATATTAAATTTGTTAATTTTGTCCTTCGTTAAGGAGCCCTCATCTTTTCAGGGTGATTAAACACACTCTTCTTGGGGCTCCAAACGCAAGATATCCACGAAGCAGAAAATGGGAATCATTTCACGACGACGTTAGTAAATTATGGCATCGTAGAGATAACGTATTAAAGTAAACACATCCACTGAGATTGTAGATTAGACCTTCAAGTCAGAGATAAAAGTTTGTTGATACTCGTGTGCACTAAAATGTTGACACTATTTTGCCTTCGCTAATTAGGACACGTTTTTTGCGTAAAGAATTCTTCTGACATCCTTAAGATCATTTGCAAATTGATAAGAGAATCCCATGTTACTTTGGGTGAGAAATTTGATTTCCTGTGCTGAAAATATTTGTGCTGGTACTGAGCTCTTTTCTAAACATGGCAATTAATCATCTTGGTTTAGAGCATGCGATAAAGTCCTACCGCCTCATTGACAATTCGGTTATTTTCTAAAGGTGGTGGGAGGGCTTGTGTGAAATAATGGTGGCCCTTGGGTTCAGTCATAATACTGGACGTCCTTCTTACGATCTCGAGAATGGGTAAATTAGCCAAGAAGATACAGGGTCGGAAGACACTTTCTGGCCCGAAATGGGGTATTTCCTTATTTTATATTTTTGCTATTTCTCATACCAAAATTTCATTATCATGCGACATTTTTTTATCATCTCTGTGGCCTTATAATTTTTCTCTGTACCACCCATCGTTTGGTTTAGTACAAGGGTAAGTGGTGAGAATGGGAGATAATTAAGAACAATGCACCACTGACTCCTAATGGATATTTTCCCTATAATCTTGGCTCTCAATTTACGAGGGCTTTTCCTCTGGTGGGTTGAATATTACACTGTCCTTGTCCAAAATATTAGATCTGAGTTCAAGGATCTACTTTATACCTTTGCCATCCCACCTCACTCAATGTCTTACTTGAGAAACTGGAATAAGGTTAAAAGAGATGAGTAGAATTGAAAGAACTTAAGATACAAGATTAAAAATAATAATTTAAAAAAAGAATATGTTTTAAAATTGGCGAATAAATTATTATTCAAGGGAGGGTGTCAAGGGTGTTAATATACATTTAGAGGATATTGGGGCAAGTTGGACATAAATTTTGATTTAGATTATGACACTTTTAGAAAATTGTTGGCAAACAGATTAATAGTTGTTTTAAGTTACAGTTGGATTTACAGTGAAAGTTAAGAGATTTTTCAATCCTTTTTGTTAAATTCATTTTAATAAATTAGTTTCCAGTTGAAAAAAAAAACCTTCTGTATTTTTTATTTTTATTTTTATTTTTAGATTAGTTTGAGAATTATATATTAATTTTTAGAAGAATTGTTTGACTATTTAAATTTTTTATACGCCCTTATTATATTTTAATTTGTAATGTTTTTCATATAATTTGTTTTTATTATGAAAACACGCTCAGCATTAATTTTTTATTTACTTTTGATGTTCTTTATACTGCGAAAGCTAATATGAAACCTTTCCGCGAACTTTCTCTTACATAGGTTCAGACCTAGAGCTTCAAGAATCCCCTTCTATCCATTCATCTTTTTATCCGTACTAGCAAGGATCAACCAATAGAATATACGATCTTAATTAATAGCCTATTCTTCTTTAAAAGACTTAATGGAGTAAAGCGGTCTTCAGACTCCGGAAGGGGTCAAAATCCTGAACAGCAAGAAATTTTATTGCTTTTCCAGAATCTAACACGTCAATTATCTTTAATAATATATTCCAAGTTAGATTTTTTTTTAAATCTGGATTGATAAGAAATTGGATCAGTAAAGCCAAATGACTAAGGATTATACGGGCTTCAGACCTAAGGCTTAGCCATATGGCTTTATTTCTCTAACTTCTTATCAATCAATATTTTTCATAAAATTTTGACTTAGAATTCTATTATAAAAATCCAAATAATCTATTTGATTCTAAAGAACCAAATTAATTTGTTATTTTTAAGGTTTTGAGACCTGCTGGAACTGGGCTAAACCTCTAGTCTGAAGACGGCCTTAGGTCTGAAACTCGTAAAAGCTATGATGGCAGAATTTCCAGGCACTCAAAGAATAATAAGACCCGTGATGGGGCTCGCCTAAATAAAATTACAAAATCTAATGAAGCAGTGGAGAGCTGAGGTTTCTACCCTTATTTCAACTTCCTGAAAGTGAACTGTTCTCGGTGACTGATACTCGCTCCCTGAAGTACTTTTGTTAATTGCCATGAGCAACCAGAGATCTATATAACAACCTTCAGCACTCGGTCGAGGATAGTGTCAACGGAACATAGATTAGGGTTGGTTATGCATGGCCATCAACTGGGTTGCCACGTGTCGAATAGGCTGTACGCTCTACAATAAATTTATTTTTATTTTTTAAGATTAAATTTCCACTTAAATATTGATCCTAAAAAGTATATAATATAAAAAATGCATATCAATATATTTATCGAAAAGAAATCATTTAGTCAAAATGTTTAACCCACCCTGTGGTTCTATAGAGATTTCACAAGTCGACATGAAGAAGATAATAATTTGAATTGGCTCTTCACTTTACAATGATAACAAATCTTCATCAAAACTAGAGACATTTCAACAACATTTCAAGTCTAAATCTGTTTGTATGCTTGCTATATTGCGTCCGGTAGAAATGTGAAGAGGGTATATCAATTGGGTTTAATTTGTGCAAAACAGTCATATATACGATAATTAATGTGATGGTAATTAACGCAAAGTTTTGTCATATATAACGAAACTTTGACTTTGCTCTACTGTAGCGGGTCCGAAGTGGAAAGTATCGTGGATGGGTTTAAGGGTTTCCCTATACTGAAATATCCCAACCAAGTCGGTGAGAAGGTTAGAATTTGTTGTTGGTAAATAAGGGACATTTTTGTCTCTTTTAGTAACCCCCCTTTCCACCCCACCGTCCAGCAATGTCTCCCAAATTATACTTTAAAATGATGAGTGTGGAAGGGACAAGGGGGTGAATTTGTGTCATTAGAGCAAATGATACTCTGGGTATTTGACTATGGCTTTTCCAAATGAAATTCCATTGTCAGATTTTTCATTTCCGGTGTTCTGTGGTGAGAATGTGGTGAGGTTGTATTTAACAATGATGTAATCAAGGTTCCGCAGATAGGAACACTATGAGCTTAGGGTATTAGTGGGAGGGTTTTTAGGGGAGAAAGAGTCTGCATTTTTACTTTTTCCTTATACTACCCCACTTTCTTTCCTTCCCTGATGATGAAGACTGTGTGAAAACTTTTCCAAATGATCTCCCCAGGACCCATGTAGTTGGAGGAAAATCCCAAAATTGCACATTAAACTTCACTAATTCTTCGTACGGCCATTAGGTGGCCGTGATGGCCATAACTTCCTTCCGTGTTTCTACAATATTGAGCAATATTTCTCCCTTATGCCAGACACTACGTAGAAATCCCCATCTCCCATCCATACCAAACTACATTTTCTTGTATCCATTTGATGGGATGACGTGTGTTTGTTTCCCAACCACACCAAACAATGTTTCTGCGCGGTATTCCAGAGGTGTAATGCCCTCCCTAAATGCGATGTTGCCAGCAAATAATGGCTCAAGATATTCTTTCGTTCTGTATTTCAATTGTCGGAATCACTTCTTCCACAAGTCTGGGTTTGGTGCACTTTTGCCAAAAATCTCTTACCATAGCACATAATCAAAACGACATGGAGAACTTTTTGCACAGTCAGTGGTGATAAATTACACGTATAGTGTAATAAAAGGGAACATTTTTCCTATTTTTTGAGATTTCTTTCAGACACTTCTTCTTTATTGTATTACTTGGTCTGCCCATATTTTCGAGAATTATTTTATTCCTGACGCAAAAGTTTTTTTTTCACAAAAACACAAAGCTCTAGGCATATCTTTTTTTATTATTTAGTAAACGAAAAAAACTACTTGAATAAACTTCCTTATGTCATTTTCAATTGGGATTTTGACCCTTTGCTTATGGTGTTTACAAGAAAGCGATAAGTGGAAAGTTTAAAATTTAGACTTCAAGCACTGCTTGATATGAAACTGGTCATTTTATGGCAATAAGTTAACGGATTAGTAGTTAAAAATTAATGGAATTAAAACGATTTAAATATCATGAGACCGAAGACAAAATATAAACTCTAATTCGTTATATGCGGATGATTTTGCTCTCCGGTGGTGACTTAACTGTTTTTCGTAAACTTTTTAACTAAAGAATGATATTCATCGATCGAGAATGGTAGATAGAATCGTTGTATAAAGGAATAGCCGACGGTGGTGGAACTGAGCTAAGTTTTTCAGGACAATCTGTCCTTCCGGTGAGCATCGGAATTTGTTGATCAGATCCTATGAAAGCAACACACAATTTCACCAGAGCTTTCGACACTTATCGTGTCTTCCTCAGTGGTTCTTGGTTGGTCTTTTCTTTAGGATTTTTGTCACTAATTCCTCTACTTTCTTAGCATCAGTTTTTTGAATTTGGTTAGGAGCGTACGAACAATTTTATTCTTTCTTTTATACACATTTTCTTTTGTATATTTATTTAGTACCAGTCCGTTCGCTGTGTGTAAAAGAAAGAAGAAAATTGTTAGTGTGTTGCTAACCAAATTCAAAAAACTGATGCATAAGAAAGTAGAGGAATTAGTGCAAGAATCCTGAAGAAAAGACCAACTAAAAACCATTGAGGAAGACACGATAAGTGTCGAAAGCCCTGGTGAAACTGTGTGTTTGATTCATGGGAATTGATCAACAAATTCCAACGTTCACCGGAAGGACATATTGTCCTGAAAAACCTAGCGTAGATCGGATCGGTGAAAACTATTCTTAAATGCTAGAATTAAAGAAAAGTTTGGAAAAATAGAGTGGTAAAGTCGCCGGAGGGTTTTTGTAGTTACAACAGAAGCGGTGATACGGGAGAATTCGAAACGCCGTATCTCCGTTTCTATTCGTCCGAATTTGATAAGTATGGGCACAAATGAAAGGTTTTACAAAATACTACAACTTTCTAAAACATCTTAATCTCATAGGCCTAATACTAGAGACATTTCAGTCACAAAAGTTTCCATAATACCATAAACTGAAAACTTATCCTAAGCTAGCTTAGTTAACTAAACTTAAAGGTTTAAAAGGTCCAGATTTAAAATAATAAAAAAGTAAAGATGTTAAGGCATTACAATTTGACCCTTGTTATTTTCTTATTTCTTTTCGAAATTTTAAAGAAATTTAAGATTTAAAAATTGTTTATATATATCGGAGTGTTTCAGTACGAGTTAAAGGCCGATTTAAAGATTTAACACTTAACCTCAGAGCTGAGAAGATTTTTCATAAAGTGCAAATTCCCTGATTTATTATTAAAATTTACATGATTATTCATAATTACGAGCAATATTTCGTTACTATAAAAAATTACAACTTAAAGGCAGGTTAAACCTGAGATTGTAAATGATTGTAGATATTCCCAGCTAACTAAACTCAAATTCTTAATAACGTCGTCAAAATATTAAATTTTCAAGATTTCTGTAAGTCATCAGGATCCAGCTTTGTCGTAAAAATTCTATACAGGAATTTAGTGTTCCAGTCCACGAGAAATTTCATCATTCGAGCGGGTAATGCTCAAAATTCTCTTATAAAATTTCAGGAATGTTTTATTAAAGCTTGGAGCCTAATAATGGCAGTTTAGTAGATTTACCATTGGGTTTTATCTATATTATAAGTAAAAAACGATCTACTTGTTCAACGTAAAGCTAACAATTTAGTGTTCCACCTGATGGAATTGCCTAGTTAATGATTCTCTAATCGGATCTAATCGGTATACTCCCATTTCCCAAAATTCCATTAATCTTACAATGTTAATTATGATAATCTCATAAGGTGTAAACGAGATTCATAATTGTATTAGTAAAACATTTTTCAAGTTTATCTTTAGTTAGGGACAATAAAACATTGAATAAAGCCTATCAACATTAATTTAATGCAGAGATGTATTAAGATTGAATAAAAAATCATTTCGAGTGTAAGTTAAATTCGACTAGCCTAGATGAATATATTTAAGTAAGTTATTATCAATATCGTTCAACAAGGTATCTGACCGTAAAATGAAGTCCTTACACTAAAACGTGATAAGCTCTCTTGAATTTGTAACCAGATAAGAATGTATTTCCAATTCAATTTGGAACCCTAGTAAAGCCCTTAAATTTACTATAAATCTGGATATAAACTTATCTGAAGCACGACTAAGGTAGAGAGAACAGTTGGGGTAGGGGTCTATTGAATTTTCTAGAGAGTAATCGGAGTATGAGGAAGAATGTTTCCATTATTTACTTAAAAAGAAGGTTCACCGAAAACACTTTGGGTATTGTTCAGTGAAGATTCTGTGAGGTATGAGGGGTGGTGGGTGTAGGGGATGCAGCAAAGGCAGGAGAATTTATAGACAATACAGAATGTCTCGAGAGAAACTTTCAAAAAATACACCAAGTGGCTCCGAAGGAGAGTGTGGAAAAAAGGAATGTCGTTTCCCGCATAAATTGATTAAATAAATTAACTTAATGAGCGAAACTTTTACCTCAACCACCTTCTTTTCCGCATATACGGTGAGACATTGTATGCTGGAAAACAAGACGGGGGATGCTGGCAAAACTTTGTCTCGGACCCACCCACTATCTCTCCCCCAAAAACCATCCATCCCATCTATCCTATATACATATACATAGCTTTTAAACCCCAAGCACGTAAATATATGTATTCGAAGCTGGGGATATGAAGTGAGAGCCATAGTCACCAGGGCTCAGACTTTCGATTGTTCCATTTTTTTGTATGAATGTTTTGGGGGGGGGGGGCGATGAGGGTGGAAAATCTTGGTCCATGAGAAACTTTTCATATACTTTTCGTCTAACGTCATAGCGATTTTCGCGCCACATTGCAACGTTTTGCGCCAACGCATGGAGGAGCATTTCTTCTCGTAAATCAAATAAAATAAAACTTCCATCGAGCTATACCATCATCTTCATGGTTTTAGTGATAAATCAAAGGAAATTTTATTCCAACTTTTTCCACCCCTTTGGAGACTTTTTTTTATCGTCTTGTTCACAAGTGGAATACCAAAGAGTGAATCCTTCGCTTCCTCATAATGCCCCAATGAATCCCCATTATTTATTGCAATTGTCTGTTTAATAAGGAGGCTCCACTGAAAATGAGTGAGTATAGTGTCTGGTTGAATTTAAAAACTCAATATCTCAAGATTTTTTTCTTCTACTTTCACAGTTTTTTTATTCGTTTTTTGAAAGTTAAAAGTTTCACATGTTCTACTTTTTCTTTCGTTGTACTTAATGGTGGGCTTGACTGTTAAGTAAGTACACATTGAAAACAAGTATTTCCATAAAATACTGAATCACTTCTCTTATTCAGGATTCCTGTGCAATTTATTATAATATACTTTAAACGATGTAGAAAAGGGAAGGCAAAAGATTCAGGTATATGGACTCTCAAAAATATGAAATTTTGGGAGGAATAATGAAAATGTGCTGTTGATTTAAAAAAGCGATCAGTAGCCAAGACAAACTACCTGAATTTAGTTAGCTTGAACTGAATATAATTCATAAATTTTTTGCAAATAAGTAGATATTAAAATACATAATACTTTCAGCTGTGGAATAATTTTCAGCTCCTGAAATCGGAGAAACTCTATTTCTAAGATTTTGAAAGCTTAGAAAACATAAAAATATTCACTTAGAATATTGTATCTGACGTAGTTGTGTGTCATCTTCATTTCTCTGGCGTTCGTCAGAAGTTTCTATTTTCCTCAAAACGCAAAAGACCTAATGTTCTCAAAAGCTTTCGACCCTAGGTATGAAGATCGAAAGCACTGGAGAAAATTAAGTCTTCTTGCTTTTGAGAAGAAGACAATTCTCTGACGAATTCGGAATTCATCAGAGAATTGGGATTCTATAAATAGCTCCTGTTCGGAATTCTAGCTCTTCGGGAGTTGTGATTTTAAGTATTTTAATAAGTTCGCTATTTTATCTCTTATACAGGCTTCAGACCTAAGACTTAGCCAAATGGCTTAAGTGCTCTGATTTCTTATCAATCACGATTTTTCGGAAAAATTTAACTTAGGAGCGGATTATTACTGATAAGTGGCCTATAGGGTTTTTTCACACCTTCGGGAACTGGGCTATACCTTTAGTCTGAAGACTGCTTTAGGGATTTCGAACCATTCGGTATTTTCTCACCTTTCCGGAATTTTGATCTATTCAGGATTTTGGCTTTTGGATCTTTAGCTTTAAATTTTATGTCTTTAGTATTTGAATTCATTCGGAATTTTAGATATTTGGGATTTTGGTGTTTTAAGGATTTCGACCAATTTGGTATTTCAGCTCTTAGAGGGACTTTGAACCATTCGAAATTTCATCTTTTCGAAATTCTGGCTTTTAAGAACTTTGACCCATTTCGGATTTTGTTTTCTCAACGATGAACTGGCGCAATTGACTTTAGAGGGATGTCTCCGGTGATTTCCAGTGAAAATGTTGGTCACCCTAAGATGAAAACACTTTTTTGGTTTTTCCCAGAGCATCAGGATCGAAAGCTCTGGGCAAAACCAAAAAAGTGTTTTCATCTTAGGGTGACTAACATTTTCACTGCCAATCACTGAAGACATCCCTCTAAAGTCAGATTTTGTTCTTCGCTCATTTGAGTTCTTGAATTCTGGGAATTTGAGTTATTGATTTTCGTTACCTTGATCCGGGATTTAGACCCGTTTTCGGCTTTTCAAAATTTTGACGCACGAAAGTTTAATAATTGTACTGCATTATCGATAGTGCAATGGCAAAATAGTAGTAAATACTAAGACTATTGAATTAAACCAATTAAGGCTTTGTCTGGGGCACTCAATGGGTCAAGTGGTAGAGCAATCGCTCTATGATGCAAGTGTCCCGGGTTCGAATCTCCTTTAGGTCACCAGGAATTTTTCTGGCGTTAAAGGTGAGTTTGAATTGCATCCAGTGAGCTTCATTGCACTTGATGTCACGAAACATAGACTAATAAAATCACATCCCTGTATAAGAAAAATAAAAATAGATGTCCCGGGTTGACTCAAACTCCGCCTGTGAAGGCCTAAGTTCCTTTTTGGAACGTTGTGTCACTAATATGTTAAATAATTAGTACACAGCAGAGGGAAAAATAAATTGAGTAATAACTTAATTTTAAAAATAGTCTCTTGTGGATTTTCAGTCTTTGTACATATCTCACTTAACGTGGAATCAGATTTTTAAGATTGTATTGAGAGAAATCGATTAAGTGCAAAACTTTGCTGTCAAATGATAATGATTGCTTCTTAACATGATGAGAATATTTCGTAGAATCAATCAAACTCCATCGAGAACACACTTTATTGATAAATGAAAATTTTATTTATACATCACAGTGGATAAGTTCAGCAATATCTTTAAGAGCTTATTTTTCTTCTTTCTATCGAATTCTCTAGAGCTTCCTTCCGTGTTTTTTTCTCATGGAAAATTGACGAATGCATTCTGCATTTCTTCAATGAATATGCATTTTCTGAATTGCATTATAAACACGATCTTCTAAAATATTTTTTCCAAAGAAAAACTATATTTGCATTTTCTATCAAGATATATTAATTTTTGAATTTTAGCCGCATGGTGTTTTCAGATCTGGTTAAGAACAATCCTTACTTCAATTTATAAATCCATCAACTTATATTTGAGTATTAAAAACTTTAATGAAAAGAGTAGAAGAAGTAAGAGAAAAAAATCATTTTCATATGGATGAATTTTGTCTGACTACTAAAAGGGTTAATGGAGGTATTAGCTTAAAACCGTCTGTCAAATATTCCACGGAATCACTCATGCAAATGTAGCACTACTCTATGTGGATTATTTATCATCTCACCACGTGACTTACTGTTATCGTAAGGCTACCTCTGTTCATGCTTTTGATATTTATCACTATATTACTATTTGCGTAAATAGTCCCATGATAATTACTTCCACTCTATAGAGTCTCTCTGATCTTGACAATTTTTCTGAGAGTTTTCCTGGTGACGCTTCCACTTCATGAACGGAATTTCCTCAATATTTTCCCATTCTGTTTACTTCCTTGATTTGTGCAATGTGTATTTAATAAATATTTCACCGTGTAAAGTGGTAATTTGCATATAAATCCCCATTTGGTTTTTACATTACACAGAAAGTTTTCTGAATGGATTTCCGATTTCGCAGAAATATATTTCAGCATCCTTCCATTAGTCAGTATTGTAGTAATTTTGTATAATGCTTGCGGTGGAAATTCACTCATAGAATATTGTTTTTTTTCACTGAATTTGTAGGAGAAGTCTTCCAGGCTTCGTATACACACCGGCTTCAAACACTTTGTATTTTTTCCGCGAATTCCTGTGAATTAATCTGACCTAAGCTTTTCAGGAAATGTGTGACTTAACACGATCTAATATATTGCCATAGGTAAAATTAATTAATAGAAAGAAAGTGTGTGCTATTTTGAGGCGTTCTCAAAGTTTTCCCCTATAGCACTGACACTTGAGGTTATGAGGTTATAATTAGACTTCTATAATTCCATGATAAATTTCCCTTTCAATTTGAAGTTTGAAGTTTATTTCATGCCTAAAGGATACAATGTTTCCTAAACTTAAGGCTATATATATAGGCTATATATACATACTTCGTATGCAGAAATTACAGTAGACTCTCACTCAATCGGCTCTTTTTCAATCGGGCGACAAATTTTGTTGACAATTTTCACGTTTAATTATGAAGCTAATTCGCTCAAATTCGCTGTAGTTCTTCCTATTTTATCGTGATTGTTTATAATTCAGCGCTTTTTGTTGAATTTACAAAGGCTTTGACGCTCAATTCTATCGTTAAACCGGATGACATTTTGCCCCATATTCCCGATTGAGAGAGAGTCTACTGTATCACACTTCCAGATCTTTGTAATTTGTTCAATAATCAGTTTTTATTTACAATACTTCTTACACTTGGTACACCTTTGTAAATTTGAACCTCAAATTCAGCTAAGTGATCATATTTAAACATCCGTGCGTCTAATCGATCTAATCATTAAAAGAGTTATGGACATATTGGTTAGAGGATTGGACTTTTGGTTTACAGAAACCCCCAATAATTTGATGACTTCACCCCAGAGAGAGTATAATTGTTAATAGCCTTGTTAATAACGGAATACGGTAGTAAATCATTAATGGAAACACAGCTTAAATAATACCCTTAAAGCACTTAAATAATGTAAATCTGAAATTTTGAAACTTAATCACTCACTTGCACTGAAAAAATAAAAGGATAATATCAAAATCAAAAGATATTTAATAATTTTTCAAGGTATGGATCAAATTTGAAACTTTGCATACACATATCAGCACACGCTTTAATCGGATATGAACTAGTCAATATAACAACGTAACAAACTTTACAGAACGACAAAAGAACTTTGCCAGTCGAGATACATAATGTAAAATTACGATCAAGCGTCTACGGGCCTAGAAACAGTTATGACCGTTATGACTTAAGCAGAGAGATGGTTTAATGTAATCATAATCTAAATAATGATTCGAATAACTTTTCATAAATGTCCTACTAACTAAGCCGTTTCTCGACTTAAGTCGTAAGGGCCTTGACAGACCTGAGGATTAGCCGAGAGACAGCTTAGCGTAATTATATTCGACATAATGGTTAAACTTCATTTTCATCATTTTCCACTAAGTCGTCTTTCGGCTTAAGTCGTAAGTGTGTCTAGGACATAAGTGTGTCATGGGCTTAAATCACAAGTTCAAGCATTTTGTAAAGCTGGGACGTTTTTACGTAGCTTTTTAAAGTACTGTCCAAAAGGTTTAAGCATACCATTAGTTGTTAAGAGAAAATTAAATAATTTTAGTTTTTTAAGGGCCTTCCTTCAACTTTCCGAAAACTTGAATGCACTTCCGATCCTGATATCCCCCTTGGTTATTATATATACAAATGTCATGAAACGAACTGAAAGAGTATGGATATGATCGTTTTTGAATGCATTGTGTGTTGCAAATTATACGCTTGGATGTATCTATAGTTCTTACTACGCGCAAATCACAAAAAATATGGAAACTTTTTGAGATCAGTAATTTTGATATCTGAAGAACTTCTTTATATAATTTCTTTGTTTAGGTTTCACCTTATTATATTGCTCAATTCTATTCGCACAATACAGAATTCCAGAATTTTTAATCTCAGAATTCCAGGGATGCATGTAAAACAGTTCTGAATTGGCAGAAAAAAAACCATCCAGGTACCTTTTGCTGTTTAATCCGAACAAAAGAAGCTTTAAAAAAAACTCCGTCTCCACTGTGAATTTTCTGGAAGGTTTTTCACGAGTGATTTCATTTATGTCCCCAAGAACCCTAATTGATTCCATTGTTGTACTAATAAATTGAAATTTTGCCTTCATCCCTGAGCCCGTGGAAGGAAAGAAGGATCGAGAATGTGGCCACATTATTTGGCGCAGCTGGTGACGAAAAGTTTGCTTATTATTTGTATAGTCCCTTCAGGGAATGAATTTGTTACTCTCACAGAGTTGGTCGCGTGGGAAAAAGACGATTTACAGCTGATGGTTCTGTTGGCTTTTTTTTCTCCTGCCTGCCTGTCCAACCTCCCCCTGGTGGAACCAACCCCACCCAGACAAAATACAAATGGCTTAAAGGGGTAGCTTCTGATGAATGACCAGTGGTTTCTATTTAATACCCTTCACCCATCTCTCGTGTATGGAAATTCATTCTTTGTGGCAATTTTCTCCAGCATGAAAACGAAAATCCAACTGGCTCAAAATCTCTCCTCCATTCAACAATCTGCCTTCCCATTGAAGCTATTTCCTTCCATCACAAAAATCGTGCAAAAGGATATAAGTTGCTATTTGGGAAATCTACATTTTGTACAAAAGTCTCATTTCGTGTCCATAGAACATTAAATTATTGTTACAAAACCGCAATGGTCCCGTTTTTCCGTGTAAATCTACCTTTTTTTCAACCACTTGTCTTACTATGTTACGAATCTTTCCATGAAAATTTTCAACCAGAGTTGTTTCAATTTGTATTTCTTGATAACAAATTTCATATGACCTCTACACATTGTGAGATATTTTTGTCAATGGGGGCTTTTTGGCGTAATTTACATTACAATAACTTGTATGCATTCAGTTTAGATTATAGTAACCCCAGTAGAAAAATTTAATCACAGAGTGGTGCAATTAAGATTAAGAAAACGGAACTCATACACTAGAAAAATAACTGTAAGTGGAGAGCACTAATTTGACGTGTATATTATGTTTTCCTGACTTAAATATAACGAAGGGCAGGATCTAAATAGAAACAAAGTTAGTAACGTTATTAACGTTGTATTTTGGTCAGAAAAAGGTAATATTATACATACATTCGTCGCCTAAAGTGATTTATAGTAACTTTCATGTTCTACGATTTACATTTTCTAAATTAGTTATTTGATACGGACTGTAAAACGTTACTTACATAGGTCATATAAAAGTTATATGCAAGTCAGATTAGTAACCCCAAATAGCAATTTGGAATAAAATTACCGTTGGATGTATGTATTCTGGATTCCAAAAACGGGTCGTATGACGGTCGTCAGAGAGTCGAATGACGGTAAGTGAGGAATAATATGACGGTAATTATGGAAGTCCTTTGGCTTCATAATAACTCTGAAATTACTCGCATACGACTAAAATATGACGCCGACTTCCAGTGACTTCTAGTGTCCCTATAAACAATCTTCCCCTCAAAGGGTATATCTGAGAAATTTCACTTATCAAATGGCAAATAGAATTACTCAATGCTGTGAAACCACAAAGTAATTGATATTTTCGCGTGTTTTCTTTTGAAGTAAAAGTTTCCAAAGGTGTGCAAGAACCGCTGAAACCGAATAAACGTCAAAATAAGTTTGTTCAGGTAGCGTTTTGACCATTGACGTCCATAGTTTCATTTGATATTTGTTCGGTTTCAAACCGTTCTTGCACACCTATGGCTTACACTGTCATAGTTTATCCATTAGAGCACTCGTATAGATAATGAAAGGTCCTCAGTTCGATCCCGGTTGGAGCCAAAAACTTTTTCTATAACCGATCTGGAGAAGACTTAGTGATTTGAGGGTTACTTGCTCAGATTAATGAATGTACGTACTCAAAATTTACAATTTAATCTGAAATCTACCATTTTGTGCAATCTCCTATGACCTTTACCCGGTTTTATGTTCCATTACTGGCATGATGAAATTGCAAACCACTGATTACTTCTTTCAACAAATTCCCATTTGGAGCATTTCGTGATTCCGTCATGCACAATCGACTTGTGATTTATCTGTATTTGTAACCCAATAATGCTCAATTCAATTTAATCAAACGGAGAGTATACAATATGGCCCAAGAGGATAAATTGCACATTCAAGCCGAAGGCATCTACATGAGGACTTAAAGTTTCGGCATTCCTTAAAGTCCTATACTATTCCCAAAGAATCTTTCAATGCTGTGATTCAGAAGGTGCGGAAAAATAAAAAAAACGAAGTTTTTCTTATTGAGTTTTGTATATGAAATTCTTAATGGAAAAAAGTCCCAGAAGTCAGCAGTAAGACTGATATTATTCCCATCAGGAAATCTCCCTTGTACAGAACATAAGATTGTGGTTGAGAATGGAGAAAAAAAATCTCATTTACTTTCACTTTCATCCATCACTTTTGTGTTTTCGCTGCAACCACGAAAACCAAGGTGAAAAATCATGCTTTTTGGTCATGGGGTGTGGGTGGAAAAAGTACAGGGTTCAATGGGTGTTTTGAAAGGAAGAAGAGAAAAAATTTCAATTCATAGCAACTTTTTGCCGTTTGTGGACAACGTTGATAAAAAGTCCTAAGAGCTTCACGTTAAATGTGCTTTCGAGGGGGCGTTGAATGTACTTGAGAGAAAGCTCTTTGAGAACTTTCCCCTTTACGCCTCTTAACTCCGTTAATCTAATTAGGTAATCAAGTTATTACTCCAAGAAACATCCGTTCATTTTATATTGGATGACATAAAATTCCATATTTTGACGGCTGCAAGCAAAAAGTGTCTTTCAAGCGCACTTGAAACCAAAGAGAAATTCATGCTTTTATGGTCATTGGACCATTTAAGCGTTTTATTTGACATTACGTCGATTATCACAGGAAAATTTTTGCCATGGCATTGTTCAAATAACATTTTATGCGTGCCAGACACTGCGAGTAAAAGGCTTTGTACTAAACTTTTCACTTTATTCTTTTTGACCCCAACTCAATATAGATGTAGAGTACATTCTTTACCTTCAATGAACGAATTGAGGAGGTTCGTGACTTCAAACTCCCTGAACTTCATGCCCAAAAGAAATCCAGAAACTAGAAACTGGCAGACCTTTTGTGGAAAACTAATGTTGAAAGTGGGACAAAAGCAAAATACTCGCGTAATAACACGAGATCAATTATAATCCCATCATCTCGGAAATACAACAACCAGCGTCAAATACAGAAGAGTAGGGTAGATTGGACTAATCCAGAGTCGCACTGATTAAGTTAATTGTGATGTACCTAAATCCGATTTATGGGGTAAGAGATCGGTAAGACGACATTGAAGAAAAGCAATTTTCGAACCATGCATATCTATTAAATATTTTTTAAATCCTTAGTGTCAGTCTGGCTAAGGTAAATCATTTGATCGTATTGAGTACAAATGGTACAGAGCAGCATTTTCTGTTTGCTTTTTTTCCTTTTGCTCATTAAAATGAGCAAAATATATGTTAGAGTTTGTATACATTATGATTTTTTTATTCATGTTTGATGCATGATTGGCATATACAACCTGTGAAAGACTTTTCCACCGTTTTCACTCTGGAGGTTGGTCATCAACGCTAAGACGGCGGTGGCCGCAAAAAACACTACACGCTCTTGCAACTTTATAAATTTGTACTTCTTAGACATTGTGATGAATAAATTATCTATCTATCTATCAATCTATCTATCTACACTCAAAAAAGAGCTTATTTGAGGCAAGGTTTAAAATCGACTATAAACAGGGTTAGTCACGGTTTAATTTTAAAAAGGTTTTAAACTGTAAACATAAGTTAACCCTGTTTCAGCAATTTTAACTCCTTTTTTTAGTGAAGGATTTCAGTATTAACCTTAACACATCGGTTTAAATCTTGCGCAAGGTTTGAATGGTTTTAAATTTCTATCATGGCGAGATTCTTAATGCATTTAAGGGTTTCTCGTGTAAACTTGTCAAGTGGAATCAGTAAGAGAAAAATGGTGTTTAGTGTTCAGTGTGCCTCAAAGAATGGAGGCATTCGCGTTGACATTTCTGGGATTGGGGCTCAATATGAGCCCCCACAGTGACCACCCAGGGACATATCAGCGACAAGAAGAGTAAATTGTGAAAAGTTCTGTGGTAAGTGGTGCTTAATTTTTTTTTCAAGTTTGTAACCAAACGTGCGCGTCAAGAATCAAAGTGCGGAGTTTTCTCTCTTTTTCATGAGATTTTTACTGAATTTAGGGTTAATTTTACCGTAAATGTGTAAATAATTGGTGAGCAATATATTTTCTAAAAAAATCTCGGTGAAATTCTTGAAGATTTTAGTGGAAAAAGCGTGAAAATTCTGTTCACTGAGGATTATCCGCACGCCTAAATTTTAAACCCTGTCAAGATTAGGATTTTACCCCTGTTTTACCCTTGAGTTAACCGTGTTTTAATCTCTCAAGGGTTGATTTTCATCCTTGCCACGGTTAGTATTGGTGCAATGTGTGCGCGTCTAAAGCCATTGTGCGGCGTTTCCTCAAGTTTTCACAGAATTTATACCAATTTTCCACAATCAATGCCTAAATAAACAGTGAGAAATTAATTTTCATAAAAAATATCGGTGAAATTCTTGAAGGTGTTAGTGGAAAAAGCGTGAAAATGCTGTTTACTGAGGATTTTCCGTACGCCTAAAATTTAAACCGTGTCAAGATTAGGATTTTACCCCTGTTTTAACCTTGAGTTAACCTTAAGTGTTTTAATCTCTCAAGGGTTGATTTTCATCCTTGCCACGGTTAGTATTGGTGCAAAGTGTGCGCATCCAAAGTTAAAGTGCGGCGTTTTCTGTATTTTTAACGAGATTTTCACGAAATTTTAAAAATTATTATTTTCTTATCTTTATCTTTATTTTCTAAAAAAAATCGATAAAATTTCTCGTGATTTTAGTGAAAAAACTGTGAAATGCTGTTCACCACAAAATATTCTAAAGACTTTTGAATTTTAAACTGTGTCAAGATTACGTTTTGACTTATTTTTTTAATCTCGAGTTAACCGTTTTATACGTTTTCTATTTTCCACGGGATTTAGCCTCATTTATTGCTAATGAATAAACATCTATCTATCTATCTATCTATCTATCTATCTATCTATCTATCTATCTATCTATCTATCTATCTATCTATCTATCTACATGTCTAAACGGTTAAGATAAATTTTGTAATTTTAGTTTATTTTACCATTTTTTCTTAGATGTCGGAACTCCAGATTTGCAGAAGTTCGAACGAGAGGATCATACTGAAACATGGAAATTCTACCTAAAATTTCAAGAGGAGAGAGCAGAAGCACGCCAGGGATCAGTGGAAAGTGCAAAATAAAACAATTGCCACCGTCCTGCTTACACATCCTTTGAAGTGGTGCAGGCTGAAGCAGGATTGATTAATTTCAGGAATTACGTAGATTTCAGAAACCAAAAAAATATGCCCTCTTTAATTTTTTTTAAATATAATAAAGAATATTTCTTCAAATCCAACTCTGAAACATAAAAGTACAACATTAGAACAATATTTTCTAAAATTTTCATTTACAAATTTAAAGAGGCTGATCTTTTAAAATGATTTTCGGAGACATAACTCACATAATTTTTCTCTGAAATCAGAAAAATAAGTATTTGCTATTAGCAGTTGAGTAAAAGTTATATTTCAACGAAAGTTTAAAAACATGAAATTTGTTTTCAATAGCATTTTTTACAAGAAAAAATGGCGTATTTTACACTACATTTCGCCGTGCAAAATAAGGTATGATCAAGGAAAAAAAAACAAATCCTTGTTTAAGTTTTAAGCAATCAACTCTAGAAGTATGCAAATTTTCGATGAAATTGATGCATTAGTTTTCGAAAAATTTTGCATATAAATCTCACAAATTGAGATTTTAAAAAGAGCTTTTACAGTTGATGCTTCTCAATTGGCTTTAAATAAATTTGTAAAGGCTCTATCCTAAAGTTTCTCACTGGCTTGAAGCTTTGAGATGAGAAAATATTCTTCACATGTTGTACTTTGTTATCAAAGAATATGTATATATATTTTTTTAAAGTTCCAATACTACAAAAAAATTCTACTAGGGTGTATACGCCATGCTGGCGTATACACACTAGTAGAATTTTTTTTAAAAATGCCTTTTTAAAGCAAATTTCCCATATCCTTGTAGGTAGAAACGTCAGAATTTTTTAAAAAAGGCATTTAAAAAAAAATTCTACTAGTGTGTAGACGCCATAAAGCTGTTAAGGTAATCTAGATATATTTATTTATTTTTCATTGAGATAAGATTAAATATTGAAAAAGAATATATAGGTAAACAAATACTGTCAATTTTTCTTGATGGATTTTCCTAAGTTTTTGCTTAATTATTTTGAAAATAACTTTTCTCATGCTGTTGTAAAATTTACTCCCTAGTTTTTGCCAATATTGTTCAAAAAAGCTTTAAATAACAGATATTTTTACGATACCTTAAAAAATAATAATATAATAAAGTTTAAAGTAATGAAATAACTAGGAGTTATAAATTCTTATATTTGTGTTAAATTGTAATTATTTAATAGTAAAATAAGGAATTATAATGATATATTGTTAGAGAAACAAGTACTATTTTATTGTAATAAATTCTAAATGTTTACTTAACCTAATTATAATTTTTTTATACTTCTACACTGATGTATGTATATGAGAAATTCAAATCTCACTTAAGTAAACTTCTTGGAGATCATTTTTCAATCTTTGTTAGAATTTAAGTCAAATTTACATGTAAAACAATTAAATAAGGCTTAGAAATTCCTTTTATAATATTTTTCTTCACTGAGAAAATAGGAAAATAACGACTAAAGTATAAACTTTTTATTCTAGCCGTTACTTTTTATTTCCTTAGTGATGCAAAATATTATAATAAGAATTTATAGTTTTATTTAATTATTTTCCAAGTAAATTTGATTTTAATCTTAACAAGGGTTAAAAATAGTCATCCAGGGGTTGAAAGAGGCGAGATTTGAATAAACTCATGACAAGGGTTGTTTTTCCGCTTGCCAGGGGTTGATGGAAACAAGGATTGAGTGTAACCCATGTTACGGGTTATGCCATACTCCTTCCAGGGTTTGACGAAACAGGGTTTAAGGTATAAACATGGCGAGGATTGGTCTTCATTCTTGCCAAGGTTTACTGAGAAAAAGGTTTTAAAATATACCCCTGACAAGGATTATGGTTTACTCTTGCCAGGGTTTGACGAAAACAGGGTTTAAAATATAATCGTGACGAGGATTGGTCTTCATTCCTGCCAAGGTTTACTGACGGCAAGGTTAATCAATATCCATAACGGGATTTGATTTTCTACCTTTTCAGGGTTTGGTTGAAACAGGGTTTAAAAAATACTTGTACGTCAAACCTTGCCACGTTTAGGTTGAAACAGGGTTTGGCATCAGTTTGATAGACAAACCCTGTTTTACATACCCATTTAACCGTGGATTTTTTTGAGTGTACATTAGCAGCCCTCAATCCAAGTCGATTAAATCCAGTCAACCCAAATTTTAGATCAGTCGATAATGAAATAGGTCAAGTGGTAGAGTACTCGCTCTATCCAAGTCTCCTGGGGTTGCATCTCCTTTAGGTCACCAGGATTTTTTCTGGCATTAAAGGTGACAAGAAGAAATAGTAGAAACTGACTAGCGACACGTAACCTGTTTTCCTCAATTCCTATGTTCACCTTTTAGCGGGCTAGATACCTGGTAGGTCCCGGTCGTCCCGGTACTCTCTGGTGAGTGATAGAAGATTGGGTAACCAACCCTAGTGGGAAGCCGCGATGCTTCTGACCCTATCGAACGAGGGATCTGGTCCATCTAAAGAGGGAGGAGAGTTACCAGGACTGGAGGAGGTTAGTATGAGCGGCCCGGTGGGCCCGGGCCCTTAAAAAGAACGTTGTAGCCATCTAAGTAAGTAATGGCTCTGATCTTATGGCATTAGTCATGGTGAAATTCTAATGTTAGATGTATTTATTTCAAACTCATCAGACAAAAAAACTCAAGGCACTTCTACCTGAATTTTAAAGGTCAAAATTTAAAAATTGATCGACCGATATTAATAAACATTTTAATAATTAATTTTAAATTTAATTAACTTTTGATTTTTTTTATTTGTGCATCTCAACTAGACTTTTTAAATAACAATTTAGGACTTCGCCACAGGTGCCATTGCGATAGCGCAAAAATTCACTGATTTTCTATGGGGACACTTCCGGTAATCGCCAGTGGAAATTTATTTCACCTCAAGAAGAAAAACAAATTTTCTGTCTTGCCCAGAGCTTTCGGTCCGGATGTGGACCTTCTTCAGTGGTCGACTAGACTATGTTTTTCGATTTCCTGAAGTTCGTTATTTTTGGAAAAATAACGTCAGAAAATTTGGTCAGAAAAAGCGCCTAATCAAATCGCATCAAAGCCACAATTGCACAAAGAAAATTTAGAAAAGTAGCAAGAAAACTAATTATCTATTAGTAAAAACTTTCCCAAGTGATTACTGCTGGTAATGATCTTCTATTTTTCCAAAAATAACGAACTTCAGGAAATCAAAAAACATAGTCTAGTCGACCACTGAAGAAGCTCCACATCCGGACCGAAAGTTCTGGGCAAGACAGAAAATTTGTTGTTCTTTTTGAGGTGAAATAAATTTCCACTGGCTATTACCGGAAGTGTCCCCATTGAATATCCATCACGCCAGCTCATTATCTGAAAATCTTTTCGTTTCTAAAACTTACTGTTATTTTTTAAAATAATTCAATTTTTTATAATAATGTAAAATGACATTATTTTCAGGAAAAAAATTAATTCATTCAGATTACTTTAAATTGCTATTTTTATATTTTTCATAAAGAGATTTTGCATTAATAATTTTTCTAATTACTTTGGCTCTAACATTTTTCGTCAAATTAAAAAATTAAAAAAAATGGTTTGCGGAATCTTTGTTTTTTCCACTTTTTTACACTTTTGTTTTTCCCAGTTTGTCTTTGGAATCTTTGTCTTCGGTAATTTTTTGTGTTTTGGATACTTTATATTTGGAAATCTTGTCTTTCATATATTTTAAACAAGCATATTTTTTTTAAAATAAAATAATGATATTACAATGGTGTTGTTTTGAAGTGTTTAGTTTCACCCTTCAGGGCAAAGGGAAATTTTATGTGTTTTGGGTAATTTTTAGTTTCCTCCTTAGGGGCAAAGGGAAATTTTCCGTTTTTGGGAGGTTTTTAGTTTCGTCCCTTGGGGCAAAGGGAAATTCTCTGTGTTTTGGGAAGTTTTTAGTTTCGTTCTTTGGGGTAAATGGAAATTTTCTGAGAAAAGGGAAATTTTTGAAAAGTTATAAAATATACTTGTGCAAAATGTATGAAAGACAAGATATCCAAAGACAAAGTTTTCAAAAAGTAAAAATTACCGAAGACAAAGATTCCAAAGATAAGTTGGGAAAAACAAAAGTGTAAAAAACAAAATGGAAAAAACAAAGATTCCCGATCCCAAAAAAAATATAGGGGAGAGTACTCTCCCTTCGAACGTTTATGCCTTCGAATAATGTGAATTTCTTTTCTTTTTTCTAAAAGACTTCTACATGGGTCCCGGTCAAAATCCCGAAAGCCAAAATCCCAAATTCTTAAAAGTGTCATAGATGCTCCCACGTAGCACCCGCGCTTACTGGAGCCAAAATGAAATTTTCTGTGTCTTGGGAAATTATTCTACATATTATCCCCCATACAATTTCATCTTTTTCAGGATTTTAAACATTCGTGATTTTGGCTTTCGGGATTTTGGCCTTTTCGGGATTTTGGCTGCCTCCGATTTCACCACAGCATGAACTAGATGGAACACAACCATATGTCTAGTAAGGACAGTTGTTTCGTGAATTACAAAATTATGACCGTTGCGATTTTATATAGACAGCGAATCTGCCCGAAGTCCCGAAACTGCCCTACTCTACTCTATAATTATTTTGAGACGACAAAATTTGATTATATCGACCGCCTCAGGGCTTTTGGAAATCACCATGGAATGTTTATTCCCATTTTATGAACCGCACAAATGACACTCGTCTGATTAGCTGTATGGCGTTTCCCGTGGGACTTCTTTTTCGGGAAAGCCTAGAAGTGTGCCAAATTAGTAGAGTGTACAAGTGACAAATACGTTAATTCAAACAAAAACATTGACAGAGCTTTTCAAAATATTCACTAATGCACAGAAACATTTCTCTCAAAATAGAAGCATTTGGTTTTCCAAGACAGACAATGGAGAATGATGTCATTGTAAAATTTATGTCGAAGCTAAAATAATCGTAAAAAAATGTATTAACAACAAGTATTATTGGAGCGCTTGAACTTAAGCTGATCTCCAACTCAAGAATTGAATGATTGTGGAATTCACTTTATATTACGTCTGGAATTTTGATTGGATTTTTGATATAAAAATGAATGACCTCTACATTCTTGAACTTTCTTACAATAATAGAAGATTGAACATTCAAACTGAAATAAAGCTTTTACATTAAAGTTTTAATATTTTGTTTAAAATTTCAAGATTAAGTTGAGTTAATGAGTTAAAGATTTCTTTTCAATTTTAATACAATTTTCTGTATTAAAAATTAAAGTCTGCTTCACCGACTTCATATTTAAAAAAAAAATACATAAAATGATATTATAATTTGAAATTAAATCATTTTAAGGAAAAGATAATTTTAAAGCACGCAAATTTATCTCAGAATACGAATTAGTTTTAAAGGTTGGCTTAAAGATTTATTTATAAAAGTTTTTCCCCAATTCTGAAATACATTTTTTAACGTTAAGTCTTTAAATTGTCTTTTAATGCTTGATTAAAACTCCCCGTTAAATATTTTTAATTTTAAAGTATAATTTTTTAAGTTTTTGAGGAAGAATATAACAGACTTCACAATAATGATGCTGAAGTGGAAATGGCAAACTCCTGTAAGATTTCTTTAAAAAACTGGTGAGGTTGGAAGGATTTTTTAAATCTTTTAATATTAAATTTTTAAATAAGATTCAAATAGGTGAAGTATCATTAAATATAAGTTTATCGGCGTTATCACACTTGCACATTAAAATTTCATTGTGATTCACATTAATTGTCGCTTGTGAGCGTCCAAATATGTTATTTGTGTCTTTGAGTCTCTTAATATTTGGGGTTTTTCTATTTATTGATAAAGAAGTGGATTTGGCCTGCAAAAATAAGTTTAAATTTACCTAAAGCATAAATATTTTTCACATTAAAAAATTAAAGAGAAAATGGCATTAATTTTTCGCATTAATGCTATAAATCAATTTATATCAAATTTTGCGGGTCAAGTCTACCTTTTTATCAACAAATAGATCAAATTTTGAATATAAAATGATTCAAAAACACAAATTACACATTTGGACTCTTACCAGCTACAATCATTGTGAATCATATTAAAATTTTAATGTGCAAGTGTGATAACACAGTATAACTCAGAATAGGACATTTTTAATTTCAGTATTACACATTTAACTTAATTCTTTAAGCTTTCTTTTCCAAGAGTTCATAGCCGGAGTTTCTTCAATGAAAATTGCATTCGAAAAGATTAGTTTCGAAAAAAAAACATTTTTACATTTTTAAAAGAAATTGTCACTTATAAAAATTGATAATTTTGAGTTAAGATACGTAGCATGAATATTATTATAATAAGATAAGTAGAGAAAAAAATATTTTCCATTGCCCAAAAATTAAAATAAATAAATTTATTCGATTTTATAAAGAAACAAAAAGCGTTTAAGTTTCCATTATTTATGAAATTCAAAAAAGTTTTCTTTTTAACTTATATCTGTCTTGATTTTCAGAATAAATAGCACAGTATTTGAAGGTTTGGCATGGGTTAACGACTGTGTAGCTATCTATCTCCGTTATTTTACGTGAGTATATTGATTCGTCCCATTGTACAAGATGATTTCATCCAGAAAAGAAAAAGCAGAATAACGTGTGAACTGCTGAACTTTAGAATCTCAAGTGAAATACATCCTCGTGGGAACAGAAAAGTTTACTTGGAAAATCCACCACAAACATTATTGAGACACTTGATGGAGGGGGCTGAAGGTTCTACGTCGTCTTATTCATTTTAACCCAAGTTCTGGGTGCAATTTTATTTCCTGAACGCCTTTCAAGCAGATTTATCCACACCAACTCGATTACCGTCGCGATGTCTTGTGCATAGTGCACTTCTTACGTGGAATGAATGGCACAATTCCCTCCTGGGGGCGGGTAAAGTGACATTTCCAGGGCGTTGAGTGAGAGGGTGTCAAGTTTTGTGGAAATTTACCTCTCCTTTGGCATGTATGTTTATGGCTAGAAATATTTCACAAAACTTCATTTCTTCACCATGATTTCTCGGATTTTCCCACGCTCTGCTACGTCTCCTTTTGTTATTTTTTTCCGCGGTCACCCAACTTTATTTCCCCCACCAGTAATCTCTTCCCCAAGTCCCCAGTGAAGGTACATGAAGAATATTTATTTAGGAAAAACATAAGCAAATGGGTAGCTGATGTGAGTGAAATAATTGCTTTTTGTTGGGGAAGTCTCAAGTTGTAATGAAGCTACTTTAAATCTCTAAACGAGCTAAAAATCGAGGGAAAAAGTTGCCGCCTTAGAAATCCTCCTACGCAGTTCAACTTTTCCGTCCAAGAATGCTAATCACTTGCTTCATCACGAAATTCCATAGGGATTTTTTCTTTTCCACCCCTAATATGGTGATACAAATTTTAATAATGTTTTTTTTTCTCCACACTTGAGAGCTTAAGGCGAAAAGTGTGACAAAAAATTAGCTCATCTTTAGGATAAATTGCAGATTTTTGGAATATAACCAGAAAAGTTTATCAAACATAATCCTTTAAAAATAAAAAAATTCTATAACTTACACAGAATAAAATTCCTTTGATATTTTAATTTTCATGGATAACGTGTATTGTACAAAATTGTAAAACGTATGTTGCCGAAATTTTTTTATGAGAAAACCTTTCTAATTATGCAAATCGTGCCAATCGTATATAAAATGATCGTGTTGACCTCAGTTAAACATTTTACAAGAATAATTAAGACATTCAGGTAATCTCAGAAAATCAAGCAGAACCGTTTTTGATGTTTTGAGCTACTTAACACTTAAAGAACGAGAGGATATAAAATTTGGGTTCAGAAAAAAAAATAATTTTGACTTTTTGTTTCAAAAATTATCTTTGGATGGCTGTAAGAAATTTTTTTCCTGTGGAAAAGCTATTTCCCCTAAGACTTACATAATCGTATGGTAGAAGCTTCTAGGAACTCTAGGAATGTAGGATACTTTTTGCACATCTTCAGCTACTTTCTGTTAAAGAAGTAAATATTTAAGCTCAAATATTAGGAATTTTCAAAAATTCGCAATGATTATTAAATTTCAATAACTTTTCATGTTTCCATTTTCCAGCAATTATTTTTGTGATACGAAGCTATAATAATGACTTAATATTTTTCATTAGAGCAAAATATCATTCATTAGTATTTTCAGGAAAATATCTTAAATTTTAAGGGCTATATGCTCTCAACATCGATTTTTTCAATTCATGTGGAAAGAATAACATTCACGAATTCAAGGATTTCGAATAGTTTTTCTCACTGGGAATTTCTTCTTAAGTTTACTGGTTCACAATCAATTTGAACCGATTTATAAATCAGTCAAAAATCGCTTAAAATAGCTTAGGAGTAATAATTGAATTTCTGATAAAAATTAGTTATTGGTTATAAACCGGTTAATTTGGTTGATAACACATTGGAATCGGTTCAGGCTTGCGAGGACTTCCAAGACTATTTACAACGTGCCCAAATATGATACCATTCGGTTGATAAATATGCTCTCTAGAAACCTTTAATCTTCGACCTTGAAAACCCGTTATAAGGAATATTATTAGGCAGACATTTCGTATATAGGGGAAACTGGGGCACCACCAAACACAAGGGAGCACCAAACACTAATATTTATTTCTAAACTGCTTGGACCATCTCAACCATTTCTTACATGGACAAGCATCCATACAATGCCTATAAATTTCTATAAGTCTTGTCACCTGAAATCGACTATCTGATTAAAAAATCGCAGTTTTTAGTGCTACCCCGTGTTTGGTGGTGCCCCAGTTTCCCCTAGACAAAATATCGGCCTGGGTGATATCTAAAATGTCTAAAATATATCCAAAAAGGGGGAAAAATCACAAAACACGTTTTCAAGCAAACCCAGAAAACACGGTTTTGGCTTTTCCGAAAGTTTCAAATCGCTATCTCAAAAGGTATGGGGCTCTAGGCGTGTTAACGGCCGGATGGACGTAAAAAATTTAAAGCTTCAGGTATCCAAAATTTGAGCCCTTATGAGGTAAGGGATCGAAATATGGAGTTCGAGCAATAAAAATGTCAGAGTGGCGATAAATTGAAAGTAATTCATTGAATCATAGCAAGTTCTAAAGCTAGTTATATTGAAAATTTTGAATGTTTTCTTTCTTTCTAAGACGATTTTTCTTCCCATCAGTGAATCCTGTAAAAAGATACAATATTTTTGAAAGTTGCAGTTTAATTGGCGTACACTAACTGGATTCAACTCGCATTTAAATCCGGGATACGCTTTAGTTTAGAGCTAATGCCCCAATCAATGGTTCACGGTAAGAGTTAGTCATCGATTCTTACAATGTAGGGCACAATGACACACCGAGAAAAATGTGGATGGTAAAATTTACCATCCTCCATACAAAATTCTAATGGCCGGATAGTAAAAAAGTCACCCAGCAAACGCGATATTAAATTGGACTGTCAAAAATTGTAGAATCTATTGCATGGATAGTAAATTCTAATAGCCGGATGGTAAATTCTAATATCCCCGGATATTAGATTTTACTATCCGGATGGTAAATTTTACTGGCAGGATAGTAAATTTTACTAGCCGGATATTAGAATGAAAAATGTCGGAAAAATTTATTTTTCCTTATTTTCATTGATTTTTGGCCATTGTTTAAGGGCTTGGGGCCCTTCCTGGATGACATTCTCTGTATTTCAAGCCATTTTGATGCGTGAAAATCTTTTTCCAACTTTGACGACTCAGCCGAGATTTGAACACGCGACCTTTGTGATGACAGTCCAGCATCTTCCAGCTGCGCCACGAATTGCTATAATGTATTCAAAGCATATCGAGAACCGTTGCATCGGCACACACGAAATTACAAAATGACATTCTAACAGCAGGATGGCAAATTTTACTGGCTTGGATGGTAATTTCAATCCAAATTACTATCCTCCGTTAAAATTTACTGTCTTCCAGTTAAATTTTAACATCTAATATGCGGCCAGTAAAATTTACTTCCCGGATATTAGAATCTAAGAGAGGTCAAGGTAAAATCTAAATGAGGATAGTAAATTTTACCATCCGGCTGTTAGAATTTACTATCCATAGGATAGTAAATTTTAAAATGTCAAGATGGTAGATTCTAAAGGAAAGTTTCTATGGAGGATGGTATTTTCTACTATCTTTTGAGATAGTAGAATTTAAAGACACGATTTGTAGAAAATACCATCCAAATTTTTCTCGGTGCATACAACAGTATTAACTATTTTTTTCTCTCTTTCTTGATATGATACATTGTAAATTTATATATTAAGATTGTATGAAATTATACTTCCCATAGATGATTGGCACGGGTCCCGGTCAAAATCCCGTAAGCCAAAATCCCGAAAGCCAAAATCTCGAATGGGCCAAAATCCCGAAAGCCAAAATCCCGAATTCTTAAAAGTGTCATAGCTACTCCCACGATTGCACCCGCGTTTTCTGGAGGCAAAGGGAAATTTTCTGTGTCTTGGGAAATTATTCTACAAATTATCCTGCATATAATTTCATCCCTTTCAGGATTTTGAAAAATCGGGATTTGGCTTTCGGGATTTTGGCTTTCGGGATTTTGGCCTTTTCGAGATTTTGGCTTTCGGGATTTTGGCTGCCACCGGATTGGCACATATAACCTGTAATGGAGTTTTCCACCGTTTTCACTCGTGAGGTTGGTCATCAACGCTAAGACGGCGATAGACGCTAAAAACTATAAAATACAGGGCCTATCAAGCCTAATAAAAAGTGAAGACATTTTTCATTTTTTCTTGTAAAAATTTTGCAGATATTGCACCGCGACTTAAACAAATTTGCTCGTAGTTCTTGCATTATTTCGGCGAACATTATGAAATATGTATTTTTAGATAGCTTTTAATGCACAATTTTGAAATATATCAGACTTATAAGTCAATTCTCTTTAGGAAAAAACTTGCCAATAGTCTTCAGTGCCTCTATGCAAAAACGTATGGAAAAATGAAATGTCGAGATGTCCCTGATAAAATACTTTTGCCTCTCTTGTGCTTTTATTTATAAGCATTGCTGATGAATAAATATCTATTTATCCATTTGTACATATAAAGAATAAATGACTTTTATTATCAATATGAGGATTTCCGATTATGAAGATCATTTTTATTTCTTAAGCTCAATCGTAAATCTTAATATTATAACAAATTTTAATGTTAACATAAATCTTAATATTATAACAAATTTTAATGTTAAAGGGGTCATGAAGTTTCAATTTTGCATTTTAAATCAGTCTTTCGACTTACTAACAAATTTTGAAGAAGTTTGACTAATTAAAATTGAACTTTGTATCACGGAATGAGAATTAACCCTTAAGGGTTAATTTGATGATTCGAAGACTTGAAAAAGCAAATGGAAAGTATTTCAGAACTGGGGGGAATATATATTTTTAAATCGCTTAATTAATATTAAGGTGTAAAAAAATGTTCCTGGAATATTATTATAAACATGTTTAGGGTACTGATAGATGAAAAAGAGAAGATGTACAACAAAAACTCTTATCCTCAATGTTGCAAAGTCATATTAGAAAAGGCATCCGCATTCAATAAGTAAGTAATTATTCAGTATATATTACCACTTGAATGCCTTAATTTTCGTCCATTGACGTAGAAAATGCTCAAGTTTGAACACAATTTCAGAAAGTTTGCATAATATCTCATAAGTACTTTTAATGAATTGCAATTATTTATACAAGTATCTCTTGTCGGTGAACCAGCTTGCAGCGAAAGTGAGCTTCAAACTAAGTTTAAATTAATTACTGAAAAATTATTATACAGTGCTAGCCTTGGTTGGAAAGGTAAATTTTGGGAAGTTTTTTTTTATTCAAATAATTTAAAGAATTTCAGGAGATAGAAACATTTAATTGTAATTCAACAAATATTTTGTGAAAAATGTGAACTTTCTATTTCACAATCATTTATGTAGTGGTAAAAATATTTTAGTGTGAAATCAGAAAAGTTTCTCAAGTGGTATTTTAATTGCTTTTTATGCTACCGGTAGCTTCTACGGATGTATGAAAAGCTATATATGTTGTTCAACAGAAAAGAATGGGGAATCACACAAAGAGCATCATCATGAAACTATTTGATTTCGAATCCTTTTTCCACCACAACTTTTTTCCACTTTTCTGTTTGTGTCTCATTCGCTCTTCTCATTGGGGAAAACCTCTCAATCTCCTCACCTTCACCCTATTCCCCAAATATCCTATCCCCCCAACAGTTCTTCAACATAGATTTTTCTCTGTGTACGATGCAAACAGAATATCTTTTTTTTTAGTGCCACTCCAAAGCATCGTCGGATAAAATATCTGTGTGACGCTTCAAAGAGGCATCAGTGTAGATTTTAATTGAGTGCTTTTTGATGTTAGCCACAGTGTCTGATTCCACCATTAGAATTCTCTTCACTTGAGGATATTAAATCTCAAACATGTTCCAACTATCTGTAACTTTTCTCTTCGATCTTATCTTTGTCACCATTCCATCCCCTTATTCTTTTGCCTTGAATTCCCTATCTGGAACAATTGCATAAGCGGAAATTCAACAGCAGCTTCAACGAGAAAATTAATGGGATTTCACTTAAAAAGAACTTATGAGAGCGAACGATGCCAAATTAATTGATGATTTATTGAAAAGGTAACGAATAAAAGTCATTCATTAGCTGAATATGGTTTTATAATTGACCAATTTGCCTCGAAATGGATTAATATATTGCTATATGTTTTCTAAACTGTGACAAAACTTTTAATTACTTTTTTCATATTAAAAGATTGGTGACTTTTTTTATAATTGTGTTAAGTTGTTCTATGTCAAGTACATCAACTTCGAGTATTATAAATTCATCTCTAACAATATTCAAAACAAAACTGTGAGCGGTATAATAATTTACCTAAATATCTAATAGCGTACGATAACAATAGACAAAATGGAAACATCAAATAACTTTGTGAAAATACAAGCAGTGCTTTAAGCAAAATAATCCAATTGAAACTGAAAGCTTTTCGATTATATATGGCTAAAATTGGTATACGTCCAAAATGTTAATAGACAATTCGGAAATTTATAATTTTCTAAAAGATGGAAAATTAATTGAAAATTTTGGTTTAATGAAAACCCTCACGGGCATAAATTAAAAGATTTCCATTCAAAAGCAGATCACAATAAACATCACCATATACCACAGGTCTGCATTTGTTAGATTTATATCGACACTTTATATTTATTGATTTTTAATTAACAAAATTACCTATGTAAATTTGTTGGACACAATATAGTCAAATCATATCAATGTAATTGCACATAAATAAACTATAAACATCATTAGTTTATGTTTATATCTGGTTAAATACATAAAATTTGTTAGTAAATTTTAGATTTTATTGTCAAATGGATATTTGAAGTCAAAAAGTAGTTTGTTACAGTTAAAAATACGGTGAATATTTTAGCATATACGATTTAAGGGTTATATTTTTTACTGTTTAATACGCTTAAAAGCTCGAATAATAAAAAATTATTTTTATTTTGATTTTTCGGTTGTGAAATATGTTTTCGGGTGTCCTTCTTTTTACCCTTGACCTTGAAAAAACGTTATTACGATTGATTTTAAGGCATGAGAATTTTACGAACTTTAGTTCAATGTTAATTGAATTTATGTACAGTGAATCGTCAATCAGAGCAAATTACACTTAAATCATCCAGTTTTTTCTCGGTGGAGATAGAGAAAAATTCCTGCCTCCACCAAGAATCGAACTGGAGATCTCTCGTTAACTAGACGATTACTCTACCAACCGAGCTCACTGAGAGAAATCCGAAAAAGTTGAAATAACATTCCGGAAATGTTAATTTTACCCTGCAGTATTGATCCGAAATCGGTGTAAATATTATCCTTTTTAGGTGTATTGGGGGTTAAAGTTAACCTTTTTCATGTTAATTTTACCCTTAAAAAGGTGTAAAATTAACATTAAAAAATGTTGATATATTTTTACACCTAAAAAGTGTTAAAATTTTGAGGAAAAAAAGTTAATCGCACCCTCTTTTTTTTCTCAGTGAATAAACATTTTGACAGTGGCTCACACGTGAGGTTGTGATTCTAATATTGTCCGTTTGTTTTGGTACTCAACATTCCACAAACTTTTTCTTAATTTCAATATTGTACAATGTTTTAAGAAACCATACATTGCCTCTACGAATAAAATGTTTTAGAAGAAGCTTTGAAAGACTTCTGGAAAGACAAAAAATGTCTGTACGATATTACATTTTCTCTGCAATAAGGTGTCCGATATATTGCCCAAATACTTTTTTATATTCGTTTATTTCAATATTTTGATATTCATATTGTAGTAAAAATATTTAATTTCAGGATTAGGATATTAGGTTGAAAACCTTTAAGGATCACATTGACTTCTTATTCATTTAATATTGCCTCTTCTTCGGAAATGCACCTACCATGATCAAATCTGTACACCAGGTTTTTATTTTTTGTTCTTTATTTAATTTCAAAGGTTTTCTAAGAACCTACAGTCAGATACGTTGTAATTAGAAACCGATACATGCTTTAGAATCTTTTGTAATTCACTTCATTATTGGATCTTATTGTGGATTTGATGCTTCAGGAAAATTTTCATATTCGTTTTGTGGACAATAATTACTAGGGGATGATTCATAATACGAATTAAATGAATAATATCAAGAGAGAAAATATAATATACATCACGAGGTGATTTGAAAAAAAAATGTAATTACAAAATTGGATTTTATCTCAAAAAATTTTCCCACAATTTTTCCATCCATGACATCCATCTCTGGTTTTTTTTCCTCTCATATCCCATTGTGTATGAGCTCTTGTGCTACAAATAGTATGATACACCATAGAGATGATAATGGGGATAATTCGATCCAAATGACGCTCTTTATGTGCTATTTTCATATAGACTTTGATTGCAGGAAAATCCTCACAGAACGCCCAATTGCTGTCTCTGTGATTCTGCAAACTGCTTCATTTATCTTTCATATAACCATTTTTTCTATTGTATTTTCCATCTGAAATCCAAGGACTTTCCCAACTACATAAGGGTATAAAAATCTTGTGGCAAATGTAATTATCCAGTATCCAGGATATATCAAAATCATTTAATTAGAAATTGCCAATTATGTCAGCAGTTTAAATCGAAAATTATGCATATTTCAAATCACCTATTTACCTTCTATCAAATAGTAATTGATTTCCAACGAAAAGTTCTGTCTTCTGCAAATTTTGCTATCGTAGAGGAAAATTTATCGATTTGCCTGAAATCACTTTTCCTAAAGGCGCGCACTCCCTCCACAATGAAATTGATTGATGGCTCGATAAAACTTTCCTCTAAATATTCAAGTATCGATTGAGAAAAAAAATCATTTGATTTATTATATCAATTACAGCCATATACGTAAATTTTCCAGAGATTTTATACCCACCTATTTGAGGTAGGGAAAAAAACTTCCACTCAGGATGGTACTTGTCCGACAATATGCTTATACAATGGAGTCATGATAATAAAAAAAAATACATAATTGAATAATAAATTGTCTCACCCTGACACGCAAATGTGGCTATTTTTTCAGGGCCTAACTCCTCAGCACTTTGGCCCTGCGGACTTTTCCTAACTATATTAACTGCAGCTGTAATCGCACCTAACACCGGCTAATACCCTTAGGTGAGTGATACAAATTCACTTTCTAAACACCATTTCATACTAACCATCAGATTAATATAAGGACTTTCACTATAAGTCGGATTTTCCACTTCAATCTCTTTCTCATGCAAGAGCTAAGGGATGAACTTTGGCAAAAAAATAACATTTTAGAATGAAAAACTAAACTGCAAAGTAATCCTAGCAATAGATTGTATTGTTCTATGTAAAAAGCGTTGTGTGTTGAAAAATTATTGCAGTATATTTTTGCTTTAATAAAAAAGAGAAAATATCGATTTCCATCTATATAATATCTCTATTATTGAGAGTAAAATCAGTTGATTTGGAGCTTTTATTTTTTGAGAAATTATGCCAAATTTTTCGATTCTCATTAAGTTTAACGAGGATTTCAAATATTTTCTTTCAAATGAATGTTTTATCAAAATAAAATAATATTTGTATATCAAAAATATATTTATGAGATTATTTCTTTAGTTTTTCGATTTAATGAAAATGTTAGTGTTTTAATTGGATACAGATAAACAATTTGTTTTAGTTGTTTTTTGTGTACAATAAATAAAACACAATTTTAATATAAATATATGTATAGTAGATTAAAAAAACAAAATTAATTTAAAAACAAATAAGCAATTCCAATCATGAAAATTAGAAAATATATAGCCGTTAATTATCATGAAAAATAAAGTTAGTTTTTAGATTCCTGATTAGCCTTGGGTGAGCTTAAGCTTTGAGTGAATTAGCTTTGAGTGAATATCCTTATTTTATAATAACAGAATTTAAAAATTTAAGTAGTTTTAAGATTCTTAATATATTTCTTGATTTTTTTGAATATGGGAAGTGGGACAACTTTAAAATTGGCATTTTTTACCTATTTTTAAATTAAATTGAGCCTTATCATGATATAATTTACTACATAAACACATTGAAAAGCTAAATTGCATTGTGATGAGGCTTGAGGCTCAATTTTATTTAATGGTAAGAAAAAAATCCCAATTTCAAAGCTGCCCCACTTTCAAAGGTTCCCCACTTCCCTTTACATAGTTATTATTATTATTATTTGTTTAAGAGTTTCCTGAATTAGGAGGAGAAAAATTTTTGTTTTTTGTGACTTCTAAGCTTTTTATAATTTTTGGATTTTATTTATAAATATTTAAGGTGCTCAAACAATTTTTCTCAAAAAAAGATAATACAAAATGTCTAACTAATGTGTAGTTTACTTGAGCGCCTCATCATAAAAGTCTCCTATTGGCGGGAAATGTGCAGCTTCTTCTTATCTTATAAATAAAATCGAAACAAATCAATTTTTATAAGTTTATTTCATAAACCATGAAAACCCGAAGATAAAAGTATGATTGGAACTATTTCAGATATCCTAAAAAAAATGGTTTTTTGGACAAAATTTTGACTTTAACATGTCATAGAAAATAAGTTTTCAATCATTGTTTTAATTGTTAAGTGAATAATCCTTTAATTGTTTCATTCGCTCAAAAAGTGTCTTACGGATTATTCCTGCCAATTTTAAAAATAGTTGAAAGCACACGAAACCTGCTCGATGCTCTTTCTCTTTCATTTCCGGATATTTCACAATGCTTCAAATTCACTTTTGGTATTTTTAGAGACTTTGGAATTTAGAAAGCTAAAAACTTTATAGATTTTTTCCATGTATTCTGTGGGCGCTCCATAAATTATATCCACCTCGGTTTGTCCAAGGACAATTTGGGGGGGACTCATGCGGTCTCCGGGAATTAGGCTCCTGTTTATAGAGTGGTCCATCTAGCCCTCGTTTAAAAACAAAGCGAAAACTGTCTTTCAATTTTAGAAATAATAAAACTATCCATTTTTTGCCCTTGTAATTCAGACAATCCCCTTAAGTGTCCCTTAAGAGTATAGGGTGGAATAACCGGCTATCGCCATGTTTAGGAAAAAATTAAATTCATTTAATCATAACTTTTGAATCCGTGTTACAAGATAAGTCAAATTTGACACAAAGTTACTTAGATGTATTGGCTCTATAGATACATGAAAACAATAATCCTAGAACATAACGCTGGACTACTTAAAAAACTGATTTTTATTAATAATGCAAAAATAACCATTTCGTCGCCACTTTTTACCACTTTTCGCCAGTTTTGTAAAATTTGTAACCACTTCTCGCCACCCACTTGAAAAAAACCACACTCGGTTATTTTAGGCAATACTATGAAAGGAATACATTCACCATTTCTCTTTCCTTGTGATCACTTTATTATTACTCTCTTTAAATGATTTTTCTTCACTTTTATTTAAGAAATCAAATTATGGGGCTTTTGCAGAAAGTAAACAATGCAGATTTGACAACTGAGAATGTACGAAGTGAAGTTAGCGTCGCCTATTGAAAAGATATGGCGACAGGTGGTAAAATCAATTCCAGAATATTACCACTTCTCGCCATGCCTCATTTATATACAAAAATAATATAAAATGAAATATTAATTGACTAAATACAAATTTTATGTATTCCACAAGTACAATTAAATATTCAGTAGACAAATTATTTACCCAAATAGGTATTTTTGACCTGATGAAAATTTGACGACACTTAGTACATTTGGTAAGAGATGTTGGATTCGATGCACTGCAATGTGATCAAAATCGTGAATCCAAAACGAATAATTATTATTTTTCGATTCTATGCGTAGAAGCAGAAACAATACAAAAAAAATTGCGACTCATTTATTTCATAAATTGCGAAAAATAGCGATTTCAATGTAAGTGGCGAGAAGTGGGGCACTGACGAGAACTGGTGTTTTCACCCTAGTGAAAAAAAGTTAAATTTGGCCAAAAAAATCAAATTTGATTACACTTCTTTTCTTCCCAAATGTTTCGCTTACATCTATTAGGGGAGATGGGGCTATTTTGAGTTGTAAGGCTACATTATTATACGGTTTTTTCGCATATTTCTAAAGAAAGCAAGGCCTTGCAATTATATTATTTAGATCCACAATAATTGTTTCGTCTATTTAAATTATATTAAGTAAAAGCCCAGTTTTTTTAGAAGTGTGAGAAAAAATTGTATATCAATGTAGCCCCGCAGCTCAAAGTAGCCCCATCTTCCCATGTACCCTTTAACACTCAATTTGAGGAGTATGAAGAAATGGATGACATATGCAAAATGTTTGATAAAGAATTTGATTTTTTGATGAATTTTGATTTCACGAAATTTTCCTGATCTAATAGGTGTTCTGAAGTCACTGAAACCAGTAAAATTGTCACAAAACTTTTTGGAAAGAGAAAATAAAGATTTTCATTCTACCTGCAATCATCTTATATGGTTATGCTTTTATTATACTATTCTTTACATAAGGAAATTTATGAAACCAAAATTAATATTTTTTCTTCATTTTTTAAACATCACAACAAATTTTATTTTAGTGCAAACGAATGAGGTAGAAATATGCAAAACAGAAAGAGATATGAATTTTGATTTCATGGAATTTTCCTAATCTATGAGGTGTGCTAGAATCTTAATTATATAAATTCGATACGTTTTTGTAAAGATTTATATTTTGACTGATCAAAATTCAATAATTCACTCACCGAAATTAAATTTTAAATAAATTGATTTCTTTAATTATTATTTTTCTATTTAAGGAAGTACATGTTCCTACAATTGGAATCATGCCAAATGTTTAAGCCTTCGAAGAAGGTCATACCTTTTATACAGAAGCTTTAGGGCTTTAGTCAAGCACATAGAGATACATCAATAGAGAAAAATCTCTTAAAGTCAACTTTTCTATTAAATTAATATCGTCCTGGTGTTACAAAACTCCATGGAAACAGCCTCAATTTTTTTCACCATGGCCCAAAGCATATAGAAGGGATAAAATTTACTGGTATTATTGGAAAGCACTTTTGGTAAAGAATAACAGGACATTTCTCACAATGGAGAGCAATCAATAAAATATTTCCTCTTTAAGTCGTAAAAGACTGCCTTTAGGAGAGTGATATAATCCCCCCCATTGGTATGGTTCCCCTAAACAGCAAAGCTTTAGGGGTTTTCTGGTGACGCCCAGGCCTGTATTATATCTATCATCTGATGGCAAGCCTTTTTGGAGGGATGTGCGTGAGGTAGTGAACATTTCTCAGCGATGTCATTTCTGATAATTGTGAATGAGCGAATAATTAAGTATCTTTAATCACAATTCATTGAATCACCAGCCACAGTGAAACCCCACTTAAATTAATGTCGCGATATAACAGACGTGAATTGGATACAAATATCGTGAGCCCCAGAAGCTTTTGGGATATACCAGTGAACGCCCCTACTTTAGATGGGATTGTATGTCATTCCAGAATAGTTACAGATTACCTTCTTCCTTCCTCAAATTTGCTCAGCGACTGATATTTAGGATGAAGCGGGTGATTTTACTTGTGGTGGCAGGTTGGGGATTACATGAGTAAAATGAATTAAGAAATGTGTTGCAGATTCCGGCAACACGCAACCAAAAACCAGGAGATGTAGAAATACCACGAGAAGGACTCATTCAACTCCCCGAAATAGGTACAGTATTGTCGTGCTGAGGTACTCATTTATCCCTATTATCGTGCCATGGAAGAGAATATTCAAGTTATTAGTGGGAAATGGTTCATCCCACTAGTTAACTTGTGAAGAATTTTCATTTTCCATTTAATACCCACAGCAAGTTGAGGAATCTCCATCACTTTACATTACTCTTCTTCTACTTTTACAATAGAGCTTCCCATATTCCTGCTCTATAGCTTACACAGGAAACAAAGAAAAATACTGAAAGTTACAGTGTGAAACAGATTAAATGAAATATTTCTGCAATTTAGAAAGAAATTCAATGTTTAAAGAAAAAAATATTTTTGGCCTGTAAATTAGCAAATTTGGTTACTAAAAAAATCAGTTTGTCTGTAAATAATTTAGAATGCTCAGTATAAAATTTAATTTTAGCTTGAAAATATTAAAAGGATTCTTACTGATCATTTTTATCAAAATACTGTCCAATCTGCTGCAATAATTTTTGAATAATTGGTGAAATTTTCAAGCTCTTCTGAAAATGATTATTAAACGAATTTCGACTCTATAAGACTTCATCCGCCGCATCCAATTAAATATTTAATTCCATAAAATATTTTAATTCTATCGTGTTCTCCAACTGCATAAAATTTGAAAGTATTCATAGTCTTAGTTAATCTAAGAATACGATGGAGCCAAAAAAGATTATGGAATTAAATATTTAATCTCATGTGAATAATGCTGAACTTTCAAATGAAAGGAAATACAATCTGCTATTAAAAATTATTATTTCACAATTAATTAGACTTCGCGCTATTTAAAAATGTTTTATTAATGAAACAATATAATTTTGAAACGCATTATTCATGACTTTAATTTGTATTTAGTAACTCAATTATTAGTTTAATTAAAACTTTGAGATTTTGTTCCATGTTTCTTATTAGTTTGATCCTGTGATTAACCTAACAAATCTAATTAAAACCATTTTGCTGTTGAAGTTTTTATCGGATATTTTACGACACTGGTTTTCTCTCTATGTCTAATTTCCTAAATTCCCGTTAGAACCTTAATATCATGCTAGTACTAGGAAGTAAAAGCAAGTACTAGGAAAGTTCTTCATGATTTCTAGTCAATAAAATTTCCTAAATACAAATATTCAGTACATTAAAATTTTATGACGATTAACAAGATTAACAATAATTGTCACTAAAATGCATTTTGATGTATAAATTTCAATTTTCAGTGATGATGAAGCTCTTAAAATTTATTTTATTAAAGAATGAAAAGCTGGAATTTTCCCATAAATATTAATGAAAATAGACTTAGTTTAAATAGTTTAAATGGTTTCTGAGAAAAGAAAATGGAGTAAATAATATTAAACACTAATTGGACTGGTTTTAGAGCAATAAAACCGATTTTGGTAATCATTTTGAAACTACAAGTGATATAATCATGGCCCTTAATAAAAGAATCTGGGTATTTATTTCCAAACCAAATAAAGCATCAAGGGTCAAAATAAGTTTGTTGACCCAAATTCATTGGGATGGTTTTAAGGATATTTATTTTATTTCATCATTTTAAGAAGTCCAATTTAATACCAGAAAAATATTTAGATTTATTTGAGGAAAATATATTCGTGAATAAAAAGTTTTTAATATTTGAGTACATAAAGATAAATTGTAAATTGGAAAATTAAAATTCTGTTGGGAAGAATTGGGCAGTTCACGTTCACAAACTAACATTTAATACATCTCAATAACCCAACTCATAATCCATTTTTAAATTTCTATCTTTCACAACTGGCTAAGTATTTTTTTAATTCAATGAATTTCCATTAGCGTAAGTGTGCCAAATTCCAGCCAGCTTGCAATTTCGGACACCTTTTTTGTTCCTCGAATTTCCATAAATTTTTAATTTTTATATACTCTAGAGATTATACAGTGGAAAAGAATAACAAAAAATGTAGCTTCGACAAACGAGATGACGTGAAAAAGATATTGGAAGAATTCCCGAAGGGCAAGGAACTATGAGAATGAAGGTGGCCGAAATAGGGCACCAAAGCTAAGTCTACATTTTTATTCATTTTAAAATGTATTAAGAATGAATTTAGAGTAAATAAAGACAATAAAATGTCTACAAGGTTCTAAGCAACACTCCTTAAGTAGAAGGAATAAAAAAATCAATTTCTATTAAAGATATTACATTTCAAACTTGAGACTTTGGTGCTTGCATGCAACTATGACGAAATTTGGCACACTTACCCTATATTAATTCCTACGTCTCCATGAGGATTTTATTTCTCATATTCAATGATCGAATCGATTTCTACCTTTGACAAAAATATTTTTAATACAATTTAATTCGAAAGTGAAATAGTCTCACTTTAGTGGGGTAGGTTCCTATTCCTAGTCAAAAGTTATCGATTGATGACATTGATTTACTCTTTTAAATTGGCTTCCCACAAATTAAAGGATTTTATGGAATGGAAATATTCTTGGTGATCAATGAAGTGAGCTTTTCCCATCCTCTAAAATTCACTCTACCCTCATTTTGACTTCTCTGAAAGTTGTATTATGTTGTTCTACCTTTATGACGCTTTCGAGGGATCTAATAATGTTTGGATTACGTCACGGTGGGGTGCACTTTGTTCCACGGAATCCAGCTCAAAACTATATTAGAATCCACATCACCCTCCCGTAAAGTATCAATGTTTGCCGGTGTATGTGTGGGCTCTAATTTATTACATATGCTCCCTATTCCTAACTTGAACCGTTCATGGTGTGGAGAAAGTTTAACTCAGCCTCTATCCCGTTTTCCCAGATGCCAAAGACATATATGAACACTTTAGGTAAAATGGGGAATGATTAAGAATTTACACCCCTCACCGTAGAAAGCTGTATTGACTTTTGTACGAAGCTCTGCTACACATTCTCTGGCAATCTCTGAAGGGATGCCATTTGTACGAGTACCCGACTATCCCCAGCTCCAATTTTGGCATTCGTCAAAGCTTTCCGCATGGTTGGATAGAATGGAAATATTTCCTCCGCAAGATCATCAGCGTCACCCCAGAGCTTCGCATGAGTAGAAGGCACTTTTGAAGCATTCTATATTGAAAAGATCCCCATCATTGGGTGTTGGTGTGCAGCCCTTTCCTAAGGCCTTTCATAGATGGGGGGAGGGAGTCAGATGGGAATGCGTGCAAAATTGCTTAATTGCTTAAATCTGTACCAATTAGGTGAATCATTTAAATAATTACAATTAATTTTCAGCTCACGATGTAAATTGCCATGGAATTAACATAAAGTCTCTTAGTGCAACCTTCAAATCCCACATTCATTAGAAAAGATGACTTTCATTCATTTACATTAAATTTACACACTTAAAATTGGATTGAAAGACTCAATTTAGGACTATACAGTACAATCTTACATTACTTAGGCTACATTGAAATATAAATTTTGATACAGTGGGTTAATCTGTTTTATTGCTCAAGGTCTAGGGAGAAAGCAAGGTACAGGTAGCGCGAAAAATATCCCGAGCAGCAGAAATAAACCACAGGGTATAAACTACCCAAGTAGCAAAACAAAGTCAGCATAACGGTATCTTATCGAATTTAAGGATCTACACTCAATCTCGGCATTATTCACTTCGGGATTATGCACCTGACGAGATTATGCACATACAATTATGCAAGTTTGCCTACTTTTGGGAGTCAATTTATGAAATCATTTTTGAAATACGCCTGAATGTATACTATTTTGTGACGCGGGAAATTTGAAAATAATTTGCTACTTTTTCAGAATAAAACTCTAATTTCTTTCATTAAGGTATTTTTTTTTAATATTCTAACCATTTATTGAAGAACTCTGGCCAAAAAGTACTGTTTATTAATGCATTTCTATTAAACAGTTGAATCCTTTTGTTTAAACAACTTTTACTCCGCGAGAAATTCGTTCTATGGCCGATTTATTCAAAAGAAAGCCCCTGCGGGTATGCAATTTTTCTCGATGCATAATGCCATTTCGCACGTTTTTTTTCGGTCCCGAAAATATGCATAATCCCGGGACCGAGTGTATTAAGATTGCCTTATATGGGCTTCAGACCTAAGGTTTAGCCATATGGCTTAACTTTTCTAATTCGTTGTCGGGCATCTCAGTGGAGCAATAGGCAAGACCGTTGGCTCTTGGACGGATAGATCCCTGGCTTAATTGAATTGTATTCTACTTAGGATTTTAGGACATTCAGGAAGTATATTAAATCTCTAGTCTGAAGACCGCTTTAGCTGATTTTGGCTATATTCGACAATAAACTTGAACTATTCCCTACCCAATAAGCAAAACTTGGCCAAATCGACGAAATTAAATAGAAATGTCTGAGTATGTCGAGCATATTTCGACAATTTTTTGTCAAATTTTCGAACTGGTCAGAAAATGCTCTTTGGGTAATAAATTTTTCATGGTCAAACATAGGAGAACTCTATAGAACATGTTTTTCAAGCGATTGAGTGAAAAAAAGCTATTCTTATAATAAACGTACAATCAATTTTCGATTGAAATTAAATTGAATTACTTTATTGTAAAATAACAGGAGTAATTGTATCCCTAAAATTCACTTTACTTTTGCAAATGAACATTAAAGTGATCTCTAAATCTCACATTCTTCACTTGAAATTTGAACTGAGGGTAAGTTCATGTAAATCGTAGTGTTACGTTATGTTGTTCGCAAGTGGACACCAGTGTCGAAATGTGCAATATTGTGGCATTCTCGGAGGTTTTGATATGGGAAGAGAGAGGGACGAAAAGTGGGTGATTTAAGTAGAACAAGAATCCCTAGATGTGCTCTTAAAACGTAGAAGAGGATTGCATCAAAATTGCATTGTTAGTTGTTTTATGAATTCCAATGTGGGAAACTTTATGTATTCACTTTTTTTTTTTTAAATCTAGGCAAGATTCAGGTTAGTTGCTTTCCATATTCATCCTTTAGTCCACAGCAGGACAATAGAAGCATGCAGTCAAGTACTGGAAAACATTGTGTCATATTCCATCCTCCAGCTCTCAACAACCATTTAGCACGTGGATGAATGCAGAAGGATGTCATCATGTGATGAGACAACATGAAAATTATTACAATTGCCAGCACCTTCACAAGAGGCTGGAGACAATACCATGATGCTGACACACTTTCCATGAATCATGCCATCACAAAACTGGTAGTTATTGTGATTTTAAATTAGCTTTCAGTGATTCAGATCTGAAACTCAGCAAGAAATTCTATTGAAAATACTATAAAAAAAATTTATTTTATGAACAATATAAAGTCGCTTTCTTTCTAGTATACATGTAGGGTACAATGGGGTAATTTGGAATCGGACCTATGTTCGAATTTTGATGTTTCAGCCCTACATTGAAATATACTTCTTCGTGGATGTTTTCCTTTTTGAAGATCTAAAACAGAGGAAATTTCAAAATTCAAATTTAGTTTTGTTCCCAATTACCACATTGTACCTTAGTTTATACTTTCGCAGAAGACATATCTGTAGAACACTGTACAAAATTAACATTCGTTTAAAATGCATGAGCAGTTTGAAAGAATTCAAATTTTGGTAAGTAAATCTAAGAATTGAATTTGGATTTATTTTCATATTGGTTTTATAATATAATAATAATAATAATGGTGGCACAACGTTCCATAGGGCAAATAGGCCTTCGCACAAGGGGAGTTCCGTCGGGATATCCATTATTATTTTTCTTATACGGGGATGGGATTGTCAGTCCGATGTCCGTGGAATCAAGTGCAGTGAAGCTCACTGGAAGCAATTCGAACACCTTTAACGCCAGAAAAATTCCTGGTGACCCAAAAGGGGATTCGAACCCGGGATACTTGCATCACAGAGCTAGTAGAGCTCTACCACTTGACCCATTGAGTGTCCCAATATTGGTTTTACTCTGTTTTATTTTTAATTTTCTTGTTTTGGTTGGAGGCTTTTCAAGCCAATTTATTGGTTTTCCAGATCGCTTGAATGAAAATTATAATCTATATTCCAAAATTTTATTAATAAATTTAATTCAGGATTTTTTTGGGTAAATAAATAATTATGATACCTCGTATAATCTTCAATTACTTATTTTAAAATTTCAAAGCGGTTCTTTTCTTTTTAAATATTAAAAAGAAAGTCTTTGTTATGAAACATTATGATATAAAGAATATGATAAAGAATTCGAATTTCTAACTCCTGCTGTTTTTCCGCTAAAGATACAGGGGTTCCGGGGTTATACACATTTTCAAGATCGAGAAAACCGCGCGAAATGAAATTATGCATCCACAAAATTTACATTCCCGTAAGGGCTTTTTTCGAATAAGTTACCGTAGAACGTATTCCTCGAGGAGTAAAAGTAGTCAGACTGAAGAGATTCAACTGTTCAAAAGAAATGCATCATAAAAAGAACTTTTTTCCGTGAGTTCTTCAATAAATTATTTTTAAAATATTCGAAAAAATACCTTTATAAAACAAATAATATTTTTTCTGATAAGCATAAATTATTTTTTTAATTTTCCGCATCGGAAAAAAGTTACATTAAGCATATTTCAAAACTGTTTCCACAAATTGTACTCCAAATGGTAGGCAAACCACAAACATGCATAATTGTGTATCCATTCCCGTCAGATGAATTATCCCGAAGTGCATAATCCCGCGACCCCCTGTATAGGGATCAGTTTTAGGAATTATTTTTCCCAAAGCTCCAAATTTGAAATTTACTTCTATCAGATCTCAATTTAAGATATCTGCAAGGCTTTAGGGATAAACTCTAGGCTGTAGGCTTTAAAAATACAGGAGCAAATAAATTTGTAATGAGTAGACGTCATTGACCAAAAAGTAAGTCTGTAAAAGATACTAAATTGGAAAACTGAATAAAACTGAGACCAGTAACTCCTCAAAACATCGGATTAGGTTAGATTCTATCAAAGCTCAACCGTTATCAAATATTTCCAGCTTCGAGAAATAGGCCCCACCTTTAAACGAGGGGTGACTCATTTCGGTGAACACGAGCCAATCTGGCTGGGGAACCCATGTATTTTTACAGGAATCCCAGGCAACCTATTATATTTTTTGCATAATCTTTTATACTTTTTGGCATATTTTTTGGGAACTCGAGCCAATCTGATTGATTATGAATTACCCCTTGCCTTTAAAGTTCTTATAACCTAAAAATTATACCAGTAGTTTTGTTATAAATTCTAATCAGCAATTAAACAGTTTATCACGATAAATATACAGGTAAATGAAAACCTTGAAAAGGTTATTCTGATTCGAAAGGCTCAACTGTTAAGCGACAGTCGCAACTGTCAGAAATACAAGATTATGCCAAAAAGCCTACATTTTTTTATTTCCAGCTTTAAGGTACGGTACTAACAATCGTCCCGTTAAATGGTGCACATTAATTAACAAAAACTAAATATTCAGAAATACAGTTATAATATATTTTGTTTTCTTAGTCTTTATTTTGAAGGGGCGTGTCTTAAAAATTTGCGTGATGGTTTTTCGTAGGGCCGTGCATTACAATTTCATTGATGTAGTCGTTATGAGTACGCCCATTTGTAGGGGTTAGGGGTAGGAAAATTTATAGGGGTATTGTCTGCAAGGATCGATAAAATATTTTATCAAAAAATTAAATTGTCAAACATACATGGATTTATAGGCGTGGTCAAATGTCTTTTAATAAAAATACAAAATTATATCTTAGCAAAATATTGATTTTCTCTAAAGTTGTGAAATTCTGAAGTAACATAATTTTTTTTTAATAAAGTTTGAGAATTAGTAAATTCAATATATAAATTTAGGATTTTGTAAAATATTTCATATAGGAAAGCACTATAAGCTTTTCCCTCAAAAGTTTTGTACATAATGTAATGCTTTTCAGGTAGAAAAGATTCATGATCTCCTTGCGAGGTATTAGTATGTGCAAAAATAAATCCCTCATGGGAGCTTTTAAAGTTTTTCACCTTTTTTTCTCATTTTCACTCTGGGTAAAAGTGCTAATGATTTTTTTTTCGACATGAAGCATTCATGCAAAATTTAAATTCTCCCAGGAACTGATTTATTGAAAAAAGTACACCCGTAGGTTTCCAATGGGTTTGGGTGGCAAAAGGCATGAGATTTATCGTTCAGACCGAGGAATGCCACGTGAAATTTAATCCAACGACTTCTCCTGGATGGTATTTGTTTGCATATGTGGGAAAATTCACTTCCATCATCGTCATTGGATGGAAATAATCAGATTACACCATTTGTGAATTCCATTTGTCTTTTCCCGCTTTTCCATCCTTCCAGCCCTTGAATTATATAGAGGAAATATGATTTGAGGTCCATTTTCAATGAGTGAGAGAAGAAGGATAAGTTCGTGAATTATGTTAGAGGCATTTCTGTTATTCTATTTACAATACATATAATTTCTTATACACCCCCACAAACCCAAACACTTCCTTCGTTTTTGGGTGCGTTTTCAGAGCCTAAAAACAAGTAAAACTTTACCAAACGACCACAGACAATATATTATGTTGTTGGAACAGATGTTTTTGTACTCTATTCTCTATTCTGGGAAAATCCTTCTCAGGAAAAATTCCTCACGTGAAGTGGAGAGATTGAAGCGACTTAAATTAGTAGATGTTGTGTAGTTTGTGTTGAAAAGACTTTCATTCCAGAAGAATTCCCTTTTGCAGCATATTTTGCTTTATTTCATAAAATTCACGGAAAACTGATCCATTTAATTTTTCCAACTAGTGTTTCACAACAGTTAAATAATTTTCTCGAATTTTCATTTTCTGCGCTGTTTGCTTGATAGAAACTTCATCCGTTATTAAATTAAATCATAGTGCAAGATAATTATATGAGAATTTTATTTTAATTTCAGCACATAATGTTTAGAATATTTTATCTTGCGTCTAAATATTGTGGAAAAAAATCATTAAAAATTAATATGATTTTTTAAAGTAAATAAATTGCACTTCAATTGAGAAGGACTCGTCCGATTAAAAACGTTACTTTCTGTAATTGGAAGTCAAAACCGATTTTGTACTGACCAAATCTGCATTTATCCTAGCCCTATTGGGCATTCCTTACCGACATATTATAAATGTTTAATGATCAAAATTAGTTTTTTACTGACCACAAACACTTTTTGTGTTTAAGGTTGCTTTTAAGAAATGAATACGAAAAGTCGTAAAACAAAATTTGAGAAAAAGGTTATTTTTGAATAAAGTATCAAAAAGTATTTTGTTGCCACGTAAACAGAATTGTTTTCCTTTATGCTTAAACTCGGAAAATTAGTTTAAACTTTTTAACAGAATTGGAGTTCAGGATATAAGAAGTACGAGATATCTCTTTTCGGTTTTAATAGTGGCACGTGCTTCAGCTCAGGGTGTTCTATTCTTGATGGATAATATTATTAATTTTTTGTTTGAGATTAGAACGTTTAGAACGTTATTTTTTATTTTATTTTCAAAATATTTTAATTTTTTTATCCGGTTTTGGTTAATCTGTAACCATTAAAAGTAGTGTGAAAACCGTTTTTATTTTCTGTGATTTATTGAATTAGAGTTTACTAAGTCTTCTCTTCGTCAGTTTCCACAAGTCTCAAAATTCTGAATAACAAGCACTTTTGGCTATTTTTCAAAAAAGTTATGAATTATTTGCCTAAATCAAAATACTTCTAAAACTGTTGCCTTAGCCATATGACTGAAGTTTAGAACTAAAGACCGTGTAAGATCTCTAATAAACATAATAATATTTTTTTTTTGGTGTCAAGAAACACGGTATAGACCTTTTTTTTTTAAAAACTTCTCTATTTTCTGCTTTTACGACGACTTTTCGGAGATTGGTTGTCTCCTTCCTCAGGTATGGGCAGGTATGGGGAAGTTATTATCAGGTCTGTGTCAAACCGTCCAAATGATGTCATCGTCCCAGAAAACGATTTATCAAGTCCAAGGAGTCCAAGTGTATGTAATTGTCCAAGTGATTCCCCAAAAAGCCTGATAAGAACTTCCCCATACCTGAGGAAGGAGACAACCAATCTCCGAAAAGTCGTAAGAGGAGGAAATAGAGAAGTTTAAAAAAAAGTCTATACCGTGTTTCTTGACTCCAAATTATCCACAAAAGACCGAGAATACAATTCAATGATTTTTTATCCCAATTTCAAATTTCTGAACCTTTTAGGCCATTTCGTACATTTTTTACAATGTTCTTTTTAATTGCGAAAATAAGTATAATTTTGGATGAAATCTTTCTTTAGATTTTTTTAAATGTCGATCTTGAAATTATTGCAATCAGTAAAAAATATGTGTAACTTAATATTGCTTATCACAAAGTGCTATCGACTTATTCGATTTTCATCAAATACTTTCCTTAATCAATTAAAATTATTTTTGGAAAAAAAACTTTTTATTCATTACTTGTAACAATTTGTTTTTAATTATTTTCCGTATCAAGTGAAGTCAAAAAGTATTAAATTAATGGAATTTTACCTTTGCCTAAGTTCTAAAATTACATAGTGAACTTTAAACAGTATAAACCTGCTCTTGAAGTTCAAACTTCAATGAAATGCTGTCTGAAAACCCTTCATTTTATTTGACTTTCTAAAGGTACTGAGGTATCAAAAAGGTTAAAGGTGCTCTTCTTCCTCTAAACATTACATCAGAAAGACAAGAACTGAGAAAAGTCATCTGCCATAGTGATTGGAAAAATAATTTGAGATGTTCTTCCTCTTTTTTTTTTCAAACTTGTCTTTCGTGATAATCCCTTTGATGATGAGGATCAGTTTTTCAATCATCTTTCAATTTTCTTGTCATTTTTCTCATCCCACCATGAAGACAATGACAAACCCCTGAGGAGGGCAAAAATGTATTTTGTTGATTTTGAAATGCATGAGCATCTCATCATAGGAGATGACAACACAATAAAATATCTAAAGAATATTGATTTTTTATAGAGATATTCCCTCGTATGATCTTTCTATTCTCTTACTGGGAAGTCTTTTGCATGGAAACACTCTTCCGGGTGTAACAGAATCTCTAACACAATGTTCTTTCACTTTCGAGCTGACAAGATAGATAACGAGAGAAAAGTTTTTGATATTCTTCCTACGAAGCCTTTTCGAAAGTCATCAGTGGGTGGGATTTATTGAGAAGTATATATCCATCTACTCACCCAAGTTTTCCACTTCACATGGAAGCATAAGTGTGTCACCAACAACAGCCCTATAGGTGTGTCCACGTGTTACGAATCTGGGTGCTAACGTTGATTGCGTAGGTTTATTGTTGTTACCTGTAAAGGAAAGAAAATGAGACAATTATTGGATCTACTCCCATTCATTAACTGACAAATGTAATTAATGTGTGGTCCAACAAAAAATAATTATTTGATACTAATCAGCGTTGATTACCAATCTTATCATCATCACACTTTCGTTCAATATTCTCCAAAATAGACCATGCAAAACACAGTTATGAATCGATTTATGCAATCCACGTAGAATTTATTGTTTGATCAATTTAGAAAATATCCCGATAAAAATGCTTCAAGTACTTTTGGCGTAAAATAAGAGAAAATTTCGGAAAAATGTCAGATTATATTGCATCATAAATAACTACGGGAAACTCTTTGAACAGTTTTGGCTTCTTGAATTCAAAAATATTTGCAAAGTTTTAATATATTATTTGAACGCCAATATGTTTACTTGGCACATCATCCAGAACACGTTTAACGATTTTGCTCTATCTGCGAAGATTCACAATAAAATTCACAAGAGCAAACTTGAGAAGAATTTTTATCATTTTCATTTAAAAATTATTTTCAGTCAGGAAAATGAGAATCCTGCAGTGAAAATAGAAAGATAAAAACTAAATTAGAAGTCCGATACGTCGAACGTGAAAATATTTCTTTCACAAAAAATGTTATATTCGAATAAATTTAATAAATGTGGAGCATGAACGGTTTATATACGTCTGATATGTTACTTCGAAAACTTAATTATAAATTTTGTGAGGAAAATAAAAAAAACTATAAAAATTGAAGAAAAATTTAGGTTAGTTTAGTTGGGAAAAGACAGGCCAAAAAGGAATGTAATTTTTCTTCAACACTCTTTCGTTAAATAAATAAAAAAAATGTAGGTACTCAAATCAATTTAAATCCTTAGAATGTTATAAATCTGGCGTCTTCCTCGCTTTGTTGGTGAAGACCGACTAAGGAGCCGAATCGATTGTGCCGTCGGAATATCTCGGAGAGCACTTACAATCCTATCTAGCGGAACTATAGCGATATCGCAATTTGAGGTTAGCCGCCGTTATAGCACTCCTCAGAGTTACCACCCCAGCTGAACAGTAATTGGTACCATTGGCTTAGAAGAGTCTTTGTCAGGACGGGCTTTCTCCTTTCAATTCCTCTAGGCTCAACAGTCTTACTACACAATGAACATTTAAAGTTGTTAATTATTAAAATAGTTCATTCCTGGCCATAAGAAGCGCCCTATTGTACTTGCGGGATTTAAAACGAAATTGTCAGTACCATCTTAGAATTCGTCTAATGCTAAAAACCTAATTGCACTCATAAAATAACGAAGCAAATTATTACAATTATGCTACTTCGATAGATAACTGCAATTGATCATAAATTAGTAAAAATAAGACATTATATAAAGTCTCAATTTGTTTCAATTTAATAAAATGAGTTGCAGAAAGCAAATGAAAAGCGATGCAAAATTAATTTTTATGAACATAGGTCTACGTACCGCTTTAGTAACATAAATGTTTATCCCATTCCTTTCAAAGAAAGAAAAAAATATGCAAAAATTGAAAGTACCCTTTCGCTAAACTGTCCCATCATGCCTTATTAAATATTAAACTGCTGTCGTCAGAGTGTTTCTCATTAAACTTGAACAAATATAGAATTATTTGAAAGGTCTTGGAATTGAGGAAAAGCCTGAATCGATTTTAATCAATTTTTCGTGATTTTGTTAAATCACAACACATGAGAAAAAACAGAAAAAATCACAATCCTCAAAGTTGCTATCACGATTGTCCTATTAAATTATTAAACCGAACGACTTTATTAGTCCAAATAATTCGACATCACTTTTGGAAATAAAGCAAAAAAAACATTAGTAAAAGAAGTTCGGAAACCGTAATACTCTACCATATCATCTAATGTGATAACTATTATGATATGATAACTATGAATAGAAATTTTATAACTATCAAATTTTAATTTGGGCGTTTGTCGAAGAGTAGTTGCAACGGTATATTTAGAATTGGTGAGTATCGAGAGTTGGTAGGTTGGCAAAGCTTTCAGAAACAATCGATTTTTTTCTAAAACTTTTTCGGCTTCATCTCCGACGCTCACTGGCTCTACATTACATCATACTTTTTTTGTACTGGACAATTTGTATTAAATACTGTCCAAATTTCTGCAGCTTTTTATTTTTAATGTCTAAAAGAATGCATTAAAATCAAGGGGGAGATATTAGGGTGAAAATGTGTACACTACTTCCCGACACTTCCACAATTTGCATGAAAAAGCCTTCACACATCCAGAATTTCGGGATACTCCCAAAAATTATGCAATACTTCCAGCACTTCTTGCACTCCCATGCACTTCTCATACTTAGAAATTCATAATTTATACTATATTATTAAAAATCTAATTAAGAAAACTTAAAATTTTTTTTTCAATTTTTAGCAGAACATATTTTTGAATACTAACAATATTTTAATATTATCTGTGTTTTACGAGCAACATAATTTCTTTTCATGGATTTTCTAAGAGACCAGTGAAGCGTTTTTTTGAAAAGAGAGTCTCTAAAAAATCGTTTCTAATTTATTGAAACTATGTTGGAAAGTCTGTATGAGACCAAAACTACGAGTGCAACAATTAATTTAGCACTTCAGAAGTACAGTATCGGCCAAAAAAATCTTGACTAAGTTATATTCGAGAAATCAGGTGGAAACAATGATAAAAAAATACTTTATTTTTTTTCTGTTTGCCAATGAATTGTCAGTAATCCATAAATACTATTTATGCATTCGAAAAAAAAATATTTTACTTAATATCATATGCAAACTAATTGTTTTCTAAAAGTTGATCATTTTTTATCGGGTAAAAATTTATTGTCACATTTGAAAAAGTTTAAGTTATTCTGAAAAACAGATCATCCGATAGGATAGCGATCAGATCAGTGAGATGTTTTTTTAAGGTTACTCTCAAAACCCCATTCACCACCACGCTCTTACTTCATTGCCGTTAACCCCAAAGACTTCATACCCGTTCAACCACAGCACAGGATCCGGCAAATCATGTACTCCGGAATTGGATAGAGAGGTCTTTGGTTAAAAGGCTACCCCCAAAAGTACCAGTAGTAGTATACAGATCATAGAGTTCCTACAGTTCCCTTATTCCTTTCAGTGAAAAGATATGGCATCCATGTATCGAACTTTTAAACACATCCAATCCAAATTTTTCTAAAGAGCCAAATAACTATCGAATTATTGTATTCCAAAATCTTAAAAAAATTCTATATCGAAATTTTCCAAACTACTTTTCAATCATTTAAACATGATCCAAATAAACCCCCAAAATGTTTTTTTTTATGGAAGTGGATCACTTAGGCGTTTCCAAAATTTGACTAACATTAAATACTAATACAACGGCACCTTTTCGTTCCTTACAAAATTTAAAACTCCTGTAAAAATGAAAGAAAATTATATTGCAATGTAAAAGACACATTTTTCATAATAGATTTATATTGTTTATACAGTAGAATCTTGCTAACAAATAAATCCAATATGCTCAAATTTGCCATAGTTTCTCTGAGTTTTTATGTAATTTTGCATTATTAAGTAATTTTTTTTAATGAAATTTACAATTAATATGGGTATGTAAACTCAATATGTGTATGCAGATTAATAAAAAATCGTTGCATTTCAAAAAATTTGTCACCCGAATTTATCTCTAATTCGGGTGACATTTTGGTCCTAAATGCCCGAATTTGAGGGAATCTACTGTAAATTAATAACGTTCAACTGAATAATTCCTAGGATAAATTACAACACTAATCCAGTTATAATAAATTTTTGCGTTATTTACTCCATTTTGTATCATACCCGAACTTATAAAATGTCAAGACATTTTTTTGACTTATCCTGCCGCTCAAATTTAAAATCTGATCTAAAAGTAGCATATTGTCTGCAAACTTCTGAATTGGACGGAAAAGACCTTTTTTCGGACACTCCCACTTCCAAAGACTTCCAAGCACTCCATTTTCAGCTGTACACCACTTCGGAACTAATATCTCTCCCTTGAATTATGTAATTTCGTACATGTAGAAAATTTCTTGCTCAATTTCTGTAGATTTCAACAACTGGTTTTTTCAAGAAATAGGGATCGTAATAAATTTTAATTGGAGAAATCTGCATTGATTTCTTGAATTGAATGGACTCTTAATTGGTTTTGCAGAACTTTAGTTACATGTGGTTGATGTTTTTGAGGCAAATAAATGTGAACTGTGTAGCTACAAAACTTTTTATTTTTGGACTGAGAATGTGTCGATCCTCAGAATGAGCGAAAACCTTAATTGAAGAACTCGAAATGAATTTAGTTTCACCACAAAATTCTCCCGCTCTTTCAACTCCTATAAAAAAAGCCCCGGAAAAACTTGCTTTGTTGGTGGGAAAGAGAAAAAAATCTTCCCAATTTGAGCTTTATTTGAAGCTTGGTGCGTGTGGGTGAAAGTTTTTGCCGGAAACACATTTATCTCGGAATGTGGGGAGAGGCAGAAAAAAAATCGTAAAAACTAATATCCCATTCGCTTCCCCTATATACACTCTATCACCATAAACATGAACTCATCAAGATGAAAGAAATCTTGGATGTTGCTTCATTAAGCTCAGCATTGAGGAAGGGAGCTTTGAATCTTTCCATGGTAGAGAAATCTCCAGATCTGGGTTGGGAGAAAGGGACCAGCAATGTACCAAAGGTGTTCGTTGTTCAATGATGAGGAGACACCAAAATCTGAATCTCCAAAAATTGCCATTTGCGGAAGCACTTTGTGCCATTTGCAGGGGTCAAAGATAAAAGAGGTTGTGAAATTAAATTTCCGCTAAATACGATAAAGCTCAACATTCCCCAGTTAAAAAAAAAAAAAACTTCTACGGGAAAACAGTATCAAAGTCTTGATTTCCATTTTTTCCCCAACATTAACATTTTTTTTTGGAAGGGACACATAAAAGGAGCATTAAGTGGCACAGTGAGACATAAGAAAGATGATGATGAAATTCAAATTGTGGTTCAATTAGGCGTTCAACAAATGCAATAATTGTTTGAGAGATTCTTTCACCATTGTGTCTTCTCCTTGTGAACCTCCCCTCGAATTTTCATTGAACGAGACATGGACATTTAGAACATTTTTTTTCCAAGTCCCATTTATGAACCAGACACAATGAAATACCCATTTATCGAAGGCTTTTTCTCATCGCCACTAGACAATTATTCAAGTGCCTCTGCTTCATATTCATAACGCCCCATTTCATTCATACTGCTTTATCTTTCAAAACTCCAAAGTTGATATATTTGCAAAATCTTTTATTCTCTTGAATGCACTCTAAATCATTTGGCAGAAATCTCAGAGCATTTATAGCTAGAGTAATTAAGGAATTTCATTTCATAATAAAACTAGAATGGATAAACTTTAATCTCTAAAGGCTTAAAGGGCTAGCAATGGATTCCAATATTTCATTCGTTTATTCCTTTATTCATTACGAACTTGTTTATTACTTTCGCATTTAGTAAATAATAAAGCTAAATGCGAATATATTTTACAGCAAATTTAATGACAGGATTTAAGAAAAATGTTCACAGAAGATGGAATAATACCATATAAAATTTGTTACTTAATTACATATTTTACGTAAAGAAAACATGTTATTATCCGCACTCAATAACGTAAAATATACCACTTCATTATGGCTTTCTTTTTCAATGTTTGTGAGGAAAAGTACAAGTATTACACGAATTTGTTTGAGACATTTTGTTATTATAAAGTTATCTTTATTAAAACTATTTAGTAATCCAATTTAAGGAATAGAACTTATAGGGTAAAGTCATCATTTTACAAGGGGTAATTCATAATCAATCAGATTGGCTCGGGTTCCCAAAAAAATGTATGGGTTCCCCGGGTTTCCTGAAAAAAAATGTATGGGTTCCCCAGCCAGATTGGCTCGAGTACCCCGAAATGAGTTACCCCTCGTCATTTTATATATTTTATACATTTAAGGCCTCTACTCTACACATTTAAATCATTTTTCTTCAAAATGTTTTTTTTTAACCAAAATCCCTTCTAATGTGTAAATGTAATTATGAACAGCGTGCAAAAATCTTAAATTCCTAACTAAAACAGTTTCTGAAAAATTATTTACATGCTAAACTAATTATTTTATGATTTCTCGAAATTTGTTTTAGGTTAAAATTTAAGATTATTGCAAGATGTTCATATGTGTATAGTGTACCGTCCATAAGTGATGCCTCTACCCTATTTAACATAAGATCAAATATTTCTCAAACTCAATTGATCTATTGGGTTATGTTTTTAATTTCAATTTTATTTGTTATTAATATATAAATGCTTTCGAACTATGGTCTTGAATGCTTTTGAAACCTTGAGAGTTACAATGATTTACATTTGAGTCCAAGAATGTTATCTGTGTTATAAATCTGAAGCTAAGATCTCTTTTATTTCGAAAGAGATATTGAATTTCAAAACCGGTTATTAAAGAATTAATCCGATTAAAAATGAATTTAAAAAATGCTGAAAGTTCTGCACATTGAATTTCAAACGAAAGCATTCTCTTTTATATAATTCAAAGAAAAACTAATTTTATTTTGTTTAAATTACGAAACAAATACGGAGATGAACTTAAATTTTCAAAATTAATCTATCTTAAATTCGCTTTTAAAGGATTATTTAGACATTCTGGTTTAAACTATCAAATTATTCCTCAATTTTACTATTATTGCAAAAACTCCCAACACAAAACACTTTTTTTCTGGTGTGGAAAATGTAGTTGCATTAAAATAGTTCAATAAAGTTCATTTGAATATTGCTTAATCCCCCTACTTTTATTGAAAAATATTCCAATTACGGTTATAAAAATTCGATTATATTGTCTCTCGGTTCTTTTTTCACCTTGTCATAAGGGATTTCTCACAATTACAAAACCATCCCTAACTGTCATAGATGATAATATTGGAGGATTTCGAAATGAGATTATACACCATTTGTGCATTTTCAGGCAAATATCGTTTCATTTTATGATAAATTCCAAAAATGGATCAATTAACACCCCATTTTTTGTTCCTCCATTTCAAATTGACCATTAATTCGATATATAAAACCATAAGAGTGCTCATTGAGGGATACACATTTATTGATTAACTTCATTGTTGAGCAATTTTGGGGTGAATGTGGTGCTTTTTCCTCCAAATATCAGTCATTTGTTGCCCTATATTTGAATTAATCGGCAATATTTTTTGTGCAAAGCCCTAAAATATGGGCTGTGTCACGTTTATTCGATATCACATAACTTATTTATCATTTCACCACAAAAATATTTCTGGTATCTCTATCTTATGGTAAAGAATTTGGCATTTCATTATAATGTTAGATTTTTCTGACTCTATCTGTTTCGTATTGTCGAATAAAACAGCTGCCAAGAATTTCTCAATTTATTCACGTGCATTTTTCTACTTACGGAAATGCAAACGAGAATTCTTCTATAGCAGAAAAGAATGATATCTTTTAAATTTCTCAACATTTTGAACAATATAGTGCTTCCAGTAGAATCAGAAGTTGTTTAAAAATGGGGGCAACGGTTTCAGAAATTGTATTGGCAAAGTGCATTGAAGAGAGGATACTTATGAACGCAAAAAACGAGCTGTTGCATAATTTATCAATTTTGATTTATATAAAAGATTTATATTTCAACTTCTCAACCGAGAAGGAATTTTAATATTTCGATAAAATTTCTGGATTCGGAAAATTAAGGAAAAATTATGCAACAGCGATTCATCTGTTTTATATGAAATTCTTTGTAATTTCAGTTCTCGTGGTCCGAGATAAAATTTGACCTCGTTAGATAGGACCGAAACTTTGTACATACAAAGCAAACAAACATTTAGATACTCATGGATCACGAGTATTAAGGTAAAGTACCCTCTAGTCGGCCGGTTTCTCAACTCGGCCAGTTGAATTATTTAATCAATTTTTTAACGTTTTATAGTCAATTTCTATGAAATTTTCACTGATTTACGTTATATATAATATAATACACTTTCTAATGTTAAATCGGTAAGACCATATTATAACAAATCTAAGTAAATTGAATAAATAGTCGCACTGGCCGAGATGAGAAACCGGCCGACTAGAGGGTACTTTACCTTATATGCGCTAAAAATCGATTTTCGTAACCTTCCGTTCGTTCATAATTTAAACGCTTCTGAAATCTTCAATCGGTTTTCAGCAAAGGTTATGTTGGTTTGAGACTAGAAGCTGGGGATCTGATATCCATTCCCTTGTTCCTTTCGTCATTTTGGAACATCTTAAAAATAGGCTTTTTTTTAAGAACTTAGCCCTTCTAGCACAAATCAGGATCAAATTCGACTCCGATGATCCGAGCTATTAAGGGTCAAAAAAAAACCTTAACGTGACTCTAACTGCCGTTCCAATTGTCAGAATTTGATGATCTTGGATAATCTTCAGAATATCTGAAATTGTCACAATTATCCCTAAGGCCGATTTAATATAAACAAAGATTTAGTAAATCCAATGTCGAATAGTTCGAAAACTAGACTACATACATTTACTAAAGTTACTCAGAACATCGAATTCTCTACGATTGAATGTTGCGAGTGATTAATCGAAAAGTCTATTATCAGAATTTAATGCAAAATATTTCGAAAGCAAGACGATGTTTTGGATAAGATTTTAGTATGTTGTATAGCGAGGACTGAAACGTGTAATTGATTAATCACTCATTCCTTATCTCAATCTACCCTAAGCTATATTCGACCAGACTATGTCTCATTTGAGTTTTAATCGGTTACTGCTCTGAACTTTCTTTTATTTTGAGCATATTATTTGCAAACAATTTAGAATAGATAGTGACCAATAATAAGCCCAGATAAGCTTATGGTAGCCAGGATTCCTTAGAGGTGAGTTCGGATTGCTTGCAACTCAGAATTGTGAATTGCATTCGAACTAGTAAATTAAAATTTCATGACATTTAATTAATTATAATTCAAAATTCACATTCCTTTCTTCCTTAAATGTTTTGCATATGTTTATTCGACTTTTTCGCATTCTTTTTCGAACATTATTTTTCTGTTTTTTTTGGAAGTAGGACAAGAAATCTTATCAAGCCAACCCTTATCAAATCATCAAGTTACTTCATAATTAGATTGTCTTGAAATTATGACTCATTTTTTTAACGGTAGGTAATTTCAAAAAATCATTGACATCTGTCAAAAATTGCGCCATCTGGGGCTTATAAGTGAGGTCCTTGACCATAAAACAGAGTTTTGTGTAAAGGCCTCTAAACATTCAGGCCATTTACACCGCCGCATTGAATTGAGATTGAATTGTCCCAAAATCGGTTTTTGGGACAATTCAGTCAGAATCTAATACGACAGTCTAAATAACCTCAATGAAATGTTTAGATTGCGGCCTTAGATTAAGACTCAATTACCCTTAATCCGGTTTTGGAACAGTTCAATCCTAATCTAATGCGGTGGTGTAAATAGCTTCATTGACAACAATTTTCGCCAGAAAATGCTTTCTTGATGGAAATCGCCTGCGTTGCTGCAGGTAGATACGTCAAAATTCCATCAAAAATGCAATTTTTGACGAATATTGTTCCCAATGCATAGGGGGAAGTGGGGCGCCTTTGAAACTGGGGCACCTTTGAAATCAAGATTTTTCATCTATTTTTAAATAAAATTGAGCCCTATCGTGATATAATTTAGCTGCACAAACAGATTATGAAGCTAAATTATAAGACTCAATTTTATTTAAAAATAAGTGAAAAATCCCAATTTCAAAGGTACACCACTTTCAAAGGTGCCCCACTTCCCCCTAGAAGCCTCAGAAGTGTAGCATTTACATAGAAATGTTACTTTTTAAATGTTATAAACTTTTAAATAGTTTCTTTTAGACTTATTGAAGTTGCATTTATCTTTCAGTGGTACGTCCACGAATTCCATGAATAATCTTAAGTTCTTTTAGAATTCCATAAGAAACTTGACAAGAAATTGATGTTGAAATCCACAGAAAATTCTAATAATAGCTTTTCTCAAGTAACACAAGAATGTCCAATAAATGCTATGAATATCTGCTCATTAGGATAAGAATGGGGCATTTTATGGAATGTCTGCACGCTCTCCAATTTAACATCTCCATCGCATTGAAGAGGAAAAGACGTTGCAAGAAAGTTTATTTTTCATGAGCCAAATGAGAGTGTGATTCATTCTGGGGGGAATCTATTAGAAGCAGTGGAGTAGTGAATTGCGAGAGTTGAGATAAAAGACGCTAGAATGGCTAATTAATAGCACTCATTTGTACGGTGGTGTTTCTTCTTGCCATTACCATTCCCGGTGCAAGGCAATTGGCGAAGAAAAGCCATGAAACTTCGGGGACAGAGATGGAGGATTCTTTGCTGCACCTCAATCGACAGCTCCTGGGTAAGAAAATTTATTTCCGACACTAACGATGTAAATTATTGCTGCAATTCATTTGATTTAGGTCCACCATCCACCCCCAAATGCCATCCAAAGTCCCCCCCCCCCCCAATGTGACTTGTCTCATGACTGCAATTTTGCAATGTTATGCGCTTCACATATGAGAAATTCTCGAAAGCTGGGAAGCCACGACACAGGGAAAACGGGAATATTTGTGGCTGTGGTGCATTTTCATTCTTGGTACTCATACTTTGAGTATAAAAGCTTTACACTGCGCTCCCGTACCAAGCTCATTTATAATTTTTTATTCCGTTTTGATGATGAAATATTGGCCCCAGAGAAAGTGTCGAGAACGAGGATTGAGGTACTTGAGGCATTTTGTGTGCAACGAAATAAGACAATTTCATTGGGTAAACCGGAAGAATCATAACCCATTTTCTCCCTGACTCCCTGTCAACATTCCCCGAGTTAATAAAGCTAGAAATGTCGTGCATAAAAGATTTTATACGTTGCTTTCAACTTGAGCTTTTATCTCACGAAAATCCCTCAAATCATCGTCATTCTCATTCCACCAGTGATTTCTCTGATGATTTTCAAAAGAGAAAAACCAGGAGATTTTCTTCAGGCGAAGAACAAGAAATTACAACATCCACTGAGTTGAAGAAAATCATAGTCATGGCAAAAGGGTTATTGATTTGTCAAGTTTCCCAACTGCTTCATTCTCATTCGTCATATTTGCTCAAGAGGCGAATAATTGAAATTGACTCGACTTCCTTTCTTTTCCGCCTTACAGATAAATGTCGACTTATTTCAAAGTTCAGGAAATACTGAGGGCATTGGACTCAAAATAAAGATTAAAGTATCACTAAAATTTTTGAAAATTTCATTCGAAATGCATTGAAATTAACCTTAGCGGATCGTGGGGCACCTTTGAAATTGGGATTTTTTACCTATTTTTAAATAAAATTGAGCCTTATCGTGATATAATTTAGCTGCACAAGCAGATTGAGAAGCTAAATTATATCACGATAAGGCTCAATTTTATATAAAAATTGGTGAAAAATCCCAATTCTAAAGGTACCCCGGTTTCAAAGGTGTCCCACTTCCCCCTAAGTTCAAAATATACTAAAAATACTTGGGTTCAGTAATACCTCTCGTTGTATAAAAAGGCTCTCCCGATAAGGTTTATACTGCAACCGTACCGATTCTGGTATATCATAGAGAATCTACGTAAATAAATATCCGTTGTAAGTTCGAAATTTTGAATCGACTACTTGCACAAAAGTAAAAGACATATACTTCAAATAAATTCAAACGTTCGAAGTGTCAAAAATACTGAAAATTCGAAATGTAAGAACAAACAGCGTTTAAGCGGCAACTATGTGACTTACATTTTAACTTACACTTAAGCCTTCCAGTAAATTTTCGATTATGTTTGGCTTGGCTTTGATATGGCCTTGTCTCATCGAAACGTTATTATTGAACAGAGCCATTTAGTCTAAACTCTAAACCTACTTTCAAACTTTAAAGAATTTAGTTTACAAAATTTCGAAAATCGAATTTTAATTTTATTTTTTTCTTTTCAAATTAATTTATTTAGTTTCAACAAAGAAAGATAAAATTAAGAAATAGCTTAAGTTACATCTAAATACTTGATAAGATTAAGATTAACAGAGGTGAAGAAAACAACGTTTAATAAAATTTTTGATAAAGAATAGAGAAAAGCTTATGAGGAAGCTTCAGTTCAAAGCTTTTGCTTTAACTTCCCCCAGAGGTAGTTGCGAAAATCTTTGATGTTTTCTAGATTTCTAACTTTCCATCCAAAAATTTAATTCCGGGGAAAAAAATTTTTAGACAGAAAATTAGAAAATTCAATAAATAAAAAATTCAAAATCGTCAATAAAAAATAAAAATAGTTCACGACTTTTTAATTTTTCCCTATAGTCCTAGGCTTTGAGATAACCAATTATCCACTCTTCAGGATAATGTTACAGGTTATTAATAATTAGTTTATTAAATTTAAATTAGTTTATTAGTTTAATTAATTTAATTTATTTAAATTAGATTTGAATTAGTTTATTAGTTTATTATTCATTATTAATAATTAGATTTATTTTCAGAAATACAGTAGAGCCTTGCTATAGGCCATATTTGGTTGCAATTTGACACTTGGGTCGCACTATAGTCCGTGTCATTTTTTAAAATTATCAACGACTTTTAGTATTGAAATTGCTCGACGGCTTCTACTTTCTTTGCGATTGTGGTACTTGTCTTCGCTCTCTCTTTATTATATATCACAATTATCATAACTACTCAATAAAGTTTGCCAAAACTATTAAAATAATAATTATGACAACATTGCATGTAGCGTACTCAAAAACATAATCTAACTCGATAAATTGTGGACTAGAGCGATGGCCTATAGTGGGGTTTTACTGTATTTAGATTGTTTACAAACCAAAAATTTATGTTGTATTGTCATTTTCAGGTTATTAAAATACTGATAAGGTTATGTTTTTTTATGTCTATTTATTTGGAACTAACTTCACATTTTCACGAGCTAATAAATGGATTTAAAAAACACCCACAGAAATTCAATCGATATTAAGTGATTTTCCTAGAGTGAGAAAATCAGAGGGAATGTATACGGTTTAGTGGAAAATTACCTTATATCTGCTGATAAAAGTGAAGAGACTCACAATAATACACTTTTCAATCATATCATCAAACTCTCGGGACTTTTCTTGAATTTCCTACACTCACAGTGTCTTCTTGTTCACTTTTCCCTGGGCTTTTCTCCATCGAAATTGAATTTCAATTTAGTGGTGGATGAGGGATATGTGGAAACGAGGACGAAACGGTAAAGTGTGTTGAAAATTCGAGTGAAGAAAGTGTCTTGATACGCCATATTTTACGTTATACACCCAGCCACTCAAGTGAAACTTTTCAGTGTTGAAAGTCAATGGTTTTTCTTCCCCAGGAAGTCCACAGGAGAGTGAGAAAGACTCCAAAAGGCCAAGAACGTGATGGAATCGATTCGATTTAGCCGGTGTCCACAATTTCCTTCCGCTCTTTGGTGTGAAAAGAATTTTCCGCACTGGTGTGTGTGCCAATTTGATTCTGATAGACCAACAGATTTTCTGCAAGAAGACCAACTTCGCAGGGAGACACCATTCATCACGGAGCCTCGAGGCTTTTGTCCCCAAACATACACACACTTTCCCCCTCTGGCACATATTTATGGTCAATTTGGGGCTTTGCCTAGCAATCGAAAGTGAGTGTATTGAAAGTTAGTTTTTTTCCTGCCCTCTCATCTCTTGGTATATCAACCCTATGAAATTCCGCTGAAGATTGGAAGCAGAAAATTGAGTAACTTTTCATCCCCCATATCCCTTTGCTACAAACTCATGTGCTCATTGTTTAAAATAAATAGTGGAAAAAGGAAAGAATCCCAAGGGTTGTCCATGCCTCCAGAGACTTATCGAGAGATTTACACAAGATGTGGATCATGTTTTCTCTTCGACTATCCCTTGACTTTGGTCCTCCAGTGTCCTGATCCCAAAACTCTCACAATCAGCAAATTCAAGAAGATATCCAACAGGATCAAATAGCAACGAAGTTTGAAACTGCTGACAGAATACATGATCTTGTCGCTATGGGAAATCTATCAGCAGAATAAACTTATATAAATTACAATAACTTTTCTGTCCTTTTTAGACTCTTCCATTTTACAATGCGTACCCAAGTAACAAAAATACTGTATTGCAGAACAGAAAATTGAAAAAAAAAAACATAACACGCCCCAACCCTCATCTCTAGACAGGTACTGAAGGTGACTAGGGCTTTTTGTTATAGAGTCAAATTTTATCGTACTTCAGTGAATGAGCATCAGTGGCCGTGGGGTGGGCATTTCACTCCAGAAGTTGAAAAATGAATAACATCTTCAATTTATTGAAGATGCTGATACTGAAGATATTTATTTACGTGAGCCCCAGCAATATATCATCTTGTCCAGTTTGTCCTTATATTTTTAATCATACTTTATTGACGTTGAAAATTAATTAATGATTTATAAATCCAGATTCTAAGAAAATTGTATTAATATTCATTTTTAATAACTCTGATATGGAAAATAAAATGTTTCTTGGGTAGTTATTCATATGATTTGAAAAATGAGCTTATTTCTTATTATTTAACCCTTTAAGGACGAGTGGTACACTGGACCGATGTCTCATTCGTCCTTAAAAGGTTAATACACACTATAGAAAGTATTTTTTCAATTTGATACATTGTGGCAAATTAATTTAGTTTATGTACATAAAAAACGATTACAAGGATAATTTTTTATTCACCACCATTATTGTTGTAAAATTACATAATTATATACTTCAGAAAAACGTGTAATGTAATAAAATATTAATAATATAACTTAAAGTCTGATACACACTCCTAAAAATTTTCCTAAAGAATTCCTAAAATTTTGAAAAAAACCTCGAGAATCCAAGGGTCCATTGGTTACACATGAACTCAGCGTACTCTGGAAATCCTCAGAAAAATTTCAGGAATACGACTAGTCCTTATAAGTATTATTTACTTAGCGGTAAAAAAAATTACTTCCCTATTTTTCATCCCCCCCTCGTTTTACCAATCAAAAAATTTGGTAACTCCTCGGTTGTGTATATTTCGTACACAATTTGTGTAACATTACACGAACTTTAGATAAAAAGTGTAGAAATTATGTAAATGTTTAAAAATACACCCCAACTACACATTAAAATACATCGTCAATGAAGTTTATAATTAAAGAGTGAATACTCTTTAAAGTACCTTACAGCGGTGGAGAAGAAGAGAAAAAAACAGCAACAATAGGATTTGTTTTGTCCTTTGTCCTAAAAGTTATAATATGAAAAAAAAAAACTTTAAAATTCATTGGAAGTATGTATGTTGTTAATTCTCTTTTTCTCTTTGGCCACAATTGCCATGGTAGCTACAAACTCGACTGTTAGTCAAAATTAGAAAAAAAAACTGGAGGTGGAAGATATCAAAGTAAAATTGAATTGGATAAATTGCCATGGATTTACGATTGTGAATTGAATTGAAAGGTAAAACACAAGCACATTCGATAAAATCATGACGTTAGCAAAAAAAAAAGGCTTTTTTAAAACACTTTTTTGCATTAGATGCTTCCAATATTATTTGTGGACTGAAGAGTTATCAAAGCTCCCGGAATTGGGCCACTAACTCATCCGCAAAATATCGATTTAAACGGGGAAAAATACTGTTGGCAAAAAAGAAATACAGGCCGAAGAGAGAAATCATAAACGAGAGAAAAGCTATATTTTCATGGTAAAGGAATTCGCTAGTGAATTTTTGGGGTAAACCCTTCTTCAGCATCTCTAGTTTTTTTTTTTTGCCTTAACGCTAGGAAGTTGAAAATCGAGAAAAGAGGATGATATCCCATAGAATTAACTACACTATAGAGTTTTGTTTGAAAATAAAATGTGTGAGGGATAGGGGGTTTGAACATGGGTAAAAAAGCCTCGAGTTTTCCCATTCCATGATGGAAGGAACCTGAAGAGGATGGATTGCAGAATGACTGTGAACTGGAGATTGTTTGTCATATTTTGTGGGAAAGAGGATCTATTTTAAAGGGAAGAGGAAAGTTTGTATACCAGTCTTGAGCCAATATTTGCTTCCCAGTCCTCGGAGCACAGAAGGTAAGATTGAGCACGAAAGACAAGCACATGACAACAGGAGATTCAATCCTGGCCATGTGAGCAAAGGACACAATTGATTTCGGAAAGTTGTATTTGTATTCCATTTGGGTGCCTCTTCTTATTTGTAAGCTTCGTAAAATCACGATAAAGTGTTTCATCGAAATCATCAATAACTTGATTTTATGTATCTTATTATTATTCTACGTAATATAATAATTTTATATCAACAAATATATTTTACCTCAAATTTTGGCGCATAAGTACATGCTAGAAATTTAATCTAAAGTCTTCTATAGGGGAAAGTGCCCATGCTTGATACCATTGAAGCTTCGTAATGACTAATTTTTTTATGTTGCACAATATATATGTGACTCATCGCAACCATATTTTAAAAACTATGGGAAAGTGGCCAGTTTTTAAAATATTTTGTGGTGTCACGTTTATTGAGAAACATAGGAAAAATTTAGTCATTACGAAGCTTCCAATGCTATCAAGCATAAGCACTTTCCCCTACATTGTAAGAAAGCTGTATTGAATCTTCTTTAAATCGAAGGTGATTACCTTCAAAGTATTAAACTTTTACATTTTTTTCACAATGTGTAAGGTCATTTATTAAGGGGCTAAACACCCTTGATCAGTAAATTATCATTTTGATCTGAAAAAATTCAAATTAGATAGGGTAGGCGGTCAGATTCCGAATGTACCTGCCTCCGAATATTGGATTTTGTCTTGACATAATAATTCCATTTTATTATTAGGAGAAAGGTGGTAGGATTATATCGATTTAAATTTCTCTATAAAACATCATAAAGCCACCCTTAATCATATTTATAAAAATTACTAATATTTTTATCAACTATTTTACCAAATTGGATAAAAATTGGGCCCATTAGACCCTTAAAGTACATTAAATCAAGATGGCGATTTAACAAGTAGGTCTAAGGACGAAATGTTTAGCTATACAAACGACAAAACGTATCCGAAAATAACTTCAAAAACTTCTGCCTAGTCTGCTGTAGCTCTTTACAAACAGTGAAAATGTAATGAGATTTTTAACAAGACAGTAAAATGGTGGAGAACTATTTGATGCCACTGGCCTCTCTGAATAAATTCATTTTTTATATATTACTCTTTCCAAAAATTGTAAAATTGAAATAGTCGAAAGATTAAAAGTTCTGTTAAGATACCCAGATTCCCCAGATTAATTTGTTAAATTATTTTACATATTTGTTTTACATATCTCATTAACCTTTTTAATTCTTATTTTAAATCTTATCTCCGATAATAATATTTTAAGCGTTAATATAATATTTTATTTAATTAAAAATATATAAAGTAAGTGAATGTGACCTTTTTAACGTATGGCAATATTTAAAATAGTTATTTCTGAACCGTCTTATAATATTAAAATTTTGTGAAATAGTCTAAAATGTGCAAGTAAGGCCCAGGAAAAATGTACAATATTACTGTTCAAACTTAAAAAGATAAAGCTGTATATGCTATCCGCTTTTTTTTCAACTTAATACCTGATTAGAGGTCAAACCGTAAGAGATATAAACATCTGATCTTCTGTGACCCCCCCTCTATAAAATTATCTAAAGACAGTTTTCCTATTTTCCCTCAGACCACTTCTGTCCCTCCAAAACCAAGTTCTTTTCTAAGGTTTTTTTTTCGAAAACAGATTTAGATCTCGTTAGTTTTCCAAAAGCCCAGGTGAACATTTTGTCCACTCATACCATTGTTCAGAAAATTTGACATTTTGAATTTTTAAAGGTCAAAGTTCAACCTCATTGTTTATCTTGTAATGTAAATAAAAGGTAGATAACATTCAATAAACCCTTTAAGCTTTCAGACGGAGGATTTTAGTGATAAAACAGACTCACTTACTTTAGAAAACTCATTTAAATTGTACAAGAACCGGATGGAAGCAAAAGAAGTACAAGAAATTTACAAATGAGAAATGAATAAATATTAGCAATAACCTAATAAAAAATTTAAACGTAATCAATTTTTGATTTTTTTAAATTCCAGTTGTGAATGACACCAATACATTATTTTTTTTTAAATTAGATTCATTTCTAGAAGCATTTATAGTTCTTTTTATTATTGATTTTTTATCCTCTTCCCATATCCTCTGCTTTACATTAGCTTGCACGTAAGCTTTTTAAAGGACCTCTTTTGAAAAACTCACGTTTAATCAATCACTTCAAAAATGTAAAATTCGATATTTTTTTAAATTTCTGCTTCCAAAGCGGTCAACCCAGGACTTAGGTATTTCTTGGTTTAAATGTGTATTTAACTATGGTTCAACAATTCTTTAAAATGAGTACATGCAACTTTCTAAGCTTCATGTACATAACCTTAAGCAGTAGATAGCTAGAGTCTTCCTGACAAATCTGAGACGTTTGATATAAGTATGAGAAGTGGAAGAAAAAGCGACAAAAGACAGAGAAATAGTATACGTAACATCTGTGAGAAGTCAATATCAAACTGAAACTTTTCCATATGAAAGGGGTGTTGGTGGTGAAAAGTCAGGAAAGTGTCTTCTTAGACATCTTCATCATCATCCACCTTACGTGGCCTACGGATTGTTTCTCTGATTTTGAATTCTTTCGACATTTTTACCACCCATTCTCATCTATCTACCCCTACGGCTTGACTTAGAACACTCCCCAGAAAGGCAAACAAATCGAATACTCTCCTCACTTGCACGTGACACATTCAAGCACCACCCGGTTGAAATTCCGGGGCACAGAAGAACGAGCCATCTCCATCAGAATGAGTGGAGGAAAAGTATGATGTTCATTCTTGTGAAAAATGACACTAAATTTAAGTTTTTTTTTTCTCCATTTTCCACCTCCTCAAATGACTTTATCAAAATTCTCTCCAACTTCTTTAACAGAATCGCTAGAGTATTGATCCAGGTGCTGAAATGCGATACAGTCGCTCAAAATTGAGAGTAACTTATTGATTTTTTTTTCTTGAGAGGAAAATTTCTGCACTATTTTTCCATGTTTTATATAAATTTTTCAAATTCCAGCAGAATTCTTCAGACTTTTTCTCCAAAGCAACAGTTCAATATTCCTGATGAAAATTTTTCAACGGGTGAATCATCAATCAATTTAAATAAAATTTTCCATATTTAATTATTCTGTTTATCAACATGCACATCACACAGACCCTGAATGACCAGAACACAAATGAAATGATTGTAATTAAAATGAAGAGCCTAACTTCTGACGGCAAATATTTTGCTATTTAAATATGGAAATTTAATACAAAAAGTAAATAATTAATATCAGTGTGCCTTTTCAATATTAAAAGATAAAATTACCAATAATGTAATGCTTTTTCAATGCAACCCCTGTCATTAGTCGCTTAATTATGTATCTCTTTTTTTTATTGAAACAGTCGGTGGAGAGGTAAAAGTTTATTAAAATGAGAACCTCATGAATAACGAAATGGTGGTAGACTTGCTTTATTAATAAACAGACGCATAGGTTTATTATTTAAAGAATAATATAATAATGATGACATAACGTTGATAAAACGCCTTCTCGAAATCGAGATTTTCAGGATTTCCATTATTATTTTTTTCTTATACAGGGATAGGATTGTCAGTCCCAGGGGTCTTATGCCTCGTGGAATAAAATTCAGTGAAGCTTACTGAATGCAAAGCGAAAATTTTTAATGCCAGAAAAATTCATGATGACCTAATGGGAGAGTTGAACTCGGAACTCTTCCATCGATTGACCAATTTATAGCCTTCATATATAATTTATTTACATTAAACTTGTAAGATATATGAAGAGGAGGATATTTGACAAGCATCAACTTCGGACAACGTCGCTGCAACAAATTCCAAATCTTGCTTCCGGGCTCCTTGGAATCGACCGGGAACATCATCCTAAAATATCGGAAGATCGACAGAAATGGGTTGCTAACCTGGGTGTCCTAAGCCTACGACCCGGATAGTAATAAGTGTTTGAAAGTGGATGATGAATGAATCTGAACTAATCAATCAAGCCAATTAGTTCTGAATATTTACATTTTTTTACAACTTGCTAGTCAACTGTTGTAGACGTGACCTGAATTATTAAATTAAGAAATTTTGCAAAGGTCTTAATTAGGTACCGTAGATACGGGTGACTTTGCTCCTCTACTGTTCATCAACTTTTCTTTAATTCTAATGTTTGAGAACGATCTTTACCGATTAGACATGGTAGATTGGATTGGTAGAGACCATCCTAAAATGCTAGAATTAAAGAAAAGTTTACGAACAGAAGAGGCGCAAGGTCACCTACGGAGGACAAAGTCGCCCGCATCTACGGTACTTAGTGCTAAGGCTTAGGGCCTTGACAGACCTGATGATTAGCCGAGAGACGGCTTAGTGTAATTATAATAGATATAATGATTAAACTACATTTCCATCATTTTCCACTAAGTCGTCTCTTTAAGTCGTAAATGTGTCTAGGGCCTTAGTCTCAGTTTGAAATGTCAAATTTTAATACAAATTGAAATTTTGTATTACTTTCATTACAAGAATAATTGGTTGAATCTTGAAGTGAAACATCTTTTTTTTTCTTAAAAATCCCAAATATTTATAAAAATAAAAAAACACAAGGTAGGCATTACTCTGTGTGCACTATGAGAACGCAAAGCTTCTCGAAGTTTCTTGTCATTTAGAAACTTCTTCAAAACCCTTTGCGGAGCATTTTGTTCCTAGAAGCTACGCTTCTTTCTTGTTTCTTAGGCATTCTACACAACCTCAAAAAATGAAATGACCTGTGATAAGCCTAAACAAGCTTATGGTAGCTGAGATTCTTCACAGGTGATCTTGGAGTGCATACAAATCGGGGTGTTCGAAATCGAAATACTTGAAATTTAGATTGCGAATTGGAATCTTGTGGGTAAAGAATTTCGTCGAGCAAACTATTCTCGGCGGGCGAAATGGATAAGACTGGCTCGACGCAATTCTTTAATCCTAAAATTCAGTCAAGTCAATCAGGTCTGGTCAGTTAAGTCAGTTAAGACAAGTTAAATTTAAAATTAAAATTTCACTACACAAGGCCAATAAAAGAAATTAAAATCGGTTAATAAACATTAGAGATATAGAGTCCAGTCAATATCATTATAGTAAGGTCGGAGTACAGGAGGATGCAGTTGGGACGGATGGGACCCACCGTTAGAAAGGTCTTGATCTCAGATACAACATATTAAAATTTCATTGCAATCGCTTCATAAACACCAAAAATGCAGTCCGGTCAAGTTATTTTTGGTTATATCTCGGCTCTGTGTAAAACGAAAGCAAAGTGCTGCCCTGTGTTGGAAAGGTCTCGACCTCAGCTATGACATAGTAAAATTTCATTGAAAAGCATTGCCTAATTTTTGAAATATTCGACATAGAATTTTTTAAAATTGATTTTTCGTTTAATCAGATATTCGATTAAATAATATGAAGCTGGGGGGGGGGGGGTAAAGAGAGTTGTAGCATTCAACAAGAGTTTACCAAATCCCCAGAGCTTATCAAATTCTGAAATGTCCATTTTAAAATTAGATTTTGACCTGTTATAGATCGGATCAGTGGGCGAGAGAGCCTAAAGTTTTCTTCTAATCAGAAGCTCTTAGGTCCAGCAGCTGAAACAGTTGGAGACCGATCGTTATTATAGGGGCTGAGTTATTGAGAAAATAAAATTTTGGGGTGTTCCGAAATTGCGTAATAGGGTTAGGTGGAGTAGTGTATCTTGCATTAAGTACTTCTATCCACCCATCGATATTTAACCTTATCCAAAAACCGTTTATTGATATCTCTTTCCGTTCTCTGTTCAAAAACGTTTGTACTCTTTACTGGACGGGATGAACGGGATATCCACGAAAATTAGTTCTTAGTGCATATGATATTCGTAATCTATGAGTTTCAAAACGTATAACAATTCGTTCGTTTTCTGCAGCATTTCGTTATTGTTAGTTAGAAGGAAGTTGCCAAGAATGGGAGTAGTCTATTTTCGATAGACATTAAAATAATGTTGCAACGATCTCAGTTATATAGGCACTAGACCTAAGATTTATCTAGGTGTCAATTGCTTTATCTTAACACTAAACCTACCAAAACCCGGTCAGATTGACCGGTTTCAAATTATTACATATAAACGGTACAATGTCGCTATCAAACTTTATAAATGTCTTAAAATATGCATGTAATATATTTTTCAGTGTTTAAATTTTAATTTTTTGCTCTTTTCCGAGACAAATTTGTTGAGCATCCTACCCTACCGCCGTTTGTCATATGACCAAAAAAAGAGCAAAAACGTTCGATAGGTTTAGTGTTAACACGGGAAAGCTTCGCGGAATGATTTATTGTGATCGATTAGGATTGAAAAGAAAATTTGATCTAAAAGAGATATTTTTAAAAAATCCTGATAAATTTCTTTATCAATTAAATATTTTTATATGTAACTCAAAAAAATTTAAATTTATCAATTTTGTAATTTCTATTAATTAAATACTTAACAACAATGCTTACGTATTGACACTGTAAAATTAAGTCCTGACCAACTAAAATTTCGAATGCAATGGATAATATTAGGAACACCTAATATTAGGATAGATCTTATGACCAGCGCACAATAACTTTTGTTTGTAAACATGTTTTCAAAATTTACCATGAGAATGAGCGAGATGACTAGATCTAGATCTCACTCACTCTTATTGAAATGTCAAAAACATGTTTACTAAACAAAAGTTATTGTGCGTTGCGCATTAACCATAAATTGTTTTAATTTTAGGAGAAAATATAGTTTTTCCCCAAAATTTAATAATACGGTACAAAAAGCAAATTCTCTTCATCTAATGTTGACCCTGTTGCTGGGGATTTGAGATTCTCTCTTTGAAATTGGATACCACGAATTAGAACTTTCTCTCGATGAAGCGTTGAAAAAGCATGAATGGACATTTTTTTGGTTGAATTACTCAAGCGAGAAGCAAGTTTCTCAATTCCAACTTTATCCGATTAATTTGAACTCTATGTGGGAAATTGCGAAGAGGAAGCCATTCACACAATGATTGTGAAGATGTTGGGGGTGGTTTAAATTTTAAAGGGAGTCAACAATTGAGCACTGCGGATGGCTTATGGGAATGAGAATGGCAATGAAAATGTTAATTTTCACATGAAAATTCCAAGAGTGAATTTCATGATTTATTTTGACGAGGGTACAAACTTTCAGTGCAAATTGAATTAAAATAAAATTACTATTGATATTGGCAATTGAATTGGTATCAGTGATTGGCCGATAAGATTTTCGATGTGCCTTTTAGTAGCCTTCAGCTGGGGCTACATAGTTGAAATCAATTCAGTGTAGTCTGGGTTTTGTTGTTTCGGCAGTGTCAAATTGACATTGGAAGCAATCAGACGTGTTCTTGAACGCTCCGTGTTTTGACAAGTTTTTGGCCAATTTTAGTGCAAATCTCGAGTGAGAATTAACAAAAACATTTGCTCAGTGTAGCCCTTAAACAGTGGAAAACATTATTTTCCCTTTTTGGAGGCTTTTTTGTTGAGAAAAAGTGAAAATTCCAGACGGGTTTCTGGAGTAGAAGGAGTGAAGTTGGCAGCGATGGCGGCCGCAAGCAGCGGCGAACGCGGCGAAAGCAATCGGCAATTCTCGGAGCTGTCAAAGTTGCCGAGTGACGATGCGTCCTTTCCCGTGCTTTCGCGTGGGAAAAGAAAAAGAGCAACGATAACAATGGATTTGAACAAACTCTTCACGAATAGCCATGAAGCGAAGCGCTTTATCATTGCGGAAAGCCTCGAGAAGACGGACTTCTTAAGCATCTCGTGCTTCAAGGTGAAGAGAACTCTCGACACTGTCTGTGGAAAAATCCCTCACTTCCAGCCCCTGTCCAATGGAAGTCTGTTGATTCAGGTCAACAGTATTGAACAGGGCCGAAAAATGACGGAAATTAATGAAATCGATGGCAAAAAAGTGAGATTTTCTTGGCATCCTTTCCTGAATCAGAGCAAAGGCGTCATCTCATGTTTTGCATTTACGAAATTCGCTGATGAGGAACTGAAAAAGGAACTGGCAGCTTTCAATATCACTGAAGTGAAGAGAATAAAAAGGAAAATCGTCGAGGAAGGGAAATTGGTGCTCAAAGATACCGGGTCGTTTATAGTGACCTTCAACCAACCAGAACTTCCCAAGACAATCAATGCTTACTACCACGCATTGAACATCAAGCCATATATCCCCAACCCGATGAGGTGCCAGAAATGTCAAAGATATGGTCATCATGACTCAAAATGCAGAGGAAAAGAAACAATCTGTGGATCCTGTTCCCAAATCAAACACGATGGGGAATGTACACATCCAGTAAAGTGCACCAGTTGCGGTGAGGGACACGTTTCTTGGTACAGGAAGTGCAGAGTGTTCCAAGAGGAATTTGAGATCCAGAGAATCCGAGTGATGACAAAAGTGTCATATATTGCAGCCAAGAAGGAATTCAAGGAGAAGAAGAGGATGTACTCCTCTTTTGCCAACGTCGTGTCTAGCAATAGAAAACCCCCAGCGCAATATCCTAGAAAGCTTATTCAGGGTGAGCACATGGAGAATGAGTCCATTGGAAACTTGAACAACAAGGCAACCGGAATTGCATTCAAATCCAGATCATCTGAGGGACCTTATGTGACCGACACTGCAGAAGCGGAGAGATCTAGCCCATTTATCTTCCATGGAAAGACGAATACCCAACCTGAAACAACTGAGAAAAGGACAGAGCATCACTCTGCACCAATTCCTTCCGACTCCGGATCCGGAGATGGCGTCCCTCAGAAGGGCGCCGGTATTGAAGAAACGATGCGGGAGACAGCAAATCTACTTGCATCAGCAAATAAGGTATTATATAATAGTGATTCAGACATGGATGATCCAGACACACGCTAAACTGAAGGATGATTCGGAATCGCATTTGTGTTTGCACGATTTTGGGTGGGGTTCCTCCGGATGGATGCAATGTGTTTCATCACAGTGTATCCTATTGCAGGATGCCCCGTCTGGTGGTGTGAGCACGGGTGCGGTTCCGAGTCATTTTTTCAAATAAAATATAATAATTGAATTGATTTTTATATATATATATATTTTTTTTTTGATTTAATTAATCTTTAATTATGTCAATTATTCAATATAACATTAATGGTCTTGAAAATAATTTTGTTGATATTCAATCCATGTCAAAAGATAATAATAATTTAATATTCTGTATACAAGAAACACATCTAACTATGAACAAGTCCATATCCTTAAGAGGATTCACTTTGATTTCTAACAAGGATCTACATACAACGGCTGCCGGTGGTTGTGGTATCTTTGTTAGAGATGGAATACAATTCACTGAAATTTCTTTGCCTTCAAATTTAGATGCAGTTGCTATAAGAACTTCCTTGTTATCAGGACTTACAATATGTTCAATCTATTTAAATCCTAGTAATCGAATTGACATTTCGGCATTGGACACGCTTTTGGAAGTTTTGCCTGAACCCTTCTTACTTTTAGGAGACTTTAACGCCCATAATACTTTATGGGGATGTTCAGATACAAATACAAAAGGTCGCTCGATAGAAAATTTCATTTATTCTAACAATTTATTCCTCTTAAATAATGGATCTTTTACTTATTTGCATCCTGGTTTTAAATCTTTTTCGGCGATTGATTTATCTCTATGTAGTCCATCACTAGTTCCATTCTTGCAGTGGAATGTGAGTGAAAATCATCACTATAGCGATCATTTCCCAATTTTTATCAATTTACCAGACCATAGACCAGATTCAATGCGAAGACCTAGATGGAAGGAGTATCTGGCAGATTGGCCCAGATTTTCCAACCAGGTAGATCTTCGATCAGTTTACTCTCATAATCTGCAAATTGATCAAAATGTTCAAGTTATAACTGATACTATTACTAACGCAGCCAAAGCGACTATACCATTATCTCAGGCAAAACCCAAAAAAAGGATTGTCCCATGGTGGAACGATGATTTAGAAAAAGCTCACAAAGATTGTCAACGGAAACTTAGGAAATTTAAAAGACATTGTTCTGATGAGAATTATAATGAATACAAAGACAGTAAACTTTTATTTAAAAATTTGGTTAGAGAAGCAAAAAAGAAATCTTGGACAGATTACGTCAGTACCATTACAAATACGACTCCAGTGAAAGATGTATTTGATAAAGTTAAGAAAATATCTGGCAATTTTAAATCACCCACAATCCACCAAATTAAAAGAGAAAATTCTTATTACACCAAACCAGAGGAGATTTGCGATATACTGGCTCAACAATTTCATAAAAATTGTGATAATAATTTTGACAATGCAACTTTCCTTGAGAAAAAACAAAGTTTAGAACAAACGGTAATAGAACTAAGAAATACACCTGACGTTCTAGAGCTAAATCAACCATTTTCATATGATGAATTAGAACATGCACTCGCACATGCAAAAGGCAAATCGCCAGGACCGGATTCAATCACTTATTCAATGATTAAAAATTTAGATTTTAATAGTAAAATCACTTTATTAGAACTTTTTAATTCAATTTTCATTTCCGGTCACTATCCTGACGAGTGGAGAAAAGCCAATATTGTCCCAATTCTAAAGCCCGGTAAGGACCCTGCGGATCCAAAGAGTTATAGGCCTATAGCTCTAACAAATTGTCTGAGTAAGATATTGGAAAAAATGATAGTGCGTCGATTAACTTGGTGGATGGAGAAAAATAATTTTTTATCAGACAGACAATCAGGATTCCGAAATAAACGGTCTACAGCTGACAATACAGTATATCTACAAAATTTTATCAGTAATAATCTTCAAAATAAATCTCATACTACTTATATCACTTTTGACATGACAAAAGCGTATGAAAAAACCTGGCGAGTTCTTTGTTTACATCAACTCGCGAAATGGGGACTTTCAGGCTCAATGTTTAATATTATTCAGGATTTTCTCTCATATAGAATTTTTAGGGTAATGGTAGGTCAGCATGAATCCCAATTTTATGAACAAATAAATGGAATGATAACTGGTTCTGTATTAAGTGTTCCTTTGTTCTTAGTGTCGATACATAGCTTGACTGAAACTTTAGATCGATGCGTAGACGTGGAATATTTATTCTACGCGGATGATTTAATAGTTTTTACTTCAAACCCAAGAAATGACCAGTTAAATTTATCACTGCAAAGTACAGTACATAAAATAGAAGAATGGTCCAATAATAACGGTGTAGTTTTTTCATCTGAAAAAACTAAAGTTATACACTTTTGCCGAAAAAGATCTTGCCAAAACCCAAACCTAACTCTATATAACAATCCGATTTCAGTAGTTACAGAAGCAAAAATACTTGGAGTAATTTTTGACTCCAAGCTCACTTGGCGACCCCATTTACTAGAATTAAGGAAACGCATTTTCAAAGTTACTAATTTAATCAGAACTATTTCTTCCAAAGATTGGGGAGCTAAACAAAAACAAACTCTTTTGATTATTAACTCCCTTATGTTAAGCCGTATAGATTATGGTTGTGAAGCTTATTCGCAAGCTAATCAAAACACGCTTAAAATTTTAGAATCTCCATATCGTGCGGGGATTAGATCAGCTCTTGGAGCTTTTCGATCATCCCCCATCGAAAGTCTTTTAGCTGCATCTGGTTTTTCGTCCCTAGAAGAAAGAAGATCAGTAATTTGTAATAAATATTTAAACAGACTGAACCATCTTCCTAAACTCCCTTTGTCAAATGAATGTCATAATTCCTCATATAGAACAGATATGAAACATCCAGAACCATTTATTAATATGTCTAAAAGATTATCATCTGAACTTAATACCCCGCACTTAAAAATAATCCAATTTGAAACCCCAAGAAACCCACCCTGGAAAAGTTTGAATTCCATTATTGATCTAAGTTTGTCATCTCACAAAAAGAACGATACACATCCTGTAGCTTTTCTAGCCCTTTTTCAAGAAAGAAGAGCTAAATACGAAGGCTATTCCGAGTACTACACTGACGGATCGAAAACGCAAACTGGTGTAGGTTATGGTGTAGTTGGACCAAATGGTATAGTTATTAGTAAAAAAATACCTGAAGTGTGTTCAGTATACTCAGCAGAAGCTTTGGCAGTTCTTGAAGCGTGTTCAATACCGTTGAATGAGTTTGAACGAAGATTGATTTTAACAGATAGCCTATCAGTAGTTAATGCGATATGCCACACTTCTACTAACTGTAGTATTATCTCTCAAATCAGGGATATTCTTACCGATAATTATCCAAATATTTCAATTATGTGGGTTCCAAGTCATATTGGGATCCACAATAATGAATTGGTAGACAAGACTGCAAAAGAGTCTACAGAAAAATATGAAGTTGATACAGATTTGTGTACCTATCAGGATATGGTCTTGTTCATCAGTAATCAGTTCAAAAAACAACGAAATTTTAGATGGACGGAAACTCCTTTAACAAATAAACTTAGACGAATCTGTGATGTACCTTATGGATATAAGTATAGTGATGATGTGCCTAGAAAACATGAAGTAATTCTCAATAGAGTTAGAATTGGGCACAGTAGATTAACCCATTCATATCTAATGAAGAAAGAACTACCACCTGTTTGTGATTGTGACAATTCCACATTAACTGTGGAGCATGTTCTCAGTAAATGTAAAAAATTTGAAAGTGAGAGAAACAATATTTTGAAAACTAGTGACTTAAAAATTATTCTTAGCGCTAAATTTGAGAAAAAACTTTATGAATACCTAGATAAGATTAATTTGATTAATGAAATATAATAAGTAATGCTTTTTATTTAAAGTTTTAGTTTTAAGGTATTGAATAATGTACAAAATGACATGTATGTCTGGTGCATATTAAATAAATATATATATGTTGTTTCGGAGTGATAAGTCTGCTAGATGTATGAACTTTGCTATATGCTGCTGCAGTTGAAGCGCATAATGGCATTCTGTGTATATTTGATGAATATTTGCATTCTGCACGGATGCCAGCTCATGGGGGTGGCAACTCACATTTAGATGCATCAACCCGGGGACTGCATCATAGACATATGTAGCTGACATGTCAATTGATTGTTTATTCAACACATTACAGCTATGAATATTGATAGGATCTCGACCAAAATGAGCAATTCCCGATGCTTGGAAGTTTGCAATATATATTGTTGGATTTTACCACTGTTGCTATCCAATGTTCACCTTCAAGGATTGAACATGGCAGGTGAGCTCTAGGAAGCGGCATATATTATGTGGTTGACCCACAACAAAGGTTTTGGATGAAAATCAATGAGTGTGGAACTTTACTCTATCCTCCAGCCTCTCTAGTTCCATCATGCAAGATGAACTCCCCCGGTTATATGGGAAATGCTTGACATTATGCGGTGAGAAGATTATAGGACCACAAACAGAAATCATGTTTGTCGAACATGCCTTCATCCACCTAACTATTCACCATTTACCTCTCTGTCACCCGACCATCTCGTATTTTGGGGTTTTGTGTTAATTAAAACGTGCCGTAGGAGTATCCATTTGTCCAGATCACATTATTCACAGGAAGCTCTAATTGAAGATTATTGAATATCATCAATATTCACTGGAGAAGGACCCCATGGGAACATTTGAAGTATTCCAATCAGAACTTGACTATATCGGTATGTTCATTATATCATATAGCAAATATTATGTATGCTCAAGTTGAAATATGCAAATAAAATGTCAATTAGTACATCATTAAATTGATTTATAATTCAAGAATCAAAGGGTACAAAAGCAAAAAGTAAAACATTTACTGACTGAAATTTCACGCACAATGATTAAAATTTTAATTTTTAAAAAGGTAAATGTCATCCAAAGGGTGATTGGATACAACGATACAGTGACCCATCTTGTTTATTCGTCCCCAAACTACGAAAAACCCTTTTACAATTTTATTTTTAATTTTGAATAAAATAAGATTTTAAAAAGCTCGCCATTTAGCCAACAATTCTTCCTACCGAATTTTGTAAAACCAACAACAAAGGCACTGCAGTCGAATAATAATTTAGGAAAGAGATGGGAAAGTGTTCTAACTTTGTAAATAAAAAAAAATTTGAAGAATATTTCAGAAAGGTAAATCAATTACGGGTACTTTACCGAATCATAACCGTTTAAGTCCGACATATGTGGGTTGAAAATTTTAAGGCATTTTAAAAAATTCACATTTAAGCAAATCTGTTGTGTAATAGGGCCTCCGAAGTGGTTTAATTTTAAACAAAATTCGATATCGAAATGTATTTCGAACATAGATGTCCAAGGACGAAATATTTACATCGTCTACCTCCAAAACATATTCGAAAATGAGAAAAAAATGCTAGAAACCATTTTCGTAATAAATGAAAGAATATGGTTTTGGAAGGGAAGGAATGGGTTCGGGAAATGGTAGAAAACGTCTATAAATAATGTGTATTCATGGATCAGGGGCGTCACCGAAGACTCAAAGTCGATAACAAGTAGTAGTAGTAATAAGTTGAAAAAACGGATTATATATAACTGCACTCTGCGTTCAGGTTTTTTCGTTTTCTATGATTAATCTTTTGAAGGGAATTTAATGCCTACTAAAAAGCAGATAACCATTGTGTGAAATAGAGTACAGATACTAAATATTTTTAAATAAATTATAGAAATATCGAAAATGCTTCGTAATGCCTTTTGAACACCTTTTAGACTGATAAAATATTATGAAATCGAAATTCGCATCCGTTTCTTTCCCAAAATATTTATATAAGTCTATCCCAATTTTTCGGATTAAAAATTCGACGGAGCCAAATTTAATTTGGCGTAATGTTCAAAAGAAGAAGAATGCGAAAGAATAGGACTTATGTTAAATTTTTAAGAAAGAAAAGGATGTGAATTTAAGGTTCACTTCTTTGTTATTTATTGTTTTTTCCTCGCCATTTGTTAGAAATTGGTTTTATAGATTGATGATTTTTGTATCTATTTTTATAGATGTATTAAGATTTTTGAGGATCTTTAAGATTAGATACTGGTCAAAATAGGCCTAAAGCCCTAGAACCTAGGTTAGGACGGATAGGTAAGGGGGAATAAAAGGAATGTGAATTTAGATCTTAAGAAATTTTCCTGATCTAATAGTGTGCCGGAGCCATAAGGAAATTGCAGAAGTGCTCCAGAAATTTTTGAATAGGACCTTCCTCTACTTAGCTACATTTTGATTATTACTACACCACGACCGTTAATACAATCCAAAATATAAATTCCATGAATTTTAGGAAATAAAAACATCTAACCACCAATTTCAGCAATAGTTCTGAATTTTAAAATTTCGCGAAAATGGTATCATGGTATTTGCTAGCATTTTTGTTTATTTACTGATCTTAAAACCAAACGCTAAGACATATTGAGTTTCCATTGTTCGCTAACCGATTCTCCAATAGTCGACATTACCTAGGGATGATTTCTTCTTTATTCTTAACACTTTAGGGCAGAATCACATTGACAGTAAAATGCTCACCGTCACCGTCAAAGCCCTCACCGTATTTCGCTGATTTACGCATTTTCATTGTAATTTTTACGCAAATTCTCAATTACCGTGTTTTATTATCTCATACTCGGTGGCACTAGGTTAAAATAATACAAGAAAATTGAAGAAATAAAACGAAAATGCGATAAACGGTGAGCAAAAAAACTGTACGAAAAACTGTAGCAAAAAATCCTACAGTTTTTTTTTGCTTACCGTTTATCGCATTTTCGCTTTATTTCTTCAATTTTCTTATACTATTTTCACCTAGTGCCACCGAGTATGAGACAAGGTAATATCGTAATGGAAAATTTGCGTAAGAATTGCAATGAAAATGCGTAAATCAACGAAATACGGTGAGGACTTTGACGGTGACGGTGAGCATTTCACTGTCAATGTGATTCTGCTCTTAGACTTTAAAACACACCAAAAGTTGAGGGTCTTGATATACTTAAATACTTTCCTGTCTAACGATTTTTTTCATTTTAGAACTTTTTTTTAGGTGACCCAGGTGTACTTCCGGTTCCGTCTCCAGTGACCGAAGAAATCTACTATTTTTAATATTTCGAATTAAAATTTAAGCATTAAAAGCATTACTATGCTAATCTCAACCAATACTGTGTCAGAAAGTACCGATAAATAATTTTGCTACTATTTTGAAGTCAATTTAAATTACCTTTCATTGGTTTTTGAGCTTTTAAAGCAACTTCGCTACTTAATTTATCAATACAATTTTAACTTCATAATTTTAACTTTCAAAAAACAGGTAATTGCTTTCTGCAATATGTCATATAAATTTTAAATTTGGATTTAAGAGTTTTTTTTGCATTTCTATGTTTTTTTTTCTCTAAATTAATCAATTAAATTCAAATCCATTAGTGCAATTTATTCATTTGTTGGCGTTTCGTGCTAAATTGAATTGCATCGAACTTATAGGTCCTTAAACTTAAAAAGATTTTTTTTAATTAGAATGAACAGTTTGCAGCTTGCGAGTTCTAATAATACAACACTAGTTAATAATCCCTAGGTATACACGAAACTAGCTCGTTTTAATCGTTCATTATTGCACGTGAAATTTAAAACATTTTACCATTAAATTGTTAAGCACGTCAGTCTTTTAAAAACTAAGTTTAGTTCACAAATTGTGCTCTTTTTGTTATATTCTTTTAATAACACTTGAGTTAATTGCTTTGCGTTTATTACTTTATAGTAAAATCTGAATAAATCTTTTATGTCTGTTCTAATCACTAAATAAATATGATTTTAGTTCTTAAAGATATTTTTTGCAAGATTTTTTCGTGAACATATTTTAAAATTTCCATCAACTTCAAAATTTATTAACCATGAAAAGGGACTGAGGCTCATAAAAGCACCATATTTTTGCTGCAAAAAACTAAAACAATATAAAGTATATAATATATAAAATTTAACACGATCAATAGCGTGCATTGTAAAAGCATGGCAAGATTCTCTGCCGTGCTTATGTTGAATATTTTTTGCATAAGAAGCAATGTGTGTCGTCATTGAAAACCTCTTTGATGGAATTTAGGTCAAATCGATTGGGTATTTTGAATTTTATTTCCTACATTTTTATCTGTACCATCTTTGTCCTTTTTTTGCGGTCCCTCTGCTTTTCTCTGAAATTTATGACAAAAGGAGATTTTTACGATTTCAGGATATTTTGACACGCTTTCAGCATTATGTTAGTGTGATTATTTGCCTCTGAGGATTCCTCTCGTCACCCTATTCAATATCACCCACAATCCCCACTGTGTCTTCTTGTCATATTGTCGTGCTACATATATTACGATAGGGATATGTATATAACGTACAAGAGTGGACTTGTTCTCTCACACTTTGTCCTGGCTCTAAAGGTAGAAATATTCCATTAAAATCTATGCTGTAAATGTTTGGTGGAGAAAGGAAACGTTTCAATTCAAAATAAATGGTATAAATTGTCTCCCAAGTGGAGAGAAATAGTGTTATGGATTAGACTTGGACGATGGATAATCGTGTTCATTGACCAATGCAAATTTAGGTCAATTGAAACCATGGGATTTCACTAATATTGAGTAGACCATTGTGAATCCCATCTTACATCACTTGCTTATGCAACAAAGGTATGTGTTTCGGGGTGAATTATATATATTAATCATTTGAGTATATGTTATGTCCTTAGTGCCTGGAAGTAAAGGAACTTTGAGAAACAGGAGACAAGATATGGGATTACGCTTACAGGTTGCCTAATTTGTTTCTAACATTTTGAGATTTATGTATCATTAATTTCATATCATGCTAATGTGACAATTGATATCCAAATCATTTACAATTACTGTCATTTATCAACTTCCCATGTTACTTATTTTATGAAATTAATATACTTGAGTTATGGTGCTTTTATACTGAAAAATGTTTCGTGTTAAAGCATTACTTGTCATTTTATTCCATTTCTTTCATTTGCACCCTGATTTAAATATCAGTCATCTTATGTGACATTTCTTCAACATTTCTGCTTGAGCATACACAACATTGAAGGGAATGAAAATATTCTAGACTTCCCATAAATGGTAATTTTTATTTCTGATTAGGAGAGAATCAAAATATAAAAGTAGCGATAATTCTAAATTAGATCTAATCTAATCTAGAGATAATCTTTAGGAATACCCAATAAATTATATTGTAATAAATTCTAAAATATGTCACAATAATCAGTTAATACAAAGTGGTCTTCAGACTAGGCAGACTAGAGGTTAACCCTGTTACAAAGGACACAAAATCCTACATAACAAGCAATTTTATTGATTTTTTAGAATATAATAGATCATTTACTCTTAATATCCAATCCAATCCAAATTTTCAAAAAAAAAAAATACTTGACTTATAAAAATTATTATATAATGTGTAGGGGAGACTGGGGCACATGTAATCATTTTCGATACATGTGAATTTGAGGTGATTTTCCAAGGACACCGTGATTTTTTGGAAAATATTTCTTAGCTCATGTTTTACCCTTGGGTATAGACAATTCGTCGAGGGTAATGCGGATGCTGGAAAACAATTGAGTTTTCCATAAAAATAAAATTTGTGTCCCTGTGCATTTTTCTCTTTTCACAAAATACCTGGGGTAGAAGTAACCACTTTCTGGGGAGGAAGTAAACACCTTTTTTCCCACCCTTGAAATTAACTTTGCACCACTTTCGATTATTTTAATTACTTAAGAGATATATAAAGACTGTATATTTTTCAAAAAATCACGACACTTTTTACAAAGAATAATTAAAATAGCAAAAAAACTAAAAGCATGCATATCAAAGACATTTTTCAATGGATTTTCCCCATATTTTGACATCATGTGAATTTTTATTGAACACAGCGCCACCAATGTTTTTCGTAATCTATGAATTATAGATATTTCGCATGAAGGTCAATTTCCCGCTCTTTACCTACTCATTTTGTGAAATTGAAATTACCTGGTTACATCTACCCCAAATGCTGTTTTCTGACCAATTATTAATTCTTTTGAAATAATGAGAATCTCAATTTGTCTAGTAAATGCATTAATATAATCCTAAAAGATGTAGGAAAGAACTGGTATTGCTACATTTCGATTATTTTACACGATTATTTATTAATTTCCATTATATACGATTATTTATTAATTTCCAGGTGGAAATCCAAATGATCAAAATAATCGAAATATCAACATTTTCAGGAAAATGATTTTTATTTTTAAAGTATATTAGGATTTTATTGACCAATTTATCTGTGGACATACATCCCCATGGTATCTATGAATGCTTATGGGTTTTATCCTCTGGAGTCTTAAAATTAATGAAAAAAATCACAGTGTTTACAACTACCCCAGATTACTACTGCCCCAGTTCCCCCTATGTACAGAATTTCTGATAAAATCAGTGCGTATAATTCAACAAGCTATTTACTTTATTATTCCCACAGTTAAAACTTAATTGGTTAATAGGTCATTAAAATAGACTGACCTACTTATCGTAATAACACACCGACTTAGAATGATTATTACTTAAGTAGCATAAATTATTTCTCAAAACTTAAATAATTACTGAGTCTGACATTTTGTATTAGTTAATACCTGGCGCTTTTGAAAGTCATCTGATTGAAAGTGAAGATGGAAAATCATGAAAAGAAGTACGACACCGGGACTTCTAATCTATTTAGGACATCTTAAATAGCCACCGAGAGGAATGTTGTAAATATTGACGATGTTATGTTTTGAGCGCTAGACCCATCTTAAATAGCATTTAAGAGAAAGATCTTCTTCGGATGTTAGTATTGTTGGTCTCAAAAACGATTCTTATGCTTACGAGAGTATCGGATTACAAAAAGAAAGTAAGTTGATTATCAAAAAAATTATATGGTTTTAGAACGACCAATAACGCACGAACAGTTGTAAAAGGACGCTTAAAATAGACATTTTCCAGTGACTTTTATTCTTTTAATTGACAACTTCCAACCAGAAGGGGGATTCTGTAACATATGACAATGTCATATGACAAATGTAAATTTTTCATGAAGTAAATTCGAAAATATATTACTGAAAATCAAATTTATATTAGTTACTAATTGTTTCGTAAAGCTCTTTGCAATGGCCATTTAGTGCTTTCTGGGTTTTAATTTTGTCCTGCCCCAGAAATTACCACGAAATTTTGTCATATGACATTGTCATAGTTTCAGAATTCCCCTTCAAATCAACTAAATGCTATGAATTTGCAAAGCAGTGGTTAATTCTCCATGTCTTTTCAGGTATAATATTTAAGATTACGAAAAGAAATAGGGAAATTGTATTAAATTTCGAACATGTTGCATAAATACCATATTTTAAGATTTGAATTTTAACAAAAAAAAAATTTTCTACAAACTTCAATTTTGTCTTATTCCTTTGCTAGGACTGTTGTTTGGAGCCTCTAAAAGATGTTTATTACATTTATTCTATCTAAAATAAATCTTAATGTAATTAGAAAAAAGAATTATTGTTTTGAGCACTATATCCGACACTAAGATTCTTGAAGTCCCGTGCCATTGCGGAATTCTCTTAAGGATCTTGCTACAGTATCTCGTTTATAGAGGTGGAGTTTTTTCTTTGCCATTGTAAACTTCTGGAAATTAAACACAACTAAGATCTAATGGAATTGTGAGAAACAAAAACAATGTCCGATATAGCAAACTGTTCGAAAATTGCAACAGTCAATATATATACATACTCACTTAAGTTGGACGTGAATGCTCGAGGCGTTTAAAATTCAGAAGCTCTTTGTTAATGAAATGTGCAAGAATCCCTATCTCTTTAACGCTAAAGGCCTCGACATACCTGAGGATTAGCCGAGAGACGGCTTAGCGTAATTATATTAGATATAATAATTTAACTACATTTCCATAATTTTCCACTAAGTCGTCTCTCGGCTTAAGTCGTAAGTGTGTATAGGGCATAAGAGATCGGGATTTTAAGTTTAGTGAGCTGAAAAATAAAAAGTGTCAATTTTTGTGTATGTAATAGAAACTTTATGTTATCTGATATAAATTTGGAAAGGATAAGCGGAAAAAGGACAACAAGACCGTCCGCAATAATAATATACACTTTTGAGGAGGGGGGTCATTGAAGACAGGAAGTCGATGTCTTTTACTATTCGATTTCTTGCTTGCATGCGGAAGCAAACTTTATGTCAAGTAAAAATAATTTCAAGAAAAAAAAATAATCAAATATCTGTACTTAACCGGTTAATTACCAATGAGAACTGATGCAGCCGGGTTAGAAATTTCAATACCTTTCCAAACAAACCGAATATCACCAAATTGGTTACAGAGTGAGCTCTCTGTGATTGATCTTTAACCTTCAAAAATTCAAAATGGAGATTCTTCCGGTCTTGAACTTCAACTAATACGGACTAATTTATTACCAATGAACTAATCAAAATTATACTAGTTTCTTAATAATGCCTGTTGTAATAGTTGAATCTATCGACTGTTAGATTTTAATAAACGATCAATTAAACGATTGTTCAGTCCTTCATGAAGAAGTGCGAGGCAATTTACTACCCTATAGGTACAAATTTGCCAAATTGCTGTTAGTGAACTTTTGCTTAATTCACTAGCACTAGCCGGTCTTTACCGATCTGATCTGCCATTAGTTGTTAGCCTACGATGATATATTACACCCGGACCGGAGGGTAAATTTATTATTTATTTGTAAAATTTTTGAATTTTGTCAAGAAATTCTTTAAAATACAACGTAATTTTGTATCAGTTGATTCCGGTTTGGATCGTCAAACCAAGCAGACGTGAAAAAGTGGAGTGCTAATAAAACAACTATTTCTGTAAAAAAGTTTATGAAAAATCAGACTGAATAAAAACATTCGCGATCTCTTGAATTTTTTCGCCACAGTGAGTGAAGCATAAAAGTGAAAATTCCTAAAATTAAGACTGTGAAAAGAGTGAATTCTGCTGGCCCATGTGGGCTTAGGCCCAAAATGGCTGGTGGAAGCTCAAAAAAGAAATCTCGGGTACCAGAAGTAACCGAGAGAAAATTGAAAGAATCGAACTACGATGCTCTCCAAGACGACGATGATGGTGGATCAGTGGAAGATGCACCAGCATCTATTGATCAAGACATGATATGCAGTGATTCCACGCAATGTGAAAAAATTCCTCCAATCATTGTGAAAAGTGATATTCCCGATATCAAGGCATTTTATGACACGTTGAAAAACGTGGCTAAAACTGTTCTTTTCAGAACATATCCAACCACTAGACATGTGTATACTTACACACAGGAAGATTTTGGGAATATCAAGAGATATCTCTCTTCGATCAATATTGATTTCTATACTTACACACCCAAAAATGAGTTGTGCAAAAAAATGGTGCTCAAAGGTTTGGACAAAAACCTGTCGTGCAAAGAGATATTGGATGATCTACAGATGCAACACAATTTAATAGTGGATGTGAAACAAATGCAAACCACAAGACGAGACAATGAGACTTCAATAAAAGAGAAGATAGGCGTTTTTGTCGTCTATCTGAAACGAGAGGCAAACATCGATGACGTCATCAATAATATCAAAATTGTCCTGCACCACATGGCAATTTGGGAGAAATTCAACAAGCGGGCCAATCCCGCTACTTTCTGTGGACGCTGTTCCAGATGGGGACACGGAGCCTCTAACTGTAACATGCCTTTGAGATGTCTAAAGTGCGGAAAATCTCATTCACCTGAGAAATGTGACCTTGACAAGCAGAGACCTCCTACCTGTGCTAATTGTAAGCTAAATCATCCAGCAACATACAGAGAATGTCCAGCATTTATGTCATATATTGAACGACGAAAGGATCTCATTGAAAAAAATCGTCAAAAACAGCGTCAGTTGAGAACATCTCATGATGAGGCACCTCGCCAACGAAATGTCCCAACATCAATCGACACAGCGAAGATTCGACAGGGAATCTCCTATGCAGACGTCATATCCAACGAACAACACTTACCGACCAGCAATACACAAGATACAAGTAACGGAGTAAGTTTTCTCAACAATGAAATAACTTCTCTCTTTGGTTTATCAATGATAGAGTTAATGAAAAAAGTGAAGGACTTCCTTCCGAAATATAAGCAGCTTAACAACACTTTTGAAAAACAATGCTCCTTAATGGAGTTCATATTCGAAGTTTGTAAATAATGGATCTCAAAAAAAGAAACCTAAAAATCATGACATTCAATTCCAATGGAATAATTAGTAAAGTAAAAGAAATTGAATTATTTCTAGAATCCAACAAGATCGACATTGCGTTAATCAATGAAACTAATTTAAAACCTAGTAAAAAAATATATTTCAAAAATTATACAGTCTATAGAAATGATAATGTAGAAAGTCAAAAAGGAGGAAATGCCATTTTTATAAAAAGGAACATCAAACACAAACGAATAAACATACCAAAAATTAAAAGTTTGTCAAATGTTATTGGAATTAAATTTTTTCTGTCCAATGAAAGCTGTGCAGTATTCAATATATACTTAAGGCCTAGTGTCAAACTTATCACACGTGATCTTATTAATCTTTGTTCAACTAATGATAAGATTATCATTGGAGGAGATTTTAACTCCAAGAATAAAAAATGGTTGTGTCACAGCACTGATTATAATGGTAAAATTCTTGAAGACTTTTTGAACAACAATTCTAGTCGTATTAAATTAGTCAATCCAGATACACCAACGTATTCTCCCATGACTAAGAAAAAAAGACCCAGTATTATTGACTACTTTCTAGCAAAAAATGTTAATATGAGTAAACCAATTTCAAAAATAGGTCTAGACTCCGATCATGTTCCTGTAATTGCAGATATCCTATTCAATAAGAAAGATATAGAAACTCATTCTCAAAAATTAAATTATAGCAAAACAAATTGGAAACTTTATAGAAACATACTACAAAAAAATACAAATCATCTTGTTAATATTAATTCTGAAGATTTAATCGAAGAAAATATTGCTATTTTGACTAATAACATTGAAGAAGCTTTGCATAAAAGTACACCAAAAATGAAAGAATTTAAAAACGAATTACCAAGCTTTATATTAGCTGCAATTAATTATAGAAATAAAATAAGACGAAGATTCAATAAGTATGGAAGACAAGAAGATAAACAAATAATGAATAAAGTCAGTAGAAAAATAAAAGAATCAATTCAAAACTATAATAATAAAAAATGGGAAAGTAAATTAGAAAATTACAAATCAAACACAAATGATGTATTCAAATTTGCCAAGAAAATATCGAAAAGTAAATCTCCAATTTCACCTTTAAGGAACAATGACACTTTTATATATGATCCTCAAGATAAAGCCAATTTATTAGTCAATCACTTTGCGAAAGTTCATAACGAATATACACTGAACAATGACAATTTTTCCGAAGAAGTTGATAGAAGAGTTGAAAATTATATAAACAATGTACAGTCTCCATCTTATGTTTCAATTACGCCTAAAGAACTAAAGTTTATAATTAAATATTTAAAAAATCATAAAGCACCTGGTTTCGATAATATCACAAACATTGCGTTAAAAAATCTACCTAAAAACAGTCTTATATTGTTGTCTAAAATTGCTTCAGCAATACATACATTAGGCTACTTTCCAAAATGCTGGAAAATAGCAAAAGTGATCTCCTTTCCCAAGCCAGGAAAAGATCCTCACTTAGCATGTAATCACAGACCCATCAGTTTGTTGTCATCACTTAGTAAAGTGATCGAACACACAATTCTCACAAAAATTAACACACATATTTTAGACAACAACTTAATGCAAGATGAACAATTCGGTTTTAGAAACTCTCACTCGACAAATCACGCTCTTTTACATGTATCAGAGAGTATTAGAAGAAACATACATGAACGCAAAATTACTACAGGTGTATTTCTTGATATACAAAAAGCATTTGATAAAATGTGGCATAATGGACTTTTGTATAAACTAATAGATTATAATTTTGACGGAAATATTATAAAACTTATAAATAGCTATCTAAAAAACAGACAAATAATTGTACAAGACGGTGAATACAAATCAGAATCTAAATATATAAATGCGGGATGTCCACAAGGTGCTATACTATCCCCAGTACTTTATAATATATTTGTGTCAGATATGCCTAAAAGTACCAATTGTAAATTATCAGTTTATGCAGACGATACTGCAATTTTCACCTCAAATGAGGATATTGAATTAAATTACAAAAGATTACAAAAATATTTAAATGAAATTGTAAAATATTATGATAAATGGAAAATCAATATTAATTTTGAAAAAACTGTCTTAGTAAATTTTACAACTAAAATAAAATATAAAAGAAACATCAAATTAAAAATTAAAAATCATGAAATCAAACAGAGTGACAATATTAAATACTTAGGTATAATTTTTGATAATAAGCTAAAATTCAATACACATATTCAAAATACAATTAAAAAAGCGAAAATTGCTATGAGCAAAATATTCTCACTTATTAAGTATGATAGTAAGTTAAATACTAAAAACAAATTGAACATTTATAAATTGTTTATAAGACCTATACTTCTATACGGTAGTATCATTTGGGGAACAGTATCTAAAACCAATTGGAAAAAACTTGAAACAATTCAAAACAAATGTCTTCGTATGGCAACAAATGAAAAATTTAACAACGAGACCAAAAAGTTTATTAGTAATATAAAATTATTAGACTTATGTAACTTAAGCACTTTAAAAGAATTCAATGACGAAATTATCAAAAAATCAAAAGACAAATTTCATATTATAAATAATAAAATTATAAATAAGTTAATTGTTAATAACGCGTATAATTACAGACTTAAAACATATAAAAGTACCTTAAGAGTCAATTCTACAGAAGAGTAGAAACAAAAACAAATGTTAAAATACAAAGGGTGGGTGGGTTTATAAAACAATTTAAAGATAACAGTGATATAAAATAAAGACACGACAAATATAAAATAAAACTAAAAACAAGATGTACATAAATAATAAAAAAAACTATAGATCTTTGAACATACCAATATAAACAAAAACAATTTTTTTTTTGGAAGTATTGATATTAAAAAATAACCATATGTATGTATATATTGTAAATAAGGAACCGAAAATAAATTTTGTATATATATTTGTATCAGTTCTGACTGTCTTCTTTACGAAAATCTTGAAAAAACGTATAACAGCTTTTGAAACTATTTTAAGGGGAAATATCACGAGGATCTCGTTATCGACTGTGGGAAAGATTTTTTCGTGAGTGCTAAATTGTGTATAGAATTTCCCTTGTGAGGTTACCCCAATGATAGAATCCACATGCTATTGAAGGAATGCCACAATTGGTGGCTTTGAAATGTAAAGCCACAGAAACCAAGTGACGTGACCTCGTCGTGCTATCATTATTCACTTTTGCATTATGTTTGTGCCATTTGTTGGAAAAGCTTCTGATAGCTTCAAAGCTTTTGTCTTTTTCCCATGTACACCTCCCAAAAGCTACCAAACCATCGATCAGCTTTAGGTCTCCCCATATCCCACATATCCCCGGAAAATTGGGATTCAGCGTGCTCAAATGGTGGGTTATCGCAGATTTGACGGCGAGTAGAGCTTTTTTTCTGTATATACGTATGTGTGGGCAGAGAGGATACAAATAAATCAATGCTGAGGCGAGCTTCAAAACGATGCACGTTCAAAATCCGTGATGTGAGTAATGCAATCAGTGGAAAAATGATGAATTTATTGTATTATGATGAAACAACAGAAAAAGAAGTATAACATAGAAAAAGTTTCAGTCAAGAAGAAGAAAAAAATCACTTCTCCCAAGTTTAATCTCGTATGCTGCACATGATGCTTAGTATTCCTTAGATACCTTCAATTTGGATATAAGATAAATATTCTCTTAGAACAAAAATAAAACTAAAAGTGGCCAGAAGAAATCTAACAGAGTCCAATGACAGGGTCAATAACCGGTGGAAAATTATACTAAAGGAATCAACGTAAAGAGGCTTAAAAGCGTTTTTTTTTTATTTCTAACTTCTAACAAAAATCAATATTTTGAAATCTATTATTATAATTTTAATTATGATTAAAATTAAATAAACAAATTGAGAGGCCAATTACTCCAAGTTAATTAAAACATGGCTTCATTTGCGCCAGTTGTATAGAACAAAACACCCCTTCAATTTGTAGTACATATTTTGTTCGGATTTTGAAGTTGTACAACCTAAGGTTCAACATAACTTTCACAAAAAACGATTATTCCGGAAGTGCATTCAATAAAAAGTGCTGCATAATATTGTAGATTATAATATTGAAAAAAAAATACCATTTTTTTATTAGATGGAGAATACCAACATGATTTCGGGGCAAGAGAGATTTTTGGTGCATGTAATATGCAGCATATGCAGGAAGGAATATTTCCAGTTGAATGGAAAATGTTTGATGGTGGAAACTTTGATCATATGTGGAGTTTTATCACAAACTCACCCATGAAAACTCCGCCTTGTGCAACCCTATTCTATCCATCCAACATTTCCTCAACTTACACACTCCTTCCCAATTTCTACATATATATATTTTAATTCAATTTTCTTCGAAATTTGTGCACTTTGGATTCATGGAATTTGGATAATTTCATATGAAATTGAAGCTCAATGAGGGAAGAGAATACACGACCAGATAGAAAATTATACATATATATAAAATCCACCTCAATTTTCAAACTGAAAACTTTACATTTACCACAAACAAAATAACTTTGACTCTACCCACCATGTCCCTCTCCCTCAAACCCCCCTAAAAAGCTCGACAATCACGATTTAATGCTCTCACGAAATTACATTCCAGTGAATCCACAGGAAAATGTTTGCATGTTATATACGATAAATTTTAGCAAAGAGACCTCATAGACAAAAATGCCCATGAAAATACCCATTCAATGTCGAATGACTTTCACATAGAGCGTAATTACAACGTTAATTGCTGAAATGATGCATCAGTCAGCAATTGTCGAGAGCATCAAGCATATGAAATCCATTGTGAGTTTATTTTACGAGGACCTTTGTTGGTCATCATCATTAAAGGATTATTCTTAAGTATCTTCATATTTAATAGCAATTGTGAGGCGTGGAATATTAAAAACATATGATATCTTAGCGTATTGTTGTCCTAGACTCATTATGGCGAAGTTGTGCGATTTTTATGAAAACAATTTTATGTTAAGTATATTGTAAATATACAGCTTAATTAATCCTTTAAGGTTAACAAGGAATCTAAAATGAAGCATTTTCTAAGACCACTGTATTTCCTTTTATTTTTAAACTCATACTATATATGAATATTAAATTCAATGTATTTTATGTATTTTCTCCTCAATTTAAAGCTTGGTTGCGGCTGCCGCCGACTTACCACATCCGATCACATTAAATAATCGACAGAAAAGTCTCAAACATAGATCGTATATGCTAAAAAATTGTAGTAGTTTTACAATTTCTTTATATGCAGATATTTTGCGGGGAGATTGTATTTGACCTTCAAAAATCCACCTAGGGGAGACCGGGATATTAACGCCCATTGTGTTCATTGGAATATCAGTCTAATTTAAACAAGTTTTTCACAAGTTATAAGCAAAGGAAATTATATTTGCTGGATAAGACCGTACCAGACTTTGGCACGACCTTTCAACCCTTTAACGACGAGACAGTTTTCGCTGACCGAAAATCAGCAATAAAAATGAAACCGATAAACAAAACTTGTGAAACGTCTTACATCTAACCTTCGAAAAGCCAACAGAGTCTGATTTGGTGTATTTTTTGTCTCTATGAACGATAAGGACAAAAATAGCCCAAAAGGAGAATGGTCAAATCCGGTCCCGGAATCGCCACGAATGGGACCTATGTCATTGGATAGACATTAGTATAAGTAACAACTTTTGTTCTGGGATCAATGTTCTAAACCATGGAGGAACAGTTCTAGAGCATAAAAACTATTTTTTACAATGATGAAGAATGATCAAAAGTATATGGGCGCTGGTTCATCTTCATACAAAGATTAGAGTAGACGCATTTTGAAGATATTGATATAAGGTTGAGAAAAATGCCGGGACCCAGCACGATAAACGTTGGGAGTCCTTGTAAAAAACGCGATTATCCTTTCGAAAAATCGTTGTTTTGACTACGAATTATACAAGAACTGCTTAACTGTTCTTGATAAAATTCGGTATAGAGTCACTGTATGTTTTAAACTTTTTATTTATGCATACCACCTCCTCCCTTCACCCTCCGTTCTGGTAGCCCTCATACAAAATGGGGGCACTTTACCTTATAACTCCTTTCTAAGACGCTGTAGAAAGCTGATATTCAACAAGGGAACAAAACTTATGGAATACTTTTCAACCATGCATGTTAACCCGCTCCTATACCACCCCTTCTAGTAATCCTATACAAAATGAGAGCATTTTGACCTCCTTTTTGAGAAGAAGTAGTTAGTTTATAAAAAAAATGAATAACTAATAACGTGAACAATAATTTTCTAGATTTTATATGCATTTATAGACATCTAGTCGAATTACAACTTTCTGCCTCCTCTTAGAAAGGAGTTATAAGGTAAAATAGTCTTATTTTGTATGGGGGCTACCAGAAGGGGTGATGGACGAAGAGTTTGGTGATTATGGTTAAAGAGTCTTCTTTAAGCCTTGTTACCATGCTGTATTTCAACTTTCTATCTTTTCTCAGAAAGGAGTTACAAGGTGAAATCCTCTCATTTTGTATGAGGGCTACCAAAAAGGGGAACAGAGAAGGGAGATATTATACATGGTTTAAAAGTATTTCCTAAGCTTTGTTCCCTTGTCGAATTTCAGCTTTCTACCTCCTCTTAGACAGGAGTTATAAGGTAAAATGCCCCCATTTTGTATTAGGGCTACCAGAACGGAGGGTGGGGGGAGGGGGTGATATGCATGGATAAAAACTTTAAGTCATACACTGACCCTATACCGAATTTCATGAAGATCACTTTAGTCGTTCTTGCGTAATTCGTTGTCAAAACAGCGATTTTTCGAAAGGATAAAGCCATTTTTACAAGGACTCCCAGCGTTTATCGTCCTGGGTCCCGGCAATTTTTCAATCTTATATCAGTACCTACAAAATGCGCCTACTCTCGTTTGTGGCGATTCCGGAACCAGCGCCCATATAGTTTTGACCATTCTCCTTTAAGTAATTTTTCTGACTATACCAATGACCGATAATTTTCACTCTAATGAAAAATATTATGTGTGAGTATTGTAGTTTCTTTTTCCAAAATGGTTTTACTTAAAAAAAATTAAAGTATAAAAAATAATTAAAATCAATTTTCAATATGAGAATTTAAGAATTGAGCTTAAAAATTTTCTATATAGCATATAGCTGAAGCTTTGCAAAAAATATCCTAGATTCCCTCAACCTTCTACTTTGCAATTATGTACAAACATAAGAAAAAAATAACTTTAGATAGGCAGGAAAAATTATTTACTTTATGGTACACCGGTGTTCCAATCGCCCTCAAAGGGTTAAAGCTAGTACCAGGCGAGTGGCCTTCAAATTTAAAGTTAATTAATTAATTAATAAGGGTCGGTATAAATACGTAAATTAATTACAATATTAGCATGAAGAAATAAATAAATAATTAAAGTAAATGAATTGAATGTGATTTTTTGGCAAGTACTTTGTGGATTTAAAATACTTCAACTATGTATAAATATGCAGATTTTTTGGTTAATTGTTTTTAAAAATTTGAATTACAGTAATATGTACGGCTTTGTTAGAATTAATCCTTTATGATTAAAAAAATAATTCAAATTCCTACATAACTGTATAACTTTTGAACCACTTTTTTACATTAAAAGTTGAGACCGTTTTCAATTAATGAACTAGTGAATAGAACGGTCGATGACTTAGAAAATTCCAGCAATTTTAGGATTAAACACATTGATACTATTGGAGTCGTACTGTCATTACGTGTGATGGATAACACATAAATAGTTTGCAAATCATTAAGCCCGAGCATCCTCCCTATTGGTTTAATTCAATGATTTACATTGAATAAATTTAGACATTTTATCATGCAGTGAAAAAAAGAATGAAAGTTCAGTAAATAAGCAGATTGGTCAGTAAAAAAAAATCAAATACGTTAATAAAGTATTTCAAAATAGTCAGTAAAGCAATTTAATTGTTTAAGTAAAATATTCAATTTTCGTCAATGAAAAACTAAAAAGGAAAAGTAAGTAAAAAAAAGTATTTTTTAAACAAAAATCGCGTAAGAAATCAATTAAATAGGATAGACTAAATCGCTAACACTGAGAAAAAAAGAGGTTGCGACTTTTTTTCGTCATAAGTTTAACACTTTTTAGGTGTAAAAATATGTCAACATTTTTTAATGTTAATTTTACACCTTTTAAGGATAAAATTAACATGGAAGAAGGGTAACTTTAACCCATAATACACCTAAAAAGCATAATATTTAGACCGTTTTCGGATCAATACTGCAGGGTAAAATTAACATTTCCGAAATGTTATTTTAACTTTTTCGGATTTCTCTCAGTTAATGGGATAACTAATAATTTGTATAACTTCTTTTCTTGAATGGATTTATATGCGAAAACATATTTAATTTAAACATTGTACTATAGTGCTTTGAAAGAGCCAAAAAATGTATGAAATCAAGTTTAAGAGTTTCCCGCCAAAAAATGTAAAAATTCAGGACAATCGTAAGTTACCGTAAATTTCAGAGTGTCCCAAAAAAAACACAGTCACAAACCTATGAGTTTGGCGTAAAAATTACATAAGGTTAAACCATAAAAAAGATGTTTGACAACTCAAATAATATATATTTTTTTTTAAATTTTTTTTTTCAAATAAAAACTTGTGAATTTGTTGTCGGTACAACTTTTTACACAGCAAATGCATTTTGAATTGAGTGAGTGTTTCGAATTTTTTGCATTTTCCATAAATAAAATAATATTTTTGGTGTAACATACAGAGGATAAAAGATGCAAATGAAATCCGCAAAAAATCTCAGTTGTGAATGATGAGAGGTACACAAGGGATTTTTCGAAGCGGATATGTTAAAAGAGGTTGGGAATAGTTGAGGGAAAAGTGAAAATTCTGGGTAAAAACGATGAAGCACTGTGATAAATTCTCAATTCAAGTGTCACTCTCACACATATGTAATTTACATTTAAATAGGAAAACATCATACAAAATGCTTGTCGCTATAATAATATTCTCCTCCATTCCAAAAAGCGCTCCCCCTTTGCCATGGGTAGCTTCCACCGCTTCCACCACATCTAACTGACGTCCCTTTCTGACTTTCTAATAGCCCACGTTAGTCCAGAATATTTTGGTAGGGTGTGAGAATCGCGTAGATTGCACCATAATGTGTGGTGTTTGGCGCGCGCTCGTGACACCCCAAAACACAATGCACATAATGAATGGGTTTATGCTGGCAGCCAGGAGTAGATCGGTATTGGGGCTCAAACAGCCTCCCATCTCTGCGCTGAGCAGATGTTGCTAGGGTGACAAGGGCACAGGGTATGTGACGAACAAGCCATATACATACTCTATTGGACCAAACAAACAATCAGCCGCTTTGAATATATTTCCGGGATATTGGATGCAAGTGTTGTGTCACGGTTGAGTCCAGGAAATCCTAGATCTACCCAAATGTGCAGCACTTGAGTCTCACATTTTCAAAATTCTCACGCGTCCTTTCCAGATCAAACATGCAAAGGGAGCTTTTACATATGGCAATACTTTGGATTTAGATCGGAAGGATAATCGTTCTTGTTTATCGAATAGCCCAGTTTTTTGTAAATGATAAATCAATGAGAATTAGGGGAGGGTCGGGTAGTTTTACACATGCATTTTTGTTTAAATAAAGATTTTAGTACCGAAAATAATAATTTAGGAATTGTCTTGTATATTTTCAGATAGTGAGTTTAAATAATTCGGTTTATATTCGTTTAGCAAATGAGTTCTGAAAAAGTTCAGCTGCGTGAACTGCCCCAATTTTCCTTATGCTTTGTCTCTAATTAAAAGGAGAAAATATGCTGGTGCAATAGTTATCATCAGGGACACTAGCCATGTAACTATCTTTTTATTATACAAGGATGGTATTACTAATTTCATTTTCCATGGTATCAAGTGAATTGAAACTCGCTTGATGCAATTCGAAATTCGAACACCTTTAACGCCAGAAAAATGTCTGGTAATATAAAGGGGATTCAAACCCAGGACAACTTTGCATTCTAGACGAAGTGCTCTACCAATTGGCCAATTGAGTATCTAATTCCAAAAACATGTAGGGGAAAGTCGTCTGCCTTCAAACGAAAAATGGAGTTCCAAATTTAAGATTTTTTTCTGAAGAATCCACAAAATGGATTTTATTTTCTACTACACCAAAAAATTCTCTTGTTCATTCGGCGTATATGATTACCTCATTTAGCACTCGCAAGTCCTCAGTTTTTCCTTCTGAGGAAATTAAAAAAATGGAGTCGATTTGTATGAAGGCAGCTGGCATAGTCTGCCTTCAAACGCGAGGCAGCTGCCTTTAAATGTTTTTTTTTTCACTGAGAATATTGAATCAATAAAACTAAATGGGCTATAAATGAATAGGTTGAAGCCTAACGCACTCACTAAAATCATCACTGCAGTCAAAAGACATTAAACAATAACTTTTCTTCACATTTTTCTGAAGAACTGTTTTGCACATGAAAATTTGGAAGAAAAAGCCATTGAATTTGACAATTGTCAACTTGAAACATCCCGGCCGGAGCAAGATAGCAGGTTATAAGTATTTGTATGACGTTCGTCAGAGAAAAGTAGGAGTTCGATTTCACATGTTTTGATGTATGGAAAGATAGGATTTAAAGGCACACGACATTAGCATTTAAAGGCTGCTGCAGGGTGATATTTTCAAATTTTTGCCACCCACAAAAATTGTGTCATCTGAACCAAAATGTATTAACAGAAATATTAAGCCTGATTAACCTTCTATGTGTCACAATGGAAGATTTATTTGTAAAATGATTTTTACTATGAAAAATCACATGATTTGTGGAACATCAAAATTACAGTTTAGAGCTCATTTTCATTTTTTTTATCTAGCATCTAGGAAATAGGAGCTAGGCTCTCCATTTTTTGATGATTTGTGAGGATGATGGATATCTACCTAATAGTTAATAGAATATAATTTATGCTTTTGAGAACAACGAAAAAATCGCAACATTTGAAGGCTGCTGCATTTAAAGGCAGAAGACTTTCCCCTACACATTTTATTATTTATTTATTTTAGCAAGAAATTAATATTAGGTGAGATTCTTAACAATCTTACCTACTATAATCCTAACAAAATTTCATGTCGTCCGATCGACCTCAAATTTGGCCAAAATGTGTTTCGCCACTTCCTGATTCCGAATATATATGTGGCTAAGTTACGTTCCCGGCCGGCCGGCCGGCCGCTCTTTGGAGCTTAATAGCTCCTAAACTAAAAAAGATATCGACTTGCGGTTTTCGGCAAAGGTTATATATCGGGTGAAAATTGCAACTTGGTGCATTGACCCCCCACCCCCCACCCCTCCTTCCGCCATTTTGAAGACCCCCCTTTTTTTGTTTTCTCAATAGCTCCGCCCCTATGGCATTCAGCGGACTCAAATTTTAGTATGTTATAGCTGGGCCTTAGAGCTTTCCATCAATACCAAACTTAAGGTCCCCCGACCCCCCTGACCCGAGCTATAAGGGTCCAAAAAAAATTTCTTAAAATGGCCATAACTCCGGTTCTAATTGTCAGAATTTAAAAAGTGAGGGCTTTTTGGAAAGCTCTCGTGAAATGCCACTTCCCCTTCTAACATCGCAAGTTCATAAAACCACCGCTAGGGGCGCTTTTTTTAAAAAGAAAATTTTTAAATCTTAAAAGTTAAATAACTCAAAAATTCCATTGTGCATCGGGCTGAAAATTTAGTATGTTGTAGCCGTTGATTATACCTATCAAACAAAAAAAACCTTAAGTCAATCTAAAACCCCTGACCCGAGCTATAAGGGGTCAAAGTTCGAACATTGACCGGCCTCTATCTCCGGTTCTAATTAACATAGCGACCTAAATTTTACCTTTTTGGTTTCGTCTCGATGAGCACTTTCAGATGGAAGTTCAAAAAGTCACCACAGGTGGCGCTGTGATAGCGTCAAAATTCATCGAAATTCAAAGTCACTTTTCTCAAAAACGGCATTGTGCAAGTTAATGAAATTTTAGTATGTTGTAGTCCAGTCTAGGACGTTTCCAAAATGGTGCGTATGCGCGCTGTGGTTAAAACAGAACCGGAGATATGAGGGGTCAAAGTTCACAAAATTCAAAAAATCATATCTCCGGTTCTATGTGACCGATTTTGATGAGTAAGGGCTTAAACGAAAGATCTCACCAAATACTACAACTTTCTAAAATATTTGAACTTCGTGGGACCAACACCAGGGGCGCCACAGTCGAAAAACCAATTTCAATATCACATAACCTCAATTATCTCGACTGTCGCTAAACCGATTTTGATGATTACTTCGACACAATTAGATAGATAATTTTATTCATCACATTGTAATTGATAATTGTAGAACACATTTGTCTCTACATTTCGTCCATACATCATTTTCCGCTCAGACTACGCTATCACTCCGATTTTGCCGTTTAAGTGTGAAAAAAATGATTTTTCCCATAAAAACGCTTTGAAATCACTCAGATGCCAATTTGACTGCCTCTACTCCACCAAGACACTTAAAATAGGGTTTTAAATGGAAAGTCCCACAAAATACAACAATTCTTTGAAATAGTTGAAGCTCAACAAATGACTACTTGGGGCACTCTGGATGAAAAAACGAGTTAAGAAACAAAAAACCTCGCTTATCTTGGCTTCTGAGTAATCGATGAGATCATGTTCTATGGCAAAATTATAGAGAACATTCTGGTCTACATTTCACCCATATAACACTTTTCTGTCAGTTTATCCAAATCCTTGATATTTTGGTTTAAATACAAAATTTGCATAATTTCACGAATTTGATTCAAGATAACTGAATGGCGTCTCCCAACTTCAGCTCGAAATCGAATTTGCATGCACTCCGAGTTAGCTCACGTTAAGAATCTCACCTACATAAGCCGGTTAGGATTATCTGTCCCTTTTGATAAACACTACAAAATCGGATAATTAAATCTTTTCAATTAAATTACTACAATTGCTTTGCAGCTCGTTACTTTTCGGATCTTTCGAACTTATAAAATAGATTTATGCAAATGTTATTACTGCACTCTTTCCTAAATAGATGACACGAAATCTTATAGTAATAATCTCAATTATATCTTAGTTACAGTCTTTACATTATTTGTTTAAATTAATAAAATCAGGGGTCCGACCTTTAAAGAGCCCAAACAGAAGTAGATTTTGATTCTCCAATAGTGTCTTGGATAAAAGGTAAATGGAACTCTATTTGCACAAAAAGTGGTTGAAATTTGAAGAATTCAAATTCAATTTCGAATTTGCATACTAAATTTTCGAACAAGGTGGGAAAAATTTATCAAATATCACACTAAAAGGCTGGTACAAGAGTTACTCAGTGATTATGGAGTGATTAAATACTGGGGCAAGAACAGTAAATATCATTGTTCTGTTTTTTCCTCACAACAATGTGAAGTCCGTCACATTTTGACACTTGAGCACTTCGAATTCGAAATTCGAGCAGGATGTAACTTCTGCTAGCTTGCGAAAGTATTAAGAAGTAAGAAAGTCTCTTTTTTGGATCTTCAAATATATTTTCGAATTTTTCAAGATCTACTTCTGTACGGAAAGAAAGAACAGCATCGTGCTAACGGTTTTAAATACTTTGAAGAAAACGTTCGATCAGTTTTCGAACGCTCAAGTTTTCTTTTCGAAGTGCTTACAGCTCGGGATGCTTGCAACTCGAAATGCATGAAGTTGATTTTTAATTGAATTTTAGGGATGTTGCATCGTGCAATGTGTTCCAGGCGATAGAAATGGTTAAAATTGAATCAACGCGATTTTTTTTCCAAAATTCAACTCACAATAGAATTTTCACGCATTCCGAGTTTCAAGCACCCAGAATTGTGAGCACTTTGATATTTCCTGTAAAGATTCTAAGCACCATACGGTGATAAAAATGAAAGGGTCACCGAGGATCGTTTGAAAGGGTCACTGTTTTGACAACTATTTTACTCCGGAATAAACCAATAAAAACCATGAAAAAGTCCTTTGGCGTTCGCTCAAATGAAAGAAATATGAAAAAATACGATATGAATAATAAAGTCTACAGTAAAACATAATCTTACCATAATAAATGTGGATACAAAATTTCAAGAAATATAAGTGAATCTTTCAAAGGATCAAATATAATCCATCTTTTCCAAAAAGTGTCAATTGGACCCTTTTATTTTTACCAGTGTATGCTTTTATCACTGGTCATTTTCTATTGTTTTGGATACGGAAGATTAACATACAAAAAAAGTTAATTGAAATCGGTTATAGAGGTAAAATCCAGTCAATTTCAACTTAGTAAGGATCGGAATACATTCAGGTGGAGTTGCTATCGGTAGGATCTATGGTTTAAAAATCTCAATCTCAGATAGAATATATTAAAATTTCATCGAAATTTCATGAAAATCGAAAATACAGTCCGGTCAAGACATTTTTTAATATAGCTCCGGTCGGAGAACATCGAGGGTAGACTGCGACCTATCGTTAGAAAGGTCTCGACTTGAGTTATAACACGCTAAAATTGAATGAAAAGACATTGTCTAGTTTTTAAAATATTCGACATAGAGTTTTTGAAAATCGATTTCTCGATTAAATCGGATGAACTAGGGATGTTCAGAAGAGATATAGTATTTAACGAGAGCTTTCAGAAAAGCTCTCGTTAAGTACCATTGATGAGATTTTTGACCACATATAAATAGCTCAGGTCAGGGGGTGGGGGGCCAAACTGTTTTTTATTAATCGAAAGCTGTTAGGCCCAGCTATTTATAACATACTAAAATTTGTGTTGGATCGATGCTATAGGGGTTGGAATTATTGAGAAATCAAATTGTATTGTATAATTATACAGATTGCAATAAAGAAGTGCGTCACAAAAAAAATATACATAATTTACCTTGGGAGAGATTATTTAGGACTATATGGTATTTGACTGCAAAATCGATTGTTATTAATATCATTTGGATTGCACTGAGATGAATATGAATGTTCTACATATGACAGAAACAAACTTGATGTGACTATAAAGTTCCTTATATTGTATTAGATTCAAATGAATGCTTTGGTCTTCATTGGAAATTCGTGTTCAAATTCATAATATACATATATTCATCTTAGTGTCAGTTGTTATGTCTAATCCAGAAATCATAGAGAAGTCCATATTGAGATATACACTGAAATGATACTATAATTTCCAGATAGAAATCATAGCTGGAAATCCATATGATACTCTTGGAGAAGATGTGACATGGTTCTGGTTATGTTAGAGACGAATTTAGTGTGAAGGCACAGTGTAAGAAAAGAGCAGCTGGATTGGAATTAATTCGTCAAAAGCCCAAGGAGTGTTTTCTTAATTTCATCATACTTAAGACAAGCCATATTCATTCACGCTAAACAATGGTATTAGGGGGTCTGTTGCCAGGGACAACATAAGGCAGATTTCCCGTCTCTCTTATCTCAAAATCCACTTCTCGTGATGCCAATTTATTACATTGGAAAACGTATGTTTGCTTGACATAATCCAATGAGAATTATGCGCCAATTAATGCCCCCACGTTTTGCGTGCCAGGGCTTGCCTATGAATTTTCCTGTTGTGATAATCAAGAACCAAAGTAAAAGCAAAGGGGTTGCTGGTACAGTAGGGGGGCAACGGATGGAATGCCGCAGCCAAGACATGTCGCAATTGGAGGATAAGTCTGCATGGTACCAAGATGATAAACGACAATTTTAGATATGCAAGATTTAACACCTAAATCAAGCTTGAAATCTCTGAGAAATTGGATTTTTCACCAGCTCAATGGAGTCATTCTCCATGAAATAAGGACACATACAAGAGAGAAAAATCAAGGTGAGAGCTTTTTCACCTCTGTGACAATTTTCTTTAAAAAAAAAATCCCTTTATAAAAGAAATACGTCACCGTTCCAAAAGAAGTTTGCCAAAAGAACGAATTTATATTAGGGAAGATTCTTAATTTTTCAATTCAATTCATGTATTTCTCCCAATTTCTCCTCAAATATATGCTTAGTTGCGACTGCCCCCCGACTTCACTACCGATCTCATCAGCTAGACGAAAGAAATCACGGAATCACTGATCATGCCAAATAGGTATGTTTACAATATTTTGATTGTGGCAGTTGTTGCGCGGGATCAGGGCAACAGGAGCAAGCATAATGAGCATAATCTTTCCTATTGAAATAGTTGCAAAATATTGTATACTTCCATTAGGCTCAGACTTTACCTAAACGTTTCTTGTAACTTCCTAATTGTGATAGTCAAAATAGGGTTAGGTTAAAAAAAAGTTCAAAGACTGTAGCCACAGGCTATTCTGGTGACCTCCTAGGAGTCAATCACCATACATTTCGTCAAGGCTTTTCAAGATATGCCAAGAATTATTTAAGTAGGGAGAAATGGGGCACTTGCAAATTGGGGTACCTTTGAAATTGAGCTTTCTTGTCTTATTTTTAAAATGAATTAAGACTTCTCATAATGTAATTTATCTTCACAATTGAGTTTTTGATCCAAATATATCATAGTCCGCAGTCCATTTCCATTTCAAAATAGGAGATAAGGATAAAGACCTATTTCAAAGGTACCCAAATTCAAAGGTGTACCACTTCCCCATACATATTAATTTAGTATTACTAATTCTTCAATTTGTTTTAGAGAAACAATATTTCAGATATTTTTATTAAAAACTTTGTATCTAAAAATTTTTAAAACTAATTTTAGTTAATTAAGATCTGGCATAGTTTAGGCAGATATTATCGAGTGAGGATTGTTTTATTATTCATCCTCTGATATTAAATGCTTAAATAAAAACTGATCTTACTTGACTTGTCGTACGTCATCTAGAATTAATTCTAGAGTAGTCGAAAGCATTAGACGGTACTCACCTGAAAAGAAAAGAGAAGAAAAATTGAAAATTTTATGTTACATATTCTACGGGAAACATAAAATTAAATTTCTATAACACTTTGATTCATTCCTAATGCATGGTGGGGTAGTTTTCGATATTTGGTGTGTTTTTTAAGGATCATTCGCCAAACGTTTATGAACTGTATTCAAGCTAATTAAGTCTAGCTGATTTCATTTGGGTGTTGGCTATTTAAAAAATACAGAACTTTCTCAATATAATTAATTTAATTATAGCACAATCTCACATTTTTGAAAATCGTTCATGCCCGAGACTGCCCCACTTCCTTCTACCGTTGTGTCATGTGAATGTTTTATGACTTACTTTATTTAATTCTTTGTACTATAAATTGCCCTAATTACTGTATTATTGCCCTAATTAACGTTTTTTTAAATGTGGATCATTTAGTAGTAGATTACATTTTGTTAGAGGATTTTTAATATAAATGTTTAATAAACTTAACATATAAAATTATTTTAATTACACTTCTGAATCATAGTTTTTTTTATTAAAAAATAAAACAACTCTCATCGCAATATGTGACGCAACAATGATGGTATACAATTGTGATTCGACAGTTTTAGTTATTGTTTCGCTAAAAAAGAGGTTTTGGCAATTTTTATTAAAATAATTTATCAGTTTTTTATTGTTCAAATCACAAAATCCCAAGTTCTATTAGTTGAAAAACAAATGAAAAATAATTTGAAAAATTGTCAGAATTATTATTCAACATCACGCTATACGCAATCGACGATTATTTAATCCTGCAATTGACATAATTTCTAATGCTTTATGCGTTGGTATTAGAGTCTAATTTCCAATAGCAAAAGCAATAAATAAATCTAAAAAAAAATGTTGAACAAGGCACGAGCATAGTGTACTGAAAAGCACTCATCTCATGTTGATTTTAAAAATGGTTTGAAGGAGAGATTTGGATTGAATTGTTGACAAAGTAGCTTTTTCCATTTAAATCCTTTGGATATTTAGGGTGGTTTTTTTTTGACTTTCCGAGGTTTTTCCGTACAGCCAAATAAAAAAAAGTTGCTAAAGGCAACACTGAAAGGGTGTTACAGAAATGGACATAAATCCCAAAATCTCTCTAGCTGAAAACAGCAGGAGAAACAAAAAAAGAGGAATCTGGTGATGAAGTTGTATCAGCCTATGGGACCTGTGATTCTTTGCAGTACATATATGCAAGTTAACTTAAATGAAGTTGAATTGAAAGTATGTCTTTATTAATACTCAATTCATATTCTGCATTATATTTTGATACGATCGCTAAAATGGGCACAGAATACACCGATATACGCAGTAAACAGAAGAATTAAACCTGTACACAGAAAAAAATAAACAATAATATTTAATATTTTCAAAAAATTACAAAATAATAATAATAATAATAATAATAATAATAATAATAATTTATTACCAATTTCCAATAATTAATTAAAATTAATATTTTCATAAACATGATTTATATGTATATAATTTACACCACAATTGTTTACTACTTAAAACTTGAATAACTGAACTTTTAAATTCGGAATGGTCTCGATTAAACTAGAAACATACTAAAACAAAAAAAAACTTAGGCACAGGATTTCCAAATTAGCACAGATAAAGTAAAAACAATAATAATTTTATAAGAGCGAGAAAATGTAACTTAAAAACAATAATTCAATATAATGCTCTTCAAAAAAAAAAGATATAAAAATTACCTAGGGTAAAGTGGTATAAGTTGGACCACTTTATTTGTATATTTTTAATGATTTAGTTAGTTTTATAAGTTAGTTCCTTGTGCTTAAGAAAAATGTAGTACTGTATTTATCAAGAAAAAATCCCTGTCCAACTTGTACTGGCGAATTGTTCAACTTGTAACACTATATCCAACTTGTATCACTTTACCCTATTTATTAGAAAAACAAAGATTTCGCAGAGTTTTAAAAAAAATAAAAATCAGGATCTTTAAAACAAGTATTTGAATATTAAAATGAAGAATTTTATAAGGTAGTTAAGAGTTTGTATTATGGTGGGATTTTAAAAGCTACTTTTACGTTTTTGAAACTTTGGAATCAATCCTTTCACACAGAAAAATTTTGACTCTAAATTCTAAATTTAAGTATATATGTAAGACTACAGGAATTTAACTTGGACGTGAATCCCTGAGGCGTTTAAGTTTAGAATAGAAGCTCTGCGTGAATGAAATGGGACAGATTCCATACCTCTTTTAAACTTGAGATCTAGAACTCAAGTTCAGCATTAGTTGAAAAATGAAAAGTGTCTTGAGATTTGCAAATACCAAGTAGAACTGAATGATGATGGGTTCTGAATTAAGGCTTTGGTATTCATCAGATGGGATTTTAAATTACTGAAAAATATGTTATTTAAAAATTTTGAAAAAAGTAAAAATGTGAATTTAAGAAGCAAAAAGAGTTTCAAAAAAAATTATATGTTCTCATCTGGCGCATAATCCAAGAGAGATAATGAAGAATGGATGATTTTTTCGACTTTATTGGATCATATTTATCCTAGAAAACATTGTTTTAGAACTTTTATTTCGCATATTAAAGAAAACACTGTTAGAGGGTTAAAAGTTTTTCATTTTTCTGTGTGTTGAATTCTTTGTGTGATGGAAGGAACTTTTGATAAACCTGCAACTTGTTACCGAATAATTCGCTTATAAATTATTGGATAGGTATCAAAATAGCATTGTAAATCTGTGTAAGAATCGAAAAAAAAAATTTCATTTTGAAATCTATGATTGCCTAAAAAGACAGTGCAAGCTATTGTGAGGTAGCCTCGACCCCGGAGTAGACCTAGGGATCTTGGGATCGTAGACCTATCTTGGAGTAGACCTATCTCGGGATCGATCGCGAACATGTAATCCTGAATTGGCAGAAAATCTCCAGATATGAGCTGTTACCCTTGATGCCCTTAGCCCACAACACCAATAGGAATCAACGGTTAAAAATGATGTCAATGATGATGATCTCTATTTGCACATAAAATTTCACAAGAATGAAATATGTAAAAATTCCGAGATACAGTACTTTGACATTTACTAATAAATCAATTATTTCAAACCATAAAAGATACAGCTAAACAGCTAAAAAGCCATTTGGATTCATTTCTGTGTCGATCAGTGAAACGATGAACTTCAAATAACGATTTGTGATCCAAGGTAAAGTGTAGTGTAACCATTCCCCGTCTGTACATGATTTTTTCAACAATATTCAATACTTGATGAAGAGGACATTCATCCTCGAAATTTCGTAAAGAAAAAAAATTGCCAAAGCCAAGAGAGGTCTAGCGTTTCGGTCCATTTTCTGCTAAATCTCTAAATTTTGAAATTCAAATCTTTGAAACCGCCAAACTGACTGTCTAACTTTTATTTTGTTTTTGGTAGACCTAGACTAAGAGTATAATTTATCGAATAATTCTTGTTTTTTGTCATTGCTTTGGTAGGGGAAAGTACTCTCCCTTCGAACGATCATGCATTCGAATAATGTGAAATACTTTCACTTTTCTTAACAGACTTACACATTTCTGTTAAATATTATTTGGCTTATCATCAGTTGGTGATAATTTCGTGATAATTTAGTGTAAATCTCTTACGAAAAACAAAAGAAATTTACATTATTCGAAGGCATGAACGTTCGAAGGGAGAGCACTTTAAGGTTTTAAACATATGTTCTTCTCTTTACGGAACCGATTTCAACCGAATCTATGCTAGTTCGAAATCTATCTAAATAATTTTTTTAATATAAAAGTTAGAATCAGTTATTTGAAAGTAAGAAGTTGCGTAGGAAGTTAATTGGTTTACAAAATGAATGAAGACAAACTAGAATTATCCAAAAGTCGTGCGTAATACGTTCTAGCCAGTTCTAGCGGTCTAATCCGTTTCAGAGCCAGGAAATTATCAGATTTAGCATTGTTCAAATCTAACTAGAACATCACAAGAGCTGTGATTGAGAATCATAGCTAAAAGGGATACTGTATCCAGACTCATGAGGTAGAGACACCAAATGATGGTTTAACTTCTGAAATTTTAATACAACATCCCGCTGACGTGTGCGATGAATCGATAATATTGTGTATGTTTTGTGTTCACAATAGGCAGAAGAAAACATGAAACTTGTAATTAATGTCGGTCGGTGGGATGAGACTTGATTTTCGGGGTGGGCTTGAAATTCATTTCCCAGGAATCTCTCTGCTACTCAATACCGTGAAACTTCCCTGACTTGATTTTCCCACCCACACCCACAGGAGGTGCCTTCGTCATAAGCCCCCAGAAAGTGACTGAAATAATACCCACCACTCACTCACTCGACTTTCCCGGTTAGGGAATCATAAATTAGAGCGATATGATAATAGATTGTGTCAAGATTTCCATTATATTGTTTTTGTATGGCCTCCAATGCTTATGATTCGTTACGATGAAAACCGTCTCAATTGTACCACAGCTACATACTCAGCTCCTCAGTCAACGACAATGAGAAATTGTGTATCTCATCCCCTGCTATCACCACCCGCGCTGAGGGGGTTGACTTCGACAGTTATTATTTTTCTATTCATCCACCAAAAATTCAATACCCAATCTCTCTTATACCCTCGGCATTTTCCTTCCATGGCATTGTTGCCATCGAGAAGACTCATTCTCCCAGGGCCCCTGTGGAAAAGTTAGTAGGAAAAAAACCTTGGGGAAAACCCCAAGAACGACTTTTTGCCACGTGGTGGGCGAAAAAGATTTGTGCGCGGGTGGAAAAGCTCCACATGAGATCTTTTCTGTACTTTGATTTTTTTCTTCCGTTTTTTTTTTTCTTACTGAAGATATTCCCTCCTATCTCAATTTCAGTCGACAATAAAGTGGATTTTCGGAAAATAAAAGAATGTAGCATTTGTGTGAAATATTCCCATTAAAAGCCAATTGAAAGGAATGTAAGCAATTTCGTGCTTCATATTGCCTTCACACATGGTTTTGCTTCTATACGGTTCATTAAATAATAACTGACATAAAATTAAGATAATGGTTTTGCAGTATTACTTAATATTATGGGGTAGTCATGGTAATGGTAACCGTTTAAATAATCTTTGGCGTAAAAGACACGTGACTATTAAGGACAGAGATATTACTATAGCAAATGATTTATGAAAGAAGTACGTTAAACGAATTTTATCACCAATAAAAGATTTAAATTTCACACTGATCAAACAAATAAACCATCTGGAGAAGACGTTATTATTTGGAACGAGATACATATTTTCTCTGTTCTAAGAAAAATCGTATGTGTGGGAAACATTTTGGTATTGAGAAAATATTTCTATAAATTCTTTTGCTATATGTAAAATATATTGATACATAAAGTATTTATAGAACATTAAACATTTACTTTAAAAGAACCCTTATTCTTAATAAATTCCCGAAAAGGCCAAGATCGCGAAAGCCAAAAGCCAAAATCCAGAATGCCAAAATCACAAAAAGGGAGAAGTTCCAAAAGCCGGAATTCCGAAAGAATCAAAGTCCCAAAAGCCATAATCCCGAAAAAGCCGAAGCCCCGAAAGCCAAAATCCCGAAAGCCAAAATCCCGAATGCTAAAAATCCGTAAGGCTCAAATCCCGTGGACCAAAATCCCAAAAAGTCAAAATCCCGAAAGTCAAAATTCCGGAAAGTCAAAATCCCGAAAGCCAAAATCCCGAAAAATCTAAATCCGAAAAGCAAAAATTTCGAAAGATCCTAATTTCCCAAAGCGAAAATTCAGAAATCTTAGAAATAATAGGTACTCTCACAATTGCACCCATGCTTGCTAGAGGCAAGAGGAAAATTTCTGTGTTGGGAAATTATTCTACACATTATCCTCCATATACATAATATCGTTCTTTTCTGGATTTTGTTCATTTAGAATTTTGATTTTCGGGATTTTGATCTTTTCGGGAGTTTGGCTTGACGTGCGGAATTCGGCTTTTATAATTTTGGCTGCCTCTATGTAATACAATGCGGTAAGTTACTTTTTTTCTTGGGTTGAAAATTTTTCTTTGAATGATCCAGTGCATTTTCAAAATAAGTGAAAATTCGTTTTACCCTTCAAGACTGGATATTTAATAATCGCCACTATTAAGTAAACGTAAATTTTGTAAATCTTTTCTCTTAGGGGAAAGTATTCTCCCTTCGAACGTTCATGCCTTTGAATAATGTAAATTTTCTTTAAGTTTTCCTAAGAGACTTAGATATTTCTATTAAATATTAGTTAGCTTCTTATCCATTATTTATATTTATGTAATAATTATGTGTAAGTCTGTTAAGTGAAAGAATTTCACATTATTCGAAGGGGATGAACATTCGAAGGGAGAGTACTTTCCTTTACTCCCTCTAGACTAAGAACAATAATAAAGAAACAATAATGCTCCTCAAAAAAAAATAGTTTTCATAAAATACGTTTAAGTTTGTAATTTCTCAGATTTAAGTTTGTAGGAAAATATATTTGTGTAAATAATCTTGTGGAAGGTGATTCCATTATATGTGCTAGATTTTTAAATAGTTTGTAATTTAAGAAATAAATTTGTAATTAATCTATTTTTTAAATTTCTTTTGTTCCGCTTTAGTTTGGAAATGTACCTACTTCTTCAACAAAGTAATGCAGATCTCCTATAAACTATTTTTCGAAAATATTTACGCCAAAATTACCATATTCGACCGATATTAAAAAGAATAAAAAAAATTATAATGTTCAAATTGCTTAAACCTCTAGCTAATCAGAGAATGCAGTTGGATTTAATTATTTTAAGTGGTTAAATAGGGTAAGATGGGGTAATTTTGAACCATGTCTAATTTGGAGATTTCGAAACAGTTTTAAATGGCGAAAGGAAAAATAACGAAGAAGTACTCTCTTTGTAGTTCCTCGTGGTTTTTTTTCCTCTTTGACCATCTCAAAATGTGAGAAGATCCCAAAATTGCAAAACAGCCATGATTCCAAATTACCCCATCTTACCCTATTGAATAAAATATCGAAATTGACATAAAGATAAATTGTGATTTTTGATGGTGGAATATTCAGTTATATTACAATAATTATACCTCCCTATTTAAAGAAAAAAGAGAGAAATTATTTAGATAATTAAAACACTTTTTCTACAATTTTTGACAAATCTTATTGTATTTTAAATAAATTTGAATATGTCGTTTGTATTTTACAGTATAAAAGGAACTTTAGGAGGAAACCGTCCTAAATTTACGACAACATTTTTCACCCAAAATATTTATCAGACTTATCTCAATCCCTCCCTTATTGATCGTTTCCTTTTAGCTGTGTAAGATTGAAAATAACTCTATACAAATTTGTTTTCAGGCGGGGGATCAGATACGGTGGATTCTCTGTGTTATTCCCATGAACCTTTTGGGCGGATAAAAGGCGAATTTGTCGGGAAGACGTACTTTGTCGGCAGCATTTGGGCTTTCTTTGAGATATTTGGCTGGAAATCATCATGCAATTATCATTATCAGAGGGACAGAATATCCCCATTGCGTTTTTGGATGCCTTTGGTGCGATAGCGAGACAGCGAAAATGCCAACAGTGAGATATTCCGTGACGATGATAATGATAATGATATGAAAAGAGGATGAAAAGTGGGCAGTTGTGTTTTGTAGGGGTAGAAGAAATAATAAATATTTATCATTGCCTCTATCACATACTCTCTCCCTCTCTACTTTTGGATAAATTTCACCCCCGTGGAGTTACGTTCTAAATGAAGGGGCCGGGTGTGAGAACTTTTCCCTGTGAGTGTCACGACAGAGCGCCGGAAACAGACGCAATCATGAATTCCATCAGAAACATCATCAACATTTCCATTTTGTTTCTAATAAAAAGATTACACTTTCATTTTCGTCAATTACCACGCAGTCTCAACATTCACATGAAATTACTCTGGGAAGATGAAAGTAACAAGACAAGGCGCTTGATTTACCCTTCATATCCTGACTTAAATAAATACTGTGCGATATTATATATGAACTAAAGTTGTGGGAATTTGATATAACCATGGCAATTTATATTTATAAGAAATCCCCAGCTCCCAAGGTTAAGGGATTTTCCTTCATTCAAGAGATATCGCAAACAAGAACTTTATAAATTTAAATCGTAACAATTGTAAAATATTCGATCATTCCATTACTTTCTGTCTCGATTCCCTCTTAACTTATTTATGCCAAAAAATCATTGTCAAATCACTTCCACCCCATCTTTACAAAAATATTATATTCTTCCGTTTTTTTGTGGTAGGTACAGAAAACCAAATTGAACAATACACAAAATCTTCGACATATGAATGTCACGTAGAAATGCTACGCATAATTTGAAACGTGTTCCGAATTGAGATCCACAATTGAGTGGCAAAAATCTAAAATGGGTGATTTTACGGGAAATTTTCCATAAAATATTTCACTTTGATATTGTGGCAAATTAAAAAATACGTGAGATACTTTTGTTGGAATTATTTTAATTTGCATGTGATATTGGTTTTTCAAATTGAAATAAACGATCAATAAAGCAATGAATATAGTTAGTTCAATAAACACTAAATGAAAAATGAAAATATTGTTAATGACTTTTGCGTAAATTAAAAAAAATAAATAAATTAAAAAATTAAATACCTACTAAATGTACTAAATATTTTTTAATGGTTTTATACATTGATTGGTGCAGTTATAGTCGTTTCATCTCATTTTTAACCGTTTATCCTTAATATGGACGCGATATAAAATTATCTGGTCCGGCCCTCCACGCATTTTGATCATCCTCAACTTCGAGAACAGCTTCAGAAATCTATTCTGAAGGGTTCCCATGCGATGTTCTGAATACTTCAGCTACTTCAGCTTAGGTCTGCCTCGGGACCAATATCCCTTTTAATGGATTGCAATTTAAAATTTCTTATAGTTTATTTTAGCAGAAATTCATCATCATCATCATCACAATCAACCGATTCTCCTAATTGGGGTGGCGGACTCATGACACTCAATTTAAACTGAATGATAAGCGTACAGCCTACGCCTGTCGATCCTCCGCCAGTTCAGGAAAATGTTCGGGGTCGATCTCAAGGCGCTCCAAGGCAAGATCCTATCAGTTCAGATTAACGTAAACCTTACATTATTATTATTGATTTTGTAACTTACACCAAAAATTAATGAACCCATATTTTTCCATACGCAAATGCTGTATAGTAAAAAGAAAGTATTTTTTGTAATTACTCATGAGAAAACATAACGCACTCGTATCTTTTTCGTAACAATATCGTAAAATTTTACAGAGATCAATCACATTCTTTTTGTACACAAATTTTGTGTTGTACAAAAAAAATATTTCGTAAATGTTTGTAAATTATCACTCGGGACTTACGAAATGCTCGAAAATCGTATAACGCACTAAAATGTTCAAAAATGTGTATATAGTAAGGTGGAGTAACTGGATCATTTTCCGTAGAGTGCTACTTAAACGCTTGTTTTTGGACTGATGAAATTCTTTTTTACGTCTTCTAAATCAGCAGTGAAAAAGTGAATAATTCCTGTTTCATTCAGAAACATAATATAAAAAAAATTATCAAAAATATTAAAGAAAATTTATAAAATGACTATAATTTACCCTATTTTACACTTATTCTTATCATTTGCTCTCTTCTCTGATCTATTTTTGCTGACTCCTTTTAAAATTCCAATTCAGAAGTAAAGATGGAAAATTTCAAAAATGTTAAATTTAGGCCAATTTACTTTGTGAAACTTTCACACCATTGTCCATGAATTAATAAATGTGGGATTCATTCAGTTGAATATTAATGATTGTAGTATAACATGAACCTCTTCACTTTTTAGTATACGGTTGGAGTAAATGGGAAATGCAAGAAACATTGGGGCAAAACTTCCTCAGATAATGGTGTCGATAAATTGAAAATCAGTGGCATGAATGGAAAATTGGAAAACGAGTTGTTTTATCTATAATTTGTGCCATGTACCATTAATATTTTTCATTTTGGTGTGACATGGTTGAGGGCTGAGGGATGGAATGGTAAAAGGAATGGAGAGAAAATTGTGGAAAATGATAATAAATTGTATTGTTTGGCGTACCCTCAGGGGAATAAATGGCCAAATTTACTTGAAAATCTCCACCCACTCTGCCAATTTATAATGTTCACTATATTGTAACATTGCAATATGAATAAATGCCACGAAATTTGAATTTCTAAACTCTGGGACGCGAGTATGATGGTGAATTTTCTGGAATAGGTCCGAGTGGGGTGAAATGGGGCTGTGGTCGAACGATGGAAGTGGTTGAGGGAACTGGTGGTCCAGTGCAGCGGATGATGGTGCACTTAATTGGTCATTCATTCTCGTTTAGCGTTCTCCACTTTCGACATTGTGCAGCCACGAGGCTTTCAGAGTTGGGGGATATTTGGATAATATTGCAAACCCCACTTCGTCCTTCCCATCCTACAAACTTTCCTGCTGAGAGAAGCGCTATATATGCGAATAGCTGGTTAATGGAGCTTCTATGCACTTTACTATTATGGACGAAGGTACTCTCCTGGGCTCAAAGTGGAAAGATGTCTCCTAATAAAGTCACATACACACCATGAAATAATTAGTTCAATATCGATACACCAAGAGGGAATTATCCATTTTCCATTGTGACATCACATGAAAACGAGTCACGACGACAGCAAAGAGGGGTCATTTGGCTTCAAGACAGCAACTTCCTATCAGATAAAGTTAATTTGGTGCATTAAACAATAAAGGCACCCTCATTTTCTTTACTCCTCATCAAACACATAAGTTACCGTACAATTGGGAGATCAATTCACCTAATTGATGTCACTTTACTATGGCTCTTTAAAAGCATTGCGAAAACGAAATTACCCCATTGAGATGTTAAAATGTTCGTGTTGTAAGACCGGTTATATGATAGAGTAGATTAAGATAATTTGGAATTATTACCAGAGGGTTAAATTTTTGGCACAAGCTTCAATGCATGTAAATACAGTTTTTTCCCAGAGAACGTACACAAATTTGCTCATTGACTCTTCTAAAATTTTGCTATTTAAGGAAAATATATATTATAAATGTAATCCACAGACTAGCCGACTACCAAACCCGGTGGGCTTATTCCCTTTTGGCATCTTTGATGCCACCATATCATCCATGGAGATGGCCTGCCCCTGTGTGTGGTGATGGAATAACATCACAGCACTACCACTTCCCTCCCTCTTGCACATATTACGGACAATAAGGTTTGCCACCTCTGACTCATGCGGCGATCATGGGGAAGAGAGGGTAAGAATAAAGAGACGGACGAGAGAGTGATTAGTCTCCGATTGATCACCGACCTGAAAGGACGTGTGACGGGTGTGCAGTCCAGAGGGAGTGAGTGGTTGGAAAAGGGGAACGGGTGGCAGGTTGATATCTCGTCCCTGACCCCTTCTGACCCTCAAAATACTATTGCCCTGGACATAAAGACGCTAATCCCCATCTGAAGTTTACATATCAGAAGTGGGATTGTGAATTTGTGCCCACAGAAGAGCCCTGAGACTTTTAGGTAAGGGCAATAGTGCAGTGAATAGTGATTGGGGTGATCTTGCATGATCATAGCGCCCCAAAAGTGTAATTGCGCAGAAAAAGTCCTACGCGAGTGATGCAAATTGCAGTGAATTGTGAAATTCATGGACGCTTGTTGAGCGCCAAGTGAAAAGTGTTGAAGTGTGTGTGAGGAGCAGAGAAAAGTGCTCCCGTGCTCCGCAACAGTGCTTCGCAGAAGGCTTCAGCAGCGAGCGAGGAGAGGAGCAACTCCACACCGACACATGCACAGTCGTCGCTGCGAGAGAGGAGTCAATGGGAGAGAGCGAAAGGCACACCAGCGAGCGTGTGTGAGCCGCACGGCGATCGAGCAGCTAAGTTCTCTTTCCCTTTCCTTTTTGAGTTTTTCTCTCTGGTAGAGGCTCACTCATACAATTAAATGATGCAATTTCTATCCTGTTTCTCTCTCAGTTAGAAAAGCTTTTGGGTTTCAAATTTTAACGGTTGAATGAGGAATTCAATTGTAATTTATTTGGAAATGAGGGAAATTTCTAGAGTTTTCTTGATGTAGATATTAGGCAATAATCTCAAGACATTCCCTGTGAGAAATTAAGGAAAATTGTCTCAGGATTTGAGTGAATTTCGGGCCCGTGATTGTGTGTGTGAAAGGGAGGAAATGTCTTGAGAGCTTAATAATGTTCTCGTTAAAAGTCAAAAGAAAAGAGAGAGATACAGGAAAAGCCTTTGAAATAAATTATTTTTCATGATAAAAACAGCATTTGTCAATATTGAGGATATTGAGCCATTAAATTTGGGGAATTTATTTGCTGTTGGGAGAGAGATGTGCATAACAATTTGTTTCAGAAGATTTGCCAGCAAGACAGCTCCATGGTGTTCCGGGAGTTTGTCAGAAACATGAGCCTCATGGTGTCCCGGGGGCTCATCATCAAATAACCTCATGGCGTTCCGGGGGTTATAAACGTCATCAAGCCTCATGGTGTTCCGGGGGCTCAACAACAATAACCTCATGGTGTTCCGGGGGTTATCATCATCGTCAACAGCCTCATGGTGTTCCGGGGGCTAATCATCAGCAGCAACAGCCTCATGGTGTTCCGGGGGCTCAACAACAATAACCTCATGGTGTTCCGGGGGTTATTATCATCATCATCAACAGCCTCATGGTGTTCCGGGGGCTAATCATCAGCAGCAACAGCCTCATGGTGTTCCGGGGGCTCAACAACAATAACCTCATGGTGTTCCGGGGGTTATCAACGTCATCAACAGCCTCATGGTGTTCCGGGGGCTCAACAATTCACAGGTTTGAAAATTCAAGGGTTTCACGGGCAAATGACATGCAGTCTCGGAAAGGCTGGGTTGAGTTTTGCCTCGTGAGCTTTTGGGATTGGGATATTCGATTGTGTATTAGGTTGCAAAACCCTGTATGCAAATCGAAGGGAGCTTTCTCTCTTTGACTCTGAGAGCGATCAGTCTTTCTCATTGGTCAAAGAGAGGGAAGAGAAAAGGGAGAGAATTTTTAGAGGGCACAGATAGAGAGAGGGAGTATTGGGTTGCAATCTTTTCATCTAATTGCGAAATTCTAAAAAGTCTTTGAAAGAGTTAAGAGTAGGACGTGATTTACGGAAAATTGAGAGAATTTGTGTGATAAATATTCGGTTATTCTGTTGCAATTGTTTTTACAAATTCCAAAGATTCCTTGTGATTGAGCAATTAATCGTTTGAGAGAAATTGTCAGAATTTTAGTGGAAAATTCTGTGCCTACAAGTTCAGACAAGTTCATCGAGAGAGTGTTGAAGGTAAATTCAGTGGAAAAGTCACATGCACGTGCAAGATTGGTGAAATAGAGTTTTTGGAAAATCCATAAATGGTTTATAAATCAAATATGTTGGTAATGAAAATCCTAGTGCTAAATTAATTGAGTTTTTCTTTGAATTGTGCTGAAGTACAAATTTTGGATTAATGATTGGAATTGACAAAACAGTTTTATTCGTCTCTTTGAATTATCGTAACGGTTTTCTTGAATACTAAGGGCTTTTGTGTAATATTTCTCTGAAGGGTGTGACCATGGTGAGGCCAAGAGTGAGAGATTCAATCAACCAGTCTACTCCAGGATCTTCCAGGAGCGCAGACAGTACTCCAATGACATCTCATGCTCTGACCAAGAAGGAATTGGAGTCTTTCATCTCCGAATTTAATCCGAAACACAATCCTTATATCACGGTGACTGATTGGTTGGCAGACATTGACTCGGTGGCTGAAATCTACTCTTGGGATATGCAGAGAAGGATGATGTATGCTTCCATGCAATTGGGTGGTCCGGCTAAAACCTGGTATCAGAACAACAAGTCAAAGTTGAAGGATTGGGAAATGTTCAAGGATCAAATTACGCTGTATTTTCCATCGGTTCTGTTGCGCTCGGATTTGCAGAAGAAGTTGGTTAATCTAAAGAAGAAACGCGATCAGACAATGGAGGAATATTTCCACGAAACGATGACTATTGCAAACCAGCTCAAATTGGAAGACGATATTACTAAAGAACATCTGATCCAAGGATTGCCATTTTTCTCTTGGAGAGTGGCATTGACAAGTGATATTGCTCTGGATATGCCTCAATTCTTGCAGAAGATGATTCAGATCGAGAAGGTGGACCAAACACCAGAAAGCAAGCAGAAGTCAAGGAAGAAATCTAATCGATATGAGAAAAAGAACATCAATAACGCTATGGAATCTCGGAAGTCATCGGATTCTGAAGTGGAGGAGACAACTTCAAAGACAAAGCAATCAAACAAGAAGAGAGCTCACTCCAAGGATTCGGATGATAATCAGACTACCAGTAAGCGAGCATGTTTCGTGTGCAAGTCAGAAGAACATCTCGCAAAATCTTGTCCAAGGAAGATGAATAGACGTGGGAATAGGAAAACATCTCAAAACACAACAACCAACGAGACTGATTGGGAGTAATGATAATTTCGATGATAAAGAAAATTGATGCCCTGTAGAAGTGTGAAAATGATCGGGATATTGAGGATTAGTTTATTCAAGAGGAAACGTATTTCATTCAGATAATTCGACCGCACTTGGAATAATCGTTAATTGTGAGGAAAGGATTTACAGTTTAAAGAACGATATAATGAAATGTTTGTCTCAGATTCAATTTTTAACCTATGACGCATATTGATATTCGTATTCATGACAATGAGAAGTAAATGAGAATTAAAGTTTAATATTCGGAGATATCACCTGATTTCTAATAGAATTTTGCTAAAATATGATGTTGAATTTGGTCATTTTGATCTGATGGGATAGTTGAATTCTAAGTTTGGTCAAAGGACTAGAAACTAATGAATAAAACGAAGTACATCATTCAGCTTAGGATATGAATGAATGAGATCTAAATAAATGAATTTATTAAAAGCATTATAAATATTGGAAGGAGATTCCAAGATTAAGTCTATCTGAATTAAAACCTGACACTTCTCTCTGTTGAAATCATCTAAATAACTGAATAAAATAAAGTAAATCATGCTCGATTCCTCTTTCAAAAGTACAATTTTGGTTATCTTTTACGCAATTGAGTAATGACGTGTAAATCTCTGATCTCTCTGTTGCCCGAATTAAGTTCTCCTGTTCTCTTGTGAATAATTTAATGAATCGTTGGTGGTGTAAGTCCGTAGTTCTATTATGAGTTGTTTTAAGGCAGCCTAACCAAATCTGAGATATTAAGTTCTGCGTGTTGGTCGCATAAGGCCGTCACCCTCAATTGGGTTGGAGATAGGCAGCTTGACCGCACCAAAATATTTACCAATCTTTAAAGTTTGGTGTTTTATCAATTGGACTGACTCTACTGGATGGGATGGTCGCTTCAATTCATCTGTCCTGATGACATGATGATATGCTAGCTTGACCTCTCTACTGGTATATACGTTTACTCTCCTGCTTTACATCGATCATCGAGGACGACGATCCTTCAGGATGGCAGAATGTAATCCACAGACTAGCCGACTACCAAACCCGGTGGGCTTATTCCCTTTTGGCATCTTTGATGCCACCATATCATCCATGGAGATGGCCTGCCCCTGTGTGTGGTGATGGAATAACATCACAGCACTACCACTTCCCTCCCTCTTGCACATATTACGGACAATAAGGTTTGCCACCTCTGACTCATGCGGCGATCATGGGGAAGAGAGGGTAAGAATAAAGAGACGGACGAGAGAGTGATTAGTCTCCGATTGATCACCGACCTGAAAGGACGTGTGACGGGTGTGCAGTCCAGAGGGAGTGAGTGGTTGGAAAAGGGGAACGGGTGGCAGGTTGATATCTCGTCCCTGACCCCTTCTGACCCTCAAAATACTATTGCCCTGGACATAAAGACGCTAATCCCCATCTGAAGTTTACATAAATAACAAAATTTCTAAAATACAAGAAAAACGTAAGTGCAAAAAATTACAGTTTCGAAAGAGTTAGATCAAAATGAACCAAAACGAATTTTAGAATTCTGTATTTACAAGGCTAAAATGATCATTCTTTTATCCTACAGTAATGACTTAACTGTTTAAAATTAAGATGGTACTTTTTTTAACTGAAACTTTGCATTAAAAAAAAATGTCAACAACATTTAAATAAAATTCAGTTACTTGCACTATTTCCTTATAAAAAAGAGATGGCAAAGCGTCCCAGCTTTGCAGAATGCTCGAACTTACGAAAAAGCGCTCTCCGTGTATTACCTTTTCGCGTAATTTTTGGATGTATACCGGTTCATTACCAATTAAATTGATTGATAAATAAAAAAATCATTCCGAATTAAAAAATTGCTTATGTAAAGCACAATGTTGAATATTTTAGTATACGGATAAATAAAAAGGTAAATCCCAGAAAGGTAAATCATTTACGGGTATATTACCAGTTAATTACCGATTAAGTCCGATGCAGCCGGGTTGGAAATTCGAAGGTTTTTCAAAAAAAAAACAAAACCAAATTTTAGCAAACCGGTTGAAAAATAATCCCTTCAAAATGGTTATACATTGATCTTCGAAAATTCGTTATCGAAATGTATTTTGAACATACTTGTCTAAGGACGAAATATTCACCTTACCTACCTCCAAAACATATTCGAAAATATTCCAAAATGACGAAATTCTAGGAGCCGTTTTCGAAATAAACCAAAAGGCATGGTTTTGGAGCGGAAGGAAGAGAGTGGTAGGATAAATGAAAAAATTGTCCTACTTTTTGTTCAAGGGTAGTCGTTGTCCTTCGTAGTGAAAGAGTATATGGGTAGTTTGAAGAAGTAATATTTCCGGTACCTTTCTTGAGAGAGGCGATTAATCAAGTCTGCCAGTAAAAGCGGCAATGACTTCGACTCTTTCAGTGGAACGACGTTGGTAATTCAGGGAGTTCCGCTTTCAAAGAAATTCTCAGTACCGAAAAAAACCCGCAAATTCACTTCAGTGACACAGAAGAATTGCATACCTACAGGATAGGTCTTTGGAATAAGTTACAGAAACGCCGTGAAGTATGCAAAACATTTTCAGTGCCATTTTTTCTGCCTATTTTCAGCGCCATTGGTTCATAACAAATGTATATATATATATCAAATTTGTCGCGTGAAAAATATTTCCATATATTTAGGGGCATTTCAAGAAAGTATTTTACAAATGAGCTCCCAGTAGTAGGCAATTAATGTCAAATCCTTTTAATCCGTTTTCACTTAAGCCGGAACTCTCTGTACTCAATTAGTTTTGCTGATAAATCAGATCATAGAAAAGGCTTAGCTTCCTAAATGCAGGACTTGATCAATTGACGAAAAACTTCAAATTCATTGAATTTTTCGTATCTCAGAGATATTTTGAAATTTTCGAAATGATCAGAAAATGCTTATTGGGAGTCAGTATTCCATGGCACTTGAAGAGATTTCCCAAATGCAATAATTGTACCTGATTCTGCTCTAGGAAGTGGAATTGAGATCAAATGAGCATCAAATTCAGATCAAGCTCAATGAGCTTGAGTTGCCTTATGAAAGTTATTTGATTGAAGCCTAGTCAGATGGTTTAACGAGTGGGGTTTTCGTAGAAATTTTTCTTAAAATTATTATTATTAGAACGTTTGATACTTCACATTCAGTAAAATCACTGGCTTTTCTTTTCATGTCGCTTAGAAATAAAGATACCCTTGGGAACAGGGTTGAACCTCTGTAGTTTAATACACATCTTCTTGATTATGTTAATCTTGATGCTATATTATATTATTTAAAAAAAAAGTTTGAATCTTTTTCGGAATATTATGAACGACAGTCACTAATTGCATCTCTCTTCTTTGTCACAAAATCGTGGAAAATTCCAAATCAAATCTGCGAAAAGTTCATGGAATAGCGAGGAAATGCATTTTACGTGGAATATGAACTATACTTAGACTGGTAACAAATTAATAAATTATACCCTACGTCAAATTAAATGCGAAACTCTATCCAAATTGAACATCTCCGTTCCTCATATATCAATTTTGCCACAGCTATGGAAAATATATTGGAGACATTAAACTTATTATGTCATCTGCAATAAATTCCTCCAGCGTACAATGGGGTTGCGAGGGAGGAAGGGCAAACTCATTGAATACTCGTAAGATGATTTAATTGCCACTGTTGAGACATTTTGTGGGAAAAGTTTCAAGGATTTCCCAGCAATTAGGAAATTCATCAATGGATGCCTCCGAGCTTTTCATACTGTTCATCACTTACAACAAAAAGCAATAGCTTTTGTGTCATAGTATATATACATATTATAAAAGATTGAGGAATCGCTGACTGAAAGGTTCTGTTACCGAATGCCAATGAGTATTGTGCCTATACAATTACCATGTTCTATATTTTACCTAAGTTTGCAGAAATTCAATCCATTTCATCCATTTACTTTCCATTTTCAGCGACAAATTTTGATGAATGAGTCGAAAACTTCAATAAAACGTACACCAAGCACAGAGATTTGCTGTTCTATTTCTGCACCTGAATTTGTATTTCTAGCTAAAGATATTCCATTGAATTACATTCTACTTAATTGAACTCTTACTGTAATATTGTCAATTTAACATGCAACCTGTGCATCTGTAAATTTAAATGAGTATTTTAAATGCAAATTTATTTCCATATTATTAGATTTGAATTTAAATACCGAAATTGGATGTAAATCTCTTTAGTCGATTTTTTTAATACTATCTGCTTATCAATTCGACGACTCAGAATATAAGTCGAACAACTCGATTTTTTTTACTAAATTCGTTTTATTCGTTTTTTGGATACTCCTTTGTACCCTCTACCTTCCATGTGAATATTATAATAATAATAATGTTGGACAAGATTCCATGAAGGAACAAGGCCTTCTCGCAAAAGGGATTTCTCTTGTACGGGATGAGGTTGTCAGTCCCATGCCCCGTGGAATCAAGTGCAGTGAAGCTCACTGGATGCAATTCGAACACCTTTAACGCCAGAAAAATTCCTGATGACCTAAAGGGGATTCGAACCCGGGGAACTTGCATCATAGAGCGACTGCTCTACCACTTGACCCATTGAGTAACATTGAGTGTGAATATTCTACTTGAACGATAATTATTTTCAAAGTAATAGAGATATTAAATCTCAAAATCCCATACTCTACATGTAAAATCTTAACTTCAAATCGCTCTCCTGTAAAATTTTTCCTACGCGAGTTATTCGTTTCTTATTCTGAGCGATCAAATTTAACTTTTATGAAGTTTTTTTCTAATTATTACAATTGAGTGACACAAACAAACGATAAAATATAGTACAACTGGAAAGGTTTTGAAATTCTTAAGAACCCGATTGTGCATACTCAATATTTTCGATTTTCGCAATCATTCAAAACGGTTAGCAAAGCGTTTTACCCCCGGGTGATGCTCAAACTGATGTCCTGCATCTTATACCTTGCAATATGCTATCAAAATCTTTTACTTATATTAACAAAGCTATATTTAGTCCAAACTATATGGATAATCATCGTGTTTACGAATTCGAAAATTTTTCGAATTTCTCGAACCGATTTACAAATCTCATAAAAGATTATCCAAAATTAGCTTAGGTGTAACACAGTTCAATCAATAATCACTTCATGACCTCACTCAGATTTGTCAAGGATTGAAAAAGATTTCGAAAAAAATGGATTAAGATTGGATTAGGAGAATTGCAAGAGAACAAGAAGAAAGTTATAGTCATGCTAATGACCCTTATGATAGCTTATGAGATCCCGCAAATATCTCAATTCACTATCTCCAACTGCTTGGCTTCTAGTAGCTCTGGTTGAAATAGGACGGACAAACTGATTAGAAGTGGTCAAATAGCAATGTCAAAAATTTCAAAATTTAAAATTTACACAGTCTTAATAAAATGTGATTCCTTGAAAAGTCAGGAGTTGAATTAAAATTAGAACTCAAGAGATCTACAATTAGACAGATTAACAGGGGAAAGGGGTCCCGGTCAAAATCCCGAAAGCCAAAATCGGGAGAGCCAAAATCAAAAACACCAAAATCCCGAATGGGCCAAAATCCCAATTGGGCCGAAATCCAAAATTCTTAAAAGTGTCATAGCTACTCCCACCTCACACGATTACATCCGTGCTTGCTGGAGATAAAGGGAAATTTTCTGTGTCTTGGGAAATTATTCTAAACATTTTCCCTATATAATTTCATTCATTTCAGGATTTTACTCATTCGGAATTTTGGCTTTCTGGAATTTGGCTTTTGGAATTTTTGCATTTTCGGAATGTTGGCTTCGGAGATTTTAGTTTTCAGGATTTTCGCTGCCACCGCGGGAAAGGGCCTATGCTTCATACGATCCCAAGCATCATAATGACTAATTTTTACACTACAAGTTGTCAAAAAATAAGCCACGCCTCTTAAAGTTCTAGTGACAAATTATAATGGAAAAGAAAGCTACTTTATGCAGTATTTCTACATTAAATTTATTTGCACAATTCTGCAGGCAATCTTAAATATTGCACATTTTCTCTTGTTTAGATGTTATAATAAATGGCGTATGGGAGTGACGTCGGGGACAGAGGTGGTACATCAGTACTTTTCTGTTTTCAAAGCTTTTCTTAAATCTCATAGCAAATTGAGTATAATTAGTTAATTTAAAGTCATATTATGCAAAATTCCAATGACCTAAAGCCGATTAAATCTTGAAGCATGTACCGCCAATAAAATAAAATAATTGCAAAATATAGCGATATTAAATAAATCTAAACCCATTCTTTTGTTCAAAGGGATTCAAGTAAGACATTTACGCGAAACATTTCCCCCATTATATTTTACTATTTTTTAATTAAATTCTTCGTTAATTAGTACATAAAAGAAAAAAAAAGAATTGTTCGCAAATACTCTAACAACTTCATTTACATTACGTATTAGAAAATTCATCAGTGGTAACATGGTTTGAAGAACCTCTAAAAACTCATGAAATTACCTTCGTGTTTCAATACACAATTTCTTATTTCCGTGCTGAGAAAATCAATTTTGCGTTCTGAAGTTACCCATAAGCAAAATCCTTATTTAATGTGCAGAGAAGATACCGGCAAAAGTGCAACGATATTCTTTTATTGTTCTTCGTGTTTGTTTTCTAAATGCGCAGGTAACGATTGCTAAGTAAATTCCCGCGCTTTATTATTCAAGCATATTTTTTTTGCACGAAAGTGCCTTATTTTACCACTGAAAATCCGTAAACCTGCTGTGAAAGGCACAATTTTGAATTTTTCATAGTGTCATTGGTGTAATCAAATCCCAGTATGGTGCATGATGATGCAAATTTACACTCCTGTTAAAATGTGGCATGATGGAAGTGCTTCCATTGTTTCCTCATATACGATTTGAGATTGGGAAATGGTGCAAAATAGAGAGCGAAAGGTGTTCCTGGATGGAGCATGTATGTGGGGCACCAAAGGGGTCCCTTTTCGTATTCATACGCGCAGCAAGATTTCACATCGAAATCCAGCCGTTGGACTTTCAAGCACAACAATGCGAATGGATTTGAATGAATAAGTCAGTATATGATCAGCATAGTGTCGGGAAAGCTGCAAATTTGCATTTTGGTGCAAAGACTGATAGCGGGAGACATATGACAGGAGCCAGTGTTGATAGTGGAAGTTTGACTTGACAAACAATGATCGAGGGGTACGTGTTATAAATAATCCATAAGGTGAACTAATTGCAATGAAAATTTAAAACTATAATAGGTTGATTCCCCAGACTAGTTCCTGATTAGTTGAAGTTGTCTTAAAAAATTTCTCATATGAAACAATTGGCCACGCCCCCTGAAACATTAAGGATAAATCGACTTGTCAGAATATAAGTCGATTTTTTGCAAAATTCGTTTTTTTCGCTTTTCGGGTACTTCTCGACACCTTCTACCTTCCCTATCAACATTATAGCGGAAAGTTAATTATTCCTAAAGTTAAAGGAGTTTCAAATCTTAAAAATCCTATACTAAGAATGTAAAATCTTAGCTTCAAATCGCTATCCTGCAAAGTTGACCAAACGCGACTTATTCATTTTATATTCTGAGGCATCGAAATAGTTTTTAATTTTTTCCTCGAAAGAAGTTACCCACATCAAGAAAAGGAAGGTGAATTAGAGTTCGCACAAAATCAGAAAACAGAAAAGTTTTTACATGAGATTTTTACAAATAACAAGGATACTTGAGATAACAAGAGCATTATTAGTTAATGAACTGAGCAACATTCATTTACATCGAGCTTAAAATGATCCTAAAAGCTTTATAAAATTATGTACATTCAAAAAAGGAAACAATATCATTTTGATTCATTCAAAACAAGCTAATTTTTAAGTACATCTTCCTGATGGCGTGGTTTATTTTGACAATACAAATAGACCACGCCCATAGGGAGATTTAAATAAAAGAGGCAAATGTTGCAACCTTCTCAGAAGTATTTCAAATAACATTGAATATTCTATCCATAATGATCTATCCGTCACCCAATTGCGAAAAAATTATTAATGTTGCCTAAACAGTAGTATTAATGTTGAAGTAGGCGTGGCTTAAAATGAAGGCATGAGAATAATAAATTTTCCTATTTAAATAACTTTAATCATACCTAATTTTCCGTTTAAAATTATTTTTTAAAGAACTGTACAAATACAAAGAATTAAATGAAGAATTAAATGGAGCAAGCTAGAGTCTAATTTGAAACTTTGAGATGCCCTAACAGTTTTAGATAGTAAAAGGAAAAAAAAATAACGAAGAAGTAAGGTAAAGTGCCGCCAAGTCGACCGGTAGAGCATTTATTCAATTTACCGAATGATCTAACATTAATAGGACAATTACTCCATAAATAATACGAACCAGTGGCACATAAAACATTCAATGGTTGAACACCGATCGAGCCGAGGAAAAGGTCGACTTGAGAGCAGTTTACCTCAGGGTCTTGACAGACCTGAGGATTAGCCGAGAGATGGCTTAGCGTGATTTTATTAGAAATAATGGTTTAGGTGGTCTGATACTTCTTCGTGAAAACGGGATCGAGAAGGACTGTTAATACCTGTGGGGAATTGAATACATAGAAGAGCCTTCCCGATAAAGGTCTTCGGTTGCATAAATTACATTTTCATCATTTTCCACTAAGTCGTCTCTCGGCTTAAGTCATAAGTGTGTCAATGACATTAGTCTCGAGTATAAAGTCTTGTACTTCTTCGTGGTTTTCTTTTTCTCTTTGATCATCTGCAACAGTGAGAAAATCTGAAAATTTAAAATTAGACATGACCCCAAATTACACCATCATACCCTATACCAGTTCAGGTTTAATTAGCAAATCACTGGAACTTTACAATAGCTAATTAAGAAATAAGGCTGCAAGAAACATAAATATATATCATATATCTTATATAAGAAACAACTCACACTAAAGTTTCAACAAAGCAATTCTAATTAAAATTATATTTGAAATTAAATGAATTTAGTGCTAATATATTAAAAAGTTAGTAAATACTCATTGAGAATACATTATTCATTAAATATTCGAATAAAAATCCATAATTTGAAACAATTTATTTATAATGTCCAAATGTGTGCTTAAATTGTCCGTAATTACAAGCTGTCTCCAATAATGAGCAATTCCCCTATTCGAAATGTTAAATTTATTTACAAAATGCTCACTTTAAATGTGCAACTCTGTGCACATGGGAGACAATATGATCTATGAACCACTCTTTGGACTGTGCCCTGCGACCGATTTTGCCTATTAGGGGCTCTTTGTGTAATATGCAACGTGAACTGAATACGCCATTGTATCTCGCATTGTACACAGTGGAAGTCCTCTACTTCTGACCATAGGAAAGCCTCTAACCAGAAAAGATATGGCACCACATCGATGATATGGAGATTTATCCATATCCACATGGCTATACCAAGTTCCGAAGAACTAGTGTACACACTACCCCAATCGGTCAACTGTTGGGGATGTCTTCCATACCATTCAGTTCAATTGGGAAAATGGTGAGGTTCAAACCAAAAGGGAAGGGTGGCCAGTGAATGGAGGAATAATTGGGGAATTTCATTGGCGATAAACTTCTCACGCGAGAATGGTGTATATCTTCTCAGAGAAATCAGTAACGAATGGGTGGATTGAAGGGATTTAAGTTGAAGAACCGAGAGTCTGGCCGAAGAAGATTTACTGTGATTTGTGTTAAAGTACGGTAACTGTCAAGAGAACAATTAGTCTGGCAATTAATGACTGTAAAATCGTCAGGTTCTTAATGCTAAAATAATAGCCACCCTGACGATGTAGCAAACACCCACCTGCGATACTTTATCTTGTTGGGGCGAGTGTGAAAAAAAACGTCCGGAACAACTGAAGCAACGTGCGCTCTTGACTTTTTCCAGTCACTAACCCAGCAAAGGGTGGGATTTTAATTAGTTTAGGAATTTTCTTGGATAAAAAGCCGCTCCAAAAAGCTCAATTTCAAATCCTGTTCCTACAGTCGTCATTAGTGGAAATTAACTGTAGATTTTCTGGTAATTTCTAAGAAAATTACACGTAATGATGTTTGCCGTAAAGTAATTTAAGTTAGATTTGAAAAGAAATAGAATGCAATGTTCCTCAGCAAAAGAAAAGTTTTGATGGAAATATTTATATTCTTAGCCCTTTATTTATACAGAAAGTCCCTATTAAGAAATATACCAAGTATTGACGCATTGCAATTGTTGAGAACTTCTAAGCTTCCGGAAAAGAATTTCAGCCACCATAAACTCACCTTTGTTTATCACTAGTTTATTTATTTAAAGTTAGATTGAGTACTAAGGAACTTTCACATGTGCGCGGTACAAGATCATATATTTATTTAATCTAAATCAGTAAATAGTTATTAGAGATTTAGTTCAAAAACTGAAATTAGATTCTATTAAGACAAATACATGTCTTATTCGCCTGAGCTCTTCTCTTGCATATTCAAAAATTTATGACCCAATTTAAGACAAAGCTGAACTACTTCTTATCTTAATTTAATTAGAACCGAAAATGCGATTTTTAGAATATTTATCTTTAAAGTGTAGAGACGATTATGCAACCCGAGGCACCATCTCCAATTAATTAATTAAATGAGAGTTTTGCGAAAGATTAATATCTTCAAAAATGATACATTATATCTTAATCAATTTGTTAAAATGTATACTATATCATGGTAAACTTATGATGATTTGTATGCAGCTTAGGTAAAGGAACGGAAGCAACATAAGACAAGGCAGAATTGTGATCTACCAATTAAGAGATCTCATACTTTGCTGATAGACCAATATTAGTTGGAAACATTAACTAAGAATCATACTTACTATACATACTATAATCCTATTATATCCTCTCTTAATTTTTAATATACCGCTTACAAAGAGTGAGAGGACAGAACCAGGTAGAACTGTTTAAGAATTCTGGTATTCAGTGCAGTATCCTAATGAAATTTAGTTTAAATGCATAGTCTAGTTTTCGAAGTATTCGTCTATTAATTTACAAAAATTGATCATTATAAGTTCTAATGTTTTAGAGAATTCTAAGAAGTTCTAATAGCAGGAGACTTTTCTTTTTCCAATCAACGATGAAATTATGACTAGGGGAAAGCGCGCTACCTTCGGACGATTTATGCTTCGCATAAATCATTTTTTCAATGTGTTATAAGTGAATTTTGCCCATTATAATATTATATTTTAATAGCTAGTGCAATTCTTCAAATTTTTAGAAAGGAACTATGGGTGAAATTCATAAAGAACACAGAGAAAAACTTGAATTGTCTGAAGCTTGAGTCATCCGAATGTAGCGCGCTTTCCCCTATTACAATTAGAATTATGGTTACTCAATTTATTATTTCTTAATGTTCTATCTCTAGTCATTGATGACATCAGACGGTATGTAAGCAATAAAAATTACTGGCTTAGAAGGAGTTACAGAAAGTGCAATCGAATAATAGATCTGACTACAGTAAAAGTCCATGTCACCTGTTACTCGAAAGATGTTTTAACTTTTCTAACTATTTATCTACGATCCTTATAATGTCTCTAAATTTCAGAAAACATAGATTAAATACCGTCGTTGCGGGTGACTTCGCACGCACTCGGGGGGTGACTTTGCACTCTGCTGTTCGCAAGACTTTCATTAATTCTAGCACTTATTGATAGTCTTCGCCGATTCGGTCTACTATGTCAAAGTATATAGGGATATGTTAAGTACCAAGTAAGATACAATGATCCTCAAAAGGATTCTTGTAGTTTCAGTAATAGTCAATGAAATCCTAGTATAGGTATTTTGTCAAAAAACGACTCCGCGAGAAAGTTATCTGAAGGTTCAATTCCAAAATCGATTTCAGAGAAGTAAATTGCCCAAATCTATTCTAAATTTATCTGGCTAGAATAATCCACTTCGATTTTGTTCATTAATGTATTAAAATACTTTATTTTCACTATAATTTTCCTAAGAACGCATGATTTATATTATAAAATTGCATATAATGGGCTTTCTTAAGCTTTATTATAGAAGTATTTGGCTAAAAAATATCCAATTTTTTGATAATTTAAGATAAAATGACCGAGATCTACAAGATGGTATGGTCGCCATCTTGATTTGACGTTTCTGTCTGCCATTTTGAATAACTGTCAAAACAAAAATCTCATCCGATTGAGCTGAAATTTTAGTATGTTCTAGCTGATGTCAAAACCTTTTCAGTACATATACAAAATTCGACCTAGGTCAAGCGATTGTCTGGAAACTAGGGCTCTAAGATCAAATTTTTGACATTTTCATAAATACAGAACTACGGAGAGCTTTTTTTATCGAAACAATCACAATAAAAGGCAGTACTATCGTTAGGTGATGAGATCTAAATAACAAACAAAAAGAAAAGTAATGTTTCTCTTTATAACATCATATTATTTGGAGATCTGAAAAACTTTTTTGCAAATATGAAAAAATAAAAAAATAAATAAATGCACTTTTCATTTTTTTTTTAAATTATGTAAGAGTAAACAAATATATAAAATAAAAGCCTCAACCATTTTTAATAGTTACTGAGGCATTTCGTTTAGGTTTTAAAATTCAGGATTAGAAAATAAAGGTCGCCAAAATATGAATATTTCAAAATTTTAAACCTTGAGCCTCTGTATCAAGGTAAATACTTAACGTAGACCGGAACATAGATACGTTCTGAAAAGGTCTGAATATCAGCTACAACATACTAAAATTTCAACCCAATCGGACTAGTTTTAGGGTTTTACAGTTATTCAAAATGGCGGACAGAAACGTCAAATCAAGATGGCGACCACGTCATCTTGTAGATCTCGTACATATTACCCTTAGATGTGAAGATCTTCATTGTCGTTTATTATTAGAAATTGTTAATTTTTTAGTATTTATTAAAAAGTGCAAAGTCACCCGCACTTTATCCCCAGTGCAAGCTTTTTTTCTTGATTTTTTCAAACATAGTAAAATTTTATAAAATTAATGCTAGTGGCACAAAATCCATTCATTAACAACTGAATACAAATAATTTTACTGAAAAACCCCCCTCCCTTTACTCTAACTATCCACTTTTAGAGGGCAAAGTTGAAAAACAGCGAAAAAACGTGCAAAGTCACCCGCAACAACGGTATTGTATTTTTTTATACTTAAGAAAGTAATTATTTTTTGTTTTTTTTGTATTTTGAAAAGGAATATTTGAAGAAAATACGCTGTTTTTCAGTTTTCGACTTTTAGATACTAGACTAATTTATGTGAATATATGAGAGTTTTTTCAACAAAACCGCATATGCAATTAGCTTCAATATAGACATAAATTTCTCTATTGTGGAAAAGCCATAAGTCAAAAAATTGTTTTGACACTCCCGGCACCATTCCGCGTCACAGACATCTTATCACCTGTAAGCCATAAAAAATGTCCCAAGTTCCAACCAAGGATCAAAACGTTGGCTAATAAAAACATGAAAAGCAAAAAAAATGATTTTAGACCGAAATTCCAAATTTGACTTACATCAAATTTGATCATTAATTGGACGTATAGCATATTTTCGAATAATAAATAAATTATAAGGAAAATATGCTATACAGTGTTGGTCAAAAATTTCTTAACAAATCTATGTTCGAAAAACCAGGTGAAAAAAATTATAGACAAATAACTATTTAAAATTTTTCTTTTTGCAAATGACTATGCTGTAATCCATAAATGATATTTATGCATTTAAAAAAATTAAATTCATTTTATTTCATATCAAAAATAATTGTTTTCCCAAAGACGATCATTTTTGATCGGCCAAAAGTTTGTTGGCACATTTGGAAAAGTAATTCAAAACGGTCAAACACGTGAAACTAACTTCTTTTAACTCAGTAATATTTTGAAATTATATCATTTAAGAGACAAATGGTGGGTTTGCGCTTTTGTAAAGTTTGCAATGGTTAATTTATGCATATTAAAGTTATGATAAATAATAATAATGTATTTTTTGCAAATTTATAATTTAGGTTAATATGGCAAGTTACAAAAAGTTGAAAGAATGCAAATCGTTCAGAGATACAGCCGGAATCTACGTAAAACATTGTTCAATTTTATGGAAAATTACGACAATACCGTTAGAATGTGTGATAATGGCACATGAGTACAATTAGGAAACGCTACTGGCAGATACCCAGGGTTTCGACTCAGAGTATTGATAATTACATCGAAAGTATCTCTAATAGTGTCCTCATTATATTAGCTTCAAAAATTCAGAAGCAATTGGTTTCTGAATAAAAAGTTTCAGATAAACTTTTTAACGTCTTTTAAGAAGTATTTTTCGAAAAGCTTTTCTGTAATTCTCATGAAAATTTGTCAAATGGCACTGCCATGCTGTTGAAGGATTCTACTTCTTGTCTTAAGAATAACTAGTAACATTTTCTTTACGTTTTGAAAAATAATGCAAAAATATTTCGAATTTTACAGTCACATCTGTCACATCACTTGCTTTTCATAAAATTGTTCTGCTTGCCCTTTCCGTTCTTACTTCCAAGCTAGTTGGACAACGAGGGTGATGAGCGGCATAATTTTTAAATTGGCTACCTCTCCGCAAAATAATAATGAAGTAGTGCATGTGTTTTTAAAAAGTCGGTTAACGATTTTTCGAAAATTAATTAATCAAGCTATACAATGGCAAACCTATAATTTTTCACGAAAACGACAAGTTGATATCTCACTGTTTTCTCTGCAGAAGCGATTGTGAAAAATCATTCCCTTGTTGGAAACCATTTTCATAAAATTTTTATTAAAAGTGTACCGTGTACCTACACTAAGGACTAATAAATTGATAAAAATTTCTGTAATTATATACGGCTTCTCTTTTACTAAAAATATGTGATATCACACAACATATGAAAAACCAATGAAATGGTTTTTCCGGTTTTTTATCTTTCAAGGTAGGTTGAGAGGAACAAATTCAATGAAAATATATAAATTTAATTGAATTGAATCATCTGGACACGCAGCAAAAATAAGATATAATAAAAGAAAAATCAATGAATTACGGTCACTATCTCTTTTAGAGTTTGAGCAAAGAATAAACTTTTGTAGAATGTTTCAATGCTTCAAATTTGAATTTGAAATTGGTCCAGTTTAGGTGCTCTGAGTGTAAAATTGAAATGAATTTCGAAGCTTTTCCATTGAAGTATTATCGCATAACAGTCCCATGTTATAGGGTTTCCTTTGGCAACATGTTTTGTGAATGGACTGTGTTGGAGGCAGAGTCGAGATTGACCATCTGAAAAGGAGAACCGAGAGTCAGAGGAGGAATGTTGAGCGTTGAATGTGAACAATGGTAATGGACTGATGATGCATCGTAAACAGATGGCTGCATTTGGTCCAAACTTTGGGATGAAGGGCTATTGTTCACTGAGACGGATTTTCCCCTATTAATTCGGCTACAGTTGCCGGTGGCGAAATACTAATGCATTTTACTCCACAATGAATGAATTGCTCGGTGGAATGTCACAAGATGTTGCTGGAAAATGAGGGTGGTACCCAAAATAACAAAAGACATCTCGACATGATCAATTAAATGGAAGAAGTCTAATTTGGTTGTTCACGAAACAAAGAAGTCTTGTCCTGGGGCATGAGTCATACCTAAACTTACAATTTGCCACTCAAGTCCACCCCAGACCAAACCCGATACTCTCCCTCACACTTCTTTGGCGTGGAAATAAATTAATAATAAGAATTTTTATTTTATTTTTGTGTTAATGAGATGAATTATTGCTCTAGAATGCTTGTATTGAAGTAAATAGCAGACTAAAATGTGAGTATAAGGCGAAATCTACAACTTGCGTGACTTATTAATTTAATATAGATTCAGTGTGTCCGTGTTGTGTATTATATTCTCGAGTTACACTCGAAAATTCACCCTCTCTTAATCCCTGTCTGACGAATGAAATTATTTTCAACACTCCCGTATTAATTCAAGAGATATTCGTGTTATTTCTGCCCGAAACAATCACACGATTTTCTCTAATACAGAAAACGTCAAGAATTAAGCAAAATGTTTTTAATTCACTCACAAAATTTTTATGAGGAAATTAACAAAAAAAAAAACTGTATACGAATATAAATAACTGAACTTCGTTTAGGGAAAACTGAGGTAGATCCGCAGAGGGACATTTTCGAATGCTGCCTATTTTTTATTGGTATAAAAGTTCCAGATGATTAATCCCATATTATTATCCACATTATTTCATCACATTGACTTTTTAGTTTCGGCTGCCGCCAACTTAGCATGACCGGTCCCCGTCAGGAAAACGGTGAAAACCCTAATTGCCTCTAACCTTTGAATGTAATATGATATAATTTATAAATATACAGACCACCAGTGTCGTCAATAGTTGACTTTTCGTATTAGAACAGAACTAATAATATTTAGTACAGCATACATTATTGCATTACCTTTCCCCAAAGCTCAATACCGCTGAAATTTTTGACATAAAATGCCACAGAAAGGAGAGTTTCAGAGCCAGAAACTACAGTAGTTGTCGATCACCCGAAAATGTAATACATAATAAAACCAATTATGGGCTAGGGTTAACGGTCAATCCGGGAAATCCTTTTTGGGAAATGCAGATGTGAAACATAGAAAAGAGGAATTTGTTGAAGTGGAAAACGAGTTGAATGATGCGTCAACACATTGGCAAATCAGAAAAGCCAATTTCTGGGCATCGTCGTGGAAAATTTATGATAATTCATCCAACATTCGACATTATCATGAGAATTTGACCCTGCCTTTTGGGTTCGTCCCAGTCAATTTTGAATTTTCACGCATTGATTTTCACAGTAGACCCACATCCACTTTCGACCGATATTGTTGCAAAGTGATTGTGCTGGAGATTCAGACTAGCGGAAAATAGCCCCAAAGATGCCTCAGCATTACTCTCTTGAAAGGAAATTGAACAAGGCCAATATTTTGGTCCATCACTGACCTACTTTTCGATATTGAAGCACTAATTTTAAGCGGATTTTACACATAACCACTCACTGTCAAACCACACAATTTCTCGTAGTTGAGCAAATTCAAATTACATGCAAGTGGAGCCTTAAAGTTAATCCTATACACTAAATTCACTGCTCAATACGTTACAGTAGAGCAGAAGCCTTTACAATGCTTATCTCCATAATATTACACTCAAGAAGCATTAATAGAACCAAATGAATTGACTTTGAGAAGTGCTATTCCTGTTTACTTAACAAAAGGATATAAATATTATTATAAAAAATGATTGCGGAATACGATCTTTACGATTATGTAATTCAAACTTCTTATAATTAAATAGTTTCGCTGTGTTGTTTATTGAAAAATTATCCAAAACTCTCAGTAAATACAATGCTTCAGATAAACTATTACGGAGAATATTATATCGATTATATCGAAAATAATTATATTGTTACGAAAATAATTATAAAACTTTTCCAAGATTATTCTCACGATTTTTTTCTGTTTGAACTCCTAAGTTAGCATTATTATAATTCCTCGATTTTGAGTTATTATAATATACATATATATATATACATATTATATATATATATATATTTTTTTTTTTTGATTCCTTTCTTCCCAGGGGGTCGTACTTTGGTAGAATTTTGGAAATCTGAAGTTTTAAGTTTTTTTGACGTCACGCTGTTTGTTTACTAGTCTCAATTTTCTTTCCGTGTGTCCATCGACAGCTCTAGAGGCCAAGAGGTTATAAATAGAAACTTGGAATCTTCGAAGAGCCCCTCTCCTATAAGTCGACCCAAAAACCGTTAACCTGACCCTCATTCCCCCTCTTTTCCCCTATTAAACCATTTTTTGGGATTTTTCAAAAACGTGTCGTTAATGTTTTCGATAAAAGATTATACAGCCTGAGAAGAAGTATTTCGGCCGTTTGGCTTTGGAGGCTGGTCATCAACGCTGAGACGGCGGCGGACGCTTGGTATGGGGGGGCTAATCTAAAGACACATGTTCCATAAATACAATAGAATAAATACAATTTTTTTTTCATTCTTGAACATGTTATAGAGTCACTCCTAATAACGGGTTTTCAAGGTAAAAGACTAAAAAGGCTCTAGAGGTCTAGAGAGCGTTTTTTGAACTAAATTGGCTAATATTTGGGCTCATCTGAAAGGTCTTGGAATTTTGAAGTAGTTCCAGTCGTTCATGAACCGGTAATTGTCCGATAAGTTTAGTTTATCCGAAAATCAATAGTATCACTCTTGAATCTTGAAATATTTTAAAATTATTTATAAATTGGTTCAAATTCAAATCGTTTGTGAGTCGGTAAACTTAAGAAGAAATTTAAGATCAATGGGAGGGAAAAGCTCTGCGAAATCCTTGAACTTGTGGAAACTGATCTTTTCTTCATGAACTTAACTAATAAAATTATTATAGATAGATGCGAAATTACTTTTGAGATATAGCATCCATGTCACAAATTATCTTTGTAAAGCTGAAACTCATTGCTACACTTTTAGTCTGAATCGTAAAGCAATATGCCTTCGATAAACATAAAGTTTTTTAGTGCAGTCCAATTTGTAGCCCTAAGGCTACAGACCGAACACCGGAACATGCTGGAGTGCCCTTCACCGCAATCTCTCGAAATAGAGCTCATGAATCCGGCTTCCTCTCAGGTTCACTGATAAAGGCCGACTGAGCGCGAGACCGCGGACACTAACAATATGGTGTCTCTGAAGTTAGCCGTTATAGCACCCCTCCGGGCCCTCATCAGAGTCACCACCTCAACTGAACAGTGATTGGTACCGTTAACTTAAAAAAGTATTCGTCAGGACGGGCTTTCTCCCTTCGAATCCTCTAGGCTCAGCAGTCCTACTACAAACTTAAGATAAGCTATCAAAATGTCAGGAAATACGTTCATGAACTTTGATTCAGAAGTTGGAAGTTGTTATTTTTTGTTTTGGTATTTTTTTATTACGTTATTAACACTCTAAATCAAAAACAGGGCGTACAACGTCGGTTGTATCCACCGCTGTCGCATATGGATTTGTTTTTTATCTTCATTTGATGCAAAAAAAAACGCTGGTAACAAAGAAATGATCACCGAGAATCCATTGAAATGTCCCTGCTTAGAAAATTATTTAACTCCGCAATAAACAAATAAAAACAATGAAAAAGTCATCGTTGGTGTTCGCACAGATGAGGGAAATATTATATGAGTAATAAGTTAGTGGTAATTGTGCATACCAAATTTCAAGAGACACTAGTAATCCTTTCAAAGGATCAAATAATATGATTCGTGCTTTTGAAAAGGATTAAATATGATCCATTTTGGCCCTTTTACTTATACCAGTGAACGATATTATCATAATTTCTTGGATGAAGGACGAATTTCAAAAAAATAAAGCTGCGATAACGTCGATACGATATGTGATACATAGGGGAAACTGGGGTACCACCAAACACGGGGTAGCACCATACACTAATTTTTATTTCTTAACTACTTGGACTATCTCGACCATTTCTTCAATAGACAAGCATCCCTACAATGTCTATAAATTCCTGTAGGGGGAAGTGGGGCACTTTTGAAAGTGGAGCACTTTTGAAATTGGGATTTTTCATCTATTTTTAAATAGAACTGAGCCATGTCGTAATGTAATTTAGTTTCTCAATCTGTTTGTGCAGCTAAATTATATCACGATAAGGCTCAACTTTATTTAAAAATAGGTGAAAAATTCCAATTTCAAAGGTACCCCACTTTCCAAGATGCCTTACTTCCCCCTAAGTCTAGTCCCGTGAAGTTGACTATCAGATTAAAAATTCATAGTGTATGGTATGGCGCTACCCCGTGTTTGGTTGTGCCCCAGTTTCCCTTAATCTGCTGTCTCTAAACTTGGTCTTCATCTCATGCGGTATCAGAGGCCAACTAACTTATGGTTTTCGCTTCCCTCGCTCACACTCCTAAGTAAGACATTATCTGAAGATATTTTTTTCGTCACCCCTCTGCTTCTTCTTCTTCTTCTTCGCGTGTTTGTTTTTGGGTTTTCCTAAAATTTACATAAGTTTTTTTTTCAATAATTTTCTGATATTTTAATTTAGAAATAAAACATTATACGACCAGAGCTGGTTGATACAGCGCAGTACTATTAAGTTTGTATTGATTTAATTGATTTTATACAATTAAACTTTTATGCACTTGGTTTAACGATTTTTTTAATCGTTAAATGGGTTAAATGTAAAGTTGATGTGACAAAAAGTGATGAATTCATTATATAAATTTATTTTCGCTTAGTATTTAGTGATATACCATGCATTGTTGGAAGATAGCACGAAATCAATATGGTCTTTTATTGTTTTCTCAAAATTAATTATGAAATTTCCCTTAATAGCCCAAAAACATTATAATGCGGGTAAACAATTGTAAGTGGGAGAACCAGTGCTTCAATTTCGAATATTTGGCGTGAAATCAAAATTTCATAGTTATTGTTGTCTAAGCATTTAACAGGGCTTACATTTCTGAAATTTCCAGAGAATGAATTATGCATATTGAAGAGGTGAGATTATTATATGAATCTCACCTCAATGGCTGAATGTAAGAGATCATAAATGAATTAAAATGCTCCCTCAAATCGAGAAGAGTATGCTATTAACCTCCAAAAATACGTGCATATACCTTTTGTTGGATATAAAGCACAATTTATCTCCATGATATCCACGCCATGCTCCATCTGCTGCGGTGAAAATTTATGAAGTGGAATAAACTTGTGTATTGCATGTTTCTAGCAACTCAAATGTGAAAGTCACTTGAACATACTTTTATCTATGTATCTCATTCTGGTTCTAGAGAAGATCAGCTTGTGTATATAGTACAATTCAAAAGCTCAATTGCAAGAACACCTTCACGTATTTCGTGTGACGGTTGAAAGTTCGAATGGATGTCCTTGCGATTTATCTTCAATACGGGAGCTTTCATCCTCTTTTACCGATATCAACTGGGCTGGTAAATTGTACATTGTCAGAGGTGATGGGTTGAATTTTAAATATATAAAGGCGCTAGCAAGGGCAGAAAACTTGCAAGACTTCCCGTTGCAACAACTTTTAAATAAAGTCAACTTTGAACTTTTGGTACTACTTCTATTGCTCTTTGAATATTACTATGAACAACATGTCCTCATTCTTTCCATCTTTTCACCATTTCGTTGTCATCCCTGGCCTCTTCCCCAAACAAAAAAAAAAGAACGAGAGGGAAAACATTTCTGAAGAGAAGGGAAAAATGGAAATGTTGATGAGAACAGGAATATATAGAATATGCTGAGCAGTTTGTGAGATTTTCGTTTTTGTATGAATAGTTCTCATTAAAAGTTTTTTGGACGTCATGGAGAAGTTGCAAAGGGTACACAAAAGTTGACTTTCACTTCAAAATTTTCCACATTTGCGAGAAAATTCCAATTTCACGGAGCACATCAAATATCACAAAATTTATTACCCATTTCCCAAGTACCATTTTCTCATGTTGAAGCATTTCACTTTTGGACACAACAAAGAACACCCAAAAGCTGTGATGCTTTGAAAACTATTGCAAAAGATTTTTCAGATAATTTCTCGAAGGACTGCTGAAGGACCCTTTTCCCATCTTTATCTCGCTTCTCTTACAAAGAAGGGGGGCTAAAAGGACTGTTTATGCTTAAAGATTTATTAAAAGAAAACTTCTTCTCCAACATATTCTAAAATCATTTATGCTACCTTGAGTATTAAACACCCTATAGTGGGGCACGAAAAGTCGCATAACTTTTGGCAAGAAAGTTTAATAAATAATACGACAAATGCAAAATATAGCTTCTTGAGAAGACGTGCTAAAGTTTACATAAGTGTTAATAATTTCAATTATACAACATGTGCAGAGTTATTCGAACAAAAAAGGTGTTTTCTTCTTCCACAGAATTTATTTTCAGTAATAGAGAAAATATTTATTAAAGCCAAAATATGTATTAAATGATGTTTCGTATTGTACGCAACATATTTCTCCATATATAAAACTATTCAAAATGTTTTAATTGAGTTTCTTTTGTAGAGATCCAATCCAATTTTTTCGTCACTAACTGGAATTTTCATAAAATTTCAATTTATAGCTTGTTACTAAAAGTTACCAACAATGCTGAAGATGCTTTTTCCACTACAGGCAACAAAAAAAAGTGTTGGAAATGTGAACTGAAATTTTTTCTTGCAATTTTCAAAGTTTTAGTATAAAATTAAATTGAATTAAGTAAACTATAACTTTTATATGGGATCTGAAAGAAATTTTTGTATCCACCCATCAACAGCAGTTTTATAAAAATTGCTCCCATAAAAAGAATAATATGTAGTCAAGGGGAATAATACAAAATATAAATTTACAGCAAACTCAATTTTCTAAATTTAATTCATAAAGTTTAGCACATGTTTTCGTTTTCTAAAAAAAATTAAAATCTATAGAACTTCATGATATTATTGCAATACCAGGATCAGCTTTTGAAATATAACAAAAAGTTTCAGTTTATTGATCTGTTTATATGTGATTTGGAAAGATTCATAGCTTATCTCAATATTACTGAAAAATATTTTTAAAAAAATATCGATTTACCTATAACCAACTAAATCTGTTCAAGATCTCTCTCAGTTCACAATTAACAAAAATTCAAAGACCTTTCTGAAATACTTAAACCTATTCAAATCGGTCAAGAATTGAGCTTTACAGAATCTTTTTTTTTATTTTTGCTCTTGGAAAATTATTAGAAGTAACTATGTAAGGGAATTTTCGTATCGTAGATAGGTATGACTTAGCTCATCGGGAGTAATTTGACACTTTTCACCCGCTGTTTGACTTTTCTTTAATTATAGCAATTAATAATCGTCTTTACCAATCCTATCTGCGTATCTATGAACAGAAGTCGGTGCACGGCTGCTGAAAGCCAACAAAGCCTATTCCAGTCTATCAAGAGTTTTCCGGTCCAGAACCTTAAGCATAAAGACTAAGCTTACTGCATCAATCAAGCTTACTGCATCATCTGTCTTAAGCATAAAGACTAAGCTGCTGTATAGGATTATGATCCTGCCAGTCCTCACGTATTCGTCTGAGATGTCGGTCCTCAGCAAACAGAATTGCGAACTCTTAGCCGCGTTTGAGAAGAGGATCCTACGACAGATTTTTGGCCCCATATGTGAGGAGGGACGATTCCGGAGCCTAAACAACCATGAGGTGTATGAGCGCTACTACCGAGAGGTAACAGTCGTCAAGCAAATACGCCTAAGTATGCTCTGGTGGGCTGGTCATCTGGTTCGCAAGAATGAGGACGACCCAGCCTGGAGAGTCTTTAGGAGCGGACTCTATGCTTCGAGGAGACGAGGTCGACCCAGCCTCAGATGGACCGACGGCGTGGACCAGGACGCCAGCTCATTAGGGGTGCGGAATTGGAGAACAGTGGTGCGTAACAGGCTCGAGTGGCGACGGGTCCTGAGTCAGGCCAAGACCAGTAATTGGTTGTAGCGCCGGTTAAGTAAGTAAGTAAGTAATGGTAATTTCTAAAAGGCCTGTGTAATGCACTCAACATAATTAGTGGAGTTCCATTGACACAAGTGGAGAAGTTAAAGTGCCTCGGGGTGCTATTTGCGAGTGATGGTAAGATGGAGGCAGAACTCTCATCGTGAATCGGTCAAGCTTCTGCAGTAATGAGGGAGCTTGGCAGTAGCATGGTGAGGAAAGCCGAGCTTAGTCGTTCGGCTTAATTATCAGTCTTCAAGACTGTGTTCATTCTTATTCTCGCTTTTGATGATGAAATTTAGGTAATGACTGAAAATGTAAGATCGCGAGTACAAGCTGCCGATATGACTCCAGGCGGTTAAGGGAATCACTCGCCAAGATCGAGTGAGGAACGTAGCCGTTCGTAAGAACCTAAAAATTGAGGAGTTGTGTCTTTGGGTTCAGAGATCACAGCTTCGATGGTATGTTCATGTTCAACGCATGGAGGAAGAAAGATTCCCTCGGATAAGCTATACAAGCCAATGTGAGGAGACACACTAGGGCAAACCTAGGTGAAGGTAGCTAAATCAAATTCAGTATCTTGCCTTGGAGCACCTTGAAATTAAACCCGAATATCTTTCTGAAGTGTCGAAGGATCGACAGGTGTGGGCTGTTAAACTTGATGTATTTTGTCCGCGACCACAATAGGGATAAGCGGTTGAAAATTATGATGATGATGACAGTGTATAATGGCCTCTACACACCAGATAAATTTATGTCCATATTGAAAAGGTTTTTCCTAAACAAATGCAGGGAATTTGCTTCAATATGGATATAAATTTCTCTGGTATTTAAAGGACATAAGCCCAAAATTTCAAGTTTGAAATGATTCCGAATTATCCTATTTTACCCTAAACTGAATATAAATTTACCTTTATTACCAATACAGTCTAATGTACTGCTCAATCTGCTACAAACGTTATGGAGCGAACTTTCCAGTCAACCTGTTGACTTTTAGTTTTATTTTTTTTAATTGCTAAGGACAGGCGACTAATAGAAAAATTGAAATCCACCAAACCTTGTATCCTAAATTTAGTAACTTTGACTGCATGATGTCAACTTTGTATGGTGGTAGATTGTGGGCAAATGGAGGCAACCACTGTAAATCCGCCGTACATGACGGCACACTATTAAGTTTGTATTATGATGTGCCGCAAGTCAGTGGACGGTCACGACGTTAGAGACTTAGGGGGTGGGTTTCGTGGGGGAGGGGGATGGTTCGAGGGAGCGTGGAAGCAAAGCGTTACACTCTCATGAATGTAATACCACATTTTACATAAACTATCTGCCACCTAGTGGTTCTTATCGGGACATAAATTTGCCCAGTCACGTGATAAGGCTGTTATTTCACCCGGCGAGCTCACAATTTGTTGCGGGGGTGGTGTAAGCCACAGGGTGGCAAAAGCTCCTTTTTCCCATTGTGACCACACTGTTGGAAATTTCAAGTTGCCTGGAAGGAGTTCATGTTTAGTGGAGAACTGTGGAGCTCTCATGTGGCTACACGGAATCACAGTTCGCTTGACCACCAGGCGGCCCCATCGAAATTTCCGGCCGCTCTCCTTTGGAGTGGCATAAACTCATTTATACGACACGACGCCAAATATTACTCATACGAGAAGATTGGGGCACGAAACATTAGGTTGGATGTATAATCTGAGCAACATGCATTTTGATTTTTCGAGATAATTAACGTGAAGAATGAAATATTGTTTACTACCCATCCACATGATTGCCACTAAGTTTCCCAAAAGTAGCAAAGAATGAAAAGTCTCTAACAATGCTAACAATAAATCTTCCACGAGACGAGTGCCATGGGTACGGAGGAGTCACGTTGCCATATAATCCGTTTTCATTGGATTAGGTGGCAAGGACTACGAGAGAAACGAAGAAAATTCCACTGATGGAAAATTGTAGAAAAGAAAACCTCAATGTTGCAGCTGTGAGGATAACACAAAACCCCAATATTAAGTATTTTATCCCAACTGAAAGAGCTTGTTTGCTCCGTGATAAAATTGCACTCTATGCAATTGTGTATGCTCTTTGAAAATGTTTAGAGATCTCCTTCAATTCAACAATGACATTTTAGACATCCCATGCTCATAGATAAACCACTATCATATGCATGAATTTTATTGATCACGTTCCTCTTTGAAAGTCAATTGCAATAAATGAGAAATCTTACCTACCCAAATTATATTTATGTCTTCAGATATATTTAATCAAATTTAAAGCTAGAAATATGCTTTATTTCATAAACACGTATCTTATTATTTTTCTGCAAAATATACTATACGAATGAATGAATGAATATTTGGATACTTTTCATCCATTTTTGGATGACGGTTTCAACTTGTCTTTAAATTATGTTGTTTTGCTCGAACTCAAAAGCAAAGACTTGTGTATAAAGTAATTGTCATAGTCGATTTGTACCAGTTTTTTGAAAGACATTTTTAAGTAAGAAACAAATGAAGAGATTATGAGAAAATCTGCTTACAAAAACACCTTTTAATCTCAAGTCTTCTAAAGCTAAAATTTATTTCTAAAATTTTGCCTCTTAAATGTAAACCCTGATGGGGCTCACTTAAAAAAAATTAAAAACTTATAGAAGGAAAATGGGGAACTGAGGCTGACACCATTATTTCAACTTCCTGAGAGTGAACTGTCCACGGCGACTGATATCCGCCCACTGAAGTACTCATGTTCATTGCCATAAGTAACAAGAGCACTATATAACAACCTTCAGCACCCGCCTTGGGACGGTAAGGGTTGGGTTGGGCGTATGAAATAAATGAAGGATTTGGATAAGTGGAATACAGCCATCGACAGGGTTGACACGTGTCGAATAGGCCGTACGCTCTACATAAGAAATTTTAAAAGTTAAGCTATAAAGATAAATTTTATGTCTGAATGAAAATCGTTACAAGAACGACAATTATGCAGCACTGTAATCTGGATCAAACAATTCTTCATGCTTTTAATATAAAATGAAATATTTTTAAATGTTCAATTTAGACCTTTAGGCTTTCTTAATTTTAAAATTACGATGAGCTCCCTCCCAATAGTAACATAATTAAGATTTTAAGTTAAATATTTAATGTCACAATTAAATATTTTCTCTATTAAGTAGGACTATGATACTAAATCTAATCCAAACTTCCTCCAGAAATTTCTATCATTAAAGATTTAAAAGATTCTCCCACCGGGCTTTAAAATTTAAGAAATCTTAAGTGAGTTTGTGGTTTCAATTTATTTAAGTTCATTATGGTGATGTCTATCTCATTTTAGCTTATAAGTTTCAAGGAACTTACATTTTAAAATTAAAGATATGTATGATATTCAATTAAAAATTTAATGCTTTTTTCATGTAAAATTAGTGTCAATATCACCAGGGCATATTTTACAATTCTAATTTTTTTCTATATTCAATTTTTTTTTATTGTATTTTTTCTAATTTTTACATACTAATTAGAATGTTTCAAAAGATTAATGAAATATGTGGAAAATAGGAAAAATGGATTAAAGCTCGAGGAAAACTCGAAGTCGTAAAAAAAATCTGGCATAGCGTCCCAGGCTTTGCGAAGTGCTCGAACTGGCTCGAACATATGACGCTATCTCCCAAAAGTACTTTCGCATCATTTACCGTTTACCGGTTCTCAATCGATTTAAACCGATTTGTCAATCACTCTAAAATCCCACAAAATAATTTTAAGAGTAATAAAATTGATTTTCGGAGAAATATTCCTTATCGGTTTCTAATTGGTTCATTACTGGTTCACAACCGATTTGAACAAACTTATAAATCACTAAAAACATTATCCAAAATAACTTAGGACTAATATAATTGAATTTCGAATAAAAATTAGTTAATGACTATGAACGGATGATTTTCGGCCAATAGGTTAATTTCGCAATATTTAAAACACGGATATGACCTTTTGTTTCTTCTCCTTTACTTTCTCAAAACGACGTTTCGGAGGAGTTTTCCTCCTTCCTCAGGTATAGAAATGATTGGGAAAGAACTTGTCACAAAGGATTTTGTTACACTTAGTGCTTTTAGGACTTTTCTCACTGGACACATTTTCATTGGATTCTCACCGCAGACTTAATTATTGCGAGATTATGAACGGGTTCATTACCGGTTAAAAACTGATTGGAACCCGTTTCAGTTTTGTCTGAAATTCCAAGACCTTTCCAACCAGCCCAAACATGATTCCATTCGCCACTCTCTAGAGCCTTTTCAATCTCTGACCTTGAAAAACCGTTATAAGGAATGATTTAACAGTATTATCAGACTCTTTCAACCGATGCGTAATTCTAAAACATATCCAAAAATTAAAAAGGGAAATGAAAGATAAAATGGCATATCCTAAAATGAAAAAATGAAATGGGACCTAAGCGGGGGTCTCCCTTAGTTCCCAAGTCTCTATCTTTAATCATTTGGCCTCTAGGGTTAACGCTAGCCGGACGGACACACAGACAACAGCGTGACAGAAGGGAACACTGCTCTCTCTACGGAGTTTGAGCAGTAAACTTCAGGGTGTAGTAACTCAATCATATGTTCGAGCATTCCACAATACACCTGACTTCGTGTTTTTTTTATAATGGTAAATATCATAACAGAGGTGAACGTCTTGTTATATACTTTAAATACTAGTATAAACCGAGAAACATGAAGCTCGTGTTCTGTATTTCTCTCTTTCCTGTTTTGAATAACATTCTTTGTTGACACGAAAAAAATTTGAATCTTGAACTTCCGCTACGAATAAAGGACTCGTTAAAAAAACAGATGAATTATTTAGATTGCCCAGCCCAAGGATAGGAACAATATTTTGAATGAATTTATTTGTTCAAGTGATTTTACAATAAACAATCTTGTTCTATAAAAAGAGTCGATAAATTTGTGTTAAAGTCAATAATTCAATTCGGTCTATGATTTATCTCCGTGTCTTAGTTGTGCTGGATTACGAGTGGCAGAAGGGTGATTTTTATCCGTTGAAACAATTAAATGGTGGAATTAGAGAATGGGTAGGAAAAGGATAATCCTAGTGGAAAGTCCACTGATTGCTGGGTAGAACATAACATAGAGAGCGAAACAGTGTTATGTGCTAAAATATCCTGAGAAAGAAGATGAGATTAATGGTGTTTTCACTACTGAACAATAAATGTTTATTTTGTCGCGTATTATAAAAGTTTTCGACACGAAGTATTTTTCTTTCTTTCTTTTTTTTCTCCCCCACCGAGATTTCCCAACTATAAGCTTTTTCCATGTTATCTTCTGCCATGCCATTAAATTGATTTCCCATTTTGAGTTAATTAAAATGCTCACGGCATTTCAGTGAAAAGCATTCGAAATTCCAAGTGAAGCCGGATTTGGTTACAGGGTTGGAAGGATTTTAGGAAGGGGGGAGGAGAGGTATAGTTGGATTTTGCATGATTTTCAAGCAACTTGCCATCTGTGATGTTGCAACAGCTCTATCAACATATGCAACAGAACTAAGATTATGTTTATCTTGACATTCTTTCTGGCGGCAAGTGCATCGTAAGATAGAGTCGCCTTGATGATGATACATAAACATTTTGATGGGAAACATCTTGTTTCGATTTAGAGATTCAACTCTTTCATTCTACTCATCTTCATTGAGTACGTTTATACGCTAAATAATCTAAAACTTAAAAATGTTCTCGGATTAAATATATCGGGTAACAATGTAATACGGGAAACTGCCCATGCTTCATACGAATCCAAGCTTTGTAATCACTAATTTTTTCTGTTTCTCAATAAATAAGGGAATGTAGGCATGGTTCGCACAGAGTAAACCTTCAAACAATGTGAATGTTCTCTTTGTTTGGAAAGAGCTGATTTACCATTTCTCATCCCGATCCCATGGGGAATCAGTGGCGCAATAGGCAAGACCATTGACTCTTGGGCGGATCGATTCCCTGGCTCGATTCACTGTTGTGAGTTCGAGTCCCGCCCGGTGCAAAGATCGGAATGTTTAGAAAAAGACATTTTCACTGTGATATAACGTAATAAAAATGCACCGCCTCGCCCAACAACTCCGGGAGCATGGAAGAAGCATCCACATCACGGGGAAGGCGCTCCTGGGCGGTCTACAATGGACTTCGCAGATTCTTCCAACACGGGATATAACGCATTGTAAAAATGATTACCTTGTAATAAATATCTCGATACGATTAATAATAATCCCGATCCCGATTAATGAGCTTAATAATTATCTATCTTATGGCTAAGACATGACGAACTAGCTCTTTGTAAACAAAGAGAAAATTTGCGTTGTTTGAAGGTTCACTCTGTGCGAACCATGCCAACATTCCCCTATGACTTATCGCACCCATGTTTTTAAAAATTAGAAGAAAATGCTCAGTTATTAAAAAATATATTAGGAGGAAAAATTTAGTCATTACGAAGCATGGGATCGTACAAAGCAGAGAAGATTTCCCCTACAGGACAATCCGAAACTTTGATATTAAATAAAATAAATTAGTACCTTATCCTCAAGTAGTGGGAAGTTGGGGTACTTTGAGCTGTGGGGATACTTTGAGTTTCGATTTTTTCGCATTTTAATTCAGTATGGGAAAGTGGCTTGCTTTTGAATGCGGCAGCCTTTGAATACTTCAATTTTTCTTTTATTTTCCAGAACTAAAATTCCATTTTGTTAATCAAAATTAATAGAAAATAGTTAATAGTATTAACTATATATCACAAAATAGAATTTTTGCTTTGAGAAATAAGAGAATAATTGAAATATTCAAAGGCTCCCGCATTCAAAGGCAGACCACTTTCCCCTAAATGCTTCAATATTCTTTTTTAGTTTTAAGATAGATTTTTCCGAAAATGAAAAATAAGTCAATAACATCGCGCTAGGGGGAAGTGGGGCTACATTAAGCTGTGTGGCTACATTGTTATACGATTTTTTCGCATATTTCTAATGGAAACTGGGTTTTAATATGATATAATTTGGATAAACAAAATAATTGCAGTTCTAAATAAAATATTTGCAAGGACCAGCTTATTTAGAAATAGGCGAAAAGGTCGTATAACAATCTAGCCCCGCAGCTCAAAGTAGCCCCCTCCCCCTACTTGCAAGCATAATTTCGAATTAGGAACCGTTGCAGCGAAACTGGAAACAGGTTCGGCTAGAACGAAAACGGTTTCGACGAAAAGCAGGATACAGTCGTAACGAAATGTAACTGGAATTAAGATTAATTTTGAAGTAAATCGGATTATCCTTGGCATATAAATGAAACTAAATTCGCATATCTATGCTGAGACAGTCACGTCTCTCACTGAAATCCCAAAGACTTGGATTAATCCAGCCAACCGTTTTTGCCAATTCGCCCCCTCGGAAAACCCCATCTTTCCATTCCTCGCATTTAACTTTTGCATCTCCGAAGACTAGGGCTTCAGGGCTGTAAAACGACCGAATTTCCCTCATCTTAATTTTATCTACAAACCCTCTGGCACTTTTATACCATGGCCCTCCATCTCTCAGGGTTATTTGCAGCTGAAGCGATATCTTGTCAATATAAATGTTTCCTCTTATGGAGGCCAAGTAGCTCCAGCCTCGGAATCTGCAATGTGGCAAAAGCCCCCGAAAATGCTCTTCACAGCATCTTCCAAACCTATATGGTGATCCCCTACCCTTCGCATTCATGCACACACATTCCTCGTAATACACTTTATTCACCTGGAATTACATCCAGCGTGGAATTGTAGCTTTTGGCATGCCTCCAAGACGACTTGACAGATTTATTTGTTGAATTTCCCAAGCATTTCCAATTCATACCCGCTGCAGGTCTCACTTCCCCTTCATTTTCCCAGAGAATGTGCTCCAAAAACCAAGAGCTTTCCTTCTTCCGTAAACCCAGAGACTTGCATTTGCTCAATATATATTATTTCTAATATGTCATTGCAATATTCAAGCTCCAACACCCCCTTCACATAAACCATATACAATCCTTCCGGTAAAACCCCCTAAAACGATATAACCCTAGTAAATAAATTTGACAAATATTTGAATATCAGCTAACTCAATGTATTTGCAATATCAGAATAACAACGAGTTCAATTGCATTTAATAATAGCGAAATAGTTTCAGGATTAAATCAACTATCAACAGTGAAATTTCCGCAAATGAAATAGAGATTCTAGGATTATTAGCCTATATAATTCACAATTTCCGATGCCTGATTGCAATCACTAGGCCACTTTGGACAGGGAAAGTGACCTAATTATGAAATTTGATGTTCAACATTCATGGTAGTTATACTGTATGGAATTAATTGACATAAACTTATGCTATTGATGAATACCACATTATTCATATAATGAAATCAGTGAAATCGCACTTCCAATTTAACATGATCACATTAAAATTATAAAACATTTAATTATATAAACAGATTTAAGATTGATTGTAATCTCATTCCCATAATGATTTAGGAATTTTAGCGCAAATTCAGTGATTTACAAATTCAATACAAATTTATTTCGGTCGCTGATCATTGAAATGATTATTTTCAGCCTTTTCAGCTAATTCTAAATCTCTGCTAGTTTTGTTTAGGAACAAAACATTAAAAAGTAAAAAATATTAATTGAAATTTCATAAAATGGAGTAGCGGGAGGTGGGGCTACTTTGAGCTGTGGGGCTACATTGTTATACAATTTTTTGCATATTTCTAAAGGAATTTAGGATTAATCTATAATTTTCTGGGAAACAACGAGAATAAAATCTACATTAGTTCATATACAATATTAAATTTTGACTGTCTTTAAGGGTATATGTACCATACTCCATAAACATCTTGTAAAATTAATGAAAGGTTAAAATATTTTTCACTTAATTAATTTTACAACAAGAAAATGACATGTCTCTTATTGAAAGTTTCTAATTTAAGTAGCAAAATATTTACCTTTAAAAATGTTAGGTAAGGTATCCAACTTAAATTTGAAAATTTAGTTAGCGATTCTTTTGAATTGGTGCACCTTTTAATAAGGCTCTTAGCTCCATAAATTAATTGTGAAGCTAAATTCCTCAATGATAAGGCTGAGTTTCATTTAAGAACAGGAGAAAAATGCTATAGAACCTTCGATCTTAAGTTCGAATCTTTACCACTCTCTCCCAAGAAATAATTTTTCAATATATGTTTAAAAATGTAAAAAAATTTTGCCTGGACTACCTTTGAAACATAACTGAAAATCATTGCAAAAGCTTGGGTCAATTATAAGAAAAACCAAAAATACACGGTTTTGTAGTGGATGGAGGGGGATAGGGGAAAAAGGAAAAAAAGACCTTCCGAAATAATGTCCACTTATGGGAGATCATCGAAGACTAGAAGTCGATATCTCTTACAGTTTGACGTCTAGCCCGGGAGCAAACTCAAAGTTAAGTGAAAAAATTTCCGAAAAAATAATTATTATTAATCGTGTCGAGGCCTAAAATTAAGTTTATCTTGCGCAAAAACGGGCCACGTCAATGGCAAGTGGACTTGCCGACATCAAATCTCATGTTCCGCATGAGGCAGTGGACAATGGACAAACACACAAGTGGGGGTTTTGGATCACCTCACAGTCACATAGGATGTCACATTCGGAGAATTCCCATGTCTGCTGTTTCTCGAGCGCGCTACGGCGCTTCTCAAACGATTATAATGCCCTAGACACACTAACGACTTAAGCCTAGAGACGAGTTAGTGGAAAATGATGAAAATGCAGTTTAACCATTATTTCTAATATAATTACACTAAGCCGCCTCTCGGCTAATCCTCAAGTCTGTCAAGACCCTTAAGACTTCCATGTTTTCCAGTCTTGATTACCACCAGGAGGAGGGCTTTCACTTAATTAGATTAAATCTGGGTGGAAAGACTTCCTTCCTCAGATTGAGTCTGGGCTCCTCCGGAGATTGGTCGGTTTGACCAAAAGCTCCTGCGAGACTTCAGCCGTGCTCTTGGTTTTTTGTAACCATGGAGAAGATGCTTTGGTTCAGAAAGAACCTTGGACATCTCTCCATTGAATATGATTTGCCTTCTCACCCGTGTGGTGGAGCAATACTTGGTAAGGGATAGTGTATGTCCACCGAAGTGTTTTTTAAGCATCCTTTTGTAATACGAGCGGTGTCGCTAAGAGTGACGTCAACTAGCTTAGCGTGCACGAATCTCTCCCATACTTCAATACTTGAAAATGATTCAAAATCGATACTTAACCCATTAAAGACGATTGGGTCACCTGTGACCCAAAAATGAAACTATTCCTACGGCTTTCTAAAGATGTATTTTGCTCTAAAAGTTAGAAAAAAATATTTTTTCTGACCCTCAATTTTTGACCTTCACGTCCTTAAAGGGTTAACCGGTTCATTATCGATCAAGACCGATACAGTCGGATTCAGAATTTCATAACTTTTCAAAAAAAAATCAAGTTTAACCAAACCGATTGAAAAAGATTGTGGAAAGTTTTGGACATCTGTTTAGTCCAGACGAAAGCAATACGATTAGTGGTTGCTACTTAGACCATCTTCAGACTACAGGCTTAGCGGGTTTAGCCTAGTTCCAGAAGGTCTCAAAATCTTAAAGGACAACCAATGAACTAGGTTCTTTAGAATCTAATATATCATTTGGGTTTTATAATACATTTCAAAGTCGAAATTTTATGAAAAATCTTGATTGATAAAGAAGTTAGAGAAGTTAAGCCTTAGGTCTAAAGCCCGTATTAGGGTTTTCGATGAATCTCCTTTCATAAGTTGTCCCAACGACTATTAACATAACTTTTTTTTTGCTCTATAATGCATGATTTAACTGTAGGAATTTTATTAGTACTCGTACGAAATTTCTGGCAATATTTATGGGCGGTATATAAAATATGAATATGCTGTATGAGCTTGTGCAATAATCTATTTACAATATTAGTCAACATTGAGTGACTTTCTCTAATAACAATCAACAGAATAAATACAATGATTTATTTATTTGTTTATCCTTGTTTATGTCTCTTTCATATTTAATTTTCGATTCCCTGAAAAAATGTAAGTGTCGTCAGGTTCTCTAAAGAAATTCATGGACTCCCGAAAAAATATATGGGTTCCCTGAAAAAATGTATCGATATCCAGAGTTTCGCTGAAAAGAAATCACGAGTTTCCCGAAAAAAAAAATATAAGGACTCCCCCTAAAAAATGTATTGGTCCTCTGGATTCTCCAAAAGGAGTCTCAGAATCCCGGATTCCCTGTGGTCTTTCCGGATTTCCCATGAATTTTCTAAGATTGGATCAATTTGTCCGAAATGCGATAGGAAATTAAATGAATATTTTGTTGATCGGTTTATTTATCTGATGGCAAAAGATAAATAAATTTCTAAATTTGCTCACTAACTTATACTTAATATTAATTTCTAAAAAACAACAGAAGAGAATTATTTTTTGCACAAAACTGATAATTTTGGTTGTAATATTGCTAAAAATATTTTATGTTCTTGATCTCCCAAAATAGAATTTTACCATGAAAATGCACAATAATGTAAAATGTCATAATAAATAAGATAAATTGACTTTAAAGTATTATAAACTTTCAATTAGAATAAAAACTTAATTCTTGTTTAGAGTAGGGCAATTTTCATCCCATACAATCCTACAGGATTTTTCTCTTGTTCTCCCCAATCTTTTTTATTCATACAAAAGTTGGAACTTATGTACTCCACATATGGAAGGCAAACATACTTGAGGAGTTGGAGAGGACAATTCCCATTTCGTAATTACACAGAGAAATAATTTAGGGATAGTAATTATCGCACTGGTGGAAAATGCAGAAAGCTTTTCGGTATGAAACGTGTTGAATGGGTAAGAACACCTCTTCGGTGACAATAAAAGGTAAAACTACCCCGCATTGTTGACTAGAAAATGAGCCATCGTGAGGGTAGATCTTCGGTACATAGACGGGTTTTTCTCAACACCATAAATTGGCATGTTTTCACCCTCACTTTTCACACTCTACACTCACCCTCTCACCCCACAAAAACCATTTTGGAGTCAGCCAACCCTAAAACTTTATCACACAAAATGGCCATATTCAAGTGTAATTAATAAATTATTGGATTTTAATGGGCATAGAAAGTTTCTCTCATTTTCCCTTAATTCCCCAGCAATTCTCGTCATTGACCGAGTTGAAGCGTATGTGGTGAAGGAGTTGAAGAAGAAAATGATAGAGTCCACACACTGAATCACTCTATAAAAATTTATCAGTTGCAAAAATTTTCCGACAAATGCACATAAATTTTTCATGGATTTAAACTCTTCTCTACTTTTAAACCCATCAAACCGGATGTTTTGCTCCTGGCAGGATTTCACATTGCTTGCTTGGGAAAGTCTGGGAATTATTAATTACCCTGAGACTTGGTATTGGCGTTGGGAAATTCCAATACGCCATTCTATAAACCTTGAACAAGTAGATCGTACATCGAATGTGCAACTAGCATTAAATTCGAATCGTTTGAGATTTGTTTCAAATCAAGGGAAAAAAAACAGAGACTCCACAGGGAACTAATGTATGGGAAACTTTATCAGAGAAAATATTTGCTCTTTAAAATTGTTTCGAGTATTTAAATACACTTCATCTCGGATAACTACCTTACTCAACAATCGGGAATTTTATGTAAATAAAATTTATCAATACTAAAAGCAAACACTTGATCAAATTTTAGCTCACGTCATACCGTACCAGCGATTAGGATGATTTGAAAAATAAATTCACATTGATTGTCCCGGGATACTCACCTATAGAAAGAAAGAAAACAAATTTTAATTAGATATATTATAAATAATATCAACAGAGTTATTTGTGGATAATATTGCTATATTTGTGTCCAAGTCTATTAAGGGGTTACATGGGTATCTCAGGTCAAAATATCATTTTTTTTATTGTGACATTTGAAAAATATATTTTTTTATTTATCTATTTCGATGTACCGGGTTTTTATTGCCATTTTGTCCATCGTTCATTTTACAAATTTATTATTCAGATTACAATGTTTCGTGAAAAATGTCCATTCAGACGCTTCAATCATTTGCACCGGGCGGGACTCGAACTCACAACTGTAACAGTCGAGCCGGGGGTCACACCGCCCAAGAGTCGAACAGTTTTACCAATTGTACCACGGACCCCCTAGCCCTAATTTGAAAAATATTTCCTAAAGTTACAAGTCAATAGGAGTAAAACTCTCGGAGGTACAGCAGATTTGGTTATACATTCCGACCGCGCGCTCATATTGTTGTAAAACTTTAAACAAACGCGTTTTTCTCAAAACACCGTTTTACTATGCGGTAGTCAAGATTACTCAGAGTATACTGAACCAATCTTTCTGAAATTTTGCATACATACTTGTTTTAAAAAGTAATATCTACTGTTTGAACGAAGAATTTGCACTTTCTTTAATCAGAACCACTTTTACAATACGAAATGTATTGAAAAATAGGGTAAAATTGATACGTTTTTACAAAACCATTTCCCAAAAATCCAAATTTTGTTTTTTTTTTTTTTCAAAAAAAAAACAAAATTTTTTAAACAAATTTTTTTTGGACATTTTTGAAAGATCTTTTAATTCTGAACCCAACTGCATTGGTCGCAACCGGTGATGGATCGGGAAAGTAACGGTAATAGTCCTATTTAAAAAAAAAACAGTTTTTCGCAATTTTCAGTCTTTTGACCCATTTAAAAAATCAACGGTAAGAGATATCAACTTACGGTCTTCGGTGACCCCTCCTCAAATGACATTATCTTGAACGTAATTTTTTTGTTTTTACCCCCTCCCCCTTCATACGCTCCCTATCCCCCAAAAATAGGCAAAAAATGAGGTTTTTCTAATTTAAAAAAAAATTGGCCCGGACGATTTCCTTCATTTTTGGATATGTTATGGAGTTAGTCCAGCTGAACATTTCGTCCTTAGACACCTATCACCGGAAAAATCGCCATCTTGAATTATTCAAGGTCAAAAGTCAACTACCCTAGAGGGCCTAATTTTCAACGAATTTGGACAAATTTGGGCATTTTTGAAAGATCTTTCAATTCTGAACCCGACTACATCGGTCACAACCGGTGATCTATCGGGAAAGTAACGGTAATAGTCCTATTTTAAAAAATACTGTTTTTCGCAATTTTCAGTCTTTTGACCCATATAAAATTTAAACGGTAAAAGATATCAACTTCCGGTCTTCGGTGACCCCTCCTCAAATGGCATTATCTTGAAAGTAATCTCTTTGGTTTTACCCCCTCCCCCTTCATGCGCTCCCTATCCCCCAAAAATAGGCAAATAATGAGGTTTTTCTAATTTTAAAAAAAATTGGCCATGACGATTTCCTTCATTTTTGGATATGTTATGGAGGTAGTCCAGCTGAACATTTCGTCCTTAGACACTTATCACCGGAAAAATGGCCATCTTAAATTATTCAAGGTTAAAACTTAATTTTCACCCGATTTGTTCAATTAATTAATTAAAAGATTAATGATTTTTTGAGACCCTCTTCTTGAACAATTTTCAACTTCAAGGTGGTTTTGTGGTGATTTATAGACAAATTTAATTCGACAATAATTTTCTATACATCAGAAAGCTTGCGAAAAGGTATATAAGGGAGAGCTCTTTCTCGGGAGTTCGAGCAGCTCGCAAAGCCTCGGACGCTTTGCCACCCCTTTTATTACAGGATTAAGTTTCAGAAAACGGTTCGCAAAGAACCCTTCAAGGTAGAGGAAAATATCGTAAAATAGGCTTGGATAAGATCGTTAATCGCCTAATTTTCGGATCGGACCGTCTAAGACAGAGGTGTGCAAGAACCGTTGAAACCAAATAAACGTCAAAATAAGTTTGTTCTTGTAGCGTTTTGGCCATTGACGTAGGGTAAGTGTGCCAAATTTCGGCACAGTTGCATGCAAGCATCGAAGTCTCAAGTTTAAAATGATAATATTTTAAAGACAAATTGATTTTTTTTCATTCTTCTGAAAGAGTGTTGCTTGGAACCTTGTAAAGAGTTTACCCTCTTGATATACTCTAAAATCATTCTTAATAGATTTTAAAACGAATAAAAACATAGACATAGCTTTGGTGTCCTATTTCGTCCACCTTCATTCTCATAGTTCCTTGCGCTTCGGGAATTCTTCCAATATCTTTTTCACGTCATCTCGTTTGTCTAAGCTACATTTTTTGTTATTCTTTTACATAGTATAATCGCTATAGTAATGCGAAAACTAAAAACTCGTGGAAATTCGAGGAACAAAAAAGATGGCGGAAATTGCAAGCTGGCCGGAATTTGGCACACTAACCCTATATGTTTCATTTGACGTTTTTCGATTTCAACGGTTCTTGCATGCCTCTGTTCTAAGAGCTAGCAAGAGATAAACCTATTGTCACATTTTGCCCCAGATTCTCAAATATCCCAATCAATGGTGTTTTCAATATTTTTCAAAAACTTTTTTTTATTTTTATTCTTGTTTTCTAAAGAGAAAATCTAGTAAATATAGCATATTCTTGCTTTTAAAAAGTCTTTTGCTATAAATATATCTAGAATTGTTCAAGCTTTATTTCTTCCCATGAAGCCACTTTTGTGACGCAAGATGTGACTTAAATAGGCAAAGTAGCGTCTTTTGTGAAAATCACGATAGTTCTTTGACAATTTCATGCTTAATTTCCTCAGTGGAAAGCCACTTACACACGTGGAAGCTTCTCTGTGTTTCCTGCCAGGGATTTACCCGTTGTCGTGGATTTTCTCTTGGTGAAATGCCACCCTTTTGAGGAAGGGGAGAGCGGCGCTCGAGGAAATTGAAAATAGGGCCTTTTACAATTGTATCCTTTGTATTCTGCGTGAGGAGTGCGAATGAAATGGATGAGAAAGAATATTTTGCCTTATCTTGTCGCTTAGTGACGTGAAATTTTTGGGGACTGATTTGATGTTAAAATCTTTGGGGCTAGGGTGTGACAGTAGCATATCCCCATGCGTAAATTCACGTATGCGGGCACAAGAAAAATCCACTGAGGCCAACTTGCCAACGATAATGCGACGAGGGATGAAGGGCTCACAGGGAGTGAATTTAAAATAATCAAAACACATTCAGAGCCGCTAAATTGTGACAAATTAAAGCGGCAAAGAGGAGAAAAAAATATTATTATTCCAAGCGCGTTTTTGGATGCTGGCGGGTGGATTTTAGTCAGTGGGATTTTTCTACCCACTTAAGCACTTTTTGGGGGTGTCTCTTGCTCTCTCTCTCTCTCTCTCGCTGAAATTTGTGGAAAATTTTCTTCTCTGATACCACTTGAGCCACTTCACTTGCCTACAAGACAATTTCTCATTCTCACACCGAATTCACACACCCCACACACCCCATTTTGCCCCACATTTCCCCTTAACCTTATACCAAAAGATCTCACAGATTTTGCTCACACATCACCTCAAAGTGCAACTGAATTTCATGCTGAAGATCCTTCTATAGGGATATGATTCAAACTTTTACGTGGTGCCACAATATAAGAGATCATAAATAAAGATTTAGAGAGAGATTCTCCTATTTTCTCCTCACACACACCCCTTTTAAATCTTCTTTGTGAAGTGTCATGTACTTTACCCCATATACGCTACATTTGAGACATAACACCACTGTGCAATAAGATGTGTCATTCCGCTCATACAGAGGAAAAAGAAGAAAAAGATGTGAACAAGAAAAAAAAGATTGGAAAAGTTTTCAATGAAATTCTTTGCTTCACAAAGTCTTTTGTAGCACATCTCTCTATCTCTTTCATCCACAACTCTGGGCAAAAAAAGAACGTAAAGGAATAAGCTTGAGAGGAAAAGGATGCTCAATGAATGGGGGACATGCTAAAAAAATCGTATCTATACCAAGGCAATACGAAAAAAGGATAATAGTCATAGAAGAAGTACTTCAGGCTTTACTGTCCTTTGAAACATTCCTTGAATTTTTTCCCAAACAAAAAAAAGTCTTTCAAATTGGAACTCCCAATAACAAGGTACAACGTCAATAAAGAAATTAACCTTTTGAATATGTCTAACTTTAAAGGAAAGTCAGGCTGAAGTAAGTATGGTGTAGTCGTAAACACTGCAATTTTTTTTCAAAATTAGAACTCAGAGGACGATACCGAATTTACGCAAAATGCAGTTCTTCAATCAATTTCAACGGTCATTGTTTGAAAATTGCAATCACTTCCACTCTCTGTAAGGGGATCGAAAAGAGTAAGTGAATGGAGAGAGGAGTCAGTATGGATCGTTCGATAGAGGAGACTGGAGTTTGGGCTCTGAGGAATGGATATTTGGTTATCCCAGGGTCTAGGATCATATTCATAGATATTATAAGGATCCTTGCCCAATGAATAAATGGTCGACATAAGACCAAGCAGTCTTGAAATAAAAATTAATGTTTACAACTACTCCATGTTTACTACTACCCCAGTTTCCTATATATTTTTTAGAGATATTGAAAGAGGGAACAAGAAACTTCAATTTCTTGCAGGATGTTCAAAATATCCTTGATTCTATATGCTTTTTATTACCTCAAACTTAGTTTCGTATCAATTGTACATTAGCAATTTGTAACCTGAAAACAAATTCGAACATAGTTAAGTTTAATATGAGAGAGAAATTCCAAACTACAAAGGTAGTGTCCATTTTTAACACAATTCATTTGTTTTCAACCTTGCTTAGTCGAAGAGTATGGTACTTTCTTTATATTTGACAATAATAAGAGTAAGCACGAACCAAATTGTTAAACTGTTACACTTTTGATCCATTGCATTATACAGAATACAATGGAGTAATTTTGAGCGTTTTTGGAGGGCACTCAATGGGTCAAGTCGGTCAAGTGGTAGAGCACTCGCTCTATGACGCAAGTGTCCCGGGTTCGAATCCTCTAGGTCACCAGGAATTTTTCTGGCGGTAAAGGTGTTCGAATTGCATCCAGTGAGCTTCACTGCACTTAATTCCACGGGGCATAGGACTGACAATCTCATCCCGTATAAGAAAAAATAATAATGCATGTCTAGAAATCCCCTTTCGAGAAGGCCTTGTTCCTTCATGAAATGTTGTGCCAGCATTATTCTTATTATACAGAATACAATGGAGTAATTCTGAAAAGAATCTAATTTTGAACTCTAAAATTTTCTTAATGTTTTAAAATCGAAAAAGAGAACATTAACACTGAAGAACCACAAGTCCTAACCTGAGGAGTACTTTGTGGTCTTTTTCTCTTGCTGTCCTGAAACACTGAGAAAATCAAAAATTTCAAAATTTAATTTCGTTTATATTTACTATATTGTAAGCTAGTCAGGTTCACAGAACGAATTCAAGACCAAAATTAGAACAGAAAAATCTGCAGATACTTAAGCCTGAGCCCAAAACTTTAGACCCATACTGTCAAAAAATATCTTGAAAACAATCTTGTAAAAAAAACCAGAAAAATAAATGGATTGCCTTGTCTTTAATTTTTATCACTTCTCTCAAAATTGACTTGGAGTATTCTGTCTGAAATTATTTACCAATATGGTCGAAATAAATATCTCGATTTTTACGCTCTAACAGTATTATAATAAGAATTTATGTGCGTGTTTGTATGAAATGGGTCAAATAGAACTTTACAGACCACTCTAAACAGAAAAATCGGCATTTCTTGGTTAATAATTAAGAAAAAAGAATTTTGATAAAACATCTTTTCTAAAACTTTTAAAATAAGAGTAAAAATTTTGCCGGATCCGGCTTTAACAATATATTTTGTAGAAAAAAAAACAAGACTTTACAAGAATCCTTATGGTAACAGGCGCAGCCATTTGTTACTTTACTATCTTGGACAACAAGATTTTTACAAGCGATTTTTATAAGAGTATGTAAACTACTATATCCACTGATCTACTGATGCTCATCGAGGAATTTAGCCGTGAGTTTTCGCTGCAGTATAGTCGAGTATACCTACAGCTATTTAGAATGTACATTAAGACGGACGCGTGCAGACTGCACACGTCCAAATAAGAACGCTATTTTTTTTTAAATATTTCAATTGTCAGAATTATTCATTAGTTTATTTAATTTAAATTATACTTTTTTATTAAAAGCTTGTCAAACGTTTTTTATTGGACTTTTTTTATTGTCCTTTTTCAGCAATGCATTTGTTCAAGCAAAACGTCCCTTTGGCTCCTAATGTATGTCTCAAATGCCCTTCAACTTTTTTGATCTCTGCAAAACTACGCCTTGAAACATTCCGTCAAAGGTTATTAGGGGACTCCTAAATTTGCTAGAGCCGTAATTTCTCTGTCCTACTGTTGTGTGGTCTTCTCAATAGTCATATAAAATCTACTTAGCTCTCCGTTATTAACAATGTAATACTAATTTGTCTTAGTTTTACTGCTCGAAATCAAAGATTGATCAATAAAGATATTGTCAATTTCGAAAATATTCACTACTTCCTAATCTTGTTTCTACATCGAAAATGACAATAGACAGGATCCAATTTGGTGGACCTTTAAAATTAATTGCAAAATTTGTAAAGAGAAATAAGATGAGTGTTTGAAATTTATGGTAGTCTGGCTATTTCCACTCATAGGAGTGGATTTTAAGTGTGTCGTAGTCCGTTTCCGTTATTTATTGATGATCTATTTTTTAAGTTATTGACAGTTTGATCCTTTTTAGGGTTTTTATTGGACAGGATATAGGTCAAAATAGGCCTAAGGCCTAAGACCTGAGCAAAGGGATTTAAGGGGGGAACAAAAAAAGGATCTAATTTGGGTAGGGGAAAGCACGCTACCTTCGGACGATTCAAGCTTCGGACAATTCAATTGTTTTATTCCTATGGAACTTGCCCATGGTTCTATTCTAGAAATGTATGGCATTGGACTAGCTATTAAAATATAGTAAATGGATCAAGTTCATTAAAAGCATATTTAAAAAGAAGATGATTTGTTTGAAGTTTGGATCGTTCGAGGGCAGCGCGCTTTCGCTTATAAAACACTCATTAGTTAAATGGTCGTCTTCTCTGCTTTGTTTTTAAGAACGCCTAATCCACAATATACGTTCAGCAATTCAAGTCCAAGGCAATAACTGCTACCGGTCAAAATAGAACTTAAGTCTCTATTGTTTGCTAATCTAACTCTTGTTATCTTCCCTTAAGTCAATCGGATAAAAAAAATCTGTTCAAAACTTATCTATTTTAAGATACTAAAAGCAAAACTATCTCTGACTGAGAGTGGTAAAAGCAAGGGTAAAAGAATATTTAAAATAAAAATATTTCAGGATGGGTTTGAGTAGTTCAAGAGGCGATACAGGTAATTATTGTCAGGCTTCAAATTGAATTATGGTCAAGATTATGGATAGTTTTGGCATCTCTAACCCTGGTAGCACACCTGTACATTAAAATCTTAATTCAATTCACTTTAATTGTCTCTAATGAGTGTTCTAATGTGTGATTTGTGCCTTTGAATCACATAATATTTAGAATTTGATCTACGTGTATTAATGAAATGTAGTTTTGGCCAGCAACAATTGGTTTAAATTGACGAGCATAAATATGTTTTCATATGAAAAAGCCCAGATAAGCTTATGGTAGCTGAGATTCTTTACAGGTGACCTCGAAATACGTGCAACTCGGGCCATTTGCAACTCGAAGTGCGTGAAAATTCGATATTGAAGTTGAGTTTTGGGGATAAAGAATCGCGTCGAGTAAACTGTTCTTGTCGGTCGAAATGGATAAAATTGGTTCTTCGTATAAGCACTTCCGCTAGACAACGGATGGACGGACAGATCGGACGTCCACAAAAATCGTTTTTAGCGCATATGATATTCGTGATCTATGAGTGTTAAAATGTGTGAATCTGAACTTCGGGCCTAATCTAGCGAGATCGCATTTCACTTCAGACCACAAAAGCTGAGATTGTAAAGAATCTCACCTAAAATTCATGAGAATTCATATTTATGCTATTAATCAATTTGAATTTTTTTGCGAGCCAAATGTATCATTTTATCGATGAATTAGTACGTCAATGAGTTGTTAGAAAAAAAATTATCTGGAGAACAATTGATTGTACAATTTGATCTCTGGGTCAGATGTAGTTGAAAGGTAAGTACGTTATTATTCTGTTAACTTTAAACTCTTATAATTCTATTAAATAATAACCCATAGGGAGGGATTTATTAATATGCACATAAAATTCAATCGATATTAAATATATGGCATAATGCTCACTGTTCGAGTTTGAGCAATAAAAATCATGTTTTATTAAAAATAGTAACTTTAATCGAAATTTTAATATTGAAGCAGTAAAATTTATTTATTGCTTATAGCAGTTAATAGTCAACTTTAAAAAAAAAAACGTATTGTGAGAAGAATTTTTTATCATATGGCCAACGTTTTCCTCAGTGTTTTTGTTCCACGACCATCTTCAAGGTTCCCGTATTTCACGAAAGACTCGTATTAAGAAGGCAAATAAAATAGCTTACAATTCGACCATTTTAGTGTTTTATATCCTTTTCCTTATTTTATTGCATCAGGAGAGGGAATGAAAAGGGACTTCGCTTTTTTTTTGCACCCTTCCCTATCTTATCGTCTATCTTGTACTTCAGACAATAAAATGATATTGAGGATTGTCAACTGCTTAAGGGATTCATGGAGGAATGGAAAAAAGACAAGAATTTCTCATACATAAATAAATTTCTGCTTCTTTGTGATCGAATAAATAGAAAATGTGCTACTTATTCCATGATCTTTTTCACTGAAATAATTCTGGTAGAAAAAAAAATACAAAGCGAAAAATAACACCGAAGCCTTTTTTGAAATTCCATTGAGAGAATAAATGTTTGACCAGAATTTTCAAGCTGTTTTTACGGTGTGCTTTTCTCATTTAAAATTTAATTTAAAATAGTTTGTTATTCATTATCGCATACATTAATCTAATTCAGAAAATCAGAATGAGTTCTACTGAAACGCTTCTTTTTAAAGCTGGAAATTTGCATGAAAGTATTGAATTTGCAAAAAACACCTCGTCTAAATGAAATCTCATGAAACTTAACCCATTTTGAGCAGAAAAAAAACACTTCTTGCTTTTTCATTGAGCACAGAAAGGGGTTGTGTACGATAGTGTGGACCTATTTTCCGTTCACAAAGAACCCACCATCCTTTTGCAATAGATGTGTTCAGTTAAAAGCTTTTGGGCAAAAGCTGCGCACGATATGGTGTAATTTTTCAACCTCTCCAAACGCTATTCTTCACAGCTATTGAGAAAAAGTCGAGAGTTGAGGGAGCTAGTAAGTTTTATTGAGTGGCGACGACGGGAGCTTCAGCGTCAAAGGAACATTTGTAACAACTTTGCATTTACATACGAAAATGTTATGCAACGCCAAGAACTACCCCAAAAATTCACCCACGGGAATTTCATCATTGCTATGGGAAACATGTTCATAACTTTTATTAATTCCAACACGATGAGTGATGCTGTGATGTGAAAAAGATTCAAAGAATTTATCTACAAAAGCCACTTTTCCAACATGTTATTCAGCATCCTCATTCAACTGTATGGAGCAAAAATATGAATCCATGCACAAAGGGATCCACTGACTTGTAATTTCATCCTCTATATACTGAAAACTAATTGGAATTCTAATGCTTTGTAGAACAGTAGAATATAAAATATGAAAAAAATTCAAAAGTTTATCTTATGAGTTATTTGCTTTGATTATTGCAATTGAGGAAATAAAGTTCAATTCAAGAATTAATTAATGAAAATTCCAAATTAAAAATTGTTTTATTTAAGCTTCCTGTAATGAAAAGAAATTATAGAGATGATTATTAAAAATATATGTTATTAGTCAAGTGAATAAGATATTGCTGTATGTCCGATCTTATCCGCTAGTCTATGCATTCTCCATACGATCTAAAGACCAAGCGGTTATTGGTTAGCAACTTGGGGTTTCTTTGTGAATTGTTGTATTTTAAATAGATTTAATTGTGAAATTATTAATTTAACAAAATATCGAGAAATTAAAATTATTTCACGATTAAAAAAGATAGTGTATCCTTGTATTTTGGTGGCCCCTTCTCAAAAAATCATTATCTAGAAGTGTTTTTCTTTTCATCAAGCGTATTTTCCGACAAGTAATTTTAATATTAGGGAACCGGTGAGCATGGAGTAGCTGAGAAAAAGCCGGTTTTTTCCAAAATCTTTACAGAAAACTTTGGATAAAATCGTCCTTTTTCCAAGCTACCTCATTCCCCGATGCTCACCGGTTTTTCTATTCCTTGTTTTTCCATTCCTTTCATCAAGAATCGTTTTGCAGTTTATTTAGACAACAGATCCAACTATTTCTTGTCTTTTACTTCTCCAACTCAAAGAGAAAGCAGTTATATAATCAACTTTTTTCAACGTGTCACCGTCCTAAAGCTTAAACGGTAAGAGATATCCACTTCCGGTTTTCGGTGACCCCCAATAAAGTAACTATATCTCCAAACGACTTTTCTCTTTTCCCCACAATCCCCTCCATTACCATGGATATCTTTTAGAGGTGGGCCAGGTGAACATTTCGTCCAAACATACCTATGACCTAATAAGCTCGCCATCTTGAATTTTTGAAGGAAAAAGTTTTTACTTTTAAAGGGTCTATTTTTCAACCGATTTGGATAAATTTGGATTTTTTGGAAAGGTCTTGAAATTTACAATCTGATTGCATCGATCGCAATCGGTAATGAATTAGTTGAGTACACGTAAATTTTTAGATATGTTTTGGTCATTGTCCAGACATCATTTTAAATGTTCAACCTCTCTAGAGAGCCTATTTCTCAACTGATTTAGTCAAATTACAATATTTTAAAGGGTCATGAAATTTACAATCTGGATGCATCGACCTCAATCAGTAATAATAATTATTTATTTAACTTTGCATAACCCTCGTACCATGCGTCCGCCGCAGCCTCTGCGTTGGTAAATTATGATAACATATCTGATTATTACCTGTAAATGTTTTATCTTTCTCAAATATAATATTTCCGAAGGTCAAGGAGATGAACTCCCTCCGGATGCGTCAGGGGGTGCAATCCTTTCAGGACAGGGAAACACAAAATTCTTTGCCAAAGCTTTCGACGCTTCAACGCGTCTTCCTCAGTGGCTAAAAAGACGGGAAAGTCGAAAGCTTTGGCAAAGAATTTTGTGTTTTCCTGTCCTGAAAGGATTGCACCCCCTGACGCAACCGGAGGGAGTTCATCTCCTTGACCTTCGTATATGAATTGCCGTCAGTAATCTACCGAAAATATAATATTTCCTTTTGGTTTTTCTGTAATTACCGAACAAAAAGCCAAATGGTAAGAAATATTGAATTTTGGTCTTCAATGACCCCCCGGTAAGTCAATATTATCTAGAACCAAAATTTTCTCCTTCCCCTTACTTCACTCCTTCTCCTTCCAAACCATGTTCTTTTTTATTTATCTCTTAACCCTTTAACGACGAGACACTTTTTACGGACTGAAAATAAACAATAAAAATTAAACTGGTAAATATAATCAATGATAAGTCTTACATCTAACCTTGGAAAGTCGAACAGAGTCTGATTCTATGAATGATAGGGATAAAAGTAGTCGAAAAATGTAAGCAGTTTTTTTTGACAATATCAATGAATAATAATTCTCACTTTAAAGAAAAATATTACGTATGAGTATTGTAGTTTTTATTGCCGAAAGTGTTTTGCTTAAAAAAAATTGGAAGTATAAAAAATAAATAAAATCTATTAAAAAATTTGAGAATTTAAAAATTTGCCATTTTTGAGCTAAAATATTTACTACATAACAAATAGCTAGAGACTTGCAAAAAATATTCTAGATTCCTTCAACCTTCTACTTTACATTTATGTACAGACATAAGAAAAAAAATAACTTTGGGTAGTCAGGAAAAATTATTTTCTTTATGGGACCCCGGTGTTCCAATCGTCCTTAAAGGGTTAAACGGAACTAACCGATATCTTTCATTTGTTTTTACAGATTTAAAGACGATTAAGGCGAACAATTTCTCCATATAAGTAGATGAATTTGAACATACTGCGGCGATTAATGTTAATGACCAGCGCACAATAACTTTTGTTTGTAAACATGTTTTCAAAATTTCCCATGAGAATGAGTGAGACGACTAGATCTAGTTCTCACTCATTCTCATTGAAATGTTAAAAACATGTTTACTAAGCATAAGTTATTCTGCGTTGGACCTAAAGCTCATGATTTTAACTTATGCCCCAGACACACTTACGTTTTAAGTCGAGAAGCAGCTTAATGTACTTATAATCAAAATAATGATTAGATTACATTTCCGGCAGTTTCTGACTAATCCATCTTTCGACTTAAGCTGGGAAACAGCTTAGTTAGTGGAAAATTGGTGGGAATTTTGTCAAATCATTGTTTTGATTAAAATTACGTTAAACCGTGTCTCGGCTTTAGTCTTAAGTGTGTCTAGGGCAATAAAATGTGATGGCGAGGTTGAACTATATGTAATTCTACTCTCGTGATGTTCTTGCGATGAGCGGTAAGACGTAAGTGACCAATAAGTACACGAGAACTACAATTAAACTCCTTGAAAATACCAAAAATTTTCAAGACCTTTCGAATGCTACCAATATTTCTGCAATTGATTGAAACTTAAACTGAAATTTGAAAAAAATACTTCAAACCTCAATTACTATACGAAGTACATTGATTTGAATTGAATTGAAATTGCATTTTCTTTAAATGGTACAATTAATGCCATCTGCAACTCTGAGAGGTATCTTTCTGAACATTGGAATTTAAATTCAAATTGACAAACATTTTGAGGTGCTAGAGAGATAATGCTCATTGAATAAATGCAAATTTTGGATTCAAACTAACAAACCTCCGGCAACAACGATGAATTGTCAACTAGAGATAGTTTAAATTGTAGTACTTTTTAGTTATTTAACGAGAATTTCAATACTTTATATAAAATCAAAGGTAGAAAAAAGTCATCAACAGAACTCTGAAAACTTCTTCCTATATCCCCTGGCTTTGGACATGGGAGGACCAAACCACTGATGCACATTTTAGGGCAAACTTTAGGGGTTGAAACTAATTGGAAATGCAATTGCTATACAAAACAACATGACCCCAAAATAGTAAAGGGGGTGGAGGTTAAAGAATGCAAAGTTGCAATGGTAGAGAAGCTAAAAATGTGAATTTCATCGCTGTTTAAATCACATGAATAAAATTGCATATGCGTTTCTCTGTTCAAAATTTAATTAGGCAACATACCTCGTGCATTTAGAGCTACACTGTGAATAATATTTTAGAGAAAATATCCACAATTCCATTCCCAATATTATATGAAAACGTGTGGAAATTGCATCGTGGAGTAATTGCAGTGGTTTCCCTCCTATGTTGGGTTTTGCTTTTTCAGCATTTAAACTCTGTGTTGGGCTGGGCTGGTTTGTGGGTGTCATTAATTAAAAGTCCAGTTTCAAATTAAATTCCCAACCTCTTTTTTTTCGTTTGAGAGTATTTTTTTTATATATACGAATTCCTTTTAAATTCATTCTTAAAATTCCTCCAATGAAATGCTTTTTGATACTCAAGATTGGTTTGAGTGAAATGACAAATAAAAAAAGATATGTGAAACGTGATAAGAAACAATTATCCTTGATCTGTCAAGTGAATCGTGAAAACAAATTTGAAATAGGATATTCCACAGAAGAACAGTGGGTAGTCATAAATTGTGTCGCGAAATGGAAGCCAGGATAAAGATATTCAAGTAGGTACCATGTGAAATCGCGAGGATGAAACAAACAAATAAATAAAATTCTGTTGGAATGGGGAAGCTTGAGCTAAATAAGCGCTTGAGTGACAATATGAGCTCTTTTGGTCTTCACTTTGACACACTGAGCAGATAAATTTTTCTATTGTATCATTTCGTGTAGAAAATTGTCGTTTTCTGGAAAATTTGAAATGTTACACATGTCATTGTGTTAGAATTTATAGGCTGAATATCTGCAGACTAAATGATCTAACATGAAATAATCTCAAAAATATTCCGAAACAATGAGGAAATATTATTATAAAGGGTAAGGATGGAGTTGAAAATAAATCATTTACCGATTAATCACCGATTACAACCAGTGAAAATCATTTCAAAATCTTGGAAATGATTGTAAATTTTAGGAAATGAAAGTGAGAGATTTTCCAAGCAGATACATACATAACAATATACAGTAATAGGAGAGAGTTTTGTTAAAAATAGTTGAACAATATAATTCCAATTTCCTTAATTTCTTCCCCATGTTGTTCCCAATCTCTACGCCAAAATTTAAAATTGTATGATTTTTTACTTATTCCCTTTAAAATGTCTAATATGGTTTGAAAGAAGTTTGAAAATTTTCAAAATTGTATAATATTCATACTAAGAAATTTATTTTAAACGGGAATTTAGCATAAAAACTTTGTTTCCTTAATATAACAATTCACTAAATTGCTCATTATTTTTTAATGTTCTGTTTCAAAAGTTTTTTAATTTCCTGAAATGCTTCTGGATATGGGAAAATGTATATATTCTTCAGGGAACTATTTAATTAGAAAAACCAAGTTGTGCATTATCATTCAGTGAGCTTCTATCTTCAAAGGCAGAACTAAGAATTACCCAAGAGATCTTTTATTTTATTGTAACGTGTTGTTTTCTAATTCGGTGTTACGTAAAGAGTCAAAAATATATTTCAGACAATTATTAACAATTTTGTAGAAGTATTTATAAACTTTTAAATGTTTTTAATAATGGAACTAAAAATACATTTTTTTCGAAAGTCTTTAGTCCAGTTTAGTAGTGTTTATTTTTATTTTAACAGCTCATAAAACACTTTTTAAGAATGGAGCACCTATTAAATGGTGTAGGGGGAAGTTGGGCACCTTTGAAATTAGGATTTTTCATCTATTTTTAAATAAAGTTGAACCTTATCGTAATATAATTTAGCTACACAAACTGATTGAGAAGCTAAATTATATCACAATAAGATTTAATTTTATTTAAAAATAGGTGAAAAATTCCAATTTCAAAGGTGCCCCCCTTCCCCTACTTTTTAAATTGGGCGTTTCTCCTATTTTTAAATAAAACTAGACCTTATCGTGATATAATTTAGCTCCATAAACGACTTGGTAAGCTATTATTATTATTATTTATTAAACGTATCGGGATTTTTGTTACATAGTAATCATGTTTTTTTTATATTGTTGTTGATCCCGTGTCGGAATCGAAGGCAGGCAAAATTTCAGAAGCCGAAATCCCGAACGCCAAAATCCAAAAATGGCCAAAATCCCGAAAGACAAGATCCCGAAACCAAAATCCCGAATGTTCAAAATCCTGAAAGGGATGGAAATGGAGGATAATGTGTAGAATAATTTCCCAAGACATAGAAAATTTCCTATTGCCTCCAGCAAGCGTGGGTTTAATCGTGGGAGTAGCTATGACATTTTTAAGAATGCGGGATTTTGGCCCATTTGGGATTTTGGCTTTCGGGATTTTGTCTTTTGGGATTTATGCTGAGTACATTTCTAGATCTCCTAAAGCCCGAAATAGACACAGAGATGGGCTTAGGGATCAGCCCGAAAAATGAAGATTGGTGTCGATACACTTATGGATCATCCCATAATTTGGAGGATCAGCCTGATCTTCTAAATTCATGAAGTCTAGTGAAAATACGGAGATTAGGCGACATCAGCGCCAGTGCTAAAAATTAAAAGCTTCACTTTGGGTGTTTTTAGGTGCTTTTCGAAATGTCAATTGGATGAAAAAACATGGAAAGTAATGGTACGCAATGTTGCAAAATCTTAAAATGCATTAAGATTGGAGTAATGGAAAGGTCAGAGTGCTCTTTCCTGTAGGAAAAATCCATTGATGTTGCACTTAAGAAGTCCTTCAGCAATCAAAGTGTGGAGATTCAATAGAAATTTACGCTCAAAACGCTAATCCTTAATCTTAAATGCTCAGTGTATGATAGTTTTGGCTCATCCTTTACTGCCAAATTTTTCGAACTGAGTATTCTCTAGGATCAGTCTCTGTCTATTTTCGACATAAGAGTGCCTGCCCCACAATGTGGATGCTTCTTCCATGCTCCCGGAGTTATTGGACAGAGGCGGTGCATTTTATTACGTTTTATTCCATGTAAAAATGTCTTTTTCTAAACATTCAGTTGTTTGCACCGGGCGGGACTCGAACTCACAACTGTGAGAGTCGAGTCAGAGATCTCATCCACCCAAGACCCAACGGTCTTACCTATTTCGCCACTGAGATCCCCAAGTACATTATGAAAAGCTTAAAATTAGTTTATTTTTTTATTTTATGTTTATTGTGATGTAATGGGCCGTTTTTTGCCATTCTGTACATTATGGTTCAGTTTACAAATTTATTACACAGTTTAAAATGTTTCGTGAAAAATATCCATTCAGAAACTTCAATCATTTGCAGCGAGCTGGACTCGAACTTACAAATGTGACAGTCGAGCCGGGGGTCACAACAACCCGAAAAGCTTCAACTCCTTTTAAAAATTGAAGAAAAAGAAGCCCAATTTCAAAGATACCTTAATTTAAAGGTGCCTCACTTCCCCTCCCAACTGAAGTATTGGAGGCCACATGCTCTACTTGACTTGCTACACTACTTTACCCATTTGCTTTGTGCATTGCCTGCAGTTCAATCGTTTTTACTCTCAAGGTTGCGAAATTTAGAAACGGTATGATGCGAGGCGTACAATTTATTTTTTCCCGATTTGAGAGCTCTCTCCGGTTGAGGTTTTTCCTTTACCGATTCGAAGGTAAATCAGAGAGAGCTTACCTAAAAAGCCGTTGGAAGTTCGAACGTTTAAACCGACGAGTTACACAAAACTGAGAAAGTTCATGAAAAGGGTATTTATCTTAATAAAATTGCAATTCAAACGTTTTGCCATCCTGAAATTCCACAAAACTACACAAAAATTCACTTTTTGCAGCAAAAGTTTGCACACTCTTGTTGACATTGTTGACAATTGAAGTGTCAAGAATATCGAAATTTGACATGCCAGAACAATTAGCGCGTAGCGGCGAGTACGTAAACTTGCACTTTAGGCTTCCGGTAGATTTTCGAATAGGTTTGGCTCGGCTTTGGAGTGGCTTTGTCTCTTCGAAAGGTTATTACTGAACGGAGCCATTGTTTCCAAATCTCACAACCCCGAAAGTAAACGATTTTTTTTTAGTTTTCTTAGCCCATGTAACCCCTTAAAACACATAAAAAATATTAGGTTTTGACGTAAATTTCTCGCGATTGAACCCATCTTATAAGCAATCTTAAGTAAGACGTCTAATAAACTCTTCTCTTTGTTAATTTTAACTAACTAATCCCTAATTGAATATAACTTTTAAAGAAGTAACATCAAAAATCATATGTCGTATCCAAAAACCGCCTCAAACTCACTTTACAAGACTTTAAGAGAAAAATCTAAACTTTTCCTTGTCTTGACTTTCCCTGGACTTTCCCATGTTATCTGTGCTTGTAATTAATTTCCTCGAAAAACTCCCGAAACAAGGGTATTGGGGTAAGGTTTAAAAAAAAGAGAGAGAGAAATAATGGTGGTTTGGGGTGACGAAAGGAGATGATGAAAAAGTCAGAAATATAATAAAATATAAATATTTTTTTTTACAGACACTCAAGCATGAGATATGAAATATTTAACGTGTGTTACAATAAATTTATAATGAAAATATAAATTAGCTTGGGGGTGTATTTTGTGCCCAAATTGGATGTAATTAATGGTCACAGAAACTTTTTGCGTTCCTCAGACTTTTTTTCTCTTCCACTTTTCTCATGTCTTCTCAACCACCTCACCAAGCCCCCAGCATCTAGACCTGCTTTTGCCATCTCAGAGAGAAGAAGACAGAAAAAAAGTGCCAGGAGCGCTTTTGAGTCCCCACCAAAAGCGGCATTAAGCTCCCGACCATATGAAAAGTTTTATTTTCTCTCAAACACCCTGACTTAAGGGTGGATAATTCCCTGGGTTTAGACCACCATGACGGTATATGAGGGTGAGAAACAAAAGATTTATTATTTTTTAACCATATTACAATTTTTTTTCTGCTGGCTCAGCCAATTGAAGCTCCCCGAAAGCTCATCCTCAATTCTCTCTGGGATTCACCCAGGAAAGTTGATGAGGCGAGCTTAAGTGGGAGACATGGTGAGAAATTGGGTTTTATCGCATTTTAATTAAAGACAACTCCCCCCTTTTAATTCATGATATACAACTTTTCAATCCTTTTGCAGATTTTTCCCCAACAACGAAGAAAAATGGCACATTGAAACATGAAATCCTTAAAACATGGTTCCATGGATGAAAGTATGGTAGAAAAATGGGCAAAGTTTTATTCAATTTGTGCAAGTTGCATTGATATCACATTAATGTATGGTCCTCAATAAATCTCCATAATTCCTGTTGCCAGCTTTTGGTGTAGGAATTGCTATCGTGCATTTTCTCTCTGGAATGAACTAAAAGAGAGAGAGAAATGCGAAAAGTGAACTAGCTACATGCAAGAGATTGAATAGAAATGGAAAAGAGAATGAAACAAGTGATTTGTTAACGTTTGCAAATTTCTCGACCAAGTGAAATATATTTTTGCTAGTGTTGGAAGTCATATCCAAGAAACTCATTCAGAAAAGGAGGATCTCTTGAGAAGAAGATTCACAGTGATTTTCCCATGGGTGAAAACGGGAAAAATATTCAAATGGACCCCAGTGAAAAATCGCCTTCCATCTCCACATGAAGTACATACATATCTTTACTTGACTTTACTCTCCTTCATATAGATGGTTTGTCTTGGCTCACAACAAGTCCTTAAGGATACCTTTTACATTCTGTTTCATGTTCTATGGTAAGGAATCGAATTTTCAATTTTTTCATAGCTTTCCAAAATTTCATATTATTCACAGCCTGAGTTATTTTTTGTTCAAAAATGTCTGGTCTAAAAGATAAATGACATCCTTTTTCACTAAAAATGTCGTTGATGTTCGAAAAATTCAAACTGAATACCGAATGTTCAATCTAAATCTTCGCATAAAGTATCTTGAGTAATTCAATGTCAAAATAGTAATTTTTCGAAAGGATAAAAGCGTTTTTTTACTAGGACTTCCGGCGAATATCGTCCTGGGTGGTCTCAGCTGTTTTTCATCCTTATAGGCAGCATTTATAGGGGGGACTTTTGATTCGGAACTGCCCGTTCGAAATAAAAATATCTCACTGAGCTTTCTAGCAGTGTCATATTGCCTACTCTTAGGCGTACAAAAAATTGCGCTGAAATTTCTCTCAGTGACAATTGCCTACCTTCTGGCGCACAAAATATCGCACTGAGCTTTCTCAGAGGAAATTGCCTACCTTCTGGCGCACAAAAATAACTCTTCGAAAGCTCAATCACCTATTTTTTGTTATTGGTAAATATAAAGCGCAGTCCGCGCAGATTTTGCAAGAGTTTTCACACCTTTCACCAAGGATATCTTTAAAATGCCTAGTATTACAGTGGAATTGTTTAGTGAATGTAATTTTAATTTTAATAGATTGTGTCTCTATTTTTTAATAACAGTTCCACAACACACATGAGGAGAAGATCTGATCAGTAAAATCTCCAAAAACGAAATATTGCTATCAAGAGAACACAAGGAGTACTAAACTAAGATGAAGGTTTTCATAAAGTCTAGATATCATAAATTATATAAAGAAAAACTAAACATTAACTATTGTAAAGCAACTTCCTTAGCAAAACGTTTTCGGATTGTAAAGCAACTGACGATGTTTCCTTAAATTCTTGACAACATGCCATAAAACCCTACGGTGAGACGAGTTTGATACAATATCTTTTTTAATTTGTTTTTCATCAACCATAAATATTTACTTGGTAACCCTTTGACTTCTATTAAATTATTGCCACGTACCTCAAAGCAAGTTCGAAACGTTTCGGAATAAAATAGAAAGTCTGCTAGAACTAAAAGATTTGCTTTGATTCTCACAATAAAGTGACGTTGACTCTCGAAATACTTCGAAATTTGAAAAGGAAACCCCTATAAGTCACTTTGAGGAATTATTAAAAAAAAAAGTCCGTATGGTTTTTCTTTTGGCTTTCATTCATTCATTTTCAAACGCTTATCCTTATTGGCGTTACAGGCTTAGGGCACCCAGGCTAGATTAAGAACTTACTCCTATCAACCCTCTGCCACTTCAGGAAATTGTTCACAGCCGATTCCAGGACGTTTCTGGTTATGATTCTGATTTTGTCAGTCAAAAATTTTGAAATTTTGAAATTTTGGAATTTTTAAATCTCTAATACTACAGTACAAATCACTTCTATAATTAGTACAATATTGGATCATATTTCTTATGCTTTCGAACTTGCTTATGAGAGTAAGTGAAACTATTAGAAATACAGTAAACTTTCGCTAATTCGGCTCTCTTAAGATCGGGTTACTTTTTAATTCGGGCATCAGTTAAATTTAAAAAAAAAATTTATTGACATTTTTTAAGTTTTCGAATGAAGGTAATATTCTGAAATTTGGCATGTTTCGTCTTAGTTATGATGTGATTTTGCATTATAAAGGGGGTTTCATGAAATTTACCATAAATACGAGTATGTAAACTTAGTATAAGTATGCAGAAGAACAAAAAATCGTTGCATTTTAAACAATTTAATGCCGGAATTTCTCTCTAATTCGGGTGACATTTTAGTCCAAAATGCCCGAATTTGAGAGATTCTGCACTTTTTTTTAGCCCCCCTTACCCTTGATATAGGTCTGAAGCCTATCGGCTTATTCTAACCAAGATCCCATTACAAACAAAACACTTAACAGTTAAACAAATATCCTTAATAAAAATCTATCAGTTATCGGTTATATTCTAACGTCGTTACTATTTAGGAACGCCATAATATTTTTCAAGAAAGCTAGATTGATCATCATTCAAAGGCATAGACTGCATTCGTTTTTAATTAAAATGTCCAACATATAAAATGTCAAAGTTATGTTTTATTGCACATAGAAATCCATTATGAGTTGAGAATTAATTTATCGTAAAAGAACATGTTAATTTAATCCATCCTTTGGAAAAGGATCAATTTGATCCTTTTATTTTTTCTAGTGTCTATGGAGGTACAAAATTTCCAGAAGTAAAAAAAAACTAGGAACGAAATGATCCCTATATACGAAAATTTTGAAAAAATCTTATTGTGTATGAATGTTCTAATTATGAAATATACAAAATCATAATACGACTTGATTGTGTGGAAAACGTTTATACCATCCACAATTTTTTTTTAATCATAACCGTACCTTATTAATTACCAAAAATTTTCGACCACCTTGTTAATACCTAAAATAAACGTGAAAGCTATCATAATTTATGAAGAATGACGTTCCCTTCCAGAATAAATAATTATAGTTACATTGGTTACATTAATGTCTCGGAATAAGAAATATCAAAAAAAAGGAAAACAACGAGAATTTGCAATGTTTTCCGTATCAGTTCAAACTTTCAATAAATATTCTGCAACAATTTCTCTTTAACATGAAAGTTTCATTTCGAAACATAAACTTCTAATGCAGTTTCTTGAGCCAGGCAACCGAATCATTTAAATATATAATGTCCATTTGGTTATCGCCTTCTGCATAATGCATTAAATGTGAAACTTTTTTACAATTCACTGCCTTTTATGGCCTTTATATCTCACTGTCGACACCCACCCAGTCGCATCGGAAGTCAGAATCCTTTTGTCGAAACATTGCGAGCATTTCTCAAACAGACAGCAAATTATGCAGACCGGACGGTGTGATGGCACAAGTGAGATTTCTAATTCCATCTCAAGATACTTTTTGGGTAGGATAATAGATGAGTGTGGGCTAGGAGTATGGCGGGATATTAACATTTTTGAGGGAGGATCTCTGGCAAAATCTCTCGTCCAATTTTCAGAGAGAGAAATGAAGTGTAGGGGTTTACAGAATAAAAATGTAGAGCTACTAATAGAATTTTACGATACAGAACCCCTTCCATTATTTCCTCAAAACCCAGGGTTTGGATATAAAGTGAGCCATTTTATACGGATTTGAAGAAGTTTCTGCTTCTTTTAATAGTTCACCATGGTGGGCATCTCTGCAAATCAACATACTTTCACGCAGCATTACAGCTGTAAATGGCACAGATGGTGACTACGTGAGTATGCGAATGATGCCTTAGCTATGGCCACATCCTAAGATCATGCAATGAAGCTTCCAGTGCATAAAGTGCGCGCCAGGAAATCCGGGTAAATGGCTGTGCAGCTTGTAGGGATCCATTTAAAATATGAGCAAGGGTGAACAGTCTAGGAAATCGTGTAACTCTCACGGAAGTTACGTGTATGAAATTTCTTCTCTTTTTTTTTCGGAGAATGAAGTGAATGAATGAAGCGCATCTCACGGTGAAAAAAGGAAGGCATCTTGGGCGAGAGTTGAAAGCTCAATATATACAGTCATGAGCTAGTGGAAACGTATCCATCGTCTTGGATGGAAAATGTGATGCCGTAATGATGATGAGATGGCATTTTTTGCTTAGAACAGCATCTCTACCATGAGGATGGTTCTGGCTGTACGCCACGTATAGTAAAGAAGATTGTTCCATCTGTGTCACATTGAAGTGGGAATTAACTGACATAAACCCTAAACGATATCATTAAGTTAATGTCCAGTCGCTCGGAAGGACTATGGGACATGCAATGGGTCTTCTTTCCTCTAGCTTCACTTTTCTTTCCTCTCTCCCCAATGTCACTGTCCGAATGACAGCATCGATGTGTATCTTTCGAGTCGTTCACACACACTGAACAAGGATTTATGGATCAAATAAGAGTTGTGTTTATGCATCATTTTCTTCCTCTGACTCTGGTACTTCCTGCCCATTTCCATTCCCAGCATAATTGTTTCCCACAAATGATTGAAAAGGACGACCCAAATGAGACAACCCGGAACTGATTTTCACTAAGCCATCAATAGAGATTCCTGATAGTCCATTGAGTAACGTTTTTTTTGTCAGCTTTTTCAACATTGTCACAAAATACAGAGAGCTTTGAGATTACTGATTTCTATAATTAACAAGAACAAAACTAAAGGTTCAGACCGTTAGGACAGTAAGAAGGGTCAAAGCACCCGCCATTATCATTCACTATTACCCTACTTGACACATGAAATAATTAAAATAAACTAATAATTCTATTATAACTTAGATATTTTAGAACTCGAGTACAGGAGGTCCTGGAATTATGCATATCGGGATTATACATCTTGGTCTACCATTATAGGAGCTAATTTGTAAAATCATTTATCAAAAACCCCTAAGCAATTTTTTGAGGCAATTAATTTGAAATACGTAACTTATGACCAGTTAGCGCTGAAAATATTTCATTGAAGCACCAATAATATTTGCATATATCACGGCGTGCCTGTAACTTAATAGAAGAAATTTCTTACAGATATGCAATTTTTTTCGTTTCTGAAAGTATGCATAATCCCGGGAACCCTGAATGTCGAGAACATCAGATCAACTCTTGGATTTAACCCTATCTTTCGTCTTCCTCTTTTAAAATTCTAAAACATGTTTTTTTTTTATTTTCGAATATGTTTTACAAGTTTATTAGACCCATATCTAATCATATTTGAAAATGACACTGATTCTTAATCGAATAGTTTCAGGTTTATTATCAAGTATCGCTATATTTGTTATCTATGGAAGATGAAACCCCGAAAACCAAAATCACGAAGGGTAAAAACCTGAATATCCAAAATCACGGGTAAACAAAAGCCAAAAATCCCCAAAAGCCAAAATTTTCAAAAAGTCAAAATACCAAAATGGCCGAAATCTCGATGAGATCGGAATCCCAAATGGTCAAAATTCCGAATAGGTCATAATCCCGAAAAGTTAAAATTTTGGAAAACTTTCAGCTTGACTTGCTGGAACATAGAGCAATTCTTTGTGTTTTGGGAAACTGGGAAATATAACTCTTTGAGTTAAAATATAAACTTTTTCAAGAATAAGCTGAATTAAAGATTTCAAACCTTTATAAGTTTCCTTTTTTGTAATTTGAAAGTTATACTTAATGAAGATATTGATCCTTTCAAAAAGAATTAAAACTTTTGTGAGGAGATTTTATGAAGCTCTATTAGCCATTATAATTCCAATTTTCGAAAACTTCAATATTGTTAAATAAATACTAAACATAAATATTTAAGTTTTCTTTTCAAAGTTGGGAAGTTCAGTATAATAAGTCTTTAAAACCAAGTTCATATTTCTACTTATATCTCACGAACAACTGTGAAGATCTCTAATTTTAAAATGCCATAGTTCTTAAGCCTTCAACTGAAGGCGTGACAAGATTATCAATAAATAAACAATGTGATACTTAAAAAACTAAAAGCTAATGACCAGCGCACGATAACTTTTGTTTGTAAATATGTTTTCAAAATTTCCCATGAGAATGAGCGAGATGACTAGATCTAGATCTCACTCACTCTCATTGAAATATCAAAAATATGTTTACTAAACAAAAGTCATTGCGCGTTGGGCATAAAGTGAAGGATAAAAACATTTTAAATTTATCAATAACTTTGATTTTGATTTTTTTCTTTTTATAAATCATAATTTTGAACACTTATTCTCATCGCACAATAACTTTTGTTTTGTAAACATGTTTTTGACAATTCAGTGAGAGTGAATGAAATGTAGATTTAGTTATCTCGCTTATTCTCACAGAAAATTTTGAAAACATGTTTATAAACTTGATATGAGAACAGGTGAGCATCAGGGGTGTAGGGTAGCTCAGAAAAACATGAAAATTCTTCCCAAAGCTTTCGGCTCGTATAAGTCAATTATTCGGCGGTATATATTAAGGATGTTTATAAACAAAAGTTACTGTGCGTTGGTCATTATGTCCAGAAAATTTTCGGCTCAGTTTGTCATTTAAAGAAAATATTTAGTATAGTTGGGGTATCTGACGGATTATATTGGATTCAAATTTTCCGGGATTTGTCAGGGGCAGAGTTTTTTCTCAATCAAAAACTAAAATTTTTTCTCCAAAGCGATTGAGAGTGAGCCAACTAAAAGACAAATATTGTTCAAGAAAATAATATACAAAATCTCAAGAAGTTGAAGAGTTCTAATGGTCATGTGTAGTTGTAAGCAGACGTTAGACGTATCCCAGTTGTTAAAAAAAAATCTGAATTGACCCACTGACTGAGGAAGACCCATACCAAGGGTCGAAAACTTTTGAGAAAAAATTGAGTTTTTGATTGAGGAATAAGCTAGCTAGAAAGCAAGTAGTACTTATTTACAGATTGCATCTCCCATTGGCCAGATTCATCGGCAATACTATTTTGTCTAAAATCTATCAGCGACCAATAGGCTCCAACTGCCATAAGGACAGCGGCTTCTCCTGAAGATACCTTACGATCGAGGGCAGATTTTCAAGGATATTTCCTGGGTAAATTCCTGTTGAGGAATTTATTCTCCAGTGGCATTTATTTGCCGGACTGCGAGATTATTAAATTTATTTCCTGATCTCGAATTAAAACTCTCCCTAGGCACCCCCGGGGGTAGCCTACACAAGGGGGCATCACTGCCTTAAGCCCGGTGGCTCGAAAGAGCCGTTACTAGAGGCCGTGAAAACAGCCGAGAGTCAGTTCGAAAGGAGAACGAATTCCCCAGAATTCCCAAGAATATTCTTATCAGAGCAAGGGAATAGTCTGACCGGATTCGAGCTATTCTCTTCCTCTTGCTTCGGCTCTCTATAGCTGAACGGAGCCTAGATGAACAAGAATCAAGCCCCTGACGAACACCGGAAGATTTGAATCTTCGAAAATATTTAGGCTCTAACTAATGGTTTCATTTTGAACATTTTAAAGGAAGCCATTTCCTTCAAAATTCCCCATTTTGACGAAAATGTCACACAATGTCTACAGGCCTTAATAGAGACCTTAAGGCGAAATAGAAAATCTTTAATTTTTTCACATATTTTTGAACAAGAATCTTTCATTAATCATTATTTAATAAAATGAGAATATTTTGATAAAATTTAAACATGTTTTTAATGTAAAGTAAAAAGAAGCAGCAAAGTCTTTAACACGTTAATATCCGATTTTTATTATACTTCCTTAAGTTTGCAATCAATACTTATTTTCGTAAAATAAGATGCACTTTCAGCAGTATTTTACTTTAGAACTTTGTTTTCTTAGACTTTCTCATTTTAATATTTTTAATTTTTTACTCTAAGTTTGTTGTTCTCTTATAATTTTCAAATATTTTAGTCGTATCCTAATCCATTGAACGTGTGAAAATATAAGTAGACGCATAAATAAAGTAGCAACAAGAAGTGTTGTGACTCCATAATGCACTTAAAGCTTCTAGAAACTTTCCCGCCTTTCCCGCTCAGTAAATTCTGGTCGTTAAATTTTTACAAAGTCGCATTCTTGCATTTTATGGTCTACAAATCTGAATATTTCCGGGAAATTTGATATAGCGAAGTAGTGAAACTTTGTTTGACATTATCCCCATTTCTATGAATGCTATCTGGGAAAATGGTGCTAATGCAGATCATTCGTTGGAGTGCAATGCTCCAGGGTTAAAATGTGCAACAAAGAGGATAGAAATGTTGCTTTTGAGTGGGAAAAAGTGTCTCTTCTTTTGGTTCCAGAATTCTTCAAACCGATTGCTTTTTTTTTTTGGATTTCACCCATCATCCTGTTTAGAATAAAATGTTTTCGAGGGTTTTTGGGGAGGGTGAATTGTTTGGGGTTGGATGGATCTCAACATTTTGAACGAATTGGATGGATCGATGAGGTTTTTCTCCCTTTTTGGTGTTCCCAAAAAGGAAAGAGAGAGAGCTTTTATTTTTGCTGGTGAGAAAGTTTGCAAAGCATGATATTCAACGCTATTAAAGTGAGCATCATAGTTTTCTAGGGCATTTTCTCAGTATTATTGCATAGTATCAGTGTGCTTCAGACATTTGTCGTCTCTCCGGGCTAAACCTCACACACTGCATTGGCCCTCCTTATTCTCACCCAGTAGATTGTCCTGGAGCATATTATAGGGTATTTGCATTCAGTAAAATCTCTCGCGAATCCCCCCAAAATTCCCAGGCTAAGGGCGTGAGAGTGTATACATCAAATTGTGACTAACCCCATCTTACAACCCTTACCACCAATTTTCTTGAGTGATTCTCGGAGCGCATTTTACTAGGGAAAACTTTCTTGAGTTCTGGCGAAGATATGTCGGAAGTCCGGAATGTCAAGCACAAGCCAAAATTAGAGAAATATGGAAGAAAGAAAAAAATTGTTTTGCGTCCCATCAAAAATACAAGGAAAAAGCTCCAAGACGGGCATAAAAAAAATTGTATATACTCTAGAACATAAACTTTGCATACTTCCTCCGTGACTAAGCCATTTTTTGAAGGTATGGTGCGTGAGGGAAGAGTTGAAGGAATTCCACGGGATCCCTATGGCATGTACCAAAAGCCCTCCAAGTCATGGAGTGACGTTATGAAAAAAGTTTTCACATAACTTCTTGATTCGATTGCTCCTTATAATATTTGACAAGAGGTGGAGAAACAGAAATATTGAAAATTATACCATTTCCACTTCTCTCCATCATGATTTACCTCTCTAGAAATTTTCACCCTGATACTCCTTTTTTTATACCCAATACACAAAATATGTAAGTTGAGCTCCGAAATTCTTCTTTTCAATTCACTTTGAGTGATTCAGAGTAGAAATATTTATAGATAACAACTTGGACGAGTTTTTCAATATATCATGTAAGGCATCGATTAATTGGAAGAGTTCGTAACTTATTTAAATATATTTTTTTTAATTTATGGGAAAAAATAGAAAAAAAAGAAAAATTAATATTTATAAGCATAAAAGCATTAGACGATTTTATCTGGATTTGCTCGATTAATTTAATTCGTATAATGTTCTAAACAATTAAAAAAATTAAAAAAAAATGCTTGAAACTTAAAATTTGTAGAATATAATATTCAAATCGTTCGACAATGTACGATATTTCTTATATCATTAAATGGTTAAAAACGCGAATATAAGAGGCCATTTACATCACCGCATTGGACTGAGATTGAATTGTTCCAAAATCGGATTTTGGAATAATTTAGTGTGAATCTAATGCGAATGTCTAAATCTAAATGATCTCAATGAAACTGTTTAGATTGCAGCCTCAGATTGAGACTTAATAATTCGAAGTTCGATTTTGGAACTGTTCAATCCCAATCTAATGCGGTGGTGTAAATTTCTTCGTTAACTTTACTTATATGTAAGTGACGATGGTAAAACTTTTTATTAAAAGTTTGGCATAAGGATGCTCACTTGGGTGTTTATCTAAACAAAATTCAAAAAGAAAATAGTCCTTTGAAATTACAGATATTTCCTCATATCTCCCAATTTAATCCAAAAATTTGACAAATTCTCTAAAAATTTAAAGTATTAACCATTTTCTTATATAAAAATTCTAATTTTGAAACAAAATGACACTGGATGTGCACAAAAAATATTTTCATTCCGGGTAGTGGCATAAATAATTCTCTTTTATGAGAATCGAAAGATTAATAATGTACGAGTATTCTATTTAGAATTTTTCCGATAAGAAACAGAATTCAATCCAAAAATAAATCTTTAATGACCAACGAGAAACTAATTAACCTAAAACCAAAAACAATTTATTAAATATATAATAAAAAGATATTTATTCAGGCCATCAATGATTCACTAGTTCTTAAAAATTTAATCTTTTCGAAAATAAATTTATTTTTTAAATTTCTTTTAAAATTGTTTTATTTAGAGTGTCTTCATCTGAATTCGCAAATTTAGAAGTTTAGTAAATGTTTTTTAACAAGTTATCCGCGAATGCAACAAATCAAAAAGTTATATGCTAACGCTATTTTATTACTACTTAATCTTTGTACATAAGAGAGTACTATATTTCGCACTTCAGTGATTTTAATGGAGTTTTGAAAACTTTTCGATTATTTTTCGCTTCTGACATTTCTTTAAATATTTTACGGAATTTTCATATTATAAATCCTTATTTACAGACATATGAAGAATTTTAATTGAATTGAATTTTATTGTTCTATTCAATATTGTTAATTTTGTTGTACTGTTTTTGTGATATACCCCCATGCGGCCATCGCCGTCTAGAGTTGATTCCAACCTCCGGGATAAAAACAATGGAAAAATCCTTCATTGGTTGTATATATAGATTTTATGATAGGGTCGAAGGAAAATCTCTTCGACAGGGAACCTCTGTTCACACTTTTGTCAAAATCTTGAAATTTATTTAAAGTATCTAATAAAAAGTTAATAATAGGACGATTTTTCCTTATTATACGTTTTCTGATAAGGATAGATGTTCAAATTTCGTATTCCAAATAGTACAGAGTAGGGTGTCAGTAAGCCCTGACACGACTTCTTGAAGTGTCAATAGGTGTTCCTTTCACCCTACAGAGATAAACTCCTTAAGGATGCAACAGGGGTTCAAAATTTTTCAGAGATTAAACACAAAGTTCTTTGCTAAAACTCTTCGGCGCGGTAGTACGTCTTTTTCAATGTTTAAAACCGTGATTTCTTGTTCCTAGAATTCAGTACCTTCACTGAGGAAAAATAGAGGGTGAAATTAACTTTTCTCCTCATAACTTTAACACTTTTTAGGTGTAAAAATATATCAACATTTTTTAATGTTAATTTTACACTCTTTTAAGGGTAAAATTAACATGAAAAAGGGTAACTTTAACCCCCAATACACCTAAAAAGGGTAATATTTACACCGATTTTGGATAAATACTGAAGGATAAAATTAACATTTCCGGAATGTTATTTTAACAATTTCGGATTTCTCTTAGTGTTGGACTCTTTACATGCTTTACATACTCGGAATTCTTTTATGAAATGCAGAAAGAATTTTTAATAATGTTACACTTGATACATTTTTTAATTGCTCTGTAAGATATTGCAAGGCGTTTTTAATATTTGTCATTAAAAAAATAAATAAACTAAAGCTTAAGGGAGTTTGAAAACATTTCAGGTTTATCTAAATTCAAATCTTCATTCTTTGTCCTAAGCTCAGCAAATACAGCTATTGTTCTCACAAAATGTCCTTATGTTGTTAATATGTAACTATCTAATACTTTACTCCTACAACTCTGGTATGTACTATGGTATGTACCCACTCTCCGGAGGATGATGTGAATAATTTTGCCTTCACACATCTTCACCGCCTCTCCAGTGTTCTTGGCAAGGGGCCCAAATTCACAATACCAACTTGATTGCGAACATCGAAGCCATCGTTCCGGTAGCTTCCCCCATGGGATAGGGTGAGAATGTTGTTTCAGCGCTAGTAGAAAATTGGTCTTGGAAATTATCTTGTGTTGGCTGTTCAGTGGTCTTCTCTCGTAAACAATCTCCAGCTGGAATCGCGATGTGAGGATGGTGGGTGAAAATCCTCAAATCACTTTCTTACCTCTTTCATCCCTGTGTATCATCCAGTCTCATGTGAGTGGAAGATGCCTTCTTCGCATTTCCCATGAGGGAGGGGAGGGAGTTAAGGAAAAAAGCCCCAACTAAGAGGTGAAAGGGTGAGAAACGGCTTCCTTGTGAAAACCGGAAGTACTCTTTTCGCTTCATTTTCCACAACGGTATTTATGGGCTGTCGACAATTCTGCGCTTGTGATATTTTTTCGCTCTTATTGTATACTTGGGGATAGTAGTAGCTCCAGAAGGGAGAGCTAAAGCAGAAAAAAAACATATACCCCCAGTGGATTGATGGTGGAAAATCTCTGCAAGGCGATATTGTCTTGGTGAATCGGATCGATTTAGCCACAATATCTAATTTCCGTTTTTTTCCTGCCAACCCCCCGATGCTTTTGCCAACGTCTCCTTTTCGTCCTTTTTTGTCCCTTCCAACAGAACTGCCGGAATTTCAAGAATTGGATGAATTTCCACGCGCCACACTTTGATAGAGTTTTTTTTTTTGCGGGGAGAGTGGGTTGCATGGTTTACTGGTGGAAAAATCAGACAGTTTTGTGGTAGAAAAATTGTCCTCATGAACATTTCTGAAATGGATTTCTCCTGATAGGGACAGAGCGTAATTTAATTTCCAAAGCAGCAATATCAAATGCATTTCAAAAGTTAAAGATTATTTTAAAAAATCTTGATAGAAGTGAAATTTTGAAGAATGATCTCAATATTTTACGTTCCTTAAAATAGGGAGTGAACCATGTACAGGTCTCTTCTGATATGCTTTGATCAATCACCACGAAATGGGATTGATCGAAGCTCAAGTGAGCGGAAATGCGGGCTTCAGACCTAAAGTGGTTTTTAGACTAGATGTTTAGCCGAAATTTTCACAATAATCGTACTTATTGAGAAATTAGAGTAGTTAAGCCACATAGATAAACCTTAGACCGTCTTCAGTCTAGAGGTCTAGCCAGTTCCCGAGAGGGTCTCAAAACTTTAAACAGCAACCGATTTTATTGATTTTTCAAAATGTAATAGGTCATTTGCCCTTAACCCTTTAACGACGAGACACTTTTTACGAACTGAAAATCAACAATAAAAATTAAACTGAGAAACATAATCAATGATAAGTCTTACATCTAACCTTGGAAAGTCCAACAGAATCTGATTCGGTGTATTTTGTGCTTCTATGAACGAGAGGGACAAAAATAGCCCAAAAATTTAAGTAATTTTTTTGACAATACCAATGAATAATATTTTTCGTTTTAGTGAAAAATATTACGGATGAGTATTGTAGTTTTTATTGCTAAAAGGGTTTTGCTTAAGAAAATTAGAAGTATAAAAAATAAATAAAATCAATTATTAATTTGAGAATTTAAAAATTCGCCATTTTTTGAGCTTAAATATTTACTACATATCAAATAGCTAGAGGCTTGCAAAAAATATTCTAGATTCCTTCAACCTTCTACTTTACAATTATGTACAGACATAAGAAAAAAATAACTTTAAGTAGTCAGGAAAAATTATTTTCTTTATGGGACACCGGTGTTCCAATCGTCCTTAAAGGATTAATAATCCAATTCTAAGGCAAAATTTTCCAAAAAATCTTGACTGATAAGATATTAGAGAAGATAAGCCATATGGCTAAGCCTTAGGTCTGAAGCCTGTATTATATCTGAAACCCGTATAAAGTTTAGTTACATGGTTTAGCTTTTCTAATTTTTTATCAGTAAAGTGTGTTTTTAGAAAATTTTGACTAAGGATTGAATTATTAAGAACAATTTATACATTAGATTCCAATGGATTAGGATTTCGAGACCTTCTAGAACTATGCTAAGTCCTTAGTTTGAAGTTCACTTAAAGCTTCTTTTGAACAAGGGTATTTTGAAAAACATTTTTTATTCTAATATACGGGTGACTCCTGGAGAATATTTTATAGTGGTTCCTGAGATAAATTTTCTCTATCCTTTCTTAAATCTTCCAATGCGGTAACAAAGATTCTGTATTCCATATGATTCTTAATGTATTCCAAATGTATGATTCTGGGAATGGTTAGTAACAATCAATTATTCCATTTCTGATTTCACCATTTCGATTTTTTTCGAGTCTTAAACGTTGTCGTATGGGAACACTAGACCGTATGTTTGTCCAATTTAAGGTGATTCTAACATTATCTATGATTGTGTAACGCAACTTTGATTCCATGATTCATTTTGATTCCGAATTCTAAAATTGATTCCATTTAAACCTGATTCTGATTAGCTTCATTGTCGAAATATTCGATCATACCCCCGTTGAGTTTTCATATAGGAGATTTTATGTCCCGAAAATTAAGCAAATCCTACTCTGGAGTAAAGCTATCTGGAATGATTTTATCTCGCAATTCAGTTCATGAATTAAAATCTCTACGCTTTGATGTTCCAAAAAAAAACAAAAATATTAACTCATGTATTTCTATTTCTTTTTCGAAAATTTTTCATCTAAAGAATAGTCGTACAAAAAAATATTAACATGATAAGACAACCTCGTTATAGAACTATCTAAAAGTGCCGTCATGTGTAAATTTATGTTCTATGCCGAGTTGGAAGAATTTTCTAGGGCACTTTTAATTAATTCATTGAAAGTTTTGATAACAAAAAAAAAACAAATATTCTGAACACTGTAAAGTGTTCTTTGTTGAAATGAAGAAGCGGCACAAAAGCGGAAATATTTTTGCAAGGGAATCTAGAGAGATTCTTCTGTTCTCGAGTTTTCACTTGTTAGCCTGATTCCCTTTGCACACAAACTATATGTAATTTTTTATATATTTTGCAAATATGCTTCAGTAAATCCCTAAGACACTTTTTTGCTTTAAGTTTTATGACAAAGTTTGCAACAATAGAAAAGCTCACAAACACTTGAGCTTTGCCTCATCTTGTGAAAACAGAATTTGTCAACGGATTGGGGTTAGAATAAGAAATCTCATTAATTTGCATTGCTCTTTTTGTTCCACTGAAACATAATTCTTTCTTAAGGGATCAGATTACAAATGCATTTCTTATTCCATGCAACTTCAAGTCTGGTTTAATTGGTCAACCGAAATGACAAAAGCATACCTGAAAGCGTATATTGTGAGAAGGGCTTTACCACAGTGTTTATGTAGGATAATATAGGTCTTTTTTATATAATGCACCATAAAAACAATGTTTCGGTTGATTATTTAGTAAAAAATAAAATTTCCTATGAAAATCCTTTAAAATACACGTAATTAAATAATTGGTTATTAAATATTTTAGTCCGATTGTGTTCATTAATAAACAAAACTTTGTTTGATTGAGTTAATTAGAAAAATAAATAGGTCAAAAGGGCATCTAAAACATTGAAAAAAAATTAGTAAACAACGAAATGATCAGTAAAATTTTTTTTTTATTAACTAAAAATAGGCCACGCCCACCTTCCTTTTCATTCTCGATTTGCAATTTGCAAATCTTATAGTAATTCGTATCATCTGGAAATGCGCGACTTAAAATTATTTAATATTGGACCTCAAGTAGTAATTCTTTGAGAGTTACTAGTTATTCGTAGAGTAGTCTAAAAGATTTTTAATTAGATTTTTAGGATTTTGGCTTTTCGTGATTTTTTCCATTCGGAATTTTGACATGTCGGGATTTTGGTTTTTCGGGATTTTCTCTTTTTGGGATTTTACCTTTTCGGAATTTTGGCTTTTCGGTACTTTTCCGAATTGTGATTTTGATCTATTTGGTATTTTGGATTTCGGGTATTTGGCGTCCGAGTTTTTGACTTTCAGTATTTTGATCAGGACTCACCGATTAATACATACAAGAAAACAAGGTGAAGGAATCATGAAAGCATTAAAGCATCCAAAGGTGACCTTTCTTTACCCTATTGAAAAACCTTCTGGTTTGGTGCATTGTCGCATCTTAAATGACAGAGCGGAAGTGGCACCACAAAATGGACCAAAAGAAGAGCGATGAAAGGGTTGAGATTGAAAATTTGGTGTAGAGAAGCAAGTGCTTGGAATTCACTTGATGCTCACCATCCTCCAAAATGGGAAACCACTTGGCGAGTTAACATAATTTATTGGCAAACGGAGAGAGAGTCAAGTCAAGGGAGCAGTACAGCTCTGAGTTATATGAGTGTCACGATGAAATTGTATAAAGCCATATGATTAATTAGGTATCATTATTTTCAGCAAACGTCACATGTTTCCCATATTTCATATGGATTCAGGCTCTTCGTATTCAATGTATTAATTTAATCCCATTCACTTTGCCATCTCTCTCTCGTGCTTTTTCTCTTTTTTTTTTTCTTTTTTTGTACTGAGAGCAAAAGAATGCTTTTGATGCTCTAAAAGTCATAGTTTCAACAATGAATGTGTTGAACATTGCGTTGATTTCCCACAAAAATCGTATTTCTTTTGGTACTACAACGAATAACCGTTTTTGGGGTGAGTTTTATCCATATTTCAGTACAGAGACAGTTTCGGAAATAAACAAATAATGATAGGTTTGTTTTAACTTATGTTGATTTTGATTCTTTTATTGTAAATTACGTTTTTATGTTAATTTTAATGAATTGGCAGTCACACTTTATCTCGAAAATTGCTTTGAACATGTAGGGGAAGTGCTCATAATTTTGGACAGTCTGCATATAAGCATCGATATCCTAAGTTTGAAGTGCGATATTTTCAATACTAATTGACTTTTTTTGTTACTCTCTTTTCAGAAGGATTGTTTAGAAACTTGGCAAGCTATTTATCATCTCATTTTTACTAAAATTAGTTTTAATACGTTTAAAAATGAATTAATATGTAGAGGTGAATTTGACTCTTATTTTGGACAACTTGGTTATTAATTTTTACAACTTCTCTGTAAATTTGGACAGCTAATCCGCCTCAACAGGATGTCCATTGTTCTTCATTTTATGAACCAATCTTACCAAGTCCTCTTCCTGGTCATGTAAGGGAAACGTGGAATGTCACAAGAAGCCCGGAAACTTTCCATTTCATTCATTAAAGTGAGTTGACTTCGATACTCCAAGTACGCGCGGATTTGTGCATTCCCTGCACTTTCCAGGAGCCTTTCAAGGCATTTCTCGCTACATCTCTTTCGTAGAGATGATGCTCCTTTGTTTCTCCAGGCATTTGTCCAACCTAGTCATCACAAAAGCTAAAACTTCACGAAATTTCGTGAGAAAAACACCTGTCCAAAATAAGAATCATCACCTCACTGGTGAATGTCTTAAAAAATTTCCCATTTTTCACACGAAAAATATAATTCACAAGGCAAATCTCACTTCAGGTCAAATGTACAAATCATCAGTAACGTGAATCAACAAAATATTCAATGAATATTCAATAATATCACTCAAAAACAGCGAACAAACTTTGTTAGTACTTCACCAAAACTAAATAAGACTGAAGTAAGCCACGAAGTTCTGTCATATTTCTCGTAAGCAATTGCTAACACTGAATTTTCAACAAAGCAATTTCAACTCAAATCATATTCAAATTTTAACGTATTTAGTGTTAAAATCTTCCAAAAAGAACAAATATTTAGATAGAATTCATTATTCATCAAATATTGGAATAAAAATCCATCATTTTAATCAATTTGTTTTTAGTGTCCAATGTTATCCACAAAGTGTCCAAAATAAGAAACTGGACAAAATTATGAGCATTTCCCCTACCGGAAATGCTAAAACGGCTAAACGAAAATATTTTTAAGGAGGATTCTTTAAAATTCTATCGTATCAGTAAGAAAAGATTAATTTGAGCACTCCTTAAAAAAAGGACAAATAGGGCAAAAGTTAATATAAAAAAAAATGAAATAAATCTTCCATAATTAGTACGATTTTTTTAATTGCAGAGAACATAAGAAATTAACAGTTTAAATCTTATTCTCCAAACATTTCTTACCAGAGACACTTGCAAAAGTGCAATTTAAAATATTCGTTTATTTAATATCGATAAAAATACCTCTTTTAAAATAAAAAAAAGTAATATATCGGATTTAGGCGTTCAAATATTTCAAAAATATCCAAGGAGTAGGAAAATTAATAAAAAAAAAAGTATGGAAACGCTTTGAAAAAAAATCAGTTAGGTCTAATATATATCATTTGTAAATTGCGAGAGTTTTTCAAACTTTTTGTATAATGGTATAGATAATTTATTCGTTGTAAAAGAGGTTCGTCTCATGTTAATTAAGGGGTTATTTGGATCAAAATAGACAAAAAAAACTGCATATTTTCCTCTAATTCGAACTCGTAGGCATATAAAAGTGCAATATTTATACTATATTTCCTACAATTCTCATTCAAAGAATTTAAAAAATCAACCATTGAAACCTAATTTTTAGATATTATTTTTGCAAAAAAAAACATTTTTTTTGGTAAACTAAATCTCTTAGAACTGGTTCACCTGACATCCTTAAACCAAATTTTTCTTGTTAGCTAATCAGTTAAACTTTAAACTGAGAATTTAATACTTAAAAAACAATTTTTTTTACGTATTTTACATCACTTTTCGTATTGTAGAATAAGCTTCGATAAACATAAAATCCTTCGTTCAAGCAATAGCTTAACTCATCAGCTAAAAGGGAAAATTTGGTTTTTGGATTTCAAAGGTTCTCGAAAATAATCCTGAGAAATCTTGTACCCCGAAAAGATTTATTTTTATTTAAAAAAAAAAGTCTCCAAAATGGTCATATCTGTCAAAGCGTCTCAACGGTTGAATTTTTAAAATCTTTAAATGAAAATTTTTGAAAATATAATTTAAATATCACAGAGAAAAAAAAACGGGGGTGCGATTAACTTTTTTTCCTCATAACTTTAACACTTTTTATATCAAGATTTTTTAATGTTAATTTTACGCCTTTTTAAGGGTAAAATTAACATGAAAAGGATAACTTTAAACCCTAATACACCTAAAAAGCATAATAATTACACCGATTTCGGATCAATACTGCTGGGTAAAATAAACATTTCCGGAATGTTATTTTATAACTTTTTCGGATTTCTCTCAGTGATTATATTTTTAGACACCCAAGAGCTTGAATTTTTTTTCATTGTGCTAAAAGATATTTAGAAAAAATATTAAATTTTTAAGTCTTTTTGACCCAGGTTTTTCTGGGTTTCTTTCAATAAGTTACCCTTTGAAATATTAGATGAAATTTTTAACAATCTCATCTAGTTTTTTATAAATTCAACAGTTGTGAGCTCCTATTTATTTATAACACTAAACCTACCAAAACCCGCTCAAATTGACCGGTTTAAAATTAACACATATTTAAACGGTGCAATGTCACTATCAAACTTAATGAGTTTCTTAAAATATGCATGTAATATATTTTTCAGTGCTTAAATTTCATTTTTTGCTCTTTTCCAAGACAAATTTGTTGAGTGTCCTACCCTACCGCGGTTTGTCACTTGACAGAAAAACAACCAAAAACGGTCGGTAGGTTTAGGGCAGAATCACATTGACAGTAAAATGCTCACCGTCACCGTCAAAGACCTCACCGTATTTCATTGATTTACGCATTTTCATTGCAATTCTTACGCAAATTTTCCATTACTATATTACCTTGTCTCATACTCGGTGGCACTAGGTGAAAATAGTATAAGAAAATTGAATAAATAAAGCGAAAATGCGATAAACGGTAAGCAAAAAAAACTGTAGGATTTTTTGCTACAGTTTTTCGTACAGTATTTTTGCTCACCGTTTATCGCATTTTCGTTCTTATATTATTTTCACCTAGTGCCACCGAGTATGAGATAATGTAACACGTTAATTGAGAATTTGCGTAAAAATTACAATGAAAATGCGTAAATCAACGAAATACGGTGAGGGCTTTGACGGTGACGGTGAGCATTTTACTGTCAATGTGATTCTGCCCTTAGTGTTAAAGCAATAATTTCGGAAACATACACTTAGCTAATGAGTGCTCATTCAACATAGTGGTAGCATCACAATAGCTGCGACTGTGACTATGAAAGAAGCTCAGCTTAAAAGCTTCCGTAGAACTTTAATAAATCCACCCCTTTGGATATTAATTGAGGAGATGGAGTATAAAAATGTCGTGAATATTTCGTTTTATTTATATTCCCGTTTTATTAATAGCTATCAATATATCACACATGATTTGTACACTTTAATAGTATTAAGGTCTCTGAGGTTGTTTTAGCTCAAGTAAAAAAAAAAGTGGCGGGTAAAAAGCTCAACATGGGCAACAATCTATCAATTTGATATAACACAGAGAAGACTAGCAATTATACTATCCGTTTGGCTGTCGTTTTAATCCTTTCATTCGATTTTTCTGTGAAAAAAAAGTGGCTACATAGCTCGACGACGGACACTAATTTATTCCCAAGCTATTCATCAGGAAGAAAAGAGGGTAGTTTTCACAGAAATAGTGTGTAATTTTAATTCAATTAACTTATAGCAAATTGATTTTACACACACCAGTCACAAGCAAAAGCTCTAATGACTAATGTCATTTTTCACTTTGCCTTGCTGAAGTGCATGAGAACTTTTTGCATTCAATCGTTCTGACTTTGTAACGTTAATCACATTATGTTAAAATTGATTTCTATGAAAAGATATGTCAATTTATTTTTTTAATAAACATCACAAGGGAATAAGACGTATGTCAATAAATTTGAAAATTATTTTTAATCTTTCTGCAAGCCTTTCTGTTAGCTTTATTTTACCAAATAATACTTAGCAGGACAGTTTATGAAGATCAATTTCAATTATTGGAAATGGAAAAATTTCATGAAATGAAAAATTCAACTTAAATTAGTTGAAAGGGTCTAATTTCTGAACTTTTTCATCTTTTAATTAATCATTAGAACACAAAAGAGTTTTTCATTACTCAACATATAGTTTCTCTCATTTTTCCAACACAGTTTTTAGAGAGCACGTTAAGAAATTAATTCAAACTCCCTGGTAAAGTTTACGTTTTATCTAACTTTTCATCATACTTCATTACTTTTATTTTATCAATATATCTGTTTTGCATTTCTGTTAGTGATTTCACCATGAATGGTTTCTGATTGCTAAAAACAAACTTTTCCATTTCTTAATGAACATAAAATGCAAGAGGTATTGATAGGTTTTATTTAATTTTATCAACAACTATATACAAAGTTTTCCGTACAGAAATAAGAAGAAATTCTCCATCTAACTAAAATTCAAAGAAAAAGTTATATTAATTCGCAATTTCTATTTATTTATAAATGTTTACCTTTAGGAGGGTAATTGTTTTTACTAATTTTTCTGAAATCGTTTTTGTGAGAAACATTGACTAAGGGTATGCAGGAAATATTCAGTACATTTCTAAAAAAAAATGAGAAAGTCGTGTATAGTGTGAAAGAGCCCCACCATCCCCTTCAAAATTATGTCAGTGTTTAATCTTAGCATCGATATTTTCACATTATTGTTAATACATTGTACTATTTCATGTTTACCATTGAGAGATAAACACCCATGAGGCATTCTCTAATCCAACGTATCGCACAATAGATCAGCATCCTTTCCATCGCATTGAAAATTAATAAACAGCAATGGTGTTGTAGCAATTAGTTGAAAACAATAAACATTCTCTCTAACATTCCATCTAGGAAAATCGAAATATCTGGTCGGAGGAAGCACGTTAATCAATACATTATTAATATGGAAAATTGGGTGTGAGAATACAACGATAACTCCAAGTGCAAATTTCTGTTACAAATTCTGTTGAATTAGTAAATAACAATTCACTGCACTGTCCTTTGCACCATCATGCAATGATAATTTGAACGTTAATCCACCTCTAATAGTCTCACACAGCGTATCAAATGAGTTGGATAAATTGGAAAGTTTCACGGAATATTAAATCCTTATCCCAGTGGAATTCTTTCCCAAATTCAGTTCAACATCATTCCTTCAGGTTCAGACATATGTATGTATGTCAACATTAAATTGACACACAGTAAATTTGAAAGCAATTTTGACCTTAACATTGTTAGTTTTAAAAACACTTAAGCAATTTAAATAGAGAAAGTTAGAATGTTTCAGATTGTTTAAAAACCTTCTGTATCCTAAAATACTACACTGAAATTACTAATAATATTTATTTAGGGAAAAGTGAGGCAGTTTCAAGATATGAATAAATTTTTAATATAAAAAATTTGGTAAAGCGAATTAAATTTTTAAGAAACGTGCTATATATTATATTTTCAAATATCTCAATGCCCATGAGAAATAATTTGGACTTAGTTAACTTGAATGTCGTTCCTAAACATTTAACTATTTTACAACTGAGTCTTCAAACAAACAAAAAAAACGAGGTGGGGGTTCCGGAAATCGTCGGGAAAAATACTACACTCAGGGAAAACTCATCAACTTATCGCAGAGATTTCGGCTCGGTCTCCAAGCCTTCATCAGTGGCTGGAACGAAAACAACTTCATTAACAAAAAAACTTCATTAGACAAAAATTATCCCAATTTCTTCTTTATTTTTTATCATTTCAAACAATTCAAATATTCAAACAGTTTCCGAATTCATAATTCTTTTCACGCAAATAATTAATTAATTAGGAGTGACAAAGTGTTACATGCCCAAACTAATGAGATTCTATACCTCAAAAGTACTTTAGCAACATTTAGCGTTTACTGATTCATAACCGCTTCATTTAAAACCGCTTCATAAATTACTCAAAGAATTTCCCAATATAGCTTAAAAATAATAATTATGATTTTAATAAAAATTATTTACCGTTCATAAACCGGTTAATTACTGGTTCAGAACCGATTGGAACCGATTTTTGACAGAAATTCCAAACCCTTTCCAATAAGCCCAAAAATGATACCATTAGGTTAAGTTAAGATACACCGGTTGTTGCAGATTGAAATTCAAATTTATAGATTTGTAAAGAGAGAGACATTTTGTAGATTAGCCATGTAGGTGAAAACGTAGTGATGCCTGTTTTTGGTGGGAATTCGTCCATGACAGACATAAGAATTTAGAAATGAGAATTTGCCGAAAATTTATAAGCTTTGTAAGTAAAAACTAAGAGAAATTAGACTCGACGTTTCACTCAAGATTTATTTGTAGGATTTGTGACAGAGTTTCTTAGTGACGTCTACGAGAAATAATTTGAACTCAACAGTTAGAAAGTACCTGTAACTAGGAAACTAAAGAAAACGGAAGTAGGGGATTTAAAAGGATTCTATATCGGTGGCAGCCAAAATCCCGAAAGCCAAAATCCCGAAAAGGCCAAAATCCCGAAAGCCAAAATCCCGAATGTTCAAAATCCTGATAGGGATAAAATTACATGGAGGAAAATGTTTAGAATAATTTGCTTTGCCTCCAGCAAGCGCGGGTACAATCGTGGGAGTAGCTGTGACACTTTTAAGAATTCAGGATTTTGGGTTTCGGGATTTGGCCCATTCGGGATTTTGGCTTTCGGGATTTTGACCGGGACCCTTCTATATATATTATATATAGGGTAATCAAGGAAAGAAAGCGGGAATCCGGGAAGATTCTAAGAGGGCAAGATTTAAAGACTCAGGTGAAATTTAAGGTTAGGTTTGTGATGCTCTCATGCCTGATCCCCCTTTTATTTCAGAACTTAAATCAGTGCCAATTCCAGTAGTTTGATACGGTTATGCTCGAAGAAAATAAAGAAATAAGTTTCCGAAGGAGAAATTCGACAACACAGGTTATAATATTCGGTTAGTTATCGGTTATAAACTGGTTCATTATTGGTCCACATTTGATTGGAACCGTATGAGTTTTATTGGAAATTCCAAGATTTTTCCAATGTGTCCAATCGAGATCCCATTTGGTTTACAAATGCGCTCAATAGAAATTTTTTAACCTCTGATCTTGAGAGCCCGTTATTAGGAATTGTTCAAGGGTGTTTTCGTATATGAAAGAAATGTCCGCCTGGACTACCTCTAAAACATATTCAAAAATGAAAAAAAAAATCACAGAACGCGATTTCAAGCACAAATCGTTTTCAAGTGGGGGGGAAAATCACGTTAATGAACCCAGGGTTGACTTATGGAGGAGCCCCCCGATGTGTACAAGTCTCTATTTTGAACCATTTGGTCTCTAGAGCTGGCGACATCCGGACGGATCGGACGAACAGACGAACACACCGTGACGTTAAAAAAAATGGAAACCTAAGATTTTCAAAATTCTACTAAAACCTGAGTGCTTAGGAGTTAGGAAGTCGAAATATAACTCAAGATCGAGGAATTATATATACTGCTTTCTCTCTCTCTCTCTCTCTCTCTCTCTCTCTCTCTCTCTCTCTGGAGTTCTAGCAGTAACAAATTTTATAGAATTTGCATTAAATTATTGTAGAGTGAAAAGCCATTAATGAAAAATTGTTTTAATACGAATTTCATCTTGAAAAATAAAATTCTAAACAAATTTTTGACATAGTTTGTTTCATTAAAATAAATTAAAGTTGGAAAATATTCTGAGAATGAGAATTCTCTCTATGCTATGCATATTAAATTTTTATTTGATATTCACAAGAGATTGAATTAAAAATTGTGCATCTTTGATGGAAAATTTATCATAGTTTGCGTTAGATTTTTTTTTTAATCTTTTGTAGATTTCTCTAACTGCAAATTACCTTTCAAAAATTTTCGAATCCATTTAAATATTTAAATTATATTCACAACATATATTACGTGTCATAATAAAAAGAATATTGAACAGTTGCATAAAGGCATAAACTATATTTATTTGTGACCGAAGATCTCTCGTAAGATCAAATTTAATCACCCTTGTGATGAATTCTTCTGTTAAATATACAATATATAATAGACAAATGGCCAGTATAAAATTAAACGATCTATAAAAAAACGGAAAGTAAAGAAATCTAATTTGAGTTAAGTAGGGGAGACTGAGGCAAAACTTGTCAAAACTCATAATTCTTTCACGAACTCTAAGAAAACTTAAAGCGTTTCTTAATGAGTATATTCTTATAGGAAATTTACTGCTCTATAACATTGCAGAAGACTATTTTTCTCTATCTCGAAAGAAATGTGATTATAGAATCATTTTCTAAAAGTCGATTTTATGTAGATTTATGTAGATTCAAAATTGCTGGGGCAAATTTTGTCAGTCTTCGGATAATTTGTGACGTTTTACTCTCGCAAACGTTAAAAATATTAAATAGACATATTTTTATATGAAATTTATTCCTCTACGACTTTGTCGAAGATTATTTTTCTCTATCTTAACGAGAAATGTGCTTAAATTGAGCTAATCAGTATTGATATTTTCTGTAAGCCAAATATTCCAAAAATAGGGCTCACAATTTCATTATTTTTTTATTTTACATAATTCTTCCTCGAATCCCCTGAAACTTTGTAAGTTTAAGAAGATTCATGAAGGCTATCTATAATAAAAATATCAAGCCTTAGTCTCTTTTATTTTAGAAAATAGTTAAATTTTCGTTTTGTCAAAATTTGCCTCTGGTCTCCCTTATGTATAACTGCCTAGGCAGTAAAAATAATACAATTTTTCGTAAAATTGTAATTGAAGTCAGTAAGAAAATCGATTTTGGTCAGTAAAAATATAAATTAAAACAATGAAATTTGATTTGCAAAAAGATAAATTTTGATTGGTAAAAAATGAATTTTACACAGTAAGTTCTCAGTTAGTTCAGTGATCCAGTTTTTTTTTCAGTAAAAAATAGATTTTTGACAGTTCAAAACTTATTTTAGCTTAAATGGTCACATATCAATGTATACAGATTGTATCTAGCGTAAAAATAAAGGTAACTTCACCACGCAGCTGATCGTTATCTTTTCTTTAATTCTAGCACTTAGAGAACGTCTTCACCGATCCTATCTTCAATGCTCGTTTAGTGCTAAAATTAAAGAAAAGCCTCTGTCCATTCAGCAGTAGGGTGAAAGGAACGTCTATTGACACTTTAAGAACTCGTGTCAGCACATATTGACACCCTACTCTGTACCATTTGGGATACGAAATTGTAACATCTCTGTTTATAGTAAAAGATATATTACAAAAAAAAACGTTATAATTACTTATATTTTACTAGATACATTAAATAATTTTCAACATTTTGACAAAAGTGTCAATAGGGGTTCCCTGTCGAACAGACGTTCCTCCGACCCTAGTTTACTTTTAAATTACACTTTCAATAACGAAAATAATTATCGCTATTAACTCGCGATTAAATGAATAATATTTAATAAAAGCCCAAATGCCAATATTTTATTAATTAAATTTGTATTCCTCCCTAAAGTTCCTAGAAATCTAATTAACTTTACAGAGGATTTTCTGAACAATTGCGCAAGCTGATGGAATTGGATTTGGAAAGCTTTCAGTAGAAGAAAAATTTAACATTGTAAAAAAAAAACCTACAGTGGCAAAAGAACCAGTGAAAAATGATTTGTGTGGCAATTAATTACTCTGTGACCAAAGTGACACAATGTCCTCGGTGTGACCGGAAAAAAAGTGGGAGCCCTACTCTGGAAATCGATCAGCTGAAAATTCCTGTGGCCAGATGAGGACACAGAGATGTGTGTGAAAAATTGCGAAAGAAAATGAATGGGGGCTAATTGGGTTCTCTTGTAGGTCACAGTGTGTATGACATATTAGTCAAACTTTTGACACTTTTCCAATTAATCCTCACATCAGGTGACTCACTGATGCACCACAGACGTGGCAACCGCAATGACAGGTGAGGCTTTTTCTCAGGGGGAAGGGATTTTGGGTTCAAACTTACCGCGATTTGAATTTCCTGCCTCCGTAAATAGGATGTCGGTGACCACGAGAATGGCCACAATGTAAATTGCTGGACGCAGGATTGACGCACTTCGGCGGTAACTGCTGACCGATGATCTCTTCATCCTTGTCACTGTACAGTTGATTTAGTTTTAGAGAACTTCAAGATTTTTCTTGTGATACTCTCGATTTTGGGAAACAGGTATGCTTTTTTTCAAAACTGTTGGCGCGCTTTTTGTTCCGTTCACTTATTTTTCGGTTTTGGTTTCGTTTTTACCGAGTACACAGGTAATACACTAAGTCCCGGAACAAATCCACCGTCTGTCAACAGAGGCTCAGATTTCACCACCCCCGGGGGTGACAAAAACAAAAAAATAAAGGTGTGTACGAATGCGGAAAATTGTCAAATGGAAAGCAAAAGGGTTTTCAAGAGAAAATTCACTGCACCGTAAACGTCTCTTGTTGGTTTTATGTGGTGTAGAGCTTCAAAAGTTTTTTGGCACACAGCAGAGTAATTTTCACATGGGATAGGATGGTGTGGGTGCCTTATCAAAAGAAATCACATCCACCACGACACACATGAAACGATGGCGAGTGATGAAAATTTGTCTCAGTGTTTGCCTTTTATGTACTTTTTTCACCTCCCTCCCGTACGTGAAAATGGGGTAGAACTCTTTTAGGAAGTTCTGCTGCTCCTTTTTGATCTTCCTTGTCCTAACTCCTCTCCACACTTCCCTGTTATTTTTTTTATCCTGTGTCTACTTCTTATATTTGAACAAGTTCACACAGGAGAATTAATTAGAGAGAAATTTTTCACTTCCGTTTTCACAGTGAATTTTTAATCATCACTGATTTTGATTCCTTTGCCATCTCAATTGCTCGCCTTTGATCCATACACCTGGGAGAGATAAGAGATAGAAAAGAAAATCTTTGTGAATTATTCATCAAGCTAATTTATAAAACACTCTCAATCAATCAAGCCAATTGAATTTGCACCAACGGACGTTAATTTCCCTATCCCACCGGGAAACAGCCCAATTCTGGGATTGTTTGGCCAAAAATTTACTAAAGCAAATCACCAGCAATTCCTCACAGAACGCTCAACTACAAAAAAAAATGGTTTACATAGAAATGAAATAAAATCCACTCAAAACTGGTAGATTGTGCAGACGGTGAAAAAAAGTGTGCGAAAAATTGTTAATTAAAGTTTTCATTTAAAATGCAGTTGGAAAAATTTGAATTTTTGCATCCATTATGATTTGCCTGTCGAATCTTTGCCATTTTTGCCATGGATATACTGAAGGTAGAATTTTCAGACGCGATATGGAAAAAGTTATTAATAATTCAACTTGAATATAAATCTACATTGTTATCGTGTAGTTTATGGCAGGAAAAATTATTTTTAGCCACTGAAAAGGAGCTTTTGCTAGTATAAGAGCTTTTTTTTGCTGGTACTCTCTTCACGTGCATTTTTCTGCACTCTTCACCGTCACTTTCACGCTGTGGTTGTTGCGGTAAGTGCAGAAAGTTTCTGGGAAATTTAACTAAAGTGTTAGATGGATATAATTTGGTTGCTGATGCATTTTCAATTAATGTTCATCACAATGTCGTCTCTCAGGGACCAAATACACTGATTGTCAAGATATCACTGTCACATTTTAAATTGGAATGATTTTTAATGTAATTCGTTCGAATTCAAAATTTAGGATAGACCCATATTGATCGTCAAAAATCAAAAAGTCAAGGTAAAAAGGTATCATAGTATTTATAGTAATTCTATAACTTCACAGAGACAGCCATATGTAGCTCTTCTAGTTCTCTACTCTCCATTATCCAAAGATCCATTTTTCTGATACAAAGTATTATTTATTTATTTTGATATACCGGGCTGTTTTTGCCATTTTGTACATTTTTCGGTTTACAAATTTTTATTCAGATTACATTGTGTATGAGAAATATGTCCATGCAGACGCTTCAGTCGTTTGCACCGGGCGGGACTCGAATTCACAACTGTGACAGTTGCGCCGGGGGTCACACCGCCCAAGAACCGAACGCTCTTACCAATTGCACCACAGACCCCCTCTGAAACAAAGTAACTGGGCAATATTTCGGGCAGTCCGAAATATCGTCCACATAAAGAAAAAATATCGCAAACCGCCACTAAATTGATTACAATTCTTTGAATATTTTATAAAATGCTTGCTACAGAACAGATGACATTAAATAATGGTTCCGTTCAGTAATAACCTTTCGAAGAGACAAAGCCAAGCCAAACCTATTCGAAAATCTACCGGAAGCCTAAAGTGCAAGTTCATATACCCGCTGCTTTAGCGCTGACTGTTCTACCATTTCGAATTTCGATATTCTTGACACTTCAGTCGTCAACAATGTCAACAACAGTGCGCAAACGTTTGCTGCAAAAAGTGAATTTTTGTATAGTTTTGTGGAATTTCAGGTTGGCAGAACGTTTGAATTCTAATTTTATTAAGAAAAGTGTCATTTTCATGAACTTGCTCACTTATGTAACTAGTAACTATTCAGTTTAAACGTTCGAACTTCCAACAACTTTTTGTGTAAGTTCTCTTTAATATTACCGTCGGATCGCCAAAGGAAAAACCTCAACTGGAGAGAGCTCTCAAATCGGGAAGATTATTACTGAACGAGAGGAATCTGGGCGTCGCGTTGGCATCGGTTAAATTTTGAAAGGTTTGTTAAAATTTTGTTCACGTTTTGGATGTTTGTATTAAACCAAATGTATTTTAGTCTGCTATGATTATAATGTTGTGACTTTTTGGAACGTACACAATAGTTTGACATGTATCAATCCCATAATCCAGGTAATAGTTTGGTTCCACATACACGAATAAGCTAAAAAATTCTTTATTATGAGAATTATTTAAATTTCTTTATTATTATTTACTTATTATTATGAAAGAGAGAAATATATTATGAATGCGGCATTACTTGTGGCCTGTCTTTACTTATGGTCTGGTTGCAATTTTTGACAGAAATTGATTCCGATAACAAAAAAAAAACTATGTGCTAGTGCTATATCACATAAAATATTATTCATTTTGAGATTTTTCTAAATTATTTTGTAATAATTTTTTACGAAGAGGTCATAAGTAAAGGCAGGTCACAAGTAATAGCGTCGCCCTAAAAAATTGACAATAAAACCTGTTCAATGGCGTTAAATATGCAAAGTGTGAAATTTGGCCCATGCTTTAAGCAATTAAGGACAATTGGCGCACCATGGTCTTAAATTTTTTTTCCTACTGCCTTCTAAAAGAATGTTTTACGTTAAGAAATCAGGAAATATGATTTTTTTCTGTCCCCAATTTTTGACTTGATTCTGTGTGTGATCCTTAAAGGTTTAAAAATAATCCACCAATATCGACTGGTAAGAATAAAAGTCGACCAATTCGATTTATTACAAAAATCATTTTATTCGCTTTTTGGATACTTCTCAATACCCTCTACCTTCCCTGGGAATATTATACTTGAAAAATAATTATTTTCAAATTGATAGAGATTATAAATCTCAAAAATCCTATGCTTTGCATATAAAATCTCAGCTTCAAAATCGCTCTCCTGTAAAATTTGACTACTACGAGTTATTCGTTTCTTATTCTGAACGGTCGATATGATCTATCTATTTTTATCAATAATGCCAGTAGCGATGTAAAAAAAACGACCATTTACACTATAAATACTTGACCAAATCACTTAAAATAAGATTCAAAAGTATGGTCTCACAAAATTCAACAATTCTCTGACATAAGTTAACTCGAATTTGTGTTCCATCGTAGTATATCCATTTGGCTTTTTCTAGTTAGAGAGTAACTAAGCTAGAAAGATTCTTCCGGGCAATCAAAAGAGACCTTTAATCCACATATAGAGGAAACTGAGGCAGAATTAGTTAGAAAATAAAATTATTCATTGCGTATAATTTGTAGAAAAAAAATGCTGGTATCAGGCTGACAAATATTTCAATGAATATGTAGGTAGATATTTATTTTGAAAAAATAGTAGATTCTTTAATATTTTGCTTAAGAAAAATTATAAGACCCAAATAACATAGTATTGGAAAGTAATAAGTGTCCACAAGTGCGTGAGTTGACTTATAGTGGGGTCCTTGGATATCTCAATGTTGCTATCTGTATGACTGTTGACATTTGACTCTGAACAGGTGAACAGACAGACGGATAAAGAAACTGACGTCATAAAATTCGACATTTCAAATTCAAAAAATTCTATTGAACTACGACCCCCTAGAGAGGAGGAGTCGAAATGTACCTAATATTGACCTTAAATGGATTATTAGTAGAATTTAGCTGTAAGTTAATAATTGCAATTCCCTTTGTACGCCAGTTAATTTGAATTTCAAAATCGATAAATATTGCAAATAATTCTTTAATTTTAATAAATAAAGATATAGACTAAGAATTGAAGTTGAATATTAAAATTTCAAAGAAAGATTTAATTAAGACTTCCAATTTTGAATGAGAATCTACTATAACAAGTCCGTCAAATTTTTCTCTGTATCTAAAATTTTAAAATGTCACCATGACTAGTTAATTTGTTTAGTAAAACTTATGTTGATATTCTCATTTAAGCCTGATTATTTTAAGCAACAAATCTAAGTTCATTATTTTAAGATTTGTGGCTTAAGGATTTATCTCAAAATTAAGAGGTAGCTTTCCTTTCCTTTACATTAAATTAGTAGAGTATCAGATAAAATTAACGATATTTTTCAGAGATAATTTGCTTAAATTTCCTAAGTGCCAAAACTCAGTTTGAATATAGAAAGAAAGGTGTATGGAATTTAACCTTCCACTATACTGTATTATCAGTATATTTTTTTCTATTTATTTAGTGAAAATAGTGAAAATGGCTTTAAGACATCGTGCAACATTCCAGATGGAGCAATAATTTCCTAAATAATTGTTTTTGAGTCTGCATGCGCGAACATTTTCTGTTTTTTTAGCAATTCAATTCCCATAGTCCTTTCTTCCCAATTCTCTTAAGTAAATTTACTTAGAGTTTAATAAATTTCTGCGTAAGTTAAATTTGATTTTTCTTATATCTGCCTACACAATAGACTTCTTCCGTATTATCCAATTGTGCGAATATACTTTCTCTCCTCAAGCCATTTCCATTTTCTGGGAAAAAGAAAATTTGCTAAAATTGTAAGTATATTTTTTTTAGCATTCATACCACGTTTCACATATACATTTCCTAAGCATATACCCTTCGCCCGGAGAAATTTGGGATCCTTTCGTGTGTGCCTCACGGACGACATTGCCGTTTTTAATGATCCATGAAAGCTATTTGGCTACATCAACACACTCAATGATGAAAATTCATTGATCTTTCGTGCACTGCTGGATACGACCAATTCTTAAGAAGTACCATCACTTCTTCTTTGAGGGGGGCAGAATGATTTGTTCCACTGTCGCAATTTCTCATGGGAAAAAAGTTACGCTTTGTGAAATATTGAGAAGCACCAAAGCTCTGTCCTCGTGGAAGCTTTTAGCGTGTCGTACAACTTGAGGAACGTAAAAATGAGTTGGGGAAAATGAGCGTAGAAGAAAGGGAAAAAAAGGAATGTGCAAATTAAGGATTTTTTTTCCACACTCCCTCTATCTCCGGACAATAAATAATTAATACATCACATTCTGGCATCTCATCCCTTAAGTATCTTCCTAAGATTTTTTCTTGTCTTGTGAATTAATAACTCTCAAGATGAAGAGGATAGAAGGGAAAAAAAGGTTCATAAAACAAGGTAAATTTTTTCCCCATTTAATTTGTTTCTTTGAGCATTCCTTTTGAATTGTAAAGCATTTGTAAATATCCATCCGGAGAGAAATTACATCAAAAGACAAATTAAATAATAACGTGATACTATATTATTAATACAAAAAATTAAGTAAAGGTTGGCCCAGATTTTCTTTCCTTCATTAGATTTATAAATTATTAAGACATTGTTTTGAAAAATATAAGAACTTATGTGGGCTTTTCCATTGAAAAATGTTTCATGACTGAAAAAATGTCTCCGTGTCTCATTATATTAGAACATTGAAAGCAAATTTCGACTTTTTAAATTTGTCAATAAGTGCGATTATCTAATCTATTTGTTAAATAAAATCTGAATAAAGTAAAGACTTTAGTGAAAATTTAGATCAATGATCAATATAATTTTACATTTTGAATTATTTCAATAAGTCTTTAAACAAAAATGAAAAAAAGAAAACAGAATTGAATTCTGAACTTTAAATAGCGTGGAGTCATTGGCGTTTATTTGATTACATAAATATTGAACAGATTTTTAATAAATATTCTGCAATTGGCATATACTCATTTACACATAAAATATTAATGTATACATAATTGAATATTCATTTTCCTTTATTTATTATCATTAATATATTATACTATTAAATTAAACCCCTAACAAAAATTAAAGATCCCAAAATTATAAAATATATAAATTGGATTTAGTTGATGATACTCTCATGAATTTGCTTTGGATTGCAATTAAATTGTTAAATAGAAATTCCTGTACTTTTACGCAGAATTTTAGTAAAGTTATATGACCATTGACCACAAAATCTTATTTTCAATAGATTTACTGCTTATAAAAACATTAATTGAACTTTAATATTTTTTCCATGATTATTTTTTATAAAAAGGCTCAAAGAATATTTTTCTAAGGGCCCCAATAGACTCAGGTTGATCCTTGAGAATAGCTAGTCTACAAAAGTTGGTAGTAAAGGATTAAGTAAAGGAAATTTCGACGGCTCAGAATACAAAACGAATAAGTCGTGAATGCCCAACTTTACAGAAGAGCGGTTTCAAACTCAAATTTTATATACTGAGTATAGGATTTTTGAGATTTGAAACCCCTATAACTTTGGGAATAATTAACTTTCTGGTATAATGTTCACATGGAAGGTAGAGGGTGTCAAGGAGTACTCTAAAACCGAAAAAGAAAAGAATTTTGCTAAAAATTGACTTATTCGACTTATATTTTGACAAATCGATTTATGCATAAAGGACCTCTAATCGATGATCGTGACCTCTCTGTACATGACAGATTCAGAAAATTTATACTGCCAAATTTTTTAGGCTAGATATTCTCGCGGATCAGCCCCTGAGTCAATTTGGGCCCTAAAATACTGTATTCTATTTCTGCATTTTCCTTTTTTATGTGCCTTTAAATTCTTCAATTGGCACAAAAACATAGGTCGAGTTATTGATAATTAGGGGAGACTGGGGCACATGTAATCATTTTCGATACATGCGAATTTGAGGTGATTTTCCAAGGACACCGTGATTTTTTGGAAAATATTTCTTAGCTCATGTTTTACCCTTGGGTATAGGCAATTCGTCGAGGGAAATGCGGATGCTGGAAAACAATTGAGTTTTCCATAAAAATAAAATTTGTGTCCCTGTGCATTTTTCTCTTTTCACAAAATACCTGGGGTAGAAGTAACCACTTTCTGGGGAGGATGTAAACACCTTTTTTCCCACCCTTGAAATTAACTTTGCACCACTCTCGATTATTTTAATTACTTAAGAGATATATAAAGACTGTATATTTTTCAAAAAATCACGACACTTTTTACAAAGAATAATTAAAATAGCAAAAAAAAACTAAAAGCATGCATATCAAAGACATTTTTCAATGGATTTTCCCCATATTTTGACATCATGTGACTTTTTATTGAACACAGCGCCACCAATTTTTTTCGTAATCTATGAATTATAGATATTTCGCATGAAGGTCAATTTCCCGCTCTTTTACCTACTCATTTTGTGAAATTGAAATTGCCTGATTACATCTACCCCAAATGCTGTTTTCTGACCAATTATTAATTCTTTTGAAATAATGAGAATCTCAATTTCTCTAGTAAATGCATTAATATAATCCTAAAAGATGTAGGAAAGAACTGGTGTTGCTACATTTCGATTATTTTACACAATTTTTAATTTCCAGGTGGAAATCCAAATGATCAAAATAATCGAAATATCAACATTTTCAGGAAAATGATTTTTATTTTTAAAGTATATTAGGATTTTATTGACCAATTTATCTGTGGACATACATCCCCATGGTATCTATGAATGCTTATCGGTTTTATCCTCTGGAGTCTTAAAATTATTGAAAAAAATCACAGTGTTTACAACTACCCCAGATTACTACTGCCCCAGTTCCCCCTAAGCATGAAATCCACAATTTATCCGGAGAGTTTTACTTAAATTTTTTCCAACAAATTGAAAAAAAAATATAAATATGAAAATTTACAAATATAGAGAAACAAATTGTGAAAAAAATGAATAAATCGAGGATCATACAGAAAACAAAAATATACTCTAATAAAATATTTTTATGGCAAGACTTTGAACATTTTGCCCTACTTTTTGTCATACAGGTGGAATAATCTTATCCAGGCAATAAATTAAGCATTGACTTTTTTAGTCAGTTGAGAAAGAGTTAAAAGCTAAAATTGTAGGGTGGAGTAACCGCTTATCGCCATGTTTAGGAAAAAGAGGAATTAATTTTATTATAACTTTTGAACTCTTATTACAAGATAACTCAAATTTGACAAAAAATTACTTAGATGTATTGGCTCTAGATTCGTGAAAATAATAGTCCTAGAATGTAACTCTGGGCTACCTAAAAACCTGATTTTTATCAACAATGCAAAAATAACCACTTCGCTGCCACTTTTCACCACTTTTCGCCAGTTTTGTAACCAGTTCTCGCCACCCACATTAAAAGGTCGACTATTTTAGGCAATGTTATAAAAAGAATACATTCAGCATTTCTTTTACCTCATGATCACCTTATTATTACTCATTTTAAACGATTTTCCTTCAATTTTATTTAAGAAATCAAATTATAGGTCTATTGCAAAAAAGTAAACAATGCAGATTTGACAACTGAGAATCTACGAAGTGAAGTTAGCGTCGCCTATTAAAAATAGATGGCGACAGGTGGTGAAATCAATTCCAGAAGATAACCACTTTTCGCCATACCTCATTTTTATATAAAAATAATATAAAATGAAATATTAATTCACTAAATACAAATTTTATGTATTTCACAAGTGTAAATGAATATTCAATAGACAAATTATTTATCCAAAAAGGTATTTTTCGCTTGATGAATATTTGATGACACTTAGTATATTTGGTAAGAAATATTGGATTCGATGCACTTGCTTAAAATAATTACTCTAAAAAATATTCAAAATCGTAAATCCAAAAAGAATAATAATTATTTTTCGACTCTATACGTAGCAACAGTAAAAATACAAAGAACTTTGCGGCTCATTTATGTCACAAATCGCGAAAAATAGCAATTTCAATATAAGTCGCAAAAAGTGGGGAAATGATGAGAAGTGGTGATTCCACCCTAGTACCTTATATGCAAACTCAAGGGGTAGATGTTATCGGAGAGACTATATGTAAACAAATTCAAAAACTTCTTTGTGAATTTTCGTTAGCATTCCCAGAATTTATATAAAGAAATAAACCTTTTCGTCAAGAGTTGCTTTTTAAGGAAGTTGCCTAAAATGATGTCGATGGAAACGTCCAAATTTTGTCAAAAATGCAGTTTTTTTTTTCGAAAATGGCTTAAATGTGTAAAGACCCTAAGGTAATAATATGCTGCTCTTGTTGCTGTAGCAATTATCACAAGGAGAAAACGCGTTACCTACGAACGACTCAAACTTCGAAAAATTTTATTTTTTCAATGTGTATTAAATGCATTTGGTTTATTTATAATATTATATTTTAATAGCTAGTCCAATGTCTCCAAAGCTACTACAATGTTTAAAAGCTAGTCAAATTTCCAGAAAAGAGCTATGAGTGAAATCCATTAAGAACAAAGCAAAAAATTGAGTTATCCGGATCTTGAGTCGACCGCAGATAGCGCGCTTTCCCTTAGTACTTTAGTGAGTAAGTATCAGTCGCCGTGTACAGTTCACTACGAGGAAGTTGAAAAATGGGTGGCACCTTCAGTTCCCCAATTTCCCTTTGTGTAATAAAATTTAGGTGAGCCCCTTTCAGGCTTATTCCCTAGACACACTTACGACTTAAGCCGAGAGACGACTTAGTGGAAAATGATAGAAATGTAGTTTGACGATCATTTCTAATAAAATTACGCTAAGCCGTCTCTCGGCTAATCCTCAGGTCTGTCGAGGCCCTTACAATAGAAAGTTATTTTGTCTCTTTAGCCACTGAAGGGGATTTCCTGAACTAAGTAAGAATAAAAACACAAAAAAAAACGGAAATAAAGGAGCGCCAAGCGGATTTGCTAGCGGTCGGGTGAATAATGAAAACTTTGAAGCGCGTACGCTCCTGTTTACTTCATTTCTCATTTTTATGATTTTATGGAATTGGCAGGTAGAGAACTCTATATACATTGGCAACAATTTTAGTCAAAACCTTCATTTTTTAATGAATTTTTACATTAGTATCAACTGCAGTGCAAACGATTTCCTTCAACAATGTACATTGGTAAAAATAAAAGGATCAAATTGATCCAATTTGATCCATTTGCAAAGGATGTATGATACACCTTTTTGTAAAGAATGTATGCTCCACCCTTTTGAAAAGGATGGATAAAATTAACATGTTCTGTTATGATAAATGTGCATCGAGTGTTTGAAATTTGATCCATTCTTTGCAAAAGGATCAAATTTGGATCAATTTGATCCTTTTATTTTTACCAGTGTAATATTTGACAGTGCTTTCTTGATGGCCTCTACACACTAGGGAAATTTATGTCCATATTATGTACAATCCCTACGCTACTGTAAGAAAAACTCTTCAATATGGACATAAATTTCTCTAGTGTGTAGCGGCCATTATTCTCTTTAAATATGAAATAGCTTATAGTTAAACGGTTAAACCTAAATAGTTATTTAAAGAAAATAGCTTTGTAAATTTTTTACAGCATGTAAAAGTGAATATTTTATTCCAAAATATGTTTTTTTAAATCCAAAAAAATGTTTCAATTTAATGATTTTTCCAATTTTTTCACCTTGATCACACGAAAATTACGAGATGCACATTTACCGCCAATTAAGGAGGGCTACGATAAGGCGCTCTAATGAACCACTCATTATCCTGTCAAAAATAGGCTGTGAGAAAAAGCTCATTTTCAGTCTCTTGAATCAGGTAACCCCCTTAAATGATGCCACTATTCTACAACATCTTCTAAAGTCTTTCCATTTTTTTTAAAGAATTGATATTTTTCAGAAAATAAGTTTCATTTTCGTATAAGTCCAGATTTCACTCACTGCATTTGCTATTCCCATTGAACGAAATTGTTATCGATTTATTGAATCAGACTTAATTATTCATACAGTAATTACGTTATAATTCCTCTTATGAGCATTTCATTTTTTATTATAAAGGAACTGTAAACACACATGATCTCATACTGGATAAGCAGAAATAGCAAAGAAGCTTTTAGAAGCATTTTCACATATTTAAAAGACTATTTCACAATAGAAACATATTTTTTTTATAAATTCATATTTTTTTATGCTTCTTTACGGGAATTCTTGGATACTCCCCCAATTTACATATAAGGAAAACCTTCAATATCTGAACATAATTTCCGGCTGCAATACCTGCCTCTTGCAATAAACAGAGAAACATTAAAAATAATAAGCAATACCAAAGTATATTAAAACTTAATGATTTAGTTCCCGCTAATAATATACGTAACCTCATTAAATGTAGTATGCCCCACAAAGAAGACAAAGAGAGACAGTAAGAAATAAAAGCTATCTATTGATTGTATTGGAAATGTGGTAAAATTTTCAAGAAGGAACACTTCCCATTCGGTGTAATTGCTGGAACGAAGAATATTCCACATAGAAGAAGCACTTTCATTGAGATCACTTAAACTTTCATGGCACTTTTGTGTAAGTATCTTACTCAAACACATTCAGGCAAATTTACCCTTTGTAGAATTTGTTGAGTGGAAAACAACTGTTTCAAAATTCACCGAAACTTTCAAATAACAATATCTAAAGATGATTAAATTGGAAAATAAAGAGGTCGTTAGTTAAAAATTGACTATAAGTGCTTAACATTACGCCACTTACTTTACTTGTTGAAGAAGTCATTAGGTGATTTTTTTTTTTAGGAAATCATAGGGAATTGGAAAGGAGTATTAGGGACAACTTTGAAACCAACGAAAAGATTGGAGTAAGTAAAATAAAAAATGTATAGCTCAGAAATGTCCGTTGTTTGTTTATTTTTTCAAAGAGCATTTTTTACTTCTCGAACTCAAAGAGAAAGAAGAATATATAATCTTTTTTTTTAACTTGATGCTATTTTTGAGCTTAAATAGAAAAGATATTGACTTCCGGTCTTCGGAGACCGTCAATAAAAAAAATCTTCAGATGTTTTCTTTTTAAATGTAATGGGAAGCTGAGCGAAAATTAGCCAGAGATAAAGAAAGATAATAGAATTTCATAGTTTCTTTTTTTGAAAAAGTATCAAGCGAACCACAACTTTATCAAAATATGAATGAAGGTTTAATATTTTCGTCACTTCCGTGTGTAAATATAAAATCTTCATTTTATTTTCAACACTTCTAACTATCTGCCACTAGATAAGAGCAGTTGACTTTAGGAGATGTACTAAGAAGACATTCCCTTATTTGCTGAAATATTTATCAGTCTAATCTGAAAGTTCAGAAATTATACTTAAACAAAATTTCATTTTCCTTTTATTTTTAGCTAAATAAGCACCGGTCTCCACAATATTTATTCTTGTATATCCTATTTTTTTCTATTCTATAAAGAAATATTTTAATATTTCAAATCCTAGTCGCGTATTTGGTTTTATAAAATTAAGTGTATTTTTTGTTTTATTTTTTTTCAAGATGTAAGTCAAGACGAAGATTGTTCTGTTTGGAGAAAAAAATTGAATTGCTGCACGTATCACTTGGATTTTCAAAATTGACTAACAGTATCATCGTAACTGCCTTATGCTTTATCCACTTATCTCAACACTACTGGGAGGCGAGCCAATTTAACTTCACTCGCCTAACCCTAACATTTCTAAAGAATTCACCCTCAACAAGAAGTCTGAGAAATGCAAAACATTCGCAAAAGGAATAAAATAAAATGTTTGGAATCCTCTTCTGAAGCATCATCGAACTTTCCACCCAAGAAGTATCCTCTGCTCTGCGCGCTATTCGCCAACGCTTTAAACTTTCACTCGTAAAAAGCTCCCGGTTTTTTGGCGGGGGCCGAAGCACTCTTTCTCTTTAGTTACAATTTCCGGGTTAATTATGTGTATAATAAAGAAAAAGGGTTAATTTCTATTTAATTCCATCACTTCTTGCTGTTTAATGTACCGCCTTCGTACTTTTGTAAGTTCCCTTCCCCCGGAAAGACTCTAAAGTGTTTGTAGGTTTTTTTCCTCACCCACGAATTGACAAAGTGCATAAAATTTAATTAATGCCCTCGCATAGCTTGAGGAAATTGCTGTTAGAAGAACTTTTTCAATTTTCCCACAGGCATCAGTCTTAAGTGGCAAGAACCAGGAGAAAATGTTGGGCAAATTCTTTGACTTGAAGTTTTAAGGACATTGACACATGAAGTCTAATTACTTGATATCTTGAGACACCAATGGACAAATTAAGATTAGATTTCACGTTTTATTCACTTTAGGATTAACTTTGATCGCTACTCTCGCGAATTAAATACAGCGAACAGAGATACGTAATACTCGCTTAACAGACCGACGTCGACTGAATCTGCCTCGGAAACATCATGGGCTGCGTACTTGAGCTACTCTCAACTTCCCCTAACATTTTAATGCTCTCTGTCTCTCTCCCATGGTCTCAATACACCCTTCAAGAATGGTGAATTTGTGCTTGTACAATTCACCACAAATAGGGGTAGCAACAATTCGCTCTCTCTTGGGCAAAATTGAGGTAGGTTCGAGGGTTGAGTCTCAGTCTTGCAGCACCTCCCAGGCTAGAAGCACGTTTACGTCCCTTCGTCTCGACATCCACGATGATTTCTTTTATCCTCGGCCGCAAAAACAATCTCAGGGGAGAGGGTAGGATCCATAAACACCCCATCGATTCATCGACGCCACTTCATCAATTGAGCAACTCTCTGCCCCTAAATGACCACCGCACTTTCCCACGGTCACTAGCCCCATCGGCCAGGTGTAGCGCCGTTCTCTTGGCGCACACAACTCTCCATTGAATTAGCATTTTCCCGCGAAAAGCGCGCACAAAGATATAGCTTCTCTCTATTCCGGCACTTCCGCAACTGGACCCAAAATATCACATCACAATTGGATAATTGGATTATCATCCTCTAGTGGTTCGCCATGTTATAGTTTTTCTCGCCAGAAAAAAAATGACCCATCTACCAATTCTCACCAAGCGACACTGACGCGAAAAAAAAATATTGATATTTTCCAGAGAAAAAGCCATATAAAAAGAGTATCCACTTCTGCAGCATTAAATTCATTGAGAAGAACCAAAATAAATTTCACCGTGTGGCCCAGTTTAAATTCATTGATAACTCTTTCATGAGACACCATAGGAAAAGAATCTATTAACACAAAATGAGGGTGCAATTTTTAATTAATATGTCACTTGTTTATAATAGACCATTTTCGATTAAAATTTTGCAATTTTCCCTGTTTTCACAGTGTATCAAAATTGAATTTATAACCCTTGAATATAATGTTGTAGCTACACAAAATAAAGCTGTTATTTTAATTAAATTGGAAAAGATGTATAATTAGGGTAGAGTCAGTACTTTCTGCCACCATTAAGCTTTAGGGGCCTCGTATGGTGTGATTTTTTTGTCAGACTAAAATGAATTTTCGTATAAAGATACTTTGAAGCAATATCTATCTATATATCTAGGATACGTCTCGATAATTTTAGAGAATCTCATTGAAAAATATGAATTTTCCCCAATTATGCTTCTTTCAGCACTTTTCGCCACCTGTTTTAAAACGAATTTTAATTAATTAAGAGACGTAATAACGTATTGGGATATTAGATCAGAACATTATGAGTGTTGAAATGCTACTTATTCTTAAATGCCTTAAATTAGTTGTTTTATATTAGGTGGCGAAAAAGTGCTTACATGGCGAAAAGGGATGACTCTACCCTATTATGCAAAATATTGTATTATGAATATAGATTAGGTTTTTCCAAGTAATCTAAAACATCTTTCAGTTGAGTAAATTTCTACCGATCAAGCTAATTAAGTAAAATAAGGAAGGATGGGAAACTACATCACAAGTACGATATTAGAAGATTTAAGGAGAAAAAGCGAGCGCAATTAGTAGAAAGTAACAATAAGGCGGGTTGGGGTAGTTTTTACTAAGCTCAACATTAACTAAGTACAAACTGCATTCAAGCCAATTATGTTCTTTTTTACGTTTATGTGTTTTTTTTTGTTTTAAAATTTTATAGCATAATCCATAAATAATTTTACTATCAAAAACGTACCTATATATCTTTCTTAAGTCATGCATACGAGCTACTACTCTTCCTTACTCTAATATTACTTTATCGCGGTAATGTATAAGCAATAACTATAAGGCAGGGAACACTTGTTGGCAATTTCGTCAAAATATTCAAATTTATTTAATGTGTCCAATAAAATGCAAGTAATATAACTAGCTTTTTTTTTAATCTTCCTCATCCAATAAAGAGAGGTATTAAAGCTAGTAAGTATGAACAAACACCATCACGTTTCAAAATAAAAAAATAAAATGTTGAGAACTAAAAAAACCTACAGAACGATCCATTAAGGCGCGGATAACTCAAAATTCATTAATTCATTTTCAACCGCTTATCCCTGTCGGAATCACGGGCCTAGACCACTTAGGTTAATAATCCACGCCTATCAATCCTCTGCCACTTCATGAAGATCTTCGGGGTCGATCCTAAGGCGCTCCAAGACAAGTTCCTGAAATTTATTCAGACACATCGTCTGAATTAATTCCCGAACGCCAAAATCCCGAAAAGGTCAAAATCCCGAAAGCCAAAATCCCGAATTTTCAAAATCCTGAAAGGGATGAAATTATATGGAGGAAAATGTTTAGAATAATTTCCTAAGACAAAGAAGATTTCACTTTGTCTCCAGCACGCGGGTACAATCGTGGGAGTAGCTATGAGACTTTTAAGAGTTCGGGATTTTGGCTTTCGGGATTTTGGCCCTTTCGGGATTTTGGTTTTCAGGATTTTGGCTATCGGGATTTTGCCTACTTTTTGTTTTGACTACATTTACTGCGCGCGAAACTCGTTCTACGGCCGATTTACTGAAAAGAAAGCCCCTGCGGGTATGCAAATTTTTTCGATGCGTAATGCCAATTCGCACATTTTTTCGGTCCCGAAAATGTGCATAATACCGGGATTGAGTGTAGTAATACAATTGATGTTCAGATAAAATTACTTATCGGTTGATAATCGGTTTATTACCGGTTCAAAACCGATTTAAACTGTTTCAGACTTATTAGAAATTCGAGGACCTTTCAACACATCCAAATGTGATACCATTTAATTGGGGAATGCTTTCTTTAAATCCTTTTTAATCCTTCATTTTGATTTTGAAAACCTTTAATTTTGAAAACCGTTATTAGGAATGATTCATCGGCATTTTCGTATATGAACGAAATATTCGCCTGCGCAATCACAAGACCCGTTTTTGAGTAATCCCATAAAAGATGATTTTAAAGGAATAAGGAAAGATGGGGGGAAATATGAGGCATGTTAACGGTATTTGGATCGAGTTATGATGGGTTGATCCTTCGAAGATTTCAAGTCTCCTTCCTCGATCTCTCACTGCTTGATCTACAGACATGGTAACGGCCGAACGGATAGACGGAGTGACTGACAGGAGGACAAACAGCATGACGTCAAAAATCTCAAAACTTCAGATTTTCAAAATTTTGCCAAAGTATGACCCCCTAAGCCCCCTAACAGGTAAGGAGGCGAAATAGATATAACTTAAAATCGAGGATTTATGTACGTATACTGCTCCCTCTGTGCAGTTTTAGCAGTAAAATATGGTCGAGAAAACTGAATATAATGTTAATAGGCCTCGAGCTGACTTATTGGGGATCACCTCAAGATCCTATAGTCGCTTTCTCTAGATAAACCTACAAGATCACTAGTCTGACTTGAAGGATAAGACAGATGCCTTACCTTAATATTAGAGTTGGCTCACAATAAGATTTTCAATGAAATAGAAATAAGTTTACCATTTAGCAGTGACGGATTTGGAGTAGCATGTAGTATTATCGTATCTAAGCAAAATCAGTAAACGAAATTTCATAAGTAAATCATGTAAAATTTAAAAGATATGACCCTACACAGAAAAAAATATTTTGTAAATTTGTTCATAAATGTTTGTGAAATGCTATGGAGGACTTACGAAATGCTCGTAAATCATATAACCCACAAACAAATTCGTAAAATTTTGTACTTTTTCACAAACATTGTTCGTAAAATGATCATTTGACGAACATTTTTTGTACTTTTACAAACATTTGTTCGTAAATGTTCGTGATCACACAAAAAAACGTTCGTAAAATTTAGTCATTTGTTCGTAAATTTTTGTTTGTCTGGCAAAAAAATGTTCGTAAAATTTTGTTATTTGTTCGTATTTGTTCGTAAATTTTTGTTTGTCTGGCAAAAATTTACGAACAAATGACAAAATTTTACGAACATTTTTTGTGTGTTTACGAACATTTACGAACAAATGTTTGTAAAAGTACAAAAAATGTTCGTCAAATGATCATTTTACGAACAATGTTTGTGAAAAAAGTACAAAATTTTACGGATTTATTTGTGGGTTATACGATTCACGAGCATTTCGTAAGTCCTCCATAGGATTTCACAAACATTTACGAACAAATTTACAAAATATTTTTTTCTGTGTATGATATCTTAGGTCTAATGGGTCTCATCTGATTTCTAATCAATGTTGTTTTTACGTTACTTATTGATAAAACTGCTAACTTACTGATCAAAAGTCTCTATTCCTTAAAAAAAAAGCAAAACGGACAAAATAATTAATTTATTCAATTCGCCACATCATCGCTGTTAGGGTACAGTAGTTGTTGGGAAAAATCTTTTATTCCTCCAATTTTTCTCCTACATCCCTTCACTCCGTGTTATTCCTATTTTTCCTCTCTTCTATTCCCTCCGTTCCTTCCTTCCTTCAGTTCCCACGTTCGGGGCAAGGACTATGTCCCACACTCCCCTGTGTTCTCCGGTGAGAACACTCCCACGGAGGTTGAGATGGGAATTTGGGAGAGGTGGATGTAGCAGAGGTTACTCCGGAAAGCTCAGCACTGGGCTTGGTGTTCTTGGGGGCTCCCGGTGGCTTCAGTAGCTTCAATGCTTGGTGGTGATGATGGTGTTGCTGCTGGGGATTGGGCTGGTGGAGATGGGCGAGGTGATTGATGTTGCCTCCTCGGCGGTCAGTGGTGCAAGAGGCCGATTGGCGCTCTTTTTCTTATCAGCTGCTACTGATTTTTCTACCTCCTCTCCTCGTCGCTAGCGCCCTCGTCGCCTCAGCAGGGCAACACACTCCACAGTTTTAAATTTAAATATGTTGCGCTCGCAACACACACCCCGGGGTCACCAAAAAAAAAGAGAAAAAAAAAAGATTTCGAACCCCCCAGGGGGCAATAAGCCACAATCTCAAAAAAAAACAAAATATAACAAATCTCATTAATAACAATAACAATTAATAAGTAGTAGAGCAAAACAAAATGAGTAGTATTAGAGAGTAACAATTTCGAGAGAAAAAAGTAAAATTTAGAATTAATAGTTATAAGTCAAAAATGTTAAGGATTTCGCATCGATAGGCCGACCTAATTATTAGCGCCAGCGAAATAACTTAACTATAAGTTTAAAGTGTGTGTAACTACTTTCAAAAGAATAAGATATTATTACTAAGGACCACCCCATTTCGATCACCAAGGCGGATCATTAATATACATGATCTAATAGGGAATTACTCTACACGAATGGTCACGATTTTATCCCCCCAAATCTCCCGCCTCAGCACCATTATAATCCGATCAGGATTTCAGCTATTCCGCTGAAGAGCATTCCGCGTAAAAATGTAGAAGCGGGAAGGAGAGTCTCAGCCGAATTACAATGTTGGGGAAAGAGAAATCCTGAAGGGCAAAGAGAAAACCCCTTTTTCCACCGACACTGCCCTATTGCCTCGAATATTGAACATGATAAAATTTTACTCGAGAAACTACATCCCGATCAGAAAAATGTGGCTGCCTCTAACTGCAGAGAAATGGGAAACAAATCGCGACCAAATTCAGTGCATCCCAATCGAAAAAAAAGTAAAATAAAATAGATAATCGAATTAAGGTGTCCGAAATTATATGTGACGTCAAAACTGACGAAGGAGAAAAATAATTAAAGTGTTGGCCAATAAAAATTGATTGGTTTTGTCGTCTTGACGAAATACCGAATCAAAATACTAGTAACAGCAAGAAGTGCTACTCACTTTAAATTCCCAAGGGACACTGCTAGCAATGTGTCTTAAAAGGGGATAACAGTTTGATGATTGAAATAGCCGAACATAGTTCGCTTCAGCATAAGGCTGGGCTATATCTGTATCAATCATCTCGATCAAAATGAACACCTAAAGGCGAACGACCATAATTTTAATTTAGGTCTATCCATAATGAACGATGGCCTACTTATGAATTTCTCCGTTCACAAGAAATAAAAATTAAATAAAATTAATAATATGGTCTCTCTACGTTACCCGCTCATACACCCGTACAAAAATCAAGTTACGTTAGATACAAAAGAAAGTTCCAGTGACGATGCCGATATTGTTGCCAAAAAAATAATCCGTCCTGCTGGCAAAAATCCCTTAACCTGGCTTGATGTCCTTACGGTGGAATACTGCCTTGCGATGAGTGTTCAGGTCTTCCAACTCGTAAGTTTGTCCGTGAACGGACAACACCTTGCTCTTCACCCATGGACAAAATTTCGCCTGAATCTTTTTATTGGCATCAGACAACACAAAGGATCGCCTGTAGACCACGTCACCCACGGAAAATCTACCCGGCTTCTTACGTAAATCGTATCGCTTTTTAGACGACTCATGGCATTTCTTCGACCTATCCATGGCCTTCTGTCTGGCCAATTTTAACTCCTTTATCCTCTCTTCGATCGATGGAATCGTATTAGCATCGGAATGCGTATACTCATCCCCATGTGAAATCATATTTTGCCCAAAATTTAAATAATACGGAGAAAATTGTGTAGTGTCGTGTACCGAGGATCGCATAGCCATCCCTATTTCGGCTAAATATTTTGGCCAATTTGTGTGTTTAGACCCTATATACGACCTGATAGCAGTAACAATAGTCCTATTTGCTCTCTCAGTAGGATTGGCTTGTGGGGTATACCCTGAGGTAAACCATTGGGCAACACCGAGATTTCTCAAAAAGGACTGAAGTTGAGCGGATTTGAAACTACTACCATTATCGGTCAGAAGGACACGAGGGACTCCGAACTGTGGGAAGACATTTTGAGACAAAATTTTGATAACAGAGTTTGCAGTAGAATTTCTAAGAGGATATAAAAGGACATACTTGGTCAGCTTGTCGATCAAGACCAAGATAAAGCGATGGCCCATAGTACTAGGTACTAAAGGTCCGATAAAATCGGCTGATAGATGTTCCCAGGGACGTGATGCAACTACATGATTACCCATCGGAGGTGTTAAATCATAATTCGGGGCCTTAGATTTCTTACAAGTTTCGCATTTACGGATATAATTGCGCACGTCTGTGCGAAGGCAAGACCAATAAAAATATTCCGTAATTCTGCGGAAGGTTTTAAAGAACCCGAAATGTGCCGAAGTGGGATCATCATGGTATTTCTGCAAAATGGCCTGACGTTCACCCTTAGGGACACAGCATCTCCACCTAAAACTATAAGTTCCTAAAGGAGTTTTATAGCGGATATACTTGTAAAGCCGGCCGTCTTCTAATTTATACTCCGGAAGGCTGCTCGGGGATTTCGAGACTTGGTCATATAGGGACGCATACCATTTATCTTCCCGGGTCGAAATGGTATTAACGTTCCGTGAAAGGAAATCAGCTATCACGTTACTTTTACCGGGACGGTGGACTATGTCAAAGTCAAATTGCTGAAATTCCAACAACCATCTTCCTATACGACCACGGGCTTGCTTCTGGGATAAGATCCACTGGAGTGCAGAATGATCTGTCTCCAAAGTGAACTTGGTATGAAGCAAGAACTGCGAAAACCTTCGAAGACAAAATAGACAAGCCAAGGCTTCTTTTTCCGTAGTAGAGTACTTCTGCTCAGCCGCCGTGAACTTTCGCGAAATATAGCAAATAACTCCTTCCTCATTACCTACTCCCTGAACAAGGACTCCCCCCGCCCCAACATCACTAGCGTCAGCACGCACTATGAAGGGTTGAGAATAGTCGGGAAGTTTTAAAATAGGGGCAGATACAAGGAGCTGCTTCAATTCCGAAAAGCCACGGTCGGCCTCCGGAGACCATTCAATCCTTAAAGGATTACCTTTTAAAAGGTCGGTTAAAGGAGCCGAAATACTCGCAAAATTTGGGATGAAACGCCTGAACCATCCTGCCATACCGAGAAACTGACGTAATGCCTTGGGTGTTTTAGGGACAGGAATATTGCAGATGGCTTGGACTTTACCATCGTTTGTACTTAGACCCTGAGTGCTTAAAGTGTACCCCAGATAGTCTAACTCTGACATACAGAATTTAGACTTCTCCAGGTTGATGGAAAGATTGGCTTTTTTCAAACGACCAGCGACCTCATTTAAAATTTTCAAATGGGATTCAAAATCTTGAGTGAGAACAATGATATCGTCCAGAAAACAAAAGACATTGGGCTCTAAGTCGCATCCAATAACTATATCCATCAGTCTCGCCATCGTCATAGGACTATTTACTAAGCCAAAAGGCATTCTTCTGTAGCAGTACATCTTTCGTCCTGGGATAGCGAAACTAGTTTTGATCTGAGATTCTTCATCGAGCGGAATTTGCAAGAATGCGTCACTCAGATCAATGGATGATAGATATTTGGAGCTTTCTATACGATTAATAATGCTTTCAAGATTTGGAATAGCATAAGCATCTCTTATTGTTACTTTATTTAAACCTCGAGCATCAATGCAAATTCTAATTTTGCCCGATTTCTTCATTTGAATATTAGGAGGTGAGTTCCATGGAGAAAAAGAAACCTCCCGAAGTACCCCCATCCTAACCAGTCTCTGAATTTCAATATCCACTGCGGGAAGAAGATGATATGGGACAGGATAAGATGGTTTCCTTACGGGAGGGTTGTCACCAGTATCTATCGTGTGCTTTAAAATATCCGTGCAACCGAAAAAGTCCTCAGTAGTGATTAAAAAGTTTTTGATGGATTTTTCTAACTCCAGTCGTTCTGACTGGGAGAGCAGAATTTGATTATCCTGGGAATCAGGGACTGTTGAAAGTGCATTCAACAAAACTGGTTGTATGCCAAAGGCATGCCAAAAATCCATCCCCAAAGTAAAGGGTATGGAAATTTCAGGGACTAATAGGGTGGGAATCAATTCTGTTCTACCATTGAAAGTTATCATTAAATCGACTACTTTGGTGGATAAATAAGTTGAACCATCGGCTACACGCACAACGATATTCGAAGTTCTTGGGACTAATTTTAGAATTTTTACTAAGTTCATGCAACCACATCCTAATATACTCTGAGACGCTCCACTGTCCAATAAAGCCATAGCCTCCTCAATGTCAAAAATTTTAACTTTAATATAGGGACGATTTTCCCCGTTAGGGTATATAATAAAGGATTCTACCTCTGAGGGAGGGACAGAATCATCAGAAATTAAGGACTCATTGTCTGACTCAAATTGTATTAAATCTCCCACTGTATTTGAATTTACATTAATGGTATCAACAAAAGAAATGAGATCTTGGTCATTGGAATCATCCATAGAGAGGTTTTTTGGAGATTCCGCGACCTCAGACTCTCTGTCTACTACTGGGTCGCATTGGGTTCCCCCTGTTGAGGGTTACAAACTGGACAAAGTCCATAAATAGTGCCGATCTTACCACACTTGAAACAAAGGTATTTGGGTCTTGTTGGGCAACTTCTAACATTATGGGAATTGCTCTTACAATGTATACAAGAATTTTTTCTGGATTGTGAATTGGGGTTGGAATTGGAATTGAGATTGGAATTAGGATTGGAATTAGAAGATTGAGAAGTACCCTCAGCACCATTGGATGAGTTACTCCCCCCACCCTGTCTCTGAATTGAGGAAGAATTGGTGTTTCGCCCCCCATTCCGCCCATTATCACGTGAAGAGGAATTTCTCCCCCCACCCCTTCCAGATTGCCTGGAATTGCCCCAGGATGAGGAATTGTTCCCCCCACTTCGCCCCCTTTGATCAGAAGTCCTGGCCAGGGACTCTGAATTATTTGTGGATGATTCCTGAAAACTCCCTATCTCATTAAATCGCACATTTCTGGGACGATCGAGAAAAGCATAGGAGCGGTTCCTCTCAATAAGTTTTAATTTTTGGAATAGCTCCGCTAATGTTGGGATTTCATATAGAAGAAGAGCATTAGACAGAGAGTAATGGAGATTTCTACGGATGAGACGAACTTTCTCGACTTCCGAAATTTCTTCATCCAGCTCCTCGAAGAGAGCTAACATGGATGCAAGAAAGACTTCTGCATTCTCCCCCACCCCCTGCTTTCGATCCTCAATTTTCTTCCTAATAGCGAAATCGCTCTCAAGATTGCAAAAAGCACTTAGAAATTTCTCGCGGAACTCCTCCCACGTACAACTTAAAAGATATTCCGAAAAGGAATCATACCACGTTTCAGCCCCATCGGAAAGTAAGAGTCTTATAGACCAAACCACCTCCTGCAGAGAAACGCCCTGGATCATGGCCATTCTCTCAACATCCCGCAAGAAGATTTTGGCCTTTTTCCCCTTGCGGTCACCAGAGAACCTAATTCCCCAGTCCTTTAACTGCAGGGGTTTTAATCTACGTGGAGCTGGTGTAGGAAACGGGTAGTGGCGTGACAAATTTTGGGGTTGAGAATCCCTAAATTCCCCAGAATGGACAGAACTGGATCTGCTGGAGGATCGAGATCTTCTACCAGCACATGAGAGTCTCAATTGCTCCATCGAATCCTGAATATTTTTCAGGATATTCTCAAGACCTTTTATTTGAGCATTCTGAACATTAAATTGCTCAACCGTAACAAATTGGGATTGGGGCCTATCTTGAGGCTGAGACACCGTGGATCCAATATTTGGGATGTCGAAAGTATCCCTACGGTCTTGCGAAAGGTTCAGATGTGGGTGCTTAAGAAATTCTGGGACAAAGGACTCACTGGAGGCAGAAAGTTTAGATGTGGGCTTCTCAAATGGTACCTTCTTCTTCTCCTGGACATAACAGTCCGAAAATAGGGACTTTTTTGGGCTTTTAAGACGTTTAGTCTTTTGGACAGGTGAAGCAGGACGAGGAATAGCACCCCCTACTTTTCCCGAGGCAGCATAATTCTTCAACTGTTCCCTGAACTGTTGCCTAAAATTTGCAAGTTCAGCAAGAGCAGGACCATAAAGGGCATTTTTGGGATCTCGAGGGTCTGATGTGAATTTTAATTTATTTTCGATGTGCTGAAACATTGTGAAAATCTCAACTTGCTTCGAAAAAAGGACCTCGATATTCCCTACTTGCTCTCTAAATTTTTTAATAACTTGTAAGGTGTCATCCCTAATTTTTTTAGCATCGCCTTCAACGGGAAATAAAGGGTTTCCGCCAGCAATAGCAACCTTTAAAAGATCGCGGGCTTCTTCTAATGAAGCTGGCCATTTAATTCCCCTGGCCTGTAATTCCCAATCCAGTTGTTCTTCTGAGAGAAATTTTGGATTGAAATCCTCCATTTCTAACCGAGAACTCCCCAAAAGAGGGTAAAAATAGCCGAAAAAAGAAAAAAAAAATCTCCCAAAAAGGGAAAAAAAGAAAGAAAAATATCCTAATACACTCCTATTCCAGAGAAAATGGATGAAAAATCCAGAAAACTACACCCAATGGAGATATAAATCACGAAAGAAAAAAAAAATCTCCAACGGAAAATTACAAAGAATATTATACGGAATAAATTACACGACGACAAGTAACAAATTAACATTCTCTTCCACGCGCCAAATTTTTTATTACCCCACCGTTAGGTCAATCGCATTCACTCCTAATGAGTTGCAAAAATCACCAAAAATGCACTGATAAGAGGTCAATGAACTCTGGGGAACCGGCAAATTAATCATGGGATAAACTTGAAAATCTACTCACGATTTCCTTTTGCGTCGGGCGCCAAAATGTTGGGAAAAATCTTTTATTCCTCCAATTTTTCTCCTACATCCCTTCACTCCGTGTTATTCCTATTTTTCCTCTCTTCTATTCCCTCCGTTCCTTCCTTCCTTCAGTTCCCACGTTCGGGGCAAGGACTATGTCCCACACTCCCCTGTGTTCTCCGGTGAGAACACTCCCACGGAGGTTGAGATGGGAATTTGGGAGAGGTGGATGTAGCAGAGGTTACTCCGGAAAGCTCAGCACTGGGCTTGGTGTTCTTGGGGGCTCCCGGTGGCTTCAGTAGCTTCAATGCTTGGTGGTGATGATGGTGTTGCTGCTGGGGATTGGGCTGGTGGAGATGGGCGAGGTGATTGATGTTGCCTCCTCGGCGGTCAGTGGTGCAAGAGGCCGATTGGCGCTCTTTTTCTTATCAGCTGCTACTGATTTTTCTACCTCCTCTCCTCGTCGCTAGCGCCCTCGTCGCCTCAGCAGGGCAACACACTCCACAGTTTTAAATTTAAATATGTTGCGCTCGCAACATAGTATAATGAGTATAATTTTAAACAGAATTTATTAATTCTAAATTTTGAGATTTCAACACTGTTTACATGAACAAGGAGAAAAAGATGACCACGAAGAAGTAAAAAACCTACATTCAATGGTACTCCTTCGCTCATCTGAAACAATGAGCACATTTAAAATCCAGAAGTACAATTTGTTCAGAATTATCTTAATGTACCATACAATAAAAAAAATATGGAATTTAATGTTTCAATGAATTCCAGATAGTTTAACCCTTGAAGAACGTATGAGTGATGTAATTTCTCATACATTACGTTGTTATCTGATAATAAAGACAAAATAATCAACAAATTCTCTAATTAATAACTTGTTTTAGATTGGTATTGTTTGTTACAGTGAAAGTAAAGAATTAATAGAAAAGAATTTTTAAAAGAATAAAAACGGATTCCTAGAGCTAACCCCATAACCCTCTCAATGTTTTGGTTGACAAATTCTGCAAATCTACTTAATCAAATTTGATTGTGGTTAGACGAGATACTCTAATGTCACACATAGAGATTTCTGTGTCCATATTTGGCATTTCTGAAGAAGTTTTAATAGTTTTTACTAACTACAAAAAGTTTATTGTGAGATATAATCTAAAATAACAGAGAGTTAGCATTGTTACAAAAAAAATCTGGCTTGCAAGTTCTCTGACCATCAGTCCCTAAAGAGTTAAGAATATAAAATTCGTAAAACCATCATTAAGAATTCTTCTGCAGATTCCATCAGTATCCTCGTGTAATGTATTGCGCAAATATAAGTCCATGTCATATGCTAAAGTTATTCCGGATGGGACAGATTAAGCTGCGGCAGCGTGTGGTTTTGCAGTTGTGTGAATCAATCGGAAAAGTTTCCAACAAGAGTGTCCCTTTGATCCCAATCGCTTATGTCCCTCTTTTTTCCTAACCCACTATCCACTGACTGGCAATTCATTCCATCGTGTACAAATATTCGAGTACAATGAAAAGCCTTCAATATCCGTTCGGACATCCATGGTACTCCACTTTCAGGAAAATACAATGGAATGTGACTCATGCATGCGATATAATCCCCAAGGATTTACAGCTGCACTCCCCCAACTATGTCCATACCTAGGTACTTCAATATCCTGCCACAGTTCTCGCCCTTATAGCTATAAAGTGCACGCCTCTCACTTGCATACTCCCAGAGCCAAGAGAGTTGTACATCACGAAAGGTAACCTGAACAATCCCACGGTGAAAAAAAAATCTCCATCCGCATATTTTCCATTTGAGCAGCATCTTGAGGGAGGCAAAGTTTGAGGAAGAAAATGCTGTTAAGATGTTAGACTACCTGACAGCTATATAGTTTGTGACAGCATGAGTGGAAATGGCACAGAGCGTGAAGGAAAGGGATGGGTGACAGGGGCGGAAAGGACGAGGAAAAGCGAGCTCTGAAGCGTGGTGAAAAATATGAGGATAACATCTTGGAAAAATATCCATTTTTATCATAAACCATTCTAGATGAAATTCATTACTTCAAAATTACAGTACCTTACTTCAACGTACCTGGTAAATAACATTGCTTCTGCAATTGAGTGAAAATGACACAAATAAAGGTGAGAAAACTATGAGGGAAGGGGTGTTTTGATTTACTTCATGGAACATTATTTACAACTACCTTGTGCACGTGGACATAACATTCACATTAATCAAGCAAGAGGTCAAAGATTCCAGCAGAAATGTCAACAAATTAAATCCATTAAATATGTAAGATATGTCTGTATAGTGCTCTATTTAATAATAAACAACTTTGGTTTTTTTGTTTATGTTCATTGTAAGTTTAGTTGTCCAACTCAAGCAACGTGATCGATCCCTAGATTCAATAAAAATTGTACATGAATTTCTTATCAAATAAGCATTTGACCTACTTCTGAAAATCACAATCTGTGTGCTCATAGCCAGAGTTCGATTCTTCAATAGTGTATTGGCTAAAAAGGTAAATAGTTTTCTCGCAGAGAACATAATTTCAAGTATCCAAGTCTCATAAGATAAGTCTCATAAGTTGAATCATGGATCGTTAACATGTCTCACGTTTTCCCCATCTCTCCCTTTACCCTCACTGAGAGAAATCCGAAAAAGTTAAAATAACATTTCTGAAATGTTAATTTTACCCTGCAGTATTGATCCAAAATCGGTGTAAATATTACAATTTTTAGGTGTATTAGGGGTTAAAGGTACCCTTTTTCATGTTAATTTTACCTTTAATAAGATGTAAAATTAACATTAAAAATGTTAATATATTTTTACACCTAAAAAGTGCTAAATTTCTGAGGAAAAAATGCGCACCCTCATTTTTTCTCAGTGCTCCAAGACCATTTTTTTAATTGCTAGAAAATGCGTCGTGCGATTTATTTCATTTTTGGATATGTTTTAGAGATTGTCCAAGAAGACACTTCATCATTACACGAAAATATCGTTAAAACATTCTTAATAATGGTTTCCAAGGCCTTGAAATTTCCGATAAAACTGAACCGATTCCAATCAATTCTGAATCAGTCCATAACCGATAACTAAGTTTCAATCGAAATACAACTATATTACTCCCTAGGGTGTATTTTGGGCAATGTTTTGACTGATTTATAAACCGGTTCAAATCGGGTGAGAAGTGGTAAACCGTAAATGATGAGAAAGTACTTATGAGGAAGAGTATCTCAGTCACGAATTCGAGTACTGACTGGGATGCTTTACAACCTCTTTTTGAAAATATCGTTAAAATTTGCGAGGTGAGAAATATCAATTACAACACCCCAAGCGTTCGAATTTAAGAGATTATATACTCTTAGTATCGAAACACTTCTACTCGAAAAGAAAATCCTTAAATTTCGAACAGGAAATAATTCAGTCACCACTCGATCGAAATGAGAAATAGAAATCTCTTCTTTTCTGGCTTTCTAATCCGGTATTCAAATGTCTTTTCATTTGGAGAAAGTTTGACTGTAGACACGTGGAAACCGTCAGTTGATTAAAAAGTTAAAAATTTAACCGTGATTAAAATTTTAAAATATTTATTTATTTACATATACCAACATTTACTTATTCACACTCTAAAATTGATTTAAATTAAACACTCATTAATATAAATAAATTTTATATTAACAATTAACAAATTGAAACTCTCGAAGTTGAAGAAACCCCATAACTACAAATGATTAAAGTTTTTTTATTTACAAGTGAAAATGGATAATATATTTATTTTCTGGAATTTTACGATCAAAAGTATTTTTTTATAAAATAAATAGAGCAATTAAATCTGGAAAAACATTATTAATTTATCCCATTAAAGTAATATCGTATTTACATACAATAAATCTTGTGTAAATCTCAAAAATTGCAGCTTTTACTAAATTTCCACTTGAACGCTTTCTACAATCTTCTAAGCAAAAGATAGTTATGACAAGACTCCTCAGGATGGAAACAATGATTTCGACCCATAAAACATTGTATAATCGGAATTATTTTCAATAAATTTTGAAATATTCATGAAAAAAACATTGATTTATATTTGAACATTTAAATTGAGAAAAAATCACTTTTAATCAAACGTAACTATATTGCGGTAGCATGGCTTAAAAATAGTTTGAGATACACATTTTTGTTCAGTAAAATATCCCACAAAATGGACCAGAAATTATTGATGTCTCCATAGGTTATAAAAAATTGATGTGCGTAAGTGGTAAAATTGGATAAAATAGGTACTGCGAACTTACCAGCAGCAACCTGATTGGAACACTTTGTGCTTCTCAGATCTTCCTCCTGCTCATCATCCATGACTCTTACTGAGTCTAGTCTAGGGCTTTTCCCGATCACTTTCCCAGAAAGAAGCTATATTTTGTTCACACTCACACTTAATCAATCCTGGGTTTCCTTAGCTTTTCAGACACTTTTCACAACTTGGGATTCTTGATGCTCGTGGACAGTGGCGGATGCCCCGATTTCACGATTTTACAACACTTTTTAGGGGAATTTTGGTCAAAATTTCCGGTCTTTGTGTAGATTTTTCCGAGAGTTTGGGAATGTTCAAAATTCTCCACACATTGCGGCATTTTCACTCAGATTTTGTCCCTTTTGTCCACTTCTTCACCTTTTTCACGTCACTCAACGCTCACGTGCTACACATTATACTCACGCGGGATAGATGGAGGTCATTCTAATAAAATATTCGGAGAAAACTGAGGGTCAGAACAAAAACTTCATTGGGAAGTGCGATCTTCACCATGATTCACACTATACTACACATACTACACTACCCAGACTTCACGTCCCCGTTAGAACCTGTTTCCTCTAGCCATTCGATATTTAGAATAAAGGGAAATAGATATGTGAATACAATATTGAGCTACTCACAATAATCAGAAGATAATAGTATACTCGAAATCTCTAAAAAAAATTTTCCAAACGCTCTAGTGAGATCAATTTCTCTCAAAATATGGAATTTAAAATTTATTTTTTTATAGATTATAAACAAATTAAATCATTTAGTGATAAGACATAATTTAGCAAATGCTTGTTGCAGTGCATGAAAACTTTTTACGTTATTTTCAGATAACCACAACTTCACTAGTATTCTGAAAAATTTGGTAAGAAAGAATAAAATTTGATATTTAGATAATTGTAAGTAAACGAAATAAACGTAAACACTACAATAGAATAAGTTAGTAAATTGGAAATAAAAAAATGATGAATTAGATCAATTGTCGCAATTCTTTTACAATGAAAGCTCAAATATTTAAATAATTTATTAAGTATCAAAATTAAGAATTTCGTATATTGATAGGGGACTCTCCGGTGGTGGCCAGTGAATTTGAAGTCACTTCACAAAGAAAAACACTTCTTTAATCTTTCCCAGAGCTTTCGGTCCTGGATGTGGACCTTCTTCAGTGGTCGACTAAACTATGTTTATTGTACTTTATAAAGAACATTTTTTACAGAAAGCGCCAAATCACATCCGTACCTAAGAAAAATTGTTCAAAAGTTGAAAATCAGTGAAAACAATTTCCTGAAAAGAGCCTTCCCAATTGATAAACTGAAAGTGATGATATTGTTCAATCCCAACACAAAATAACGATCCTCATAAAGTACAAAAAACATAGTTTAGTCGACCACTGAAGAAGGTCCACATCCAGGACCGAAAGCTCTGGGAAAGATTAAAGAAGTGTTTTTCTTTGTGAAGTGACTTCAAATCCACTGGCCACCACCGGAGAGTCCCCTATCAATACACATCACGCCAGTTCTTCATCCAATTGTATTAAGAATTTCTTATTCCACATAAAATGCTAATTACGCTCAATTTATATTATAAGATAAATTGATATTTCAATAATAAATATTTATCCATTTCAAGGTTTCAAATTAGCTCTAAAATTGAAGTCTATACGTAATAGCACTATTTGAGCTTAATTTTATAGAGTATTTTTTACATCAGGATACTTAAAAGAATATAACACTTTAAAATGAAATATCTTTTGTTGAAAAATATGAAAATAAGTTAAAAGAGAAATTCAACATTTAAATATTTACCTCAAAATTGAGGGAAAAATTGTTTGTTATCGAGAAAAAGATTTTTTTATCTTTACCAAATAAATGGTTTCTGTCGGAGGTATTTCATGAGTTTCCTAAAACCGTGTGAAATCACGTTAAAGAAACACACAATCTCAAAAACAAATAGGGAAAACTGGGAATGTACTGAACAAGTAAACATGGACTAGTTATAAAACTGCGATTTTAGAATTAAATATTAAACTTGAGAGAGGCGAAATCTATATGAATTTAAAGATTATTACAGGGATCCTTTTCTGCTGAAGAAATGGATCGAATGAAGTCCTAGTATAAATAAAAATCAGTGTTTACAATTTTCCCATATTTACAACTGCCCCAGTTGCCCCTAGATAAACTGCAACCCTGAATCTTAGTCTATAAGTTGAGTTGTAGAAGTATTCTACAAGAGTAGTTCTAGATTTATTGAGTAGAATTGAGGTTTATGCAATTTTTTATTGCTATCGTAGAAAAGTTACATGATTACAAAATAAAAAGAATTGTACTTTTTCTTCTGAATTTGAATTTGTGTTTTAAAATAGAAAGCTTTAACTAGGCGGTTTTCATTAGAATGTTGAGGGGCATAAATAGATCAAATTTATCAAATTTAAGGAGATCGTGCGTACAGTATAGGCAGGAGGCGAAGTGGTCCATGTCTCGCACTGTTCTATCTTTTCTCGAATTACTAATGTATAAGCATGAAAAATCGATTTTCTTGGCCTGCACGTCTTCTTCGTGCGTTGTATAACCATTCCTGAAGAGAGAACGGAGAGAGATATCGACAAAAGGCTTTAGGCAAAGGTTATTTTTCGATGAGCGGCTAGATGTGAATGACCTCAGATGCATCCCCCACCTCCCTCACAACCCAACTGCCATTTTAAAACATGCTAAAAATTATACGGAATTTTATAGCATCGATCGATCTCAAAATATTAGCATGTTATTACTAGGAATACTATAACCCATGTGTCATCCCAATTTCATTAAATTTAATCGAAGTTCTTTAATCTAGTCTATTTAATCTAGTTTTCGAATATTTCGGAAACTAGAAAATGCCTTTTCTTTAAATTTTAATATGTTGTTGCTGAGGTCGAGATCTTTCCAACGATGGATCGCACTCCTCCCTCGATGTTCCCTGACCTGAGATATAACCAAAAATGTCTTGACCTGATTGTATTTTCGGTGTTTATGAAACGAACGGTGTTTATGAAATCAGTGAAGTTTTAGTATATTGTATCTAGCATGGAGACTTTTCGAAATGGATAAAATTGTCTCGATACGATCCTTATTAACCTTATTAACCCAAAAAAATTGTCTCGATACGATCCTTATTAACCCAGTCGACGTCCGAACGAACTTATCCTGATTTTTTGACGATATGTTCAGTACCTCATTTTTCCTTTAAAAATTACTCATTTAGGTAAAACCCTATTAGAGATTACATATAGAATTTATGTGATAGATGAAATGTGCCAAATTTCGGACAGGTTGCATGTAATCATAAATGTTCTGAATTTGAAGCGCCATATTATTTTTAATATAATTTGATGTTTCTATTATTTCCTTTTCAGGAGTGTTGCTTAAACCTTGAAGAGTAGTTTATAGTAGTTTTAATAAAATAGGTATAGTTTACCTATACAATCAATTATTTCTTTTCAATAGATTTGTTTTCATTTTGTCTTTCAGAATAATAAAGCCTGTATGTATGTCATTCATTAGGGCGAATCTTTTATCTTTTTATGGAAAACCATTTCATAAAACACAAATTAAATTACACGAATACACAATAAAACTCTGTAGATTCAAAATGGGTCAACATTGAAATATTCTCATGCAGTGACTAAAAATACACTATTGCTTTGGGGTAGATGTTTTATGTTTCATACTGTAAATTATTGTTTGAAAAGTAATTTAGAAAAGTGTGTTGATATTTCCTACATCCGTAAAATACAATTTATGTATTTTAAACTATTTTTTTTTCTCGTGTGTTTCTCATATTCAATCTCTGGAGTTTACTCTATCATTAACAACTGGTTGATATTTTGCTAAGCACTAGATATACTAGGTAAGGTAGGTATATAATAGCGCAGTATGGATTGAGATTGTAAAAGATAAGTAAAGTCATATTACACCCTAAGTTAGGAAATAAATCGTGAGGTGTCTGATTAGTTTAAGGTCCAGCTTGAGGGCAAAATTAAAATATTTTCAAAAATTCCTATTAAGAGATAATATTAAATTTTCCTATAAATTTGAGAAACTTTAAGAATGCAGCCACCCCATTTGATTTTCTGCTCAAATCCCTGGGGAGATTAAGCAGATAAATTTGTAGTTTACTGCTAAAACCCTCATCCATTCATCTTTCCTGCACCTCCTTCATACTCTTTCAACCTCACCCTTTGACCTCACACTTACTTTCGCTGGCTCTGTGTCATGTGTGCGTACTGTGAAAATAAACTCCCGAGACATATTGCTCCCATTTTCTGTTGTTTTTCCGTGACAAAGTACTTCCGTGAAGGCTTATAATTCGATTAAATTTCCACATTGTGCGGTGGTGAGAGAAATGAAGGGTGGCCCCTTGCAATTGAACGGAGGGTTTATTGTGTTTATCAGAATTTGAGCGACAACCCAGAACCTCCGAACAAATGTCAGGGTAGGCACTCATCCTTCCCCCTGAGGGGGGACCACCTTGGAGCAATATTATTATTTTTTGATTGAGTGCTCGTCGTGACGATGGCAATAATCATTCATAAGACGCTCCATATCTCTTACCACCGTTACTTGTATTTATTGAAGGATAATATAAACATTCAACTTACTCGTATACAGCTCACCAATCCCATCCATATGTTCATGCCCTAAATGCAAGCAAGATATAGGACTCCCACTGCCGCCCCCCTAGAACCCAGAGGGTGAAAAGCGAAAAGAAGAAAAAAAATTAAGGAGCTCTTGAGCTTCCTGCAGAATTTACACGCGCACACCATACACATGAAATCCAATTGTCTCATTTCATGTGTATCCCATCTTTTTATGGAGACGCGCCACAGCCAGAAAAAAATCTCTTTTAAATTTTATTTCCATCACCTTCTTTTTATTTACTCCCCAAACGGCGTTTCCACGAATTTCAGAGAAGACATCCTTCCCCGTGCGAATCAAAATATGAGCACGCATTCCTCAGTGGAGCACTCAAGAAAGGTATCCAAGGGAATTAATTTTTAAATGGTTTCGGCACATGTAATCGAGTTCATGGTTGGATTCCTTTAATGTGATTTTAACTGGGGAATTCCTCATTTCATACTAAAATGACTTTATAAGCACATGTGCTACCTGAAAACATTTTCCCCAGTCTATACATTGCAATTTTGAAAGGACAAGAAATGTAGCTAATCATACAATTTTGATACATTTACTTTTTAACAAACTCTTTATCAATTTGAACGAAAAAATTAAGTTCATCACACTGATCAAGCAGTCAAATGATTAATTGTAAGGTATTGTAATCGACTAATAAAGGATCATCAATTAAACTTAGTTGTGTCTGTCGCCGACTTATCACCACAGCTCTCATCAGGAAAAAGACAGAAACCATTGAACCACAGATCGGATACTCCAAAAAATTGTAGGTATACATGATTAGCATGCAATCATTTTAATTCGATTAATGAATTAATAAGCATCCTATATTGCGTTATGCCCAGGACCCACTTACGACTTAAGCCGAGAGACGGCTTAGTGGAATATGATTGAAATGTAGTTTGACTATTATTTCTAATAAAATTATGCTAAGCCGTCTCTCGGCTAATTCTCAGGTTTGTCAAGGGCCTTACGTCAAAATAGCAGGGCAAACACATTGAGGGAGGAAGCGACAGTTTGGCCGATGTGGTACGTGTTGCCTTTCACTGAAAATGATAAATGTTTGAGTGTAAAAGTGAAGTATGTATGGAGATCAGGTCGGGGAAGTATCAGGCAAAGGATTACACTGAACATCCGGGTGCAGCCCTCTCCACCCAACAGCCCAAGATCCAGCGTAATGCTCTTTCCAGACACACTTGCGACTTAAGCCGAGAGACGGCTTAACGTAATTATAAACAAAATAGTGATCATACATTACATTTCGATCAGTTTCTGACTAATACGTCTCTCGAGTTAAGCCGAAAAACGGCTCACTGGTAAAGATAAAAGGATCAAATTGATCCTTTTGCAAAAGATGGATCAAATTAACATGTTCTGCTGCTTAAGAATCGGTCAAGAGTTGAACTTTGGACAAAGGAAAGACGGGTTTTGACCTGGACTTATCCTCCTTTATTACTAAACAAACGACGACGTTTCAGAACCTTATGGCTCCTTCTTCAGGTATGCAAGTAACTGGTCGGAAAAGGGGGGTCAATACAAATTTTCACTACACTGTATTCACAATTGTACGAGATGGACATCACAATGGTCAGAACGTTTATCGTTTGTATTGACCCCCCTTTTCCCACTAGTTACTTGCGTACCTGAAGAAGGAGCCATAAAGTTCCGAAACATCGTTTGTTTAGTAATAAAGGAGGATAAGTCCAGGTCAAAATCCGTGTTTCCTTTGTCCTTCATATGTTCTATTGTAAAAAATATGCTCAAAGTTCGAAATTTGATCCATTCTTTGCTAAAGGATCAAATTTAGATCAATTTGATCCTTATATTTGTACCAGTGCTTAGTCAGTGGGAAACTGATGAGAATTCTGTCAAAATTTGCAGAACTCTCGTCTCGCATTGTTAGGTTTGCAGAAATGGGAGAGCTTGATAGAAACGTGGTGAGGAAGGGTGAGATTATTTAGCCGTTCTGCTAAGATATCGGTTTTCAAAGCTGCGCTCATTCCTATTCTCATATACAGTGGCAGCCAAAATAATAGAATCATTTTGCAAAGCTTATATTTTTTAATTTTTGTAGTTTTTCCCAATTTGTTGATATAATTCTGCAGTAGAAATCTTAAAATTATTAGAATCGTAGAATAAGGGTTGTTTTGGACGCTAGAAAAAATGGAAAACTGTCATTTATGGTTTCTAACTAAATATGGCTTTATTTAAACTTATTCGATTTATAGATCACATCCTTTAATTTAAATAAAAGTGGTTCTGTTGTGTTGTTCAAACCAAATTTCACTATTGATGTATTCTGTGAAAAATAGAGACCTCTAGCGGCCAAAAAAACATTTATTTGACGTAAGGTAATTATTTGAACATTTCTATGTTAAAATTATTGCAACGATTTGGAATAAACAAAAATGCTCATGGAAAAATAAAAATGGCCTTTGCGGAGCTGATTCTATTATTATGGCCGCCACTGTATGATCGTGAGATTTGGGTAAAGACCGAAAGCATAAGATTATAAGTAAAGTTGCCAAAATCGGATACGCCTAGGCGGTTAAGGGAATCACTTGTTGAGGTCGAGTGAGGAATTTAGCCATTTATGAGGAGCTAAGAGTCGAGAAGCTGGTTCTTCATATTGAGAGATCGTAACTTCGATGGTATGGTCTGGGGGAGGCAGCCAAAATCCCGAAAGGGCAAAATCCAGAAAGCCAAAATCCCGAATGTTCAAAATCCTGAAAGGGGGATGAAATTATATGGAGGATAATGTATAGAATAATTTCCCAAGATACAGAAAATTTTCCTTTGCATATTAGCAACACTTTTAAGAATTATGGATTTTGGCTTTCGGGATTTTGGCCAATTCGAGATTTTGACGGGAACCTAATATGGTTATATTCAGCGCATGAATTCAGAAGGATTCACCAGAAAACCTATGCAAGACACTGTGAGAAGACCTGGCACCTCGATTCGGATCTAGGACAAAATTTCTGAAGCAAATTTACGATCTTGATCAGAGGATCGACGAGAGTAAATTAGTAAACAAATAATTAATAAATAAGTAAATAATTAATAAATTAGTAAATTAGTAAGAAATTAAGTAAGTACCCAAGGTAAGATATCTCACCGAATACTCGAACTTGTAATTATTATGTTTTGTCTTTTCTACTTTCTTTGCATACAACACCTTAACAAATTTAGCGAAAACAACTGAGAGTGGGGATATATTCTTTCGATTCAATATTAGAATTTAAACGTGCTGTAAAACTTTTATCAATACCGACTTGTTTTTATTTTAATTTTCCTGAAGGAAAAGGCATCTTTCAACTGAAATTTATTTGTTAAAATTGTCTGAAAATTGACTTCAAGATATCCTAAATATTCTACAAAATCGTGAAAAGAAGAACTCTAAATTAACTAATTGAATTAATTGGTCCGGAGAAGTACATAAGTTCCCTGAACTCCTTAACGATTCCCCGAATAAAAGGATAAAGGACAGTAAAATAAAATGATCGTGTAATGGAGAAGGAAATCCCATTACAGAGATGGAATCCAATTGAGTGACAATTTTATTTCTTCCTTTTTTTCCTGCAGATCCTTTGGACTTTTTTCTTGCTTACTCTCTCTATTGTGTGACAAATAACAAGGCAAAATTATTAGCTCTAGTCAGTCATTGTGGAAGGAAGAATAATTCCCAGGCTCGTTTCTTGGCGGTCTTTGTTTGGGGCGGGCGAAGAAAAAAAAAGCTAAGACTGAGATAAGGATAGTGTTGAATGGAATTTGCTTCATGGCCAAAGCGGCGTGCAATAACATGCAAATTAGTTCCATTAAGTAGAAATGTTATTTAAATTCTCCCCGACGAGCATAATCTCTTGCTTCGGCAGTATGTGCAGTATAGTGGAGCACAGATCCCAGATGAAGTTAGAAAGATACGATTGAATCTCTATCAGAAGTAATACGATAACTAAATAATGAATGAGGTCAAAAAAGAATAGAGAAAAACTTACAAGTGCTGCTCAGCTGGATTATATCTTTAGGTAAATATGTAAATAATATCAAGAGCAATGCGGTAGTGCACTAGAACTGTTTCAAGATTTCAATTTTGTTTCACATTTTATAAGGAGATAATGACTTCCTGACTGAGCTCCATCTATATTTCTCCAGTTAGTCCCCTACCAGAGCCAAATGCTGGAAAAGGTCCCTATCGAGACCTAATTCCCTGGAGATGTTACCTTAAGTTCAGTCAATAATGTCCAGCCTCCTCAAAAGAGGCCACACCCCCTGAACATTCTAAATGAAATTTGATAAGTTAATATTTTACCAACTTTTTTCTTTGTTTTACATTCTCAAAACTATAAGGAAAGAGATGAGGTTTTTGATGCGAGCTATACATAGGGGGAACTGGGGCAGTAGTAAACTGGGGTAGTTGTAAACACTGTGATTTTTTTCATTAATTTTAAGACTCCAGAGGATAAAACCCGTAAGCATTCATAGATACCATGGGGATGTATGTCCACAGAAGAATTGGTCAATAAAATCCTAATACTTTAAAAATAAAAATCATTTTTCCCGAAAATGTTGATATTTCAATTATTTTGGTCATTTGGATTTCCACCTGGAAATTAAAAACTGTGTAAAATAATCGAAATGTAGCAATACCAGTTCTTTTCTACATCTTTTAGGATTATATTTATGCATTTACTAAACAAATTAAGATTCTCATTATTTCAAAAGAATTAATAATTGGTCAGAAAACAGCATTTGGGGTAGATGTAAACAGGCAATTTCAATTTCACAAAATGATTAGGTAAAAGAGCGGGAAATTGACCTTCATGCGAAATATCTATAATTCATAGATTACGAAAAAAATTGGTGGCGCTGTGTTAAATAAAGTCACATGATGTCAAAATATGGGGAAAATCCATTGAAAAATGTCTTTGATATGCATGCTTTTAGTTTTTTTGCTATTTTAATTATTCTTTGTAAAAAGTGTCGTGATTTTTTGAAAAATATACAGTCTTTATATATCTCTTAAGTAATTAAAATAATCGAGAGTGGTGCAAAGTTAATTTCAAGGGTGGGAAAAAAGGTGTTTACATCCTCCCCAGAAAGTGGTTACTTCTACCCCAGGTATTTTGTGAAAAGAGAAAAATGCACAGGGACACAAACTTTATTTTTATGGAAAACTCAATTGTTTTCCAGCATCCGCATTACCCTCGACGAATTGCCTATACCCAAGGGTAAAACATGAGCTAAGAAATATTTTCCAAAAAATCACGGTGTCCTTGGAAAATCACCTCAAATTCGCATCTATCGAAAATGGTTACATGTGCCCCAGTCTCCCCTACATCTTGAAATATAAATAATGATTTTCCTAAATGTTACTTTAGAATAGAATTAAAAAGGAATAAAAAGGATCATAAATTAGACGATATTGAGGGAAAACCATTTAAAATAAAGTTTAAAAATCATCAATCATTGAGATTTTTAAACTGATTTAACATAATGAAAAAAAATACATAAACATTTTTGTATAGATTTTTTAAATGTAAAATTGTACAGCATTTGGGAAGTAATATTTTTTTTAATTTTTTTTTGTTTATTGTGAAAGTGTTGAAAAGTGATAAAGTGGTAATTTGGGTAAATTTTTATTACTATCCATTTTAAGGAATACGATCAATTTCAGTATAATTGCCTACGAAATGCTATGCTGCATTCCTTAAGAAAATTTTCACAGGCAAAAATTTTTATGTATTTTTTATAATGTGAATGAGCCCTTATGCTTAAGCAATAAGGCGAAGTGTTATTGAGCTCATTCTATTTCATAATGGTATTAATGAAAAGAAATAATTTCTCCAAATGATTTTATAGTATTTGAATAATGACTGAGAAGTCAAAATTTTAACTTCAATTAGCCATGACTCTTTAAAATAGAAGTGCTGAAAAAATTAATGAGAAAACTAATTTGAGATATTAGTACTACCTTCTAGTAAAGAAATTAAAAATTTTAAAATCTATAGTTGAAGGTTACAAAGATATAATTCTCCACAAGTTCTAAAAGAGGTTTAGTCTTACCATAATTTAATTTAGATCCACAATTTTTTTTTTCTATCTGAAATAAATTACGTTAAAGCCCAGCATTCTTTAGAAATATGCGAAAAAGTCGTACAACAATGTAATCCCACAACTCAAAGTAACCCCGCATCCCCCTAATTTTAAACCATTGCCTGTAATACATAAATTTTATTTGTTAATTGATTTTATTACAATGCTGCTCTTCAATCGATATCCAGAAGCGAATTTGAGCAGTATAAAACAATCATGCACTAAAGAGAATTGAGCTACATGTCGATTACAACAATTTGCGTTTGAAGAATTGAGCGCCAAAAGCGCCAAAAGAGTCAATTTGAATTCAACACAATTTAGTCCAATTTTAGTGAATGGTGTCCAAATTAATGCTGATGCATTTGTACAATCCCCTGCAAGAAACGGAAGTATTGATTTTGTCTCTTTCGCTGGAGCAAGTAGTAGCTAATTAATAAAAAAAGTGTCAAGTTATTTAAAGTAAGTTAGGGATTAGAAAATTAAATGTCAGAAAGATGAAAGATGAAATATTGAGTTGATGGTGAAAAAATACGAACAAATGTGGAATTCCACATTTGCTTCTCTTTGAATGTTCCATTAGGCTAATGCTCGTGAAAGTGAAATCATTCGGCATTTTGTCCTTTTTACCAAATAAGCCACAACATGTGCGTTAATTTTCCCATGTCGTCTTTTTGAAGATCAACCGTATCAGTTTACCGCACCGCACAATCGTTTTTGGGAAATAAATCTGCAAAATCTCTTTCTGCATAGGGGAGGACCGCGTATGTACAAATGAGCAATTTAAAAAGATTTATAGCTAGTCTGTTTACTAAAACTTAAGTTTTACTCATGTTTACCAATGTACTGCTATACTTTTCACAATTCGCTGCACTACAAGATTTGCTAGATTCTAGTCACAAGATTCTAGTCTAGAAAAAAGTATGATTCCAAAATATTTTTCAAAAATGCATACTCCCTCCGTCCCAAAAAAAGTCGTACGTTTGGGGAAAAATTAAGGATTAAGGAATTGTTTTACAGAATGTTTTTGTTAATAGTAAATATCTTACGTATGAACTATTCTCCATCTTCAGTAGTAATATTGAGGTCCACCTACCACGGTAAGATAAGCAACTGGTGTCTTAAAGATTTATTTTTTTCACTTTTTTTCGAAGAGCTCCGGTCGATATGTAACTTTTGAAAATTCTACTGCAATTAACATTTTTAACTAAAATTTCATTTAAAAATTTAGTGTACCAAAGAAGGGATTTATAGTTCTTTTCGTTATGCCATAACAATGGGTCTAAATTTACAAAAAGGGCAATAAAACCAATCTTGCTCTTTTTTTCTACGTTCTGTGATAAGGGTGCTGAATGGTTGGAGATAAAGATTTGATGTCTTTGGACGACTCCCACCCCCCGTAGGTCAACTTTTGGATTTTCAATATGTCCCCAGTTTCCCCCTGCCCCTCCTCTCCCTCAGAAAAAATCGCACTATGTGTTTTTGAGCAATCCCAAAAAGCAATATGGTTTTTGGAGGGGAAGGGAGGGGGGGGGGTAAATGAGGGGTAGGGTAATAATCCTAAGGTCGACTTACGGGGGCGCCGCCGAAGGTGCCAAGCTTCTATCTCCAACCTTTTGGTACTTAAATCTTACTAAAAATATTCAAAAGAAAGATGTTTTTAAGACATTGTTTTCTTATCTTACAATCGTAGGTGGACCTCCATATTACCACTGAAGATGGAGGATAGTATGTACATAAGATATTTCCAATACACAGCATTTCTACTTTACACCGTCTCTTCCTAGCGATATTCTTCCAAACGTACGACTTTTTTTGGGACGGAGGGAGTATTTTATTTTTTTTTAATTAAAAGAGATATAAAAAATTGATTGACTGAATTTATTTATTGTTGTCAAGAGTAAGGTCCTTGACACACTTAGGACTTAAGCTGAGAGACGGCTTAGTGGAAAATGATAGAAATGTGGTTTAAACATTATTTCGAATATAATTACACTAAGCCGCCTCTTGGATAATCCTCAGGTCTGTCAAGGCCCTAACTCTCAAGCTATTTCGCCCAATTAATTGAAGGACTCAAGTTACTAAAAATCCATTCCCATTCCGACAGCAATTCGGACATCTATTGCGTAATATTATATTAAGGAAGGGAGTAAAATTTATTCTCAACAAAAAAAAAGAGAATTACCGTAGATATATCTGACTTTGTCCTCCGTGGGTGATTTTGACCACATGTTCGTAAGTTTTTCTTTAATTTTGGCACTTAAGAAGCGTCTTTACCGATGCAATCTATCATGTCTGAACGGTGAGAACCGTTCTTAAATATTAGAATTAAAGAAAAGCTTAGGAACAGAAGGGGCCAAAGCCACCCACGCAGGAAAAAGTCGCCCGCATCTATAGGCATGCTAGAAAAGATTCCAAAACAATGCTTAAAAAAATATAAATATTAGAATCCATACTCATTACTCAAGCTTTATTTTGTTTTTTTTTATGTATACAAACGTAATATATTTTCAATCATTTCTTTCCTAAATAATAAACAATTTCAATTTGCAAATTCTTATTTTTCATAGTATCCTAGATTTTAATTATGAAAAAGAAATCTCTTTAAAAAATGGTTTACTTTCAAAATTTTCAAAAGTGAAATTGAGCGTTCTTTCCAGTAAATTACTGAAATACCTATAAGAATAGAATGTCTATAAGAATCTATAAGAATAAAAATAAAAAAAATGCTTAGAATGTTGTTGGAAATAATATTAAAATCGAGAAGCGCTTATTTCAGAAATCTTTGACGACGAACAGGACTTTTTGATTTTTTTCTTATTTTTTTTTTAAATATTTTTCTAATGTTAATTTACAACTAAAGATTCATATAAACAAACCTTCCTTGTTGTTGATTAATTTCCATAGATATTAAATTATTATTATTATTATTAAGAAGAGATCAGTAACGTCCCAAGTTTTTATACATAAAACATCAAACTTTGTATTTTTTTATTTTCCTTCACTGAAGTGATATAAAATTTCAAAGATGATAGAAAAACAAACTGAAAAGCCAATACCCAGGGAAAAAATGGAAAAAATAATTAAATTGCAGTAGTACCCTCATTGACTTGTTATTGCATGTAGGCGGAAAATCTATTGAATATCTGAAGTTAGATATATTTAATTGAAAATTGACCTTATCGATAGATAAATGTTTAAGGGAAAATAGATAAAGGAAGAAAAAATTCATTGACTATAAGTAGCAATTGAAGGAAAATACCCTCCATATCTCATGAACTAAATGGAAATTCCTCTACCCAGGGCGTATGTTTCAGAAAAGACCATTATCCATTGACTCATCCCCTACTTAAAAAAAAAACATCGAGCTGGTGTTTTGTGCTGAAAATCAAGCAGTACAATCTTGCTGGGGTATATGGAAATCAATAAAAGAAAATTTAATAGAGAAAACTATTGCACTTTTTTACACAAAAAAAAGCAATCAATTTTATCGCTTTGAAACATTACAGCACTCGACGGGAGACTGAAAGAGATGTTTTTTCAATATTGGTGTGAGTTTGAAGAACCAAACAATTTTCCTTCGCTGGTTCGATTGCCTACCATATTGAGTTTTTTCCATATTTTTTCATGTTCAACTCATCTTCCTCGCCACGTCCAAAATTAGAGTATAAAATTTACAAATGAAAATTTTGAAAATTTCATCATTTTGCCAAAGAAGTAAACTTGGAAAACTAAAAAAACTGGGAAAGATGCATGAGTTTGGACTGAATAATTTCAAAAGATGGCTGTACGAATTTAATACTGTTGCTCAGAAGCCAGGAAGTGGCTAAAAGCCTGGGACTCAGGACAATAGGACGGAAAAGAAAGTGCTAGGGCTTTTCGAGAAGCAACATAAATCTATCCGTGAAAAATGTTGATGAAAAGATGGGAATACCTTGTACCCTGGTCCAGAAGACCAAAAGGGGAATGGTTTGATAACCTACAAAGCTCAGACTGCGATAAACAAATCAGGAGCGATAAACAAATCTTTCAATCTTGATTAACTTGTTGGCAATTATTTAATGATCATTTATTCACGAACGATGGTCAGATGGACACAGAACACTCGTCGTGGAGGGTCAAGTTCCTAAAGCAATGAGGGAGTTTGGAAGAAGAGTAACTGAGGAAGGCCAAGCTTAATAGGTCTGCTTAATTATCGGTTTCATAGGTGCGTTCATTCCTATTCTCACCTATGATCGTGAGATTTGGGTAATAACCGAAAGTGTAAGCACACGTGTAAAAGTTGCCGAGATGAGACACCTCCAGGCCGATAAGGGAATCACATGAGATCGAGTTAGAAATGTAGCTGTACGTGAGGAGCTAAGAGTCGAGGAGCTGCTTCTTCGGCTTGGAAGATCAAAACTTCGATGGTATGATCATGTTCAGCTAATGAATGAAGAAAGATTCCCCAGAAAAGCCATGAAAGCCATTGTGAACAGACTTCAACCTCGAAGCAGATCTAGGACAAGGTGACTGAAGCAAATTCAGGATCTGGCCTTGGAGCGAACATCTGGGATTGATCGCGAACATTTAATAATAATGTTTATTGACATTTTTTGTAATTAAGCGCAAAGCCTCTATTTACAGCCCAAGCCTTACAGAGGTATAAGTGTTTTTACACGAAGTACTGTGTTGCAAGTGATTAATGTAAGAACTGAGAATAGGTGTAGTAGTAATATCTCCTGAAGACGGTTGATCGACAATGCGGCCTATCAGGGAAGAGGATGCTCGATGGCTGTATACGTTAAAGATATGAAAATCAGAGCAGAAGGTGTGAGAAGCTCAATCAATCGAGAGGAATCCGAGAGCTGAAGTGAGATGGCAGAGATAGCTGCATGAGAGTGTAAGCAGTGATGAGGGGGTTCCCAAGGCAAGGGAAAAAAGCTCTCCTCCATTCACTAGGTTGATGGATGCAGTTGCACTGCGTTTTTTTATTTTCATCACATGGTAAAGTTGTCTCCATTCAGACATCCAGATTTTTCGGCACCAGACGGGACTCGAACTTACAATTACGATAACGAATCAGAGATCTCATCCGCCTAAGAGCTGACAGGCGCTCTTACCAACTGTTCCACGAGATCCCCAAATGTCGTTTGAATATCCTTCTGAAGTAGCAGAAGATGGACAGGTGTGGTCTGCAAACCTGGATGTCCTGGATGTCGCAGAGCTTTTGATCAACCTGGTTGTTTCAAGATCAAACTTTATTTGCGTGGACTACAAAGCTTTAAGTTCCTTCTTGTTTATGAAGTAGTAACTGATTATGGAACTACTCAATACAAATTACTCAAAGGAGTTAATTTTCGTAGAACTTTTTTTCTGAAAGATTTCTGAAAATGTAGATTTCATAATTTTCAAGAAGATATGCAAACATCACTTGAACTTCCAACAATCTGCCACTTTGTGAATAGCTTTAGCCACCAATTTTTGCAACATTGTTACTTTGCGCGAGAACCATCAAATATAGTCTCTGGTACAAGTGTGGTCCCCAACAAAGAGGGAGAGTTTCCTGCACTCGATATGTTTTGGATGTTATAGTTTCACATTCGTAGGATGGAGAGGGATGGATTGTTGGGGGAAAATTGAAAAATGTTTTATTGCTCCTCAATATGCCAAACGCACACACAAATTTCTAGACCCACCTCTCGGGTCAATAAAGCAATTGCGCGCTTACGAAGCCACAAGGAATTTTCCTTCACCGTCATTGTTGGGTGGATGAGGATCTTAGTACAGGGTGGAAGTGGTGACGAGTGGATCCATGGGAAGTGGGAAGCTACAGAGTATTATGTGCTGGAGAACTTCCATCCAATAAACACTTTATAGATCTACAAATATGGTTTCCTCGAGAAGCCATAAACATCTTGTATTTATTATTAAACCTGCAAATAGACCAAAAAATTCTTCCTTATACTTGTTCTACGGTGTAAGTAAGAAATTTGCTCTCGTAATATTTATGTTCTTACTCGTGTTCGTTACACACACTTAATAGCTCCTGCTTTTCTTTTTGCCCCCACATTCTTCCCAAAAAAAAAACCCATCAGACACAATTTCCAGTCAACACTCAAGTGCAATTTGATGAAAAGGTCTGAACGAAGTCCTCAAAGTGCTCTCTATCGTGAAAAGCTTAAAAGAAAACTCCCGGAGAAGTGCACCTTCCCCGTGAAACATTGAAAAAAAATTATTTATCTCAAAACTTCACTGCAAAGTACGAAAAACTTGTACTAAAATTTCTTGAAGTTGTAAAGTATATGAGATTTTCAGAAAAAGCTCCGTGCTAGCGTAAGTATAAAAGTTTATTTATTTAAAAAATATAAATCAAGATATATAACCAAAAAAGGTTTTAAGGGAGAAAAATCGAAGGTAATGTGGGATTTTTTCCAGCGATATACAATACAGAGAGAGCTTTTTCTCAAATTAAATTTTCAAGTGACGCAAGGATAAATTGTGTACTTAATCAAAGAGAAAGACCACAAATTTTCACACTTAAAAAAATCTAAAATTCACTTCACATAAATTATTCTAAAAATTATTATCAATAAAGAAAATTGAGAAATATGGGGCATTTGAAAAGCGAGAATTTAAAGTGAATACTTGCTTTAACCCTTTAAGGACGATTGGAACACCGGTGTCCCATAAACAAAATAATTTTTCCTGACTACCTTAAGTTATTTTTTTTATGTCTGTACATAATTGTAAAGTAGAAGATTGAAGGAATCTAGAATATTTTTTGCAAATATCTATAGTAAGGCCATGTAACTCCGACGATTGCTAAACTCGGATGCCGCGACCGATTTAACTCCGATACATCCACTTAAAATATAATTTATATTTTTATTTCTGTAATTAATTACTGCAGTATCATAATATAACTATTCTACTTTAAGAAAAACCAAAAATTATATTTTTATCGGTTTAATAAGTGGGTACAAGAAATATTTTTTAAGCTCGGGTCAGCTGGGTTGTGTACTAAAAATTTAATTTCTGAGAAAATTTTGCTGTTGACAGCTCGTCGCTGGAAAAAGTTTAGTGTTTTTTCTATATAATAAAACATTATTTGCAATCAAAATTATTAATAAAAGTTAGTGTAATTATTGATCTACAAGGTGAGTAAGAGTTTATTGATAATATATTAATAATTCATACAGAAATAAGTGATTTTTGTGAATGTTTACATTTCGATGCAAGTCGGATGCGGTGAAAGTCAATGTTTTGGTTCAGAATTTGCATTGTTCAGGACTCTTTTTCTGTTTCAGATGCCAAAGGGAACAAAAGAAAAGACCTATAAGGACAAGCCCGACTCTAAGGAAGGTATTAGGAATGCCTTGCAGTGTGTACGAGATGGTTCTACCATAGCATATGCATCCAAAACATTTAATGTCCCAAGAACAACACTGCACAACAAATTGACCGGCAAATACCCAGAGGAGTGCCCCAATGGCAGGCCAACAGTTCTTTCAAAAGAACAGGAAAAAGAACTTGTCAAATGAATCCTGGGATGTGCGGATGGCTGGCATCCCATCGGGAAGGAACAAGTTCCGGACAGCGTTAAACTCATCTGTGAGGTCTACAAAATTCCAAACCATTTTACAGCTGGAAGACCCGGAGACGTTTGGTTCAGGAATTTTCTTAAGCGTCATCCAGAGCTCAGCATGCGCAAGCCAAAATCCTTCTCATTGGAAAGAGCTACTGTTACTGCTGAAGACCTCACGGAATGGTTTCAGAATTGTCTTGGATATTTCACAGAACACAACCTTCTGAGCATTTTACCAGACCGTGTTTTTAATTGCGACGAAAGTGCCTTCTTTTTGACACCAGAAGATGGAAATGTCCTGTCCAGGAGAGGTTCACGTGTAGTTCCATCTCTTAAAAATTCAGGACCGAAGCAATGTATCACAGTACTCTTCATGGTGTCAGCTACTGGCGAACTTGCTCCTCCAATGGCTGTTCATAAAACTGACATTACTCCAAAAATTGCCATTCACAACGCAGAAATGGAAAATGGGAACGTCACCACAGAGTGGCTGGATGGATGGGCCACTTTTCTATGCTGGTCTTTATTTCCCGAAAAATGTTTTCCAACATTCAGAGGAGTCCATTATCAATAACCAGCACGATCAGGCCACCGACAATAATCCTTCAAATGATCCAGTCATCCCTGGAAACCAACTCTCTGCAACTTATGAGACTCAACCGATCTTCGACACACTAAAACAATGCTATTTCTGGCCAGGAGAAATTCCAAAACGTCGTCAGAAGAAGAGGGTCAAAGCCAGTAATGTGAAACACCAGTATATTGTATCTTCCGAGGAAATTATCGCGGAACAGGAGGAAAAATTGAGGCAGGATTTACAAAAAAAGAAAGAAATTGTTTAACGGAAGTTGACCAGAGAGAGGAACAAAAAAATAAGGGCAGAAGAAAAGGAGATAAAACTAAAGGAGAAAAACATGGTAAAGGAAAAGGCTCAAATGCCAATTGAAGCTGAAAAGAAAAAACGTGGAAGGAAGTCAGCCAAGAAAACCGAGGAAAAATCAAAGAATTGAGTGCAATCTTAAAATAAATAAAAATATATATAATTAAATAATAAATTAATGAAATGAATTGATGGAATAAAACTCTAAAAAAATGTTTTTGAAATAATATCTTCTCATTTTTATGCATTAAACTTTTCCTTAAAATGAGCATCCGAGTTTCATCGAATTCAACGGAGTTACAAAAAAGCATCGCAGTAACATTCTTGCGCATATATTAATATTATCGTAATTTTATTAATTTTCATCAATATTATTGCTAAAATTCTATTTCTATTATGATTCTAAATTAAACAAAGAATAATTCTATTGATTTGGAATGGGGAAAAAAATATTTCATCAGTCCAAAAACAAGCATTAAAGTCGCACTCTAAAAAAAGTATCCGGATTACCTCTCTTTACTATAGCTATTTGATATGTAGTAAATATTTTAACTCAAAAATGGCGAATTTTTAAATTCTGAAATTCATAATTCATTTTATCTATTTTTTATACTTCTAATGTTTTTTTAAGCAAAACCCTTTTGGCAATAAAAACTACAATACTCATGCGTAATATTTTTCAATAAAGCGAAAAATATTATTCATTGGTATTGCCAGAAAAATTACTAAAATTTTTGGTCTATTTTTGTCCCTATCGTTCATAGAAGCACAAACACCGAATCAGACTCTGTTGAACTTTCCAAGGTTAGATGTAAGACTTGTCATTGACTATGTTTCCCAGTTTAGTTTTTATTGTTGATTTACAGTCTGTAAAAAGTGTCTCGTCGTTAAAGGGTTAAGTAAAATTGCTAAAAAATTATATAAAGTTAATGTTTTTTTCTATCAGAATAAGCCTAATAGCATTCACTTTTTATAACTCAAAAGCAAAGTGAATTCCTTAAAATAAAGGTTCATAAACATAAGATCGTCCCATACCCATTCGTTCCTCAATATTTTACATACCGTAGATCCGGGTGACTATCGCCCTGGTATTCGTAACCATTCTTTGATTCTAGCACTTAACCCTTTAAGGACGATTGGGTCACCGGTGACCCAAAAAGAAATTTTTCCTACGATCTTCTAAAAAGTTTTGCTTTGCTCTAAAGAGTTAGAAAAAGTTATTTTTTCTGACCCCCGATTTTTGACCTTCTTGTCCTTAAAAGGGTTACAGATGGGCTTTACCGATCCCATCTACTAAAGCTTGCGAAGAGCAGGATGGCAAAGACACTTATAGTAGGTAAAGTTCCCAGTAGGCACGGTAATGCATTATTTTCATTATTTCCTTTTATTTATGATGTTTAAAGAACAAAGTGTTCGTTTGTAGTTCCTGCAAGAATAAGAATATCTTCCTTCGTAGTAGAAGCGTTCAGAGTTAGGAAGATATCTGGAGCACCGGCATCCTTTCTAGCAGACTCGAGGGCTTTTCTTAGGGCAGATACTACAACAACAGCCATAGACAGAGCTGGTTCGCTACATGCCTTGGATCCAAGAATACCTGCCGGCGTAGATGTTTGCAGAAGCGTTACTCGAAAGTCCACGGGGATATCCTTAGCGCCTGGAGGTTTGTAGTTCCAGGCACGGTCAGTAAGCAGTTCCCCAGTTTCGCGATTGTATACAAGTTTCTCATGGAGCCAGTAGCCAACGCCCATGATAAAGGCTCCTTCTATCTGACCTACATCTACTCTAGGACTAATACTCTGACCAACGTCTTCCACAATATCTACTCGACGTAGCTGGAAGTCTCCAGTAAGAACGTCAATCTCAATTTCTGCACAAGAGACACCGTAAATTATGTAGGACTGTATCTGATCTGGAGTAAATTGATGAGTAGCCACGAGATCGGCGTCAGCAAGAAAAGCTGCTTGAACTACATCTTCCCACGATCCATTAGGATTTTGTTCTCGGAACGGAGCTAAGCGGGCATTTAGCTTTTCGCAGCAAACCCTGACTGTGATTCCTAGGCAATCAGTGCCCATATCTCCAGCAGATACGTATGAGTTAGCACTCACGACATTATTAGCTGTTTTAATTTTCACCATTTCAATGGGAACGCCCAGAATTGACGCTGCAATTTGTGCACACTTCGTGTAGAGACCTTGACCCATTTCTATACCACCAAGAATTATTGCAACGCTTCCGTCTCCATGGTAGATTGACACGAGGGTTTCAAACGCATAAGCAAACACCAACGGGAATTGCATTAGAGATATAGCTATTCCTCGCTTTTTCCATCGATTGACACTGTTGAATTGATTGACTTCCTCAAGCCTCTTATAGTAGTCACATGACACAAGGAAGTCTGTGAAGATCTTCCTAATTGGATTTTCAGGATCCATGTTGGCCAAACGAACCTCAACCGAATCCATCTTTAGCGTCCATGATATGTGTTCCATAATCGTTTCTGCACTGGCAATCACTTCAGTACTTCCAGGAGCTCGCATCCAGGTGTTAGAAGGAGCGTCTGTGACGACATAGTTGTAGACAACAGTCCAACCTGTAGTCAAATATGCATTGGTATTGAATAAGGATGAGTAAAAATCCATCGAATCATTTGTGGATGATCCCATATCGTGGGTAATGTCGCAATGTGCCTTAATGATAACTCCTTGATTGGTAAAATCTACGTCGTACTCTGCATAAGCAGGGGTACGTTTCCCTATAGCGCGCATGTTTGTTTCCATTGGTAGTACCATCCGTATGGGACGATTGAGGTGATGGCAAGCAACAGCAGCAGCTGCAGAAATATGACCACTTCGACTGATTTTAGCACCAAAGCCTCCTCCAATACGACGAATCCGAATATTTAGTGCATTATTTTGAACACCTAAAACTTGAGCAACTCCTAGATTAGTGAAATCCATCCACTGAGAACTCGGATAGAGGTCCATTCCATCTTCAGCCGGAATAGCGATTGTTTGTTGAGTTTCCATATGATAATGGTACTGGGGACCACAGAATAAATGACCCTTAATGTTGTTTTCTGCCTGTCCGATGTTCTGATTAGAACCCTTCTTTATCACAATGGGTGATTGAAACCTATGCTTAGTAAGTTCGCGATCTTCTCTAAGGACATCCTCAAGAGTAGGAAGAACCTTGTCTTTTGCAATAGGATTACCTTTGAAGTACTTAAGCAAAGAAGCAAGAGAGCCCTCAACTTTTTCTTCACTTTCGTATTGAACTTTTACCAGGTCTGCGGCATACACTGCTTGAGACATTTCTTCAGCAACAATGACCCCTACGGGCTGACTATGATAGAGGACCTGAAAGCGGAACAATACGTTTTATTTCGTTAAAAATTAACGATAACGATTTTTATATAAACTTAACCTTTCCACTGCAGAAAACTTCTTCTGGTTCTAGATAAGTAGGGAAGGTTGGATTTTTCTGAGAAACGAAAGAATTTACTCCTGGAATGTCTTTGGCACTGTAGAATGCTTTAACTCCTTTAACAGCAAGAGCCTCACTTGGATCAATACTCATTATTGTTTTAAGAGGCTCTTTAGCCAAAACAAAGGTTGCCCAGAGGCTATCATGCACATAAATATCATTCACATATTCAGCTTCTCCACTGCACTGAATCATAGCTTCTATCTTCATGATTGGCTGGGTTAAGGGATATAAGTTTGGATTGTGCGGGTAATCCTGTTTTCCTGATGAAAGGGGTCTAGAAATAAGATTCGATCCACTCTGGAAACTAGGTTTTATGAGTGTCCTCGGGGCCAGGTTGAGGACTGCCTGAAATTATCAAATGTTGTAGTAAAAATTTTCGAACTTTTTATTTTCAAGTACCTTGTAAAATAATCCTTTTGCGAGGTGTCGACGAAATTCTACTGATGAATTGGGAAGGGAATCATCGAAGATAAAGTCAGAATCGATGATTTCAACTACTGATTGAATTGTTACGTTGTTGAAGAGATCCTTAGCGTTGATGAATTTCTCCACAGAAGTCGCGTGAATGAAATTCTTATTGACCCCACCATAAACAATCTTAGAAGATACAACACGACCCGATCCTGGGAAGATCTCCAAGAGAAATCCTGCATTCATGTAAGTAATGGCATTCTGAGCCCTGTCTGTTATCTTATACGATCTCAAGCGGAATCGATCAGGAGCTAATTGAGGCATTGTAATCCTTGTGATCACCTTCTTATCCATATCCACATTTAAGAAGTCCTCAGGTGATACAGTCTGCTGCACCCCATTCGTATCAGTTATTGTAATTGTAGCTCCTACAACCTCAAGCAGAAGGAATATATCTGAGATGAATTCATTGTGATCGTGCTTGATCATCAAATTGCCAGCGATTGTGCCAACATTTCTCACAGGAACTGTTGCAATCCGATTGAGATGATCTCTGACTAGTCGACAATAACTGAAGCCAGACATGCGATCAGCAGCCTCCAGAAGGATAGCCATCCATTCCGTAATGGTTATATTTCCTCCTAAGATTATCGTATTTCCTATGGAATGTTCTCTTAATTCGGTCACCGATGATACGTCAATGAAGACCTCAATGTCATAGGGGATTCTGTAAATACCATGAGCAGTATTTCCTGCAACCAATCTGTACTTTTGACTTCCAATAGTATTCAGAATTTGCAGGACCTGAGCTAAGGTGTAAACCTTGTACCATAGGGCATTTTCTGTTGCTTGGATATGGAAGGAACTACGACATCTTCCAGCACAAGCCTTCCCACTTTTCGGGCAGTTCTTCAGGGTAAGATCCTCGATATCATCACAAAGACTCTCAAGATTTTGCTCAGAGTTCGTCGCGAAGGACTTAAATGCATCTAAGATTGGACGGTAGCCTGTGCATCGGCAGATATTCCCACCAAAGGAATCCTCAACTTCTTCAGCACTGACATTCCCGTACTTCCCAGTATAGAGACTGAACATATTCATGACGAACCCAGGGGAACAGTAGCCACATTGACTGCCATCGAAGTTTGCCAAACGCTCTTGGATCGCATGATAACCCTTCTTCTTGCTCCCTAGACCTTCGATGGTAGTAACACTGAGGCCATGGCACGATAGAACAAGGAAGAGGCATGAATTGATAGCCAATGTAAATGGTTCTTGGGTAACAGGTTGCAATCCCTGGATTGTAACGATGCAGCATCCACAGCCACCTTCCTGACACATAAACTTCGTTCCTGTGAGACAGAGCCGAGTCCTTAAATAAGTGTTGAGCGACGTGTCCGGGGAAACTTCTCCATCCACAATCTTGCACTCTTGTCCATTCACTTTAAAAACTATTGCCATGATTCAATAACTTTGCTCACCACTAAACTTTATACTTTTAGTTGAGAATTTTTAATATCTTTTCTGATCCAATGTCTCGAGAATACTAAATGATGGACTAACAAGTTGAAATTCTTTACTTAGTTGCATTTATTATTATGCTTTAACTCATTTGCTTATTTAATAAGCATGATAACAATAAATTAGGAAGAGAAAACACAAAAAAAGTAAGCTTAATTTGAAATTTAAGAGGAAACCATTCAAATTATGTTCAAAGAACACAATGTTAAATATCTCGGGATTGGAATTAAACATTAATATCGAAGAGAGAATGTGCAATTTCGGCAATTTAATGGCCTTGAGCTTTATCTTCACTGTTTTTGATGATGTTTATTTTTGTTTTATGTTTTAAAGCCAAAACATGCATTTCATGAAGAATAAACACTTTGCTGTTGTCATCAAAAGTGTTAATTATGCATATTATTGCAAAGAAAAATATAGCTGATATTAGTAAACTCCAATGTATAGTAAATATGTTTGCTGCAAAATTGCACAAATAAACACTTTCAGGTTTTTTTTGCTAGACATGGAAAATAGGTAGGGAAGGGTGGAGTATATTAGACACATGGTATTCTCTTAAAACTTTTGGCAAAGGATTAAAAAACGAATTTGAGCTAGATAAAGGGAGCACAGGGGGTCTCGGGATTATGCATATCGGAATTATGCATATGGAATCTCATTGGCGCAATAGACAAGACCGTTGAGTCTTGGGCGGATGAGATCTCTGACTCGAATCTCAAAAGACATTTTCATTGATGAAAAAAATTAAAAAAAAAAAATGCACCACCTCTGCCCGAAATACTCTGGCAGCTTGGAAGAAGCATCCACATTGCGGGGAAGGCGCTCCTGGGCGATCTACGATCAGCAGATTCTTCCAACACGAATTGTAATAAATATGTCGCGATACGATTAATAATGAAAATGCATGTGATTCAATTATGCAAATACACTTATGGATCATTGTATGCCATTGGGATCTGAGTTCTAAAATAATTTTTAAAATTACCCTAAATGTATGCAATTATTTCAAGAAGGTAAATTTGAAATGCGTATAGTAAGATGAGGTAATTGGATCGATTTCCGTAGAGTGCTACTTAAACGCTTGTTTTTGGACTGATGAAATTCTTTTTTACTTTTTCTAAATCCATATAATTATTCACTGTTTCATTCAGAAACATAATATAAAAAAAATTATCAAAAATATTAAAGAAAATTTATAAAATAATGATAATACTGAAATAAGTCAGCATGTACTAAGTGGATCGCCTTTTCGCTAATTCACTTTTAATTAAACCTTTGGATTTAAAATACTTTTTTCACAAGGTAAAAGCAATAGTGTTTTCAATCAATCAGCTGTCATTAACGAAAATATCACTGCTAGAAAATTTTTAGTGAAGAACCGAGCTGGCACAAGATTGAAATGAGTCGATTACACTCACTTATTTTATGGATAAAAAAATTACTTTTGCTTTTTCTCAAACTTGAATAGTTATATTATGTTACTGTATAGTGACTATATATTACAAAAATAAAAATAAAAATATTATTTTAAGTGGATTTAGTCATAAACGATCCAGATAGCGAAGCGCCCGGATTAGCACACTTGACTATAACTTACTTGCGACAAGTAATTGTCGCCAATATAATTTTGCATATTTTACGGCGTTTCCGTAAATTATTAAAAAAGAAGTCTACTGAAAGTATGCAAAATTTTTATATGCTTTTAGAGTCGTTTCGCGCACTTTTTCTCGATCCCGTCCCGGCCCGAAAATATGAATAATCCCCGGATCCCCTGTACATAAATAAGTCCAATTTAATTTATCTTGACTATTCGCTTGTTTAAATTATTTGTATGTAGCTTTTTCCCATATTAATTCATTATTCTAAAATGTTCTCTTTGTCTAATGAACAAATTTGTTTTTATCCAAAAAATAAATTAAATTTTTATGCTTCCGGCTCACATTTTAGATCGGTAAGATTTCATTAAATCAAAATTCGTGAATCTAATGACCCTATATAATAATAATAATCTAATTCTATGTGATATTTAAAAGAAGAATAAGAGTGCGAGAAAATAGGCTAGACATATGCAGAACTTTTGAGAAAAAAGGGCTGTTAATTTTTGTTTTGTGCAATTTTCCTGATTTAAAAGGTGCGCCGAAGTCTTTATGACACACCTTTTAGATCTGCAAAAGAAATCGATATTCACGCTCCTCCTTTCTCAATCCTTTTGCATAGGTTTCTCCCACTCCTTTGTATTCTTCTTCTTTTTTTTAACATCACACCAAATTCAATTTAGTTCAATCTAATACATGGTGCGAAGAATTGGGACAGACATCTTCCAAGTGTTTGAAAAAGAAAGGGATACGAATTTTGATTTCATGAAATTTTCCTAATCTAAAAGGTATGCTGCAGTCATTATGGTCCCAGCACACTTTTTGGATCAGGAAAATTTCATGAAACCAAATTCACATCCCTTTCATTCTCACATGTCTTGCATATATCTTTCTCGTTCTTTAACACTCCAAATTCAATTGAGCTAAATTGAATTTGTTGTGGGTGTTTAAAAGAAGAAGAAGACTGCGAAAGAATGATATAGACTTACGCATATCTTTGGAGAAAGAAAAGGATTCGAATTTCGACTTCATGAAAATTTCTTTATCTAAAAGTTGTGTCTGAGGCATTAGAAACCGAGTTCAATTTTTTACTGATCAAAATCGATTTCTTACTGAAAAATTGATTATTTTTATTGGTCAAAATTAATTTTTTGGGTCAAATTTGATTTTTTGGGGAACATAATGATTTTTTACTGTAGGAAAAATAATTCTACTTTTAATTCTATTAGTTCTGAAAGCTGTATCATTTTAACTAACCAAACCAATTTTTACTGATCAGTATTATGTTTTTTTTTTCTGGCAAAATTCGATCTAATAGAACTAATTGATTTTTTGACTGAAATTAGTAAGGCAATCAGAACCTTTTGGCTAACCAAATCTTTTTTTTTTATTGTCCAAATGATATCTTAGGGGGAGGTGGGGCTACTTTGAGCTGTAGGGCTACATTGTTATACGATTTTTCGCCTATTTATAATGAAGCCAGGCCTTCAAATTATTTTATATAGATCCACAATTGTCTTGTCTATCCGAATTGCATCATCTTAAAACCCAGTTTCCTTTACAAATATACGAAAAAATCGTATAATAACGTAGCCCCATAGCTCAAAGTAGCCTCACCTCTCCCTACTTCTTAGTGCATTGGAGAAATTCGCTTTACCACTTTAAGAAAAATACTGTATTTTTTTGTTCTGAATGCTCTGCCTTTTTCAACACAAAATTAGAAATGCACTTTACTTTTCATTTCTATTTATCTAAAATCTATTTCAAGTGAACCAGGAGTAAAACCTTTTTCAAACCAATTAGTGTTACTAATTGTTTTCCCGAAATGGAACATGTTTGGTAAACGCTGTCGGAAAAGAAATCTTAATAAAAGAAATTGAAGAAAATTGGAAAAATTACAATTTTCCAGTCCTCTACATCAGGTTTGAGTTAAGATTTTCAATTAGAAAATCTCTGGCAGTATTGTGTGGAAAAACTCCGGAAAATCTCAATGGAGAATTTGCATGAAATTGGGAGGAAAATTCAGTGTGAGAAAAATTTAGAGGAAAATGTGGGCAGATCTGTACCTTGCTGGGCGTATTGATGTATTACATTATGCAAATTCTATGGATGGTTGGAATCAAGAAGCTAAGAGTATCAATTTGGAGTGTGATTGAGAATCCCTGTGGGTTGGTTTTAGAACTTATGCACAGGAGAGGAACCCCCACGACTAATGGGAAATGATGAGATGGAATTTCTTAATTGACAGTCGACGAAATTAATTAGGAAGAATGAAGAAATATGATTTTCCACTGAATCTCTACACTTTCTACCGTTTAATTTACAGTCATTTGCTTATAACATAAATTTTAACTGCCTTTCATACTGTTATGAGAATTCAAATAGCAATTTTTCATTCTGTCTCCTGTTACACCTTTTGTTTCCCCATAATATTACCTTGAAAATTTTCTCATTTTACAAACACGAGCACATTCTTCGTTAATTGTTTATCGTTTACAACGCAAAGCTATCAGGATTTACTTATTATATGAAAAAGGTATGAAGTTTAATGTTAATTGACAACATGTGCACAAAGTTTATTTTATAAATAAAACAAATAATAACTCTATTTTGAAAGTTAAAAATAACTTTTTGATGAAAGTATTTTCTCTTTATTTCAAAGCTAAGTTATAGCTAATTATATGACTGTGAGTAGTACAGCAAGTCTATTTCATTATCTTTCTCTTCGTGATTACAGGAGCTAATGGTACAAGACATATTGAGGCTTAAGTGACAAGATGAAAATTATCATGGAGATTGTATGAGGAGTTCTGGGCAAGCTATTGATTTTCCCCTGGCAATTTATTGAACTTCCATGAAGCGTTGTTAGCCTTTAACCGATCCGGACACGTGTGTTATGAGAACATGAGAAGGAGGGACGACACTGAGGGGCAAAACTGACAGGATTAAGCATTAAACATAAAAGTATAGTGGGAATCTTAACCTGGGCAATTTCGAACTTTAAATTCGATTGGGATGTAAATTTAAAGTCGTAAGACACGAAATTTTTCTTTTATATTGACCTTTTATTTATTAATAACCTAAATGGAAAAAATGAATAAAACTACTGAAACTGATCGACCTCCTCTTTAAGAACCAAGATCAAGACCAACATTGGATCAAGCACTATCGGAGTCAAAGGTGATTACTTAAAAGTACTTAATTCTTCTATAATTATTTTTAATTTTCGATTCTACAAATTTCCAGCCAGCTGTTGATTTTAACTCCCATGGCTTCAGGGGTCTTTCCGGGATAATTTCCAGATACACATTGGCATTAATATTGACGCTGCAGCCCAAGAAACCCAGTATAAATCGATAATTTTCCAACACGGAAGTTAAAGTTCAAATACGGTGATCTTTGACTTCCGGTGACCATTCGAATGTTTAAATTATCGTAAGATTTTTCTTGCAGGTAGATACAATCATTTTTTTTTGCTGATCAATTAATAATAATAATAATAATAATTTATTGATCGATTCCCAGGTTACATAATTTAACAAACATGACTATACAAATTGGTCAATTGGAAAATCTTTCTCACAAAGAGGATGATATTCTGCAACTGGCCTTAAACGTATAAGCCAAGTTACTTCTTCGCTCTATCCAGTATAACTTTTTTTTTGAGTATGGATAAAGTCTTGCCAGGGGCCTCTCGACATTTCATTTTTCCATACGTTTTTGCATAGAGGCACTGAAGAGTATTGGCAAGTTTTCGCCCAAAGAGAATTGACATATCTGTTTAATATATTTCGAAATTGTGCATTAAAAGCTATCTAAAAATACATATATCATAATGTTCGCCGAAATAATACAAGAATTAGGAGCAAATTTGTTTAAGTCGCGGTGCAATATCTGCAAAACTTTTACAAGGAAAAGTGAAAAATATCTTCATTTTTATTAGGCTTGATGGGCCCCTGGTCTTGTTCTTTTTGTGATTTTTAAAGTTTCACATGGAGGTACTTTCAAGATTTTTGTTTAATGGTTGTTTGCGATATTCGCGTGTAACGGACCATTTGTTTGCAGATATGACGCAAATTTTATTCAATTTTTTTCTCTACCTTAAAGACGATGACTAGCGATTAACCCTTTAAGTTTAAGCACTAGAGGGTCAAAAATCGGGGGGCACAAAAAATCACTTTTTATGACTTTTTAGAGCAAAACGCACCTTTAAAAGACTGTAGGAAAAATTTCTTTTTTGGGTCACCGGTGACCCAATCGTCCTTCTTTGTAACCTTAATCTTTGCACCAAAAGATAAGGGTTAAGCAATTTTTTTACAGGTCCAATAAAACATTTTCAAATGCTACAAATATTGGAAAATTAAAACACAGATTGACCTTTGAGCTTTTCTCTCCTTTACTCTCTAGAGAAAATCTCAAATGCCAATCCGTGTTTTAATTTTCCCAAAATCCAATAGAGACCGATTTCTTCATTTAACTGCTACAAGTATCCTTGCACCAAGATATGTTTCGAAAAATGAAAAGTTTAATATTAATTACTTTCAGGTCTTGAAGAGCCCTAACAATAACTGCTTCCAACTTTTCAGTAAAATAGAGCGTCATCAAAATTGTCGCGTTTGAGTTCCATTACAGATTTAAGAAGTTTGACAAAATGTTTTCGGAAATGCTTTAGTACTCTTTTAACCAATAAAGCTTTGGAAGCTATGAGCTCTGAATCTTTTTGCACTTCTTTTCTGCCACCCTGTGGAAAGATGGTACAAAACTTTCTGGCTGACTGGTTGAAACCTATCGATAAGGTCATATTCTCCTACTTCGAACTATACTCGATTATACTACCTTCGTTTTTTTATAAACCAATTTGTATGAGGTATTCCGTTTTTATATATTTGTGTTTTCCAAACTTATAAGAATACATATTAACAGGAAAAAGAGTAGATATTGCAATAAAAGTATTTTTAAAGAGGAATATTTCTGTAAAGTTTGAGCTCAATCCTAGGTCACGAAAGTTCTTGAAGACAGCAATAGCTCACATTGTAAATGATTTGACCTAATATTATGTCAGTGCGGCCTCTGCGGATTACTGAAAGCCATCAACTCAATCGGATGAGCAAGTCTTTCCCTCTAATACCTTATTAGAAAGACATTTGTCCTAATTAAACTCTAGCCAATTGTTCACCTCTCTATATTCTGTTAAAGACCATCTTCTAATCCGTATAATTTTCGACAGACCGCCTCTAAAACATTTAGCAATTTCGATTGAAACACACGATATTCACAATATAAAAATGATATGAATATTTTCACGTGGAAGAGGAAGAAGTGCTTTGAAAGCAATAGGAAAATTTTGCAGAATAGCATTTCACAAATAAACAATTTGGAACATGCAAGAATATTTTGAAACAGGAAACCCCTTCAAAAGGAAAACAATAAATTGATTTTAAGTCGCACATTTCCTTTCGTATCTCCATGAAGAATCACGTTGGATTTTCATCCGTCTGCTTTGAATACCAAAATAGAGAAATCAATGGAAATATATGTAAAATTTGTTTATCAACGTTGGATTGTAATTCAATAAAATGTGTTGAATGTTGACAATTGAAATTATTTTTAATAATTCCTAATAGAAAAATCAATTCCGACGTTTTTTGCTTTGCTCTGTGGTAAATTAAATTGAAAAGATAAACAAAGGCTGAAAAAATTCTCGAAATATTGCTTTATGTGAATTATTTTGCTTAATAGTGAATAACCTTTAAACATCGCATTGTCACAATTCATGAATACTAACGTCATTCTTAAAAAAAAATATAGAAGAAGCTGTTACATTTGCCTTATCTTTGAATCTTAAGTCAATCTATCTTCCAATGTCCCTACAACATCTCCAACGTAATCGACCAATAATGAGATAAAAGTGTGTTGAAAAGTTCAAAGTTTTTACAGATACTGAAAATGTCTTCTTTCATCCCCACAAGATTCCATAGAGTGGAAAAATTAATTCAAGAAATAAATTTCTCAACACAGTATGACTTAATTTTCTTCTCTCTTATGGAGCACACACCTTGATTTCTTATTCAAGCATCTTCATCTGGCGTCGTCACCAACTTCGCACACGCCGCTCGCAAATCCAGGAGCGGAAGAAAATTTAATAACAGCCAAGAAAAATCAGCAAACTCCTTGCTGTCGTCTCCCTTTTTTCGGCGCGGGCTTTTCCAACAGCAAAAGGTGGAAAGGAGTTCCTAGCACCTTCTTGCCCTCTTAAAGAAACTGGCGGGATGCTGTTCTGAAGAAGTATATGGCTGAGGCACTGAGATAAAATTATGGAGATAAATTTAAAGAAGAAAGAGCACATCATGGTGTTATCTGTGGCAGGGAGTCTTTGTGGCCTTATATTATTAATACACAAGCTGAACCCTTTCTTCTAAGATTAAACTAGCGATTGTGCATTTTTTCTGTTTCTTTCTCTGCACAGCTGATAATCCTTCTGAGACTAAAAAATTCTCTGTTAGTAGTAAATTTTGATTACTTGCTGTAGAAGTTCCAGATAACGAGCATTGCATCAACGGGAATAAGAATCACTTCTAGAATCAACCATTTTAAGACTGCAGAATTTTAGAATAAATGATTACGTGCTGTATCTGTATGTCCTACAAATTGATCACTCAAAAATGCATATAGATTTATTAAAGTTAGTTACTAAGAATTTACCAAGATTAAAAACATAACGTAATAAAACCGTAATTGTCGCGTAATTCAAATTACATTAAGCGCAAGTAAATCTACTTATTCTGGGGTTTTTCTCACGGTACTGGGGGGGGGGGGGAGTCTATACGTGGGGAATCACTGAACCCTCCAGGAAGGACTCGTGGAGGACCTGCCACAGTTAGCTGCGAGTAAGCGATTCTTCGTAAGTAAGCAGTCCCCGACTATGAGTTGTGCAACTTCACGCCCAAAACAAAGCCCTAGAAGCAGCACAATCTCTGGAGGCTTCAACGAGACCTCTTTTACCTGAAGAGAGTGAATTAAGTGGTCTAAAGAAGAATCTCGATACCAAATCAAAAAGCATCGTCAGACGCAAGCTAAGTGGTGCTTTGCAGAGCGCATCAAGAAGCTTAGACAACCATTGATCCAATGCCTATTTGCTACTATTCTGGGAGCCGCATCAAGGATGTTTTCAACTATTAGACGGCCAATGATGGCCAGATTTTCTGCATGCTAAGCTAATCTTCAAACCAGACGGAAAATGGAGAAAAGAGATTTTAAATCTCAACAGTACATCAGTTAAGAAAGAATGCTAGTTGGCCTCATTGGCCTGCTTACGGAACAATTTGCTCTTGGTTCCCATTTATAAGAAATTAGGCATCGGATTCAAATTTTCCGGTATTGATCAAGGGCAGTTTATTCCTCAATTAAAAACTCACAATTTTTCTCCAAAGCTTTCGACCCTTGATATGGGTCTTCCTCAGTGGATCAATTTAGAATTTTTTAATTAACTGGGATACGTCTAACCTCTGCATACATCAATACATCACCACAAGCACTTTTTAACTTCTTGAGATTTTCTTTAAAATTTTTGTCTCGCTATTGGCTCACTCTCAATCGCTTTGTCTATAAAAAAAAAATCTCTGAATAAAAATTGTAAGATTTTAACTGAGGAAAAAAAATGCCCCTGACGAAAACCGAAAGATCTGAATCCAATATAATCTGTCATATACCCCACCTATATGAAAATGAAATAGGCATCAGCGCAGAACAGATTTGCTGCTATTGCTAGGTTTTTCAGGACAATCTGTCCTTCCGGTGATCGTTGGAATTTGTTGATCGAATCCTATAAATCAAACACATAATTTCACCACAGCTTTCGATACTTATCGTGTCTTCCTCAGTGGTTCTTGATTGGTTTTTTCTTTAGGATTTTTGTCACTAATTTCTTTACTTTTTTATGAATTAGTTTTTTGAATTTGGTTAGGAGCGAATTTTCTGCTTTCTTTTATGGCCTCTGCATATTGAGAGATATTTTCGTCAAAAATTGCTTTTTTGAATGTAATTGCCTACAGTGCTGTACGTGAAAACGTCAAAATTCTGTCAAAAATGCATTTTTTGACGAAAACTCTTTCCAATATGTAGAGGCCTTTATGCACAGAGAAATGGACTAGTACTATTGTCTACATGCCGAAGAGGACAATATTCTCATCCTGTGCTCTTGTCTATCATTTGGATACAGCGGAGGTATTTCTGGGCGACAGTGTTTACCATATCTCTGTTATAAAATGGTTCCAACCTGGAACTTTACTGTCCTTTGTTAAGGACTACAAAAAAAGCTCTAACAAATAAAGAAGGATTGCTGCAATAGACTAACTATTCGCAGTGCCTGGGCCTGCTTTAAAACCATCTTCATACTCCAATAATAATATTAATAATAATAAGGGTCAACATATGGGGGAGGGTTCCGAGAAACATTGCAATCCGCTATCTTTCTCAATTTTTTAAAGTCTACTCCTGAAAACCGTACTCTTTTACAATTTTTGATTTATAGGTCTACAGCGCGAACATTATTTTTCGAAATATGGAGCTATCACCAACAAATTACTTAAGCCCAAATTTAGGGAAGATTATGTAGTTTCATTAAGAAATTCTATATCCATTTAGAGAATTCTTTTTACAAACGGTTTAATCCTTAAAATATCCGAATAGATATTTTTTGTGAAACTGTTACAAAAGAGCCAATTTACAGGGGAGAGGGGAGGCTGTTTATAAAGAGCTTGTTAATATCTATAAGCATTTGGTCACTAAAAAACTGAATAAGTGACAAAAAATATCGAGATGTTTACTAAAGCTAAAAATCTTGAAATTCTACTGAAGTGTTACACTTAAATGTTTATTTTTTTCTGATATATGAAAAAATCAGCGTAATTGGTTTCATTTTTTGAGTTTGGAAGATAGTTTGTTCAAGGGGTTACATTTGTCTCTCAGGTCAAAAATTGACCTTTTTTCTGATAATTATTTATTGTGTCGAAAATATTTTAGAAATTCCAACTTTTGGGATATGAAAGAGTAACTTTAGAACAAAATAAAAAAAAAGTTTTAGAAAAAATTTGAAAATTCGCCCGTTGGTAGCTGATTTTCAGAACCATTACTCGAAAAACAGACCTTGCGGTAGGCAGGATTTCTCCCAGTAGGTTCATCTGAAATCAAAAAACCGAATATACTCTATTAGAGGATTAGTTGGACCCGTAGATGAGCGAAGGATTTTTGAAAAAAAAACAAAATATGGATTTTTGGCAAAAGTTTTTGTAAAAAAGTACCAATTTTACCCTATTTCTCAACACATTTTGTATTGTAAAAGTGGTTCTCATTAAAGGAAATGCAAATCCTTCATTCAAACAGTAGATAATACTTCTCAAAACAAGTATGCAAAATTTCAGAAAGATTGGTTTAGTAGACTCTGAGTAATCTTGACTTCCGCATTGTAAAACGGTGTTTTGAGAAAAACGTGTTTAAAGTTTTACAACAATATGCCCGCGCGGGTGGAATGCATAACTAAAACTGCTCTAACCCTGAGATTTTTACTTCGATTCACTTGAAATTTACAGAAAATATTTTTCAAATTTTATACTATAAAATAAAAAATAAAAAAATTATTTTTTTTGACCTGAGAGACCCATATAGGGGAAACTGGGGCACCACCAAACACGGGGTACCACCAAACACTGAGATTTTTTAATCGGATATTCGACTTCAGAGAATAAGACCTATTGGCATTTATAGGCACTATAGGGATGCTTGTCCACTGAAGGAATGGTCGAGATAGTCCAAGTAGTTTAGAAATAAAAATTAGTGTTTGGTGGTACCCCGTGTTTGGTGGTGCCCCAGTGTCCCCTAACCCCTTAATGAAACATGATGACATATTTGTATAAGAAATATTTTTAAAAAATACTCTCAGACCACTAATAAAAGTAGCTAAAAATATTACTACAAAATTCTATTTCAAATGATATTAACGATAATTAATGGTAACACAAAATATTTTCTCTCTTTAAATGGAAACGATAAAAAATGTTAGTCAAGTTTATATGAGTAATAAACAGTAAAAGCGAGCATTATTTCTTGGAAAAACTTCTTACCTCTCGTATAATTGAAAGCACAATAACATCATACAAATGCAGCAAAATTCCTCAAGATGTACCATTACATTATGCATTATGAGATTTTTAAATGAATAGAATGGAAGCGGTATAAATGCCTTGCAATGTTGGGAAAACTTTAGAAAATGTTATTAGGTCTTCGATATTTATATTTTATTTTATTAGTATTTCTAGTTCAAAATATCCGTGATTTCGAATCTTTTAGATTGCATTGCAAATTTGTGTGTTTGATTCAGACTCGAAATAATAACGAAAAGTCAGATACAATGCATAATAGACTATACCTTTTGTACTTGTTTTGTGCAATAATTTAAGCTGACTTAATGGGAAATGCCGGTGGTGTGGAAACAACAAAGAGGCAAAGAGAATTTTCATTTTCATGAATTAAAATTAATTAAAGTGGAATTATGTAATCCCACTGACGACCATTAAAATCTTCCGAAAAATTGCACACCAGCAATTGCATAAAATGTTAATTGAAAGAATGTTTCGCCTCTTTTATTTGGATTACCGAGCATATAACAAAGATGTTCCTATATATTTAATCACATTCGTTGGATTTTATGTGGCACTCACAGACTCTGGGACACTATACAGGAGGGCTAGATGGGGCGGAGTAGCTAAAAACCGGAGATAAGTGCAAATGTAGGGGATGCGAAAAGCATTGGTCGCACATGAAAATTAAATTAACTCCCCAGGAAAATTCACGAATTTTCAGCTTGCCCACACTTTTTACGTGTTGTCGTGGTAAAAGGCTTAAGCTACATGGTTAAAGTCTAATTTTATAAAAACCTACCCATTCAACATAAATCTTTGTGCATCTATTTTAATTCCATTACAAATTTTATCGCCTAATTATGAATTCCCTCCTTATCCTCAAATTGTGTATTTAATTGTTTTTTGATTATTCTAACAAGGTAAAGTTGGATATGAAAAATTGTAATTCTGCAATACTCTATTTCCAAAATAATAAAAAATGATGAACTCGTGAGTAGTACATTTCATGTAATAAGCTTAGGATGTTGAACCTTCTGTAAACAAAATCTTCACAAAAACAGGAAGAACAATATTTTTTTCGAGGTTTGAAAGACATTTTTGTAAAATGTGGAATCATATTGGTGGATCAAGAAATTTACATGGTTTACGAACCTATGTTTTATCTGTATGGCTCAATTTTCGTACTCAATAATTAAGATTTTTCCGGAGAATGTTGACTTAGAATTAGGGAAAACCTTCTACCTTCGGACGACTCAAAATTTGAACAACCCATTTTTTTCAATAAGTTTTTAATGAATTTGACCATTATATTATCATATTTTAATAGCCAATCCAATGCATAAAATTTCATGAAAAGAGCCATGGGTCAAATCGGTTAAATTGCTTAGAAACATAGAAAATAATTGAGTTGTCTGAAGCTTTAATCGTCCAGAGGTACAGAGCTTCCCCCTTCTATTGACACCAATTGACCTATAAAAGATTCTGAAAAATTATTACACTTAGGGGGAGGTGGGACTACTTTGATCTGTGGGGATAGATTATTATACGACTTTTCCGCATATTTCTAAATAATGTTCTTACAATTATTTTATTTAGATCCACAATTATTTTGTGTATCCAAATTACATCATGTTATAACCCAGTTTCGATTAGAAGTAATGCTGAAAAAATCGTATAACAATGCAGTCGCACAGCTCAAAGTAGCCCCACCGACCCCTAGGTACTGCTTATTTAGAAATTTAAGATTTTCGTGAATTTGACTAAACCTTTAGTCTGAAGATCACTTTACTCATCAACGCTAATACGCTATGATTTTTCAGGAAGAACTTCCTTCATAAGGCATTATGCAGAAGAAATTGTTACTTGGGTTTTATGTCTAGAAGTAAAATTTGAGTTCAAAAAACAACATTAAATTTGGTTGAAGTGATGAAAGTAAAATAACATAATGTTGTTAACACGCCGATAAGAGCCTCAAGTGGGTCAGGGATAGAGTAGTGGCTCTATGACTGTGAGGTCTCGGGTACAAAGCTGAGCAGCAGCAGAAAAAGATTTCTCATGCCATATCGGCTTTGAATTCATCCAGTGGATGAATGAATAGTAATACCAGTGGTGCATATTGGCAAAATATGTGAACCGCCTAAACAATAGAAGCTAGTACGAGAACGAGTTTCGATGTAAAAGTAGTACTTCAGTAGATACAAATATTCGCTGTCACTGATCCCAAACACACACAGAGATGGGCTGCTGTGATATATAGTAGCGACACTGGTTTCCCACAGAGCTGTGATATGGAGCGGTTACCCGTTTCGGGGGATAAGATAGAATCCCCCGATTGTGGCCTAGATGCATCGGTAATCCGAAATGGAGAACTGACCCCTGGCAAAATCTTAACACGCCGATAGCAACAATTTACCAACATCGCTATCAACACTCGAAAATTCGTATGGTATATCGTAAAGCTCGACTAAGACAGCATATTGAAGGCAATAAACTAGGTATCTGATAAGATGACCAAAAACATGTTCAGTTATTGTGGTTAATTTAGCGACACACCTCGTATAAGCCAGCGAAAAAAGAGTTTAAAGAAACACAGCACTTTTTTAGCTGTATTAACAAATTTAGTAAGTAAGCAAAAAAATCGTTGGATTTCAACAGATTTGATGTTATCAATCTCTTAACCCTTTAAGGACAAGTGGGAAACCGGTGTTCCAAAAACAACAACAATTTTCTTGACTATAGAAAGTTGTTTTGTCCTCTAAATAAACCGAAAAATCAATTTTTATTTTTGAGACACAGGTGTCTTATTCGTCCTTAAAAGGTTAATCCGTGTGACATTTCGGTCCCGCTCTCATGGATAAGCGAGAGTCTATTGTACTTGGCGATTGCTGTATTAAGAGTGAAAAAATCAATAAAATATGCGCTATTTTGCTTTGGGAAGTGCAATTGAAGATTTAATTGAAGATCTTCGATTTACTCCCAGTAGCTTGACATCCGGAAATTTTTCTGTCGTGTCTTCAATTTGTTATTAAAGAACGTAAATTACGGTAAAAATGCTAAGAATTCTATCAAAATCTTCCTCGGGCTCCTAATCCAGAAGTGCAAATGACCCAAAAGATGCCTAAATTTTGATAAATCCTCTGTCTAGTCCCACTGCCACATAATCTGAGAATTTAAAGTACCTGTAAGTACTGTGATAATCCTTCCTTTTAGCCCTTTTAGCCGCATAAACTTGTGTTTTGGGAGTGTAATGGTCTCTTCCACACTAGATAAATTTATGAACATGAACATCATCATCATTTTTAATCACTTATCCCTATTGGGGTCGCGGGCCCATGACATCCAGTTTATCAGCCTACACCTATCGATCCTCCGCCACTTCAAGAAAATGTTCGGGTTCGATCTCAAGGCGCTCCAAGGCAAGATTCTGAACTTGATACAACCACATAAACTAGATCTGCCTCGAAGTCGCCACCACCTCACATTTGTTTGCATAGCTTTTTTGTCATTAATCAATTGCAGTTGCTTAAATTGATCTTTAAAAAAAATGTAAGGTCAAAAGAAGGTCATGAAAAAGAAAATATTCCCAAAAACCTTGTTTGCTTGCGAAAGAATCTATGGACGTTGAGCCATATGGCTAAATCTGGTATAGAAACATTTTAATGGTTGCTTCCATAAAGACGACTTTTGACTTAAAGTTTCTTATATTTTCGATGTAAGTTTATTCTGTTTTCTTAATATCATTTTCATCATACTTTTGCGAATTTGTTGAAATAAAAGCGGCGACTGTAATTAAGATTCAGAGCTTTAACTATTCTCTAAAACCTAAGGTAAGACAAATGCATTAGAGAAGTTATATCTTTTATATTTTAGTCATATACGTCTTTCATTACTTTGTTAAACAGTATTTTATCTTAAATTGAGATTTGTTAATGGCCCAAGATTTAGTGCAAATCTTTGTGCTACTTGGGTGCAAGGGTTGATGAAATGAGAAATAGCAATGTGAGAATGATGAATAATATTGCTATTAGACAACAACGTCTTTCTTATTCTACCTCGTCAATCCCTCGTAAGAACCGCAAGAGAATTCTCTGACTCTGGAGCATAATCTGAACTATCGTCTAGCGGTGCAGCATCTGGCAGGGATAAGTCGCAGACGTGTAGATGTGTAATGGAAGAAATGACAGCGTCAATGGTGGAAAATGCTGAGGAAGACGCCAATGACGAATGATCATATGCACTGAAGAAGTTCTCTGGAATTCACTGATCCATTTGTATTAATCAGCAAAATTTCTCATGTCGTCATCTCTCTTCTGTGAAAGTCATAGTCCTCCACGAGGATAAATTTGCTAAATTGTTGACGGGCTTTTAGAAACATTTTCTCCTTCAGTTATCTCATGTTCAACATTCAAAAGGTGTGTACCAGTAGCTCAAGTTAATGGGGTGCAGCAATCAAAACTTGTGCTCCACTATACCTCAAATAGTTGAATAGTAGGGTACAAAATACGAAGGAGAGTAATTAGAGTATGTGCACTGAAAATTTCATTAAATTTAATTTCTCACCATGAAAATTGAAATCCACTCCAACACTTATTCGTCATTGTGGTTTGCTAATTGCGCAACTTTTAAAAATGAGACGAAATGGAAATATCACCAATTACTCTGCACTTTCTCTCACACTTCTCTTTTATAAATGCCACACAAGCTGTAGCGATTATCTGCAATTAAATATGAATTACCCATGTAGTGGGATTAATTTTAAAAAGCACGAAATTATGGAATTGCAATTAGGGACTTAATGTTGAAAGCTCAACTGAGCTTTCTGTTCATTTTCCCATTTTAAGCTTTCTACTAGATCTAAAACGTGTCCTAAGCATATAACATTAAATAACAACTGGCATATTAAAGCTAATGTTGAGTTGTTTAAAATTTTTGGAAGCTTGTGATCTGGCTTGAAAATCGGTTTATGCAACAGTTGAAACGAAGTGAAAAGTATTACTTAAAATTTAATTTATTTTCAAATTTGGCTTAGCTTTGAGATAAGCTCAAGCAGTTTTTTTTCCAGAATTAAATAAAAAAATGTAAATTTTTAAATCTTACATTGTAAGATGTCAAGAAGCATGAAATATGTTAAAAATTACATAGATTTGATATCTTACTAACGATAAAAACACGAACTAAAAAAAAATAAAAATAAAATGTAGGTAGATAATATCACGGAAAACACGGAAAATGGTTACACTTTTTTGGACTTGGATCACAAATTGCACTTTTAAGTTCACCATTCGACTGATCGACACAGAGCTGGGTGTAGCTCGGACCGAAATTCTTCACATATAATACCACGAAACCACTCCGATGGATTTTCGAAAATAACATTATTACGAATTACAAAATGGTCTAAAGTCGATCAACAACATTGAACCTGAATAAAGCTGATAGAAGAATTTATAAAAAAAAAACCTAAAAAAAATAAATATAGACTTAGATTGCTTAAATCCTTCCTGTGAGATCTCAATTTAAAAAAAAGAATATTAAAAATTTCAATGCTTCGCTGTTACTTATTAAAACAAAGTTTAGCATCTTGACGAAAAATCACCTTTTTCTATAATATGCAAGGGGGAGATATTGGGGGGAAATGTGTACACCACTTCCAGTCACTTCCACAATTTGTATGGAAGAGCCCTTTACACTTACAGCATTTCAGAAGACTCGCGAAAATGCTGCAATACTTCCAGCATTTCTTCCACTCCCATGCAGTTCTCATACTTAGGAATCAATAACTTATTTAGTAAATATGAAAAATCTAATTAGGAAAACGATATTTTAAAATTATCTGTGTTTTACGACCATCAGAATTTCTTCCTATGGATTTTCTAAGACATTAGATGGAGCTATTTTGGAAAAGAGAGCCTCTAAAAAAATGTATTGTTGTTTCTAATTAATTGAAACTGTCTTGGAGAGTTTTCTGGTTTTAGACAGTTTTCAAGGGATCCATATTTTTGCGTATTGCAAATTATTTTATAGAGATTGAAGCAAATGATAGTCTGAAGGGCAAGCTGAAGGGTCAATACCTGAAAAACATTCTAGGTTTTGGAGAATTTTCCATTGCAACTTCTGACATTTTGGCAGAGTCTATTGTTCCACGCATGATTTTGTGTTGTCGCCTTATCTTGCAGGATTATGCCCTTTCTTTCGTCCAAAATCGGACGTTTTACATTAAATAAGCCCATTGAATCTAATGAATTAATCACAGTGCTTATTTGATGGCATGGGAACGGGAGTAGCCCAAATAATTTCCCTGGAATTCCATAAAATTTGGATCAAAACTGCCTTATTTTCCAAGTTTTCTGCTGTAGTTGTATTAGATCATTTCTCAACATTTGTCACAAATCGATTCGGAAAAGTTCTTTAACGCAATATATCTATCAGGAGGGCAATCGCCACCACTGCATAGTATCTTGTACTTTGGATTTTATTGTTTCTTGTGTGTCGAGTTATATTTACTCCTTGGAAGAAATTGTTGGTTTAATGAACAGTCTTATTCTAGTAGCATTGATCACACACCTGTCTTTCGATACAAGCCTTCAGCTAAACGTTTTAACCTTGATATTGCAACATTTAAACCGATCCATCAGATTGGCGTAAGGTTTTTCGCAATTGGGTATCAACAAATCTAGCCCTTAAACAACTCTTTTTCGTTATTTTAAGTTCGAACTAGCATATATCGCAAAAACTAAAATCAAAAAATGGGATTTCTCATTTTTTATATCATCAATACGAGCATTAATTTAGTATCCACTATTTCATCAAAACCGAAAACCCAGTCAATTCTTTTCTCAATATTGGCCTCTACAGGACTTGCCACAGGTCAGGGTGTACTTTGAACCTGTCCTAGAGGCCGATAATCCCAAGACAAGCTCTTTCATGCTTCCCTACATCTCTCTACAGTCTCCGAAGGTTCAAGCCCGTTGTCCAGCGTGACGGTAGTCTCACTACAATATCTGTATAGGCTTTCCATAGTCATTTCATTATCATAACCGAACTTGTAAAATGCCAACAAACTTTTTTTCAAATTATACTGCCGCTTGACTTAAAAATCTGGGCTAAAAGTAGGGTATAGTCTGCAAAATTCGGAATTAGACAGAGAAGACTTTATTTTCGGATACTTCCACTTCCAAAGACTTCCAAACACTTCATTTTCACCTGCACACCACTTCCGACCCTAATATCTCCCCCTTGATAATATGATTTTCAGTCATTTAAAAAAGGATATGCTTGGTAATTCAATTCAATTCAACTTCGTTTTTAGAAATGAAGATAAATTAATAAAATTTCGTTAGGAGGAAAAACGGGACCTTTGAATGTGGGGCAGCTCTGAAATTGGGAGTTTTCATTAGAAAAATAGGTGAAAAATCCTAATTTGAAAGCTACACCACATTCAATGGTGCCCCAGTTCCACCTATTAGGAACTAATGTCTGCTGATTCATTTGAATTTTTTAATTATAAGTTGCTGAAAGGAATAGGGGAAAGTACTCTCCCTTCGAACGTCCATGCCTTCGAATAATGTGAATTTCTCTTATTTTTCTTAAGAGACTTGTGTATAATTTTCACGTAATTATCAATAACTGATGATAAGCTAACTAATATTTGAGACGCCTAGAGCAGAAGTGAACTGTTTTAATAGGAAAATGCATACAAAGGAAACCACTTCTGCTCTAAGCGTCTCATTTAATAGAAATGTGTGAGTATATTACGAAAAATTAAAGAAAATTCACATTAATCGAAAGCATGAACGTTCGAAGGGAGAGTACTTTTCCCTATTCAAACACAAATCGTCTTCCGTTAATGCATTTCAAAATTGTTTATTAATATTACATAATTCGAAGAAACATCACTTAATTCTGTGAACTTCAAAGTTTAGTAAAGTTTAAACTGAATGACCAACTATTAGAGTACTTAACTTTAATATTTGAACAAGTTGTTTCTTTTAAACTTTTACATTAAAAGTTCTTTTTACGTTCTTCCGCTCCTCCTGCATGGCGTTTAACCATAAAGTAAACTAACCTATTTACCAAAGGCAATCCAGTCAAAAAAGCTACCATGAAATGTGAAGAAGGAAAAGTGTCATACAAAATAATCCCTTGAAATTTTTACATTCCCCATCAACGGTGGAATTTTACCTTTAGGGAACTGGAAAGAGGATAAAAAAGGTAAAAGAAAAAAGTCAAAACTTTCCAGAAAATCGCTTCGATGATTTTTTTGGGTGTGAGTAAAGACTTTGTAGGCACTGTCACTATATTTAATTCAGTACTAGTGATGATATAAGGGAGAATCTCCAAAAGGCGTGAAAATGATCAATTTTAAGAGTGCGGAAAAGAATTTCCTAATCAACTTGAAGTGATTTTTCTCAGTCTTCAATACATCTATCCAGTCTTTTGCTCTATTGATCTCGCCCTTCCCTATTTACACATCAGGAACTGGGAGCTATTGAAATTCACTCCATTCTCCCTATAGTTGCTACCAGTTGGAAACAAAATGAAACAACTTAAAAACAGAGTCACTTAAGTTACATGAAACGTGGTGGGAATTTCAAGAATTTTCCTCTGTGTTTGTTCCGGATTAGGGACGAGTAGGGCTGTGTCGACCAATCTGAAAAATACATAAGCTTCGAGTTCACTAACGGATAAAAAAGCCAACAAGACAAGTTTGCCTACGTTCTTTGGGATTTGCAGAACGTGAATAATTGTTGCATAAGACTGGAAATAATTTAGGTTACGCCCCCTTTTCAGAAATTATAGGTAATTAAAACTAATATTTTTGGATTCATATTGTTGAATACGGATATTGTGTAGTACTATATAGGGATTCAGACCTTTACAAATTCAGTGATACGCATAGCCTAATGTATGTTGCTTTAATTAAGACAAATATGAAAAGCCTAGAAATCGTAGAAATCCAAACCCGGGTCATAATCCATATTTAAATCCTCATCCATTAAAACTAACTTACTGAACTATTCCAATAGAAATTCTACTTAACTGTCTATTATTTTAGCCGAAACACACTTGTACGGATTTTAAGAGATGGTAGAGTGATTCCACTGCAGAAATGAACAACAAAGGGAAATGGTCCTAGGCTCTCTAATAATACGGGCTGCAGACTTAAGGCTTAGCCATATGGCTTCAATTTTCCATATTCCTAATAATCAAAATTTCGTGGAAAATTTTGACTAAGAATTGAAAATACCGGGTAAATTATCTATTTATATTAAAAAAGGGATGGCAAAGCGTGTTAGCCAGTTCCAGCTTTGCCGAATGCTCGAACTCGCGAGATAGAGCTGTCCGTGAATTAGTTTGTTGCACAGTCTTTTCAGCCTACTGACCTACTAGCGATTAAATTGATTCATAAAATCACAAAGGCATTTCAATATCGAAAACTGACAAAGAAATGATCATTCGAGATTATTCTAGCATACGAACAAACAAAAAATATAAATACGAGTCGCGATAAGTCATTTACAGATATTTTATCGATTCCTTGCTGATTCCAAGACCTTTCACAAAAAATCAAAAATCAACACTAAACCTACCAAACGTTTCGGTCGTTTTTCGGTCAAATGACAAACCGAACAGTAGGATAGGATACTCAACAAATTCGTCTTGGAAAAGAGCAAAACATTAAAATTGAAACATTAAAAAATTATATTACATGCATATTTAAAGAAATTCAGTGATATTGTACCGTTTAAATATGTGTCAATTTTAAACCGGTCAATTTGACCGGGTTTTTGTAGCTTTAATGTTAACCAAATCAGTTGAAAAATATAGGCCCCCTAAAGTAGTCAAACTTTGACCTTCAAAACTTCAAGATTTCGTATTTTTAGATCATAGGTATGTTTGGACAAAACGTTCATCTGGACAACCTCCAAAACATATCCAAAAATAAAGAAATCTTTAACGAGGGGTTGGAGAAGGCTGAGGAGAAAAAGAAAAAAAAACGACTGGAGATATTATTTTTTTATTGGGAGTCGCCGAAGATCGGAAGTTGGTATCTTTTACCGTTTAAGCTGCAGTACGGTTACAAGTTGAAAAAATAGCGGATTATATGTATAACTGAGCTCTCCTTAAGTTAGAGCAGTAAAATTATTGAAAATTCTTATTATTTAGAATTTTGAGACATTGGGTAACTGGACTAAATGATTTCTAGTCTGAAGGGGACTTCTTCAATAAATAAACAATATAATATGACAAATTTTTGTGGGAAAATTCTGGAGCAGGACAACAATAAGGCTTAGTGAGCTTTGAATGGCCATTGCAAAGAGGTCCATGAAACTTTTAGTAACTTATATGAGTCGAATTGACGTTTATTTCTTCCGAATTTACTACACAAATGGCATTGTCATACTGTTACAGAATTTCTGGACCACTTACCAGTCAAAATATTACACTTACTTGACCATTCAGGGCTTTTCATTGACCGAGAAATTTTACGACATTTGTAAAACCAGTTTCAAAATATAAAGGTAAGTAATAAAAGATTGTACACGTTTTTCAGCATAGGTTTTGTAAATTCTAAACTACAACCGAACTGCCCCACATATCCCTATTATTTCTTGCAACACAATTGCCATTCTCTGGTATTTCTTATATTGGGGAAAATATGGATGGGAAATCCCTGGTTTCACGTACTCCATTTTGGTCACCCCTGTCGATTTGCTGGTGAGACATAAAATTGCATTAGCTAAGATTTAATATCGCCAGTAAATCAATTAAATCTATAAATCAACTTAAACATTTTGGGAGCTGGGCAAGTAATGAATTCCACTAAGTCTTCCAGGACCATTTCCCAGGCAAGAACGCTTCTCATGGGGAGAGTTTGGGGGCAAAAAGTGATGCGCTCAGGTGTACTACTGAAGTCGTTTATCCATGAGTCGATATTGAAATCAATTTCGTAAGCCATCTCCATTGTCCATGTCCTTCCTTCGTAAGCCAAATTGCCCAGGAAGTCAAAGTTTTTGCCTTTTTGACCTCTCCCTTCCCCAAAAAGCCATCCTCAAGACGCCCAAACTCAGTGAAACCCGCATTAGACAAATGTGTCCCCCCTCATTCCGGACCCAACCCTTCATCGATTGCCCTCCAACCACCGTTCCAGTGAAAAATTGATGAGGGAAAAAATTCAATTATCAGACGAGATACTTTAGCATCTTATTTGCTCTTATACGATAAGTCTTTTCAACCTGCGAAGGAGATTTACTCTCTGAATTATCTTAAGCTCCTGACAAGCTCACGCTAGCATTTTTAGTTGGGAAATTGGCACTGCATCGAGGTACTTCTTATCATGCACTTTCTTCGCTAAACTGCAAATTACTTTTCAAATCAGGTGATAAGAATAGGAAAATTTAGTTAAGAGGATATAGTGAATAAAAAAATTTGTTGCAAGAGAAGAATGACTTTTTTGAGCTTTTATTCCAGTCATAGAATTTTATTAAGTTTTTTTGATTTCATTGTGACTAAAAATTTTGCGGAAAATTTGAGCTTTTGTGGTCGTGCTCCAGAAAATGATTAACACTTCATTTAAATTCTTACACATCTTTTTCCTAAAATTATCCACGATTCACTGAATATCTCAAATAAGAAGATCTTACTAAAATTACTTTAAACATTAATTACCACTGAAAACAATTACACGCTAATGTTAGTAAATTATATAAAAATTGACAAAAATTAACGTATAAAGTCGTTAGCGCTGCCAGATTAACAATGGGGTTTGCTCTGAGCAAAGCAAGCTCCTATAGAGGAAACCTCAAATATCTCGGCTCTTGAAAAACTAATAATACCAAGTTCTTCTACAAAATCATAAAGCACATTATGGTCTAGATTTCACCCATACATCATTTTCTTAGCAGTACATTCCAATCCTAGACATGGGAGTTTAAATGGGAATTTGTAGTAATTCACTTGAAATGAAATTGCTGTATAACATTCCCCCAACTTTATCACTAAAACGAATTTACATGCATTCCGAGTCACATTAAGAAACTCATCAACAATCTTGGTTTATCACTGATTTTATTTTATTTTATTTCTTTTTTTATTTTTCAGTTGTTCCTAATATATTTTTCAATTTAATTTTTTAAAATTTATCTTAAAAGTAAAACAGAATCAGTGACATTATATTCTTACTTAAGCAATAATTATGGAGTAAATTAAATAATTATATTGCTCAATGTTATAGGCACTTAGAAAACGAGCCATATAATACGTGCTACTTACCTATTTATCCGAAACGAAACTGTGATTGCGAAGTTAATTATCAGACTTCTAAATATTTAAGATCTAATAATAATTTGAAAACAATACCTTAGAGCTTGGTCTTGAAAATCAAGAAGAGTAATGGTTTGATAACCCGCAAAGGCCAGGCTGATCCCCATCCGATCGACAAACAGCCTCAAAGTCCTAAAACAAGTTCGCAAACATTCAACGATCACTTTCTCAAAGGTATCCAAGGCTCCATTTGACATAATGCTGGAAAATACTATCAAATTCGACCAGATATCAACCTCTCGTGCATATCCTCAGGTAGAAACGTTACATAACTTTCCGCGTAGCGATAAAATGGTAGAAAAACGATTTTCTGTTTCTATCAAACTAATTATTTCATATGATTGATGGAACGTATTAATAGGTATCCTTTCCTGCACTCAGAAAAAAAAGAGGGTGCGATTAACATTTTTTCCTCATAATTTTAACACTTTTTCAACATTTATTAATGTTAATTTTACACCTTAATAAGGGTAAAATTAACATGAAAAAGGCTACCTTCAACCCCTAATACACCTAAAAAGGGTAATATTTACACCGATTTCGGATCAATACTGCAGGGTAAAATTAACATTTCCGGGATGTTATTTTAACTTTTTCGGATTTCTCTCAGTGTGATCTAGTGTCAATACTGACACAAGTTTCGAATAGAAATAAATTATCCAAAATCGTATGATATTACCATGATCGAAAATGCGAATTGTTGACAAACGGCGCAGCGTTAATATTTTACGATGTAAGGTAAGAGAAGTACCTATTTATCGACCATGCACCTTGTATCGTCCAGCTTGCAGAAGATATCGACCACCAAGATAAAAATAAATAAATATTTAAAAATTACTAACTACTTTTACCAACTATCTAATGCAAAATATATTACATTTGTTCATATATATAATCTTCTGAATTAAGTTTTTCGTCGACTTTTTAAGAAAATATAATTATTCATCTCATTTATTGAATCACTGTATCGGAGTCTTAATCAAATAGTACCCATTTCTCAAATTCTTATGATTTTATACTAGAATTTCAGTGACACAAACTAAGGAATTATGCCTTATTTAAATGATTTATGAATCTCTCTGATTGAAACAAATACTACTCAATTATTCTACTTTTAGTATCAGATCACTTTTTAATTGTCTCGCTACGCTTAATTAGAATTAATTTGTTAATTGAGAAGTAGTACGTTTTGTTCCAAGTACAGATCTGATCGGCCATTTCTCATCGCATTTCGATGTCATTTTCGTGAGCAGCAGATTTTATGTCGGTTATGTTTTAGTTGTGAAAAAGAATTTCCCCGGTGTGAATTTTGCATTTTATCAATGTATAACATCTTGAAGGATGTCTTAGAAACTGCAATATCAGACGAAGGATTGAAAAATGTGCTAGATGCCATGACGGCACGAGAATCTTCTTGAAAACGATTGCAAAGTACGGAGTGTCCAGAATGACCCTGAATGAAAACTTTCCGGAAGACATTCAAAAGGAAAATCACTGGTAAGCTTGTGCTACTTAGGAAAAAGAATAATTTAAGCTTGTGAACTGGAGGATCGTGAATCAAGCCGAAACTGGATGTCTTGTCATTAAGTCCGAGCTCCAGGATTGGATCAAAAATATGGTGAAAAATGAGAAGATCCAGACATCCTTCACCAAAAATCTCCCTGGAAAGTGGTAACAACTGTTCCTGATGGATGGGTTCTGGTAAGGGGTGAATGTCAGAGAGTATTTCTTTGATTACCACGTAATCATTTAGAAAAATATTCAAATTTATAATATTTTTTAAAAAGTTTTTTTTCGGCCGATACCTGCTCCGCTGCCGTCCGATATCTTCCTCATCTGCTTTCATATGGCCGAAGCAATATGCGCAGTGCATGACTTCCATTTTACCATTTTTTTTAACTAATTTCTCTAAAAGAAATCAAATGTAGATATATAGATAAATGGAATACTAGAGTTCCAATTGCACATTTTAAAATGTCAAAAATTGGTTTAGAGCATTTATTTTAAGCAAATAATGGAGCATTTTTTATAACTGGTCGATACATACTTCCCTTACCTTATTATGGTTTAATAACGTATCGTAAGCTCTCCTCTAATTATGGTTTTTTTTGTGAATTAGATAAAACCCACACCGTTTGTGTGTTAAATAGTTAAGCATATATGTAAAACCCGTATACACCTTTAAATTTCATATGTTTAATATTGCACACAAAACCGGCAGTAATTGATCAATACAGTTAGTGGGTTAACATTTCAGTTATAGTATAAGTAGCACTAGCATTTTAGTTAGTATCTTTAAACGCCAAGATTTTATCTTATCAATCTCTCTCTCTCTCTCTCTCTCTGCTTGTGTGCATATCTTCCTCTCCACTAAATATCCCACAAGTCAATATATCTATGGCCACAAAACATTGCAACCTGAGAAGGAATTTACCAGCATTTTAATCCCGAGGAGGCTAGAATCAACGTTAAGACGCTGATAACCGCACGGAGACTGGGTCAAAAAAGAGTTGATAATAAATAATAATAATAATAAAAATAAATTTTATGTTGTATTTTCATTTAGCCACGACACTTTTAGTAATAGTAATATTTATTCAATCACAAAAATAGGGTTCATCCCTCTTACAATTGTGATAAAGAAAAAAAAAACAAGTTAAAAAACAGCAACAAAAAAAGGAGAAAGAAAAATAAAAGAAAGATTTACAGTAGTATAAGAAAGGTAAATGAAAATTAAATAAGAAAAAAAATCCAATAAGTGTTCTCTTAAGATTCAGCCTGAAAAAAGCGTCGGATGCCATCTGCAGACCTACGCAGATCACTTGGAACGGAGTTAAAGACAACTACGCCCTTTACAAATAATGACCGGTAAAGACAGTCACTCCAGACCTATGAGTCCCCGAACCCTGGCCGAGCCCCCCCCCCCCCTAACCAGAAGACTCCACAGGTACTGAGGACACCCAAATATTAACAAATTAAATAGGAAGAGCACAGCTCTTAAGTTTAAGTGTGAAGTAAGGTCACAGCCAATAAAGGTTTTTAGGTAACCAAACTACAGCTGAAAACAGACGGACTGTCGATCTTTCTAAATTGGGTTTGAAAGTCCCTTATTAGACGGCTCAACATACGGTATAGGAACGTAATTCCTCTAATAATTGAAAATTCTTTATTTTGTGCTAAAGATCTGAGCTGACTATACTAAAGCAATAGAATGTAAATAGTTCAAAATCGTAAATTGTATTAATATTGATCTGGTTCTTCAGAGGCCGAGAAATAAAAAAAAAAATCTCTGAAAATTTTGTCGTCCTTTTTCGTCCCATACATTCCTGTGCATATGGATTTACATAAACTCAATACTATTCCCATAAAAATGTAACTTGCTTATTTTATTCATGACTCAACAATGTTTTCGTGTATATAATGTGTAGAGTCAAGAGAGCACATAACCCTCGTTCGTCATAGATGTGGAAGCTTTTGGTAGCGGGGGTGCTTTTGCCCAGGAGGATGAAAGCTCTCTCTTTCACTCTGGATTTTATGTATTACACCGGAATAAATTGAATTCTATAGTTTGGACTTGTTTGTTTACCACCTTTTTTTTGCCCCTTGTGCCGATCTCCTTGGTACTCAATGGGTGCGAGAAGAGTCACAATCTCCTGCCATTGACCCAGTGCTGGACATGAGAGTCCCCATGTGGCTCTCATGAGATAAATTGTTGGTGTTCCTCCCAGACTCGTTTTATTTTTTTCCTCCCCATGGATGACATGGACAGTGGGAAATCCTTTTTTCTTTCTCATCCTCGTTGCGAGCCTGTTCCACCCAGGCTCACGTTCTATGCCCGTTCTTTTTTTTTCTTCGCCAGGGATAGAGATAGAGTTTTACAGAGGAATTGGCAATTCAGTGTGTAGTTTTTCTTCCCCCAAAAAAGGAACAACTCCCGCATGACGAAAAGCTTCACACACACGCGCTTTCCCGGGAATGTTTATGCTAATGAAATTTCATGAACGTGGTTTAAATAAAAATGTTCCAACTAAATTATTTGAAAAGTCCCGCGTTTTGTCTTGCAATTTTCCAGTACAAAAAAGCACATTGTGCGGATGAAGAAATGCGTACATAGTGAACCCCTCGCTCTGAATAGCCACTTACGGTGTCATATCTCCCTAAGAGTGTTCCATCTCACAATTCCTGCCACATCTCTCCAAGGCGGATTTTAATCAGGGATGGGTTGACGACAGGAATTTGCATATCAATTACTTTTCCGATACGCATCGAGTTGAACTACTTAGATGTTTAGTCGTCCGACTAGGAAACTGAGTCCCGTAATAGGGCTCAGTTCGTGGCACAATGGCAGGATATCAGCAGGAAGTGCCTACGCGTATCGAGGAAAACTCAATATTCTCTCTTCAAGAGGTTGAAATTAAACATTTACGCGATAACTCAAGTTGTATTCAAACATTCAAACGAAATGAAAATATAATGCATATTTATCATATCCAAGAGAAAAATGATCTTTTTAATACGACCACAGCAGATGCTTTTCGCATTCTCTTGATTAATATATTTTCTTTACGAAATTCACTTAACATTCACGTTATACAATGTCGTGCCATAATGTTTAAAATGTTCTCATAAAATAATTTTGTTTAATATCACTTGAATGTGCTCTGTAGAAAAATGCAAGAAATATTGTAATAGAAATATTTCGTGATAGGGTATGTGTGCCAAATTTTGGCATAGTTGCATGCAAGCGCCAAGGTCTCAAGTTTTAAATGCAATATTATTAATACAAAAAGAATATTTTTATTACTTCTACTTAAGGAGTGTTGCTTAGAACCTTGTAGAAAGTTTATCGTCTTTATTTACTCTAAAATCATTCTTAATACATTTTAAAATAAATAAAAATGTTGACATAGCTTTGGTGCCCTATTTCGGCCACCTTCATTCTCATAGTTCTTTGCCCATCGGGAATTCTTCAAATGTCTTTTTCACGTCATCTTATCTGTCGAAGCTACATTTTTTGTTATTCTTTTGCATTGTATAATGTCTAGACTCTAGAGTATGTAAAAACCAAAAATTCATGAAAATTCGAGGAACAAAAAATGTGGCCGGAATTGCAAGCTGACCGGAATTTGACACCCTATGTTTCTTATGAAAATGTGGTAAACTAATGCTGATTTAATTCATATAAAACTATTTAAAAAAAAATACAATTAAAGAGGTTATTACGAAAACCTATAATACTAATGGCAAATTTCTAAAACAAACGATTTCCAATACAGCTTATCAGCCATATTTCGGAAATTATTTGAAAACTTCGCAAAGTTCTCCCCACACTGCACAATTAGGTCTTTAATTCACCGGTTCGCAACCGATACGAGCTTAATAAATTGATTTTCGAATATAAATTGTTATAGGTTTATAACCGATTACAACTAATGCACACTAATTGTCAGAAATTACAAGACCATTCCAACTTGCCCAAAAATTACTCAATTCTATTAAGGAATACGCTTTCTAGAGCCACTCTGACATTTGATCTTGTAAAACCGATTTTACTATCATTCAATTTTGCGTATATGAAAACTGTCTAAAAACTTCTTGGATTGAACTTATGAGGTTTTCCGTAAGTAAATCTGAAGGTTACCTTTTGACGTGGTTTTAGAGCCCACGAAAAGGGAAGTGAAGGCCACGTTAATAATCTTTAAGACAACTTATGGGGGGTCTCTTTTTCACTATCTCTAACTGTTTGGCTTCTAAACTGATGACAGTTAGACGAACAGACGGACATAAAAGCATGACATAGTTTCTCAAAAATTTTCTAAAGGCCTCTACACACTACAGAAATATATGTCCATATTGAAGTGTTTTTCCCACACAAGCCTAGGGAATTTTATTAAATATGGATGTAAATTTGTCTAGTGTGTAGAGGCCATAAGACTCAAATATTTGTAAAGAAAAGTTGTTCACATGTTTTAAACAATTACAATGATGACAAAGCGCGTCAGCTTATAGAATGATTGAACTATTGACTTAAGCGGTCTTCAGGTCTAAATCCTAAATATTCAAAATACTAAATAGCGATCAATTTTATTGCTTTTAAGAGCCTAATAGGCCATTTATCTTTAATAATCCAATCTTAAGTTAAATTTTTCTAAAAAATTGTGATCGATAAGAAATTAAAGCAGTTAAGCCATATAGCTAAGCCTTAGGTCTGAAGCCGGTATTTGGTGCCATATAAAAGCTCCACGTTTACGTCTTCAAATAATTTCTGCTTTTGCTTTTGCCAAAATCCAGAAAACGTTAATTTTGAAAACTAAAATCATGAAAGGGCTGTAATCCCGAAAACCAAGAAACCGAATTCCAAAATTCAAAAGTCAAAATCTCGATCGTCAAAATCCTGAACGCCAAAATCTTTATTTTGACGTTCGAGATTTTAGCTTTAGAGATTTTGACCAGGATCAGAAGAAAGGTACGGGAAAAATGATGAACTTTTTTATGTACATATAACGTTAAAAAAAACTTGCCTTTGTAAAGGAGATGAATAGGGAACTATGAAGGCCCTTTCAATGATCCGAGAGTCGTATGATCTCAGTATTTAAGGAGAATGAGGAGGGGACATTTGATGACACTAGGGCAATATACATATGTACAGTATCTCACACCGTTTAGCCTTAAATTTAGGATTTCAATTTAAGATTTTACTAAGTTTTAATGAAAATGCTTATTGTAGATTAATTAGAGCATGACTTTATACAATTTTAAAGAAGACTCCACAGAAAGGTCATTGTTCTTTTTGCATCAGACTGACTATCAAAATAATTGAGACGAGCAACATTGCATAAAGGTTCAATTGAATTTGTTGGCAATGTTTCAAGCACAACCTATAAAGATTCTAACCATACTTTTGCGGGAAGGAAATTGTTCTTCATCCTCTCGTAGAAATGGAGTATGTGATGAACAATATTGTCGAATTTTGGCTGCTAAAATTGTACATTTCGACAGTTTTTGGCATTGAATATGATTGAGGAATACTTTAGTATTTTGCAGTCCAAAATGAATTGATTTTGTAACTTTACTCTTTAAAACTGAGCATTTTACTCTCTGTGTCTGATTTACAGCCAAATTTTTGGAAAACAAAACAATTTTTCAAGTATTATTGAGGAAAAGTTTTTAAATAGAATGTGTATGATGACAGTGAACTTTCCGAGAAATTATTAAAATAAATAAACAATTTGTGAGTTAAAAGATATACATCAAATGTTTGGGAAAATAATTTTGGGACTTATAGAAATTGTGAAATGATAATTTTAAAATGAGAACATATTAATATCACAAAAGACGTATAATTGTCGAATTGGGGTGTTGGACTCCCTCAAATTTAATGACATTTCTAAATTCTCCATCATCATTGTTGATGTCCCACTTGAGAGCAATCTCCCCAGACTGACGAAGAGTTTCTCTATCGAAATTGAAGCTTTATTGCTGGAACATTCAAGCAGGTGGATGATAATTAAGTAAGGCGACACCCTTATATTCAGGCTCCCTTTTCTGCCATCTATCCATGCTTCATTCTTTTGGATGGAATGAAAGTGGAGCTCGTTAACGAGTCTGCGAAAGAACAGGTATAAGTGCGTTTAGACCAAGTGCGTTTACCTGGAGGGTGGCTTTTGTGTTGCTGGAAATCAAATGGTCCTCACTAGATGAGAAATTGAGGTTCAAATTTAATTAAGAAATACCGGTTCCACTCTTAAGACTCCTCACAAAAGTTCAATGTAGGGTGGAAGCGTATAGCCTGGCCCCTCCTCCAGTTATAATCGTCCATCAGTAATCCTAACAATAATTAAAATCATAATTTTAAAGCGATTTACGAAGTTTATTCATTGAGGACCTTTGACTATTTCGACGACACATGAATTGAATATAAAAAACGCAAGTTCAGTGTTTAAAAAATGATAGAACACTGATTCAAAAGATTCATACCATCTTCGGAATTGTGAGATAAATTTTTGATAATTAATGCTTTAAAAACCGGGAACGTCCTAAACCGGTATGAAACACCTTTCCAAAGTAGCGAAAGATCAGGTTGTGTGAAAGTTTCTTGTATATATAAGCGATTGAACATGAAAAATCCTTTGAGATCTGTAATTTTTATTGTTTACAACCTCTTTAAAATTACATAAAATGAATTATTTCTCAATAAAAATATTTTTAAAGGTCATTTAACAGTTTAATTACACCTAAACTTAATAAGACTCAAAATATTGAGTATTGTGCCCTAACTATTTTTCGTTGCCTCACCAAAAAATTAAGTTACATCAAATATTGATAATATTTATTATTTAGAATACTATGAATACAGTCTTGTCAGAAATTCCAAGAACTTTCTGGCGAGACCAAACATGACGCCATTCAATTAATAAATGCGCTTTCTAGAGCCTTTTTTAACGTTAGACCTTGAAAAATCATTATTTAGAATGATTCAACAATTTTTTCGTATTATAATGTAATTCTTTTATTTAACTAAATAAAAGAATAATAATTCAAGGATTAGACAATTTATTTTATTATGAAAAATGGGCTTCTCTGAGAGAGATGTTCCGTGAAGTTCCGTAGGACTGACATCGTTGTTAAAGACGTCCCCGTCTACCATTCCGAAGTGTTTCCATGTGGTCTTCCTCCCAGACCTCTGAAGATGCAGATTTCCTCAATATCTCCCGAATGAGCCGGAAGCCTCCCTCGGTGGCGAGGAAAGCGATCTTTTGGTGCTGCAGTAGAAGAGGTTTCTTTTTTCCGGATCTCATGACTCCACGTGGTAATATGTGGGAACAAATCCGACGTACGTTCTCCTCTTGTAGACGTCTATCTCAAGTATCCTCCGGGAGGATGATGTCGAATCATTTGATGGCGGAATATGCCGCGATGCGTAAAGGAATAAACGATGATCACTCACAAAGTCGAAATTTTAACAATTATTAGACAGAACAATCAAACGATCCACATTGGACAAGATCTAAATCCCGACTGCTCCGGTTAGAAAAAGGAAGACGACAGGAGGAAGGTGGAATGACACACACATTAACAGAAATTGCATTTACCCGGATTTCGCCGTAATTTAAATAATTTTATGGCAACGAATTGATTTAAAAAAAATACACATTATAGTATATCAAAAACCTAAAAAAATCGCACAACGTGTTTTCGAGGAACCCTAAAAAATATGGGTTTGGTAAAGGAGCGAAAATAAGGGGTATGTTAATGATCCTTAGGTCGACTTTGGGGGAGGGGGGTTCCCCGAAAGTCTCAAGTCTCTATCTGTAACCGTTTGGGTTCTAGGGCTGGCGAAATCCGAATGAACAAACGGACAGACGAGCAAACATCATTTCTCAACGTAACATCATTTCTTAGAAAGTATCTGAACCTGATGTAGAATAATAACTTTTGGATATTATCAAAACGATAGTATCGATTAATCTGTTAAGGCCTCTGCACACTAGGAGAAATTTCTTTATAAAATGCTTTCTTAAAGAAAATTTCCCTATACTTGTAGGCAGAAACGTCAGAATTTTTTTTAAAAAGGGCAATTTTTGATGAAAATTGCTTCTAGTGTGTAGACACCATTAGATTAAATAAATATCGAGTTTCAACGCATTATTGTACCATTTATTTTGACATTCTAAAAGGAATGTGACTGTTTATAAATTTTTATATTAGCTATAAAAAGTGCTGCTATCGTTTATAAAATTGTTCAGAATAAACAGTCGATACTATCGAAAAGAAGTTATCATGTCACTCCTATACTGAGAGAAATCCAAAAAAGTTAAAATAACATTCCGGAAATGTTAATTTTACCCTGCAGTATTGATCCGAAATTGGTGTAAATATTATGCTTTTTAGGTGTATTAGGGGTTAAAGTTATCCTTTTTCATGTTAATTTTACCCTTAAAAAGGTTTAAAATTAACATTAAAAAATGTTGATATATTTTTACACCTAAAAAGTGTTAAAGTTATGAGGAAAAATAGTTAATCACACCCCCGTTTTTTTCTCAGTGTAGAGATATGTTGAGAAAAGTTGTCCGCGGGGGGTGGAATTGGAAATTTTGAGGGGGTGGAATCATACTGGTCTCTCTGTGGACTTCGAACAGAAAAATTAATAAGGCAAGAGCTAATAATATAATATTCTCAATGTAGCCATAAGCAATAATTTCACCCTATTCTTCTGTTTTGGTCGGAAATATTGCAGACAGACGCATAACTTGGGAGCATCTAGCAAAGAAGTAAGTCAAAAGTTCTATCAAAAATAAATCTATTTCGTACTTTTCTTTAAAAAAACAGTGCTTCTGACAATTCGCAAGGAATGGAACTCCTTTTGCAGACCTTGCCCAAGCTCAGAGATGAAAGAAAGAAGAAATCAACCCCCCAGAAACCACCATCCCTCTCTGTCATTATTATTATTTCGAACTTTTTTTCATTCTTTGTCAAAACCACCCCCATTTTCTTGGTGATGAAGTATAGTTTAAAAGTGCGGTTGCGGGGCCACGAGAGCAATTGCAATCTTGGGAAAAAGGTGAACTTTTGGTATAATTCTTGTAAATGAAAGTATGGGAAAGAAAGGTCTCGACGCTTTTGCTGGGAAGGAGATGCAATTTGTTGAATTGCACAGAACACGGAATAGCAGAGAACTTTTTAGTGTTATAGTTTATTAAAGAAATGCAGAAGGAATAATCTATTGTTGGATGGTGTTAAAAGCTAAAGAGACTCCAGTGGAAAATTTAATAAATATCCTCAGAAGTAACTGAGAAAAATTTCAGTAATTCATACTTTGGTTCACTTGAGCAACTTTCAAAAAATAAACTGAGATATGAACTTTTTTAAATATGAAAATTGATGGAGAGCATGTAACATAAACTATGTAAGTTTTTCCTCAACAGATTTTTTTAAATCTGATATGGAGAGAATTCTAAGTTATACGAAAAGCAGAAAATCCAGTCAAAAAGTGCCAAGGAAAGATGAACCAATGATTTGGGAATGTTGACAGAAAGTTACTGTTCTTTCAGCACCATTGATTGACCTATTGATTCTCTGATGCTTCCGCAAGAGCTTGTAGCATTTTCCCAGACAAATCAATATGAGAGAGTGGCAGAAAAAAAGTATACCCTAGAGGATTTTCCCGAAATCCCGTGGTAATTGGTACCTCTGACTATTTGTGCAGCAGACAGAGTATAACCGAAATCCTATTATTGGAATCTTTTAACCCTCAATTGTGAGGTTGAATGCCAAACACAACCCCCATTTAACCCCAAACATCCCCACAGAAGTGGTGAAAAGTAAATATGAATTAGATTTTCTAGTCATATGGCTTCATCCACTTGTATACTTTTACACAATTTGCATTAAAATAACAAACAAAAAACACTTCAAGGAATATGTAAACTTGCGGGAGCAATAGTACAACGCTTCGATTTTTCGATGTTTGGGAATTTTTAATCCCCTTCAAAGGAAATAATTTAGTGTATCTGGCAGTTGAAAAAAATCCAGGATTAAGATGGTCCTTTCTTGCGTTGTTTGATCTAGAAGAACTTGTCGAGAAAGACATATCGATGCTAATAGCTCGCAAACGTTAATTCATGTCTTTTCAAGATCAAAGATTGTCGAAGCTCCGCCTGGAGCAGAGCTCAGGCTAGAGAAGGAAATTATTTTGAATAGCTCAGAACAATTCCCTACTCTTCGAGTGGCCCCAGGAGCTTCCTAGTCTGCGGATCCTGGTTGAGTTGTCCCCGGCGTCCTTCAACAGCCTCTAATCGTTGGCTAAAGAGCCTCAGGTATCAAGGCAGAAATTCACCGAATGTAATTCCGAAGCAAATTTTTGCAAGTCTTGATCACTTTAATTAATTATTCTGATCAAACCATTAGTCAGATTTTCATAATTTTAGTACCAATGATCATCTGAAGAGTCATACTTTCCACTGGTATCAAAAAATTTTCCAATCGGTCGACCCTCTGCGATTTGGTCATCGGAATCTCCAAGTGAGCATGTGTCACTTGGAGATTTCCAAGTGGCATGAACTTGGAGATCTCCAAGCGACACGAATTACATCTCTATGATTCCGCTGTTATAGGCAACGATCAGTTGCCTCTCTGGGGAAGGGCAGAAAAATCTGCATGCAACTCGGCTATGGGGAGCCTCAATGCAGGATCCCAGCAGAAAATTTACTATCCTGAAAATTTACTAGCCTGAAAGCCGACTCTGCTGAATTGCCTGCTGGAGGCTATTTATTGCTAGGCCGTTGATTACTTAAGCACACAAGTGCCGCTGCTGGTCAGAAAACACCTTGTTGATTGCTGGCTTTAGTCTGATTTATTGGGAAAAAATTTAAAGCTTTTATACCAAATTTAATATCCCACTTCAAGAATTCAATATGGAAATATGACCCACAACCTAAATTTGTTATTTAATTACATAATTTTCTTATTTACTAAATTTTTGCTGACTGATTTCATGTTTTGTTTTCATTTCCCGGTGTTGCTTTTCACCGTTCTCACCATTGCCGGGTGTCCCGAATATTGATGGGAAATTAAGATGCTTTTAATCTTCAATAGTTCTTAAACTATTTATTATTTTATAATTTTGATTTAGCAAACATATTTTTGAATAATTCAAAAATAGTTTGCCATAGGTCAAAATTTCAATTTACCTTTGTAAATGTGTTAAATTTAGCCTTTAAAATGTACAATTTTGCTCTTATGATTTGGAAAACATCATAACTTTTATTTTGAATATTAGCTTAATTATAAAGATTATCACCAACAAATTCCTCATATCCGACTTAAGAGGTAGGGAAGAATTAGAGATTTTGCATATATTCTGACTTCAAACACTTCGTATTTTTCCCATATTCCTTGAGCCTGACCTATGTATGGCAATATATTTTACCAGTTATTCTCAAGCCACACATTTCTTCATGTTTCTTCAGTAATATTTATTAAAGAAATATAGGAACAATAGGAAGTGTTTGAAACCAGAATGTGTTTTCTTTAAGAAATTTCATTTAGAAATTCAATTTCGAGTTAAAAGTTTTTTTATTGCAAATGCCTCTAGAAACGTGAAGCTTAGTTTTTTGGTCACACCGACCTGCTCATTAATTAGTTTCTTTTTAATCTTGTAATATCAAAACAAAATAAAAAAATAGAAATTAAAAATTACAACTAGAATCCCACTCCAAGTTACGCCGTTGTGCCCTACTCATTGAAAAAAAGAAATACCTGCTACCTTAAAATTTAACATTCTGAAGAAAATCGTTTTCGATTTATTAGACGTTCGCCAGTGCTTTACTAAATAATCCTGAATTTTAACATAAATTTCTCACAACTTAAGATCATTTGTAATTTTTCTGTTTTATTTCTTTTTAAAATCATCCTTCATTTACTTAAGCTCTAAAATTAAATTATTATCATTAATCGTGTCGGGATATTTGTGACAATGTAATCTTATTACAATGAAATTTATTTGGTAGGGAAAGGTTTTTAGACTTTGCACATACTCTGGCCTCGAACATTCCATATTTTTCCCATGTTCCTTAATGAATCTGACTTCTGACATAGTCTGCCCGTTGTTAAATTTCTAAAAATATCTAGAAGTTGCACATTCAGTCGACTAAATTTTTGAACAACAAATTTTTCCTGTTGCTAGTGAATTTGACCCATTGTTCTTTTCAGAAAATCTGATGCTTGGGACTAGCTATAAAATATTATATTACCTCAGATCAGATAAATTTAATTACGGACTTCATTTAATCATTCAGCGGTGCCGTAGTATCAACTATATTTCGTAAAATTTTCGACCTTTGTTAAAAGTTTTTCATTAACCATTTAATATTTAAGTCTATACTAATATTTATAAATTTTAAATTTCGGCGAATGAATGGTTATAAATACCCCTATTCAAATTTTCCCTGCATTATTTTGAAAAATTATTACAATATGAACACGTCAAAGTGATTTGCTTTTTTTATTTTTGAAAGCATAATGAGTAATTTAAAATTCATTTTATTCTGAAACATCCTGTAGTAAGGTGGAGTCTATATTATGAATGTTATACACTTATGGACAGCGTACGAAAATTTTAAGTTTGTACCTAAAACAGATCTCGAAAAGTCATAGAATTATTAGTATATCTTATGATTAACAAATTTTGTGATTTTTCGAAATCCGTGTATTAACCTAAGATTTTTGCAAACTGTCCATGTTGATAAGTGTAGACTCCACACTACTTCTTTTTTAAGAAGATCATAAGAATTATTTCGACCATTGTTCTAGATAGTGTTTTTCGTGTTTTAGAAGATCCTGTTTTATTAATTTTTGATCCTATTCTATATTATCCTATAGCAGGGAGTTGAAAATGATTGTAAATATAATTGTAATATTGGAAATATATTTATTTAAAACCCATCGTCCTATATATTCATATCACGCACGAATTGGTAATTCTCTGTACAATATTCCATTTATTTTTGCATTTGAAACAATTTCAGAAATATAAAAGCCTTTTGTTGAATTTTGAATACCACACTTAAATTATATTACAAAAGCTCTAATGCGACCCTTAGTCGAGCGAGAAGTAAATAATTCATGAGAGAATAAAAATGCATTTAATTGCAAATCAATCAATTCAGTTGAAATATCTAGATTCTCACAGTATTTTATGTAAAATTTCATAATCAATACACACGAATGATGTGTGAAAAGTTGCCGCACATGAGAAAATATTACATAAAATGTCAGGAGAATGAACCAACAAAAAAGTGCAATAACTCAAATTTCTGCACAATTTATTAATTTATAGTATATGTACCAATTATATATTGATGGGATGAAATTAATTTTATTGCCTACCAATATTCGAAATATTTTAATTAACATTTGAATTGTATTACCCAGGTCAATTTTGAGTATCAAAGGATCAAATTTAATGATGAAATTTATAAAATCAACTCGGTGAGATATATTTATGTTTATCATATTACTTATATTAAAAGTTAATAATGGAAAAATCCGAAAATCGATTTATTTTATTATTTTTGCATTTTCATATACACCTCATTGACAGTGAATATAATAATACCATTTTATTTTTAAAAAAATATTTCGGGTATTTTTTTAAACAAGGCAACAATATTTTCACAAAGATTACTTGTGAAACACTCGTCATGCTGTAAAATAAATGCAGAAAAAATATTTTATTTTGAATTCTAGGAAAAACCTTTTGTTTGCAAATGATGTTCTATTTTTACTTTGTTTAAATTCATACAATTTCAACAATAAAAACATAATATAGAAAGGATATTAATGTTTTTTTCACTAAAGCAAATCCTGTTTTTGTGTTTTCATGCGTTTGTTAGTACATCAATTGAGGCATTTTGGACATTTCATCGGTGACCGGGGATGAACTGGATGATTTTTACCCCGATAGAATATGTCAGAACACACTGAATATTTTTTTTTGCCGGAAAATGTTTTTATCCCTTTGACTTTCTTTCACATGGATAGCATTCCATGAATAATAGGGGATGGTAATGACCTAAGCACACTTAGGATTTAAGCTGAGATGTGACTTAATATTATTGTAATAAAAAATTGATCAGATTACATTTCCAGCAGTTTCTGACTAATCCGTTTCTAGGCTTAAGCCGAACAATGGCTTAGTTAGTGGGAAACTGATGAGAATTTAGTCAGAACATTATTCTGATTATAATTACGTTGAACCGTCTCTTGACTGAAGTCGTGAGTGTGTCTAAAGCATAAGGCTATATTGAAAACGCTATTTCTCGCATATTTCTAAATGAAATTGGATCTGTCCATTAAATTTAGATCCTTAATTGTTTGTCTATCTAAATTACACTACGTTAAAGTAGAGCTACATTTAGGAATACGCGGAAAAAATTGTGTTTTCAATGTAAGTTCCAGCTCAACTTAGCCCTAGCTCCCTCTAAAGCGAGCGGAAAGATTATATCAGCTCATTATAAATTTAGTCTAATCCTCCCAATTTCGATACTCATCTCTAAAAGGGCCAAAAAAGGCTCAGGCTGATCGTCGAGAATATTTAGCCTGTAAAATTTGAAAGTTAATAATTAGGTAAAGAAAACTTATGGCACTCAATGGGTCAAGTGGTAGAGCACCTGCTCTATGATGCAAATGTCTCAGGTTCGAATCCTCTTTATGTCACCAGGAATTTTTCAGGCTTTAAAGGTGTTCGGATTGCATCCAGTGAGCTTTCACTGCACTTGATTTCACGGGCATGGTACTGACAACCTCATCCCGAAAGAAAAAAAAAATAATGCATGTCTAGAAATCCCCTTGCGGGAAGGCTTTGTTCCTTCATGGAATGTTGTGCCAGCATTATTATTATTATTAAAGAAAACTTATGTAGTGAACCCTTAATTATAATGCTAAGCTCTCAGTGTATGACAGTTAGCAATAAATCCTTGATTGTAAATTTTATAGGCTGAATATTCTCGAGGATCAGCCCTAAGAATGCCTTGAGCCCTAAGAATGCTATATATATAGGACCTGGTACACCCAGATACCTAAAAGAAGTTTGGGAAATCAACCCCAGTGGAAAATTACGAACGTTATAACGAACAAATGATCTGATCCTTTGGCAGAGCATTGAAATGTAAGAATGGTACAAACACTCGCACATACTCGCATGGAGCTTAAGATCCGGATAAGACAGAGTTTACAGAATCGACCCTGAACTTGACCCTGAAGAATCAAAACAGTGAGCCTACATCGATAAGAATGAGAGTAGTGGATCGTGGTTTAAACGGTTTAAACAGTTTAGGTCCTTAATTCTTAAGATTACTAAGGTGCTTACTAACGCTCGAAGACAGAGTGTATGCGAATCATGAAAGCCTTCCCTTACTATTTTTTTTAAAATTTATTTCAATCAGGTGAAAAACTAAATTTTTGAATATTTTTTCAAGGCTTTTTTAAGTGAACTTTTAAAAGCTTCGATAAAAGACTTAAAAGTTTGCATTTACCTTTTAGTGGATATGTCACGAAAATAAAATTACTGAATGGACTGAATGGAAAATATTCGAATTTGAGTAATATCGAAGGACTGTTTTCCTTATGTTTGAATATTTCAATGGTTTGAAATATCTACTTGAAAACTTCAAAACCGTAGTCGAAAACCAAAAAAATTATGATATAAGGGAAAGGCTCATAATTTTGTCCAGTTTCTTTTCTTGGACACTTTGATGATAAAATTGGACATTAAAAATAAATTGATTAAAATTATGGATTTTTAATCCAATTTTTGATGAATAATGAATTCTATCTAAATATTTGTGCTTTTTGGCAGACTTTAACACTAAATAGGTAAAATTTTGAATATGATTTGAGTTAAAATTGCTTTGTTGAAAATTCAGTGTGAGCAATTGCTTACGAGAAATATGACAGAACTTCGTGTTTACTTCAGTCTTATTTAGCTGTGGTGAAGTACTAAAAATTCTTTCTCGCTGTTTTTCAGTCATATTATTAAATATTCATTGAATATTGCGTTGATTCACGATAATGGTGATTTGCACATTTGACCTGAAGTGAGATTTGCCTTGTGAATTGGATTTTTCGTGTGAAAAATAGGAAATTTTCTAAGACATTCGCCAGTGATGTGATACTCCTTGTTTTGGACAGGTGTTTTTCTCTGGAAATTTCGTGAAGTTTTAGCTTTTGTGATGACTAGGTTAGACAAATGCCTGGAGAAACAAAGGAGCATCATGTGTACGAACAAGATGTAGTGAGAAAAACCTAGAAAGGCTCTCGGAAAGGTCAAGAAATGCGCTAATCCGCACGTACTTGGAGTACCGGAGTCAACTCACTTTAATGAATGATATGGAAAGTTTTCGGGCTTCTTGTGACATTCTATACGGTTCCGTTACATAAACAGGAAGAGGACTTGGTAATATTGTTCATGAAATAGAGAACAATGGGCATCCTATTGAGGCGGATTAGCTATCCAAATTTACAGCCAAGTTGTCCAAAATAATATTCAAGTTGTCCAAAATAAGAGTCAAATTCATCTCTACATATCAATTCATTTTTATACGTATTAAGACTAATTTTGGTAAAATCAAAGACAATAAACCCTTGCCAAGTTTCTAAACAAACCTTCGGAAAAAAGAGTATAACAAAAAAAATCAATTAGTATTGAAAATATCGCACTTCAAACTTGGAACATCGATACTTATAAGCAGACTGTCCAAAATTATGAGCCTTTACCCTAATCCTTTTGAAGGAATCTCTTTAGAGGGACAAGTTGTGATAAATATGTGAGAATCGTATTTTAATATTATTTGCTTATTTCCATTATTTCATAATTGAATCACGGAGCAAGATTTAATGAGAGTGTACTCTTCCTACCCCTACCTATACGGCATTTTTGGTAATTATTTCAAATATACTATTTTAATGTTTTGTTCAATAAGGCAAAAATAGTGGTCAGTTAAAATATGATATTTTAATCAGTATAAACGTTAAAAAAATCCAGAAATTACACTGAACCTACTTAAGTCTCTAATTTCTTAATCTACCCTTTGTCAAAAATATTTAACATTTGAAAATTTATATTTGCTAACCCAATCTGCTGCAACCCCTTAAAAAATGAAAAATATGTGGTTTTTCTTAAATACTATGCATAGGAAATGTTTATGAGGTATGCAAAAATTACAAGTCGAGAAGAAATACACCAAAACTTTTTGTATGAATACTTATTTAAAATACACGAATGAGGAAAGGACTGAGAAAATAATCATTGTAAAAATTAATTTTTCGTGATTTATGTATTGCAAAGTTTCTGGTAATTAAAAAAAACTACCATCGCAAGCATGTAAACTGTATGGAACCCTTAAACTTCTACACCAATGAAGGTTCGCGTCGAACTTTTCTTGGATATTGCTGGTGACATGGCAAAGAACCATTTAACAATTTACCGTCTCTTCAATAAAACAGACCACATTGTGTGAAATGAAACAGCGTGTTAGGTGAAATCTTGGGTTTGTAAATCAAATGAAAAATATTTTGTAATTTACATGTATGACGTCACCGAACGTAACCTATATAGTGATTTGATTGCGATTTTACATGAGGCCTCGCTCTACTATTTACCACCCTGCAAACTTCCACGAAATAGTACAATTGGTCTCCTCTCTTGGTGACCCAGGGCAAAAACGACTTCATCAGAATTCATCACGTAAATAGGAGCCCCTTTCGAGTCGTACGACGAAAATTTATTGGCTGATTTCTTCAACTTGACACTTCAAGTCGTGCATGCAATTTCCCTTTGTCACTTTCAGCATATTTACAAATATTTATTTACTCTTTCAACGGAAATACCTGCGTCTGTTGTTAGGGTGAAACATTGGTTAAACCATTTTGTTACCACTAGAGAACTTTACTAGTTCTTTCCGTGATCCTTAACTTCGACACTTATCTTGGTTTGTTCTTGGAACAATAATTTATGAATAATTTGCTTCACTCCATATTTGCATTTGATCTAAAAATACAAGTTTAGCAAAGTATTCAACAAGATTAAAGAATTTATTTAAACAACATTAACCCATTAGTGTCCATATTTTACTTTACTCTACATGAGCAATTAAAAATCTAAAATTACTAAATTGCTATTATTTTTTTTTTAAATACGATATTAATACGAATTTTTCTCCACTCTGTTAACAAATCCTTCACTGAATCCTATAGATTAATTTTCTACCCACTCGACAAGAGTTCGAAATGTGGGTTGGGGAAAAAAGCTGGAAGTTTTACCTATTTAAAAACCCGTAAATTTTGTTTCACAAATTACAATTAATTTTAACTTAATTTTCTGTAGCACAATCCATTTAAATTGTAAATCTGATAAGCTAATTTAGTTCTGGGATGAACATTAATCCATTTGTGATATATGGCTTGATTCATTCAAGCAATTTAAAATAAAAATTGCATTTAAATAACTCTTACGGTAGATGAAATGTTAATGTCTTAAAATGTTTGAAATACGTCAAATTTCAACAATTTTAGCCTTATTAATGAAAAAGGTTCTAATGGTATTGAAACTCTTCATTTATTTAAAGCACTTTTCGGGGAAACGGAAGTATAGTTCAGTATTAAAATAAAATCGGGTTCTATTTGAAAACCCTATTGGTTTTTTTTGTTGGCCTATCAATTGGCCATTTTTTGAGGGATTACTTTCGACAGAATGGTTTTGTGGACAGGGTAAAAAATCACATAAGCCTCTTTTAGAACCATTCATAAATATTTGACATAGTGAAATTCTATACTGAGACTCTTACCATCTCATACTTCTATCCCTTGTACCCCATGTCCAACTGACCACCGCTCGATCCCCATTAGGAAGCAACCTCAAAAACAACTTGGAAGCTCTGGGCCATGTAAATGTAGAAGCAATCTTGGCTGAAATATTAGTTTTTGGTATAAAGGGGGAGGAAAATGTTTATCTATTAGTTTTTGTCCATATCTTACATCCAAACACTCGGCCATGGAGTCTTCTGTTTGGAATGAACGTGAGGCGATCCACTGATTGAGATATACAGTTCTATTGACCCGAAATTCTTGTTAATAAATCACACTATTGATTTGTCCGAAAAATCTAACTAGACCTCCCCTTGAGCCATTAAGGCCCATGTGCAAGTCTCAAATGCTACATAGAGTTGATATGGCTTTTCGGGAAGCTTTTGGGTGCCAGCGAAAAAAAAACTCATAACGATGTAGCCATTCAATCCACAAACGGCAATCTGTCAGCGACACAAACTCCAACCAAAGCTTTCGCTCAATTTTTTACTTTCACCCTCAAACCATCTGCAAGCTCCCCAAAACCCAAAACCTCTCTCTGACTAAGTATATTGGGGCTGGGGTGAAGGAAAATGAGGAAGATGTTGCTGAAATCGTGGATTTGCGTGCAGGAGGAGAGGGAATGTAAATGTTTTATGTTTGCTGAACACATGCTCTTGTGGCTGTGTTTAGGACAAGAAGCATCACCAAGTGAGGGTGAATGCAGAAAAAGGAGACCACAGAGCATTAATCTCCTTCAAAATACTACCAAGATGGGGTCAAAGTGGATCCATTTCAACCCCAACATCATGGACTCGAAGAAACTGAAGTGAAAATGTTCTCCAATTTTCACATACTTTAGCCAAAAGCCCAGACAAATGGGATTATACAGGGACCATCAAGAAGGTTATTAAACACATTATTTCACTTAAAACTTGCCCCATCGTCTTGTAATTGACCGTCTTTGGAATTCATCCCAAAAACTAGAATCTTGCAATTAACTCAGGGATTAGCAAGTTTAATTTAATTTGTGCGTCAATCTTTAATTACCTTTGAGTAAAATTGAAAAATTACCGGTAACATTTATTTTATTCGAACAACCAAAGATTAAACATGAGAATATTTTCTACAACTCTCAGTATATTGACTTTCGGTCTTCGACGACCCCCCCCCCCCTCCAGAAGTCAATATATCTAAAACAGTTTTTTTTTCTTTTTCCCCTACCCCCTCCTGCTCCACCAAAACCAGGTTTTATTTGCTTTTTTCGAAAACAGTTCCTACGATTTCTTTCATTTTCGGATATGTTTTAGAGGTAGTCAAGGCGAATAATTTGTCCTTGGATACCTATGTTTAAAAACCATTTCAATATTGAATTTTCTAAAATCAAAGTTTAACCACATTTTATTGTCTATTTTTCAACCGATTTCCTTAAATTTGAATGCTTTTGAAAGATCTTGAACTTTTCAATGCATATGTATCGGACTTGATCAGTAGTGAATCGGTAATATACCCGTAAATTATTTACCTTCCTCAGATTTCCATTTTCATTTGTTCGTATGCTTGTTACTCGTGCTAAAATATTTTAAAATCTTTTCTCAAGAAGTTCTCTTCAGTGTTCGTCAGAGGATTGCCTTCTTCTCAAATCAAAGACTAAATTTTTTTCCAAAGCTTTCAACCCTCGGTATGGGTCTTCCTCAGTGGGCTGAGAATGATTTTTTTTATTTTAGATAATTCTTCTTCATGGAGAATCTTAAAACCTCCTCTCTTACTTACTCAATTATAATCTTTCTAATTCCATATATAAGAAAGAAAAGTAAGTTTTGTGGCTATGTGTAGTGTTAAGTAAATAAGAGAGGAGGTTTTAAGATTGTCCATGAAGAAGAATTATCTAAAATAAAAAAGTTATTCTCAGCCCACTAAGGAAGATCCATACCGAGGGTTGAAAGCTTTGGAGAAAAATTTAGTCTTTGATTTGAGAAGAAGGCAATCCTCTGACGAACACCGGAAGAAACTGAAGAAAATATACAACTGCGTCAGATACAGTATTCGAAGATTTCTCAAGAAGTTTCTTATTTCGAAATGGTTTTTTTTTGTATAATTTATCAATCAGTTTAATCGGTAGTAAAGCGGTATGTACCCAAAAGCATGGGAAAGATAATACACAGATAGCCCTTTCTCGTGATTTCGAGCACTCCGCAAAGCTGGAATGCTTTGTTTAAGTTGTGACATGAAAATCGTTTGATCTTTAGCTCCAGTAAAGATCAGAAGGATTGCAGATCCATCTTATCATCAGGATTAAATGGATACAGATAGCAACTTAAACCTTAAAACATAGATCAATCTTCGGTTCACAAGTATGTTTTTTAATACTTTTACCAATTTACTCCTAACCTCGAAATATCTATTTTTTATGAGATGTCTTGGAGGTTGCGTTGCGTAAGATTTTCGTCAATAATCGATAGTTGACTTAAATCATCCATTCTAATGTTTTTCAGTATAAAAGCAGTTTTAAAAAACGTATTATCCAAATGATTGAAAAAAATTTGGAATTCTGAAAAAAGACTTTAAGGTCTTTGACTACGACAAGTATACCAATTACAAATAGGTTCTTCATATGTATAATCATTCATTCATTTTTAACAGTTTGTTCTTAATGGTAAGATAGGGTACAATGGGTACAATGGGACAATTTGGAATCATAACTAAATCGGATTTTTTAGTACCTATATTCTTAAGTATAAAGCTCACTTCTTTGTAGCCTTGTTTTCTCGTCGCCTATCTGAAACAGTGAGGAAATCTCAAAATTCCAACACAGTACCTATTCCAAGTTATCCAATGTTACTCTATTTTAGGAGCAAAAAGTTAAAAACAGAAATGAAATTAGTAATATGTTTAAGATGTAAACCATTATATAATAATAATACGGAGGCAGCCAAAATCCCGAAAGCCAAAATACCGAAAGCCAAAATCTCGAATGCCAAAATTCCGAAACGGCCAAAATTCCGAAAACCAAAGTCTCGTAAACCAAAATCCCGAATTTTCAAAATCCTGAAGGAGATAAAATATGGAGGGTAATGTGCAGAATAATTTCCCAAAACACAGAAAATTTCCCTTTGCCTCCAGGAAGCGCGAGTGCAATCGTGGGAGTTGCTATGACACTTTTAAGAATTCAGGATTTTAGCGTTCGGGATTTTAGCGTTCGGGATTTTGGCTTTCGAGATTTTGACCGGGACCCAATATTAATAATGATTTTGTCCGTTCGTTCGTCCATACGTAAGTCCGTCTTCTCGTTCGTCCCTCTCCCGTCTTCCCACAAGTCCCCGCCACATAAGTCGAGAGTTTCCACCCTTCCCCAATCACTCGAATTTAAGATTGACTTGGTAAACATTTCTTTCATTTCATATATACGAAAAGACAATTTAATCATTCCTAATAATAATTTTTCAAGGTCAAAAATCAAAAAAAAAAGCTTTAGAAAGTGTGTTTCTCAAAGAAATAAGATCGTGTTTGGGCTTGTAGGAAAGGTCTTGAAACCTTTGACAAGTTTCAGAAGAATTTCGGTTCGACAGAATGTAGCAGGAAATAGACGGAGACACTGAACCTTTCTTGATTTTCACAATTTTATTCTCTACGACGTTTCGAGGATGGATATCCTCTTCATTAGGTATCGAATATGGCAGGGAAAATCACGTACAGGTGGGAGTTGTTACTCTGCACTTGGACTTTGATCACAACTTGATCCGTGATGTTCACCATTCGACTGACTGACACAGACTAACTGTGTCAGTTCCATATTCGATACCTGATGAAAAGGACATCCATCCACGAAACGTCGTAGAGAATAAAATTGTGAAAATCAAGAAAGGTTCAGTGTCTCCGTCTATTTCCTGCTACCTTTGATTTGACAAGGCTAAACCCATTCTAAACGGTTATGTTGGTTATGAAATGGTAATTAGTTTTGATTCAAAAATTAAATGTTGCTATTGCTCAGCTATTTCGGGCGATCTTCGAGTGATCAGTCAACATCTTTTGGGAACCGGTAAACAACGGTAAATGATGTGGAAGCATATTTTAGGATTTAGCATTGAAGTTACAAGTTCGAGCGTTTCGCAAAGCATAGGACCCTCTCCACCCCCTTTTTAATATAATTTTCATCCAAAAGTATTAGTATTTACTGAAAATCATAACTTTAAGCCTGAATTCATTATTTGCTCATCCATGAAATTCAATCCTGTTTGATCTCATATTCACGGTCTGTTACATTAATTACGCAATTAACTTTCAATTTTAATAAATTAACACTAATTTTTTATTGCTAACTTGTTTCGTCCCATGTTTAATGATTCAAATAATTTTTTTCTCATATTTTAAACACGTGCGCCCATTATAATATAAGCGCATTAAATAATATTGCGTTAAAGAACAAATAAAATATGAAAGAAATTAAGGGAACAGAAAATTGAGAGTAATTTTTTACATTTGGGTAAAAAAAAGGAAAATTGGGGAAAATTCTCATGGGTGACAATTGCCGGGAAAAACCCTAATCATGGTACATGAGTTGAACAGCAGTTGAGAATGTCCTTTTGGTGAATGCGACAGGCAAGGGTAGGATTTCGGTGTCATTCAACTGGAGAATTGTTCAAGAATAGGAGAAAATTCCTTCTGGTGAAAGTAACGGACCAGAAAACGAATCGACGAGTTTCCACTTTGGTGGAAAACACGATAAATTGGATGCATTCGTCTGCAAAAGCTCTTGCACTTCGTTTCAATTTTTGTTGTTATACTCCTTTTTCCTGGGTTAGTGGAATAGGATGGTTCTCTTTTTCGCTTGCACTTTAAAACTTTTGACTCTAAACAACCACCAATTTGGATCCACTTGTTCTACTTGATGTTTCATCTCCTTCAAAACGTCATTTTGTTGTCATGAAAATTCATTTAGAGGATGGAATTTATGTTAATTAATTTCACCGCAGGAGCTCGAGCCGGTATTTAAGGCCTAACTTTGTATAGAATTCCCTCTCATTTTATGTGACATGGTGTCAAATCACAAAATTCAAAACTTGTATTTCATAGGGAAGTGTAAAATGCACCTAGTATTAGCAATATCAATAATGATGCCAATGGAATATTAGCATATCGCAGCCACTTTTCCTGGTATTGCAAAATATTTTATGAATATCTGTCTCATGTTAAACTAAAGACTGAAGTGATGTGAAACAATTTGAAATGCTTTAACATACCCCTGCATCATATTTGATCCTTAGTTGGTATTCTCGGCACATATCTATTATGGGGAAACATCCACCGAAATGCACCATTCATATATCAATCATATGCTAAATTCTCCTCTTGACTCCTCCACCACCAGGAGAGATTCTCCATACCAAAGTGAAATCTCTCGTTGGTGCTTTTCAACCATAAATTTTCCAACTTTCCTTCTAACGCCACTCCCGCATTTGCGAAAATTCGCGTTAAATGGTCCGCAGTATGTGAAGGAAGTGGGAGGTATACCAAAAACTCCCTAAGCACCATTCCCTTTGGGTACCAACAAAGAACCATCCACTTCAAGAAAATAATTACGTGTGAGATGTTTACATTGACTTTCTTGGCAATCACCTCATAAATTCCCAGACTGACTTGGCACCGATTAAGGGCAGTAAAAATTGGGTAATGAAAATCTCATGGTATACGATGTATCACCACTTGAAATCCCAATTTTGTACAATTAATTGCTCCCCAAACTCAATTAACGTTCGAGGACTTAGAATGGTGAAAAAATCAATATTTCAATTACCACACGACAATATATCCTTATTTGGAGGCCTTCGGTGGACCTCCAAATAAATTGCGATAATACTTATGAGTTATGATACTGAATTTGAACAATTTACTATATACTGCAGGATTTTCTAGTCACACCCAACTGGTTGTTATTTTCACCATGAAACAATTTTAACCAAGGACAGGAACCAAAATGCCATATTTCTTACTTAATTAAACAAAAATAGACCATAATGGATTTTTTACTGACCAAATCTATTCTTTATACTAAATATTACTCTACTGCTCAAACTCTGACGAGAAATCTGACTGTCTATTCTTCATGCTGTCGCCAGAAAAAGGGTAAAACAGATAAGGCTAGTGATTTGAACCTTCGTAGATGCGACTGGAACCCTTTCTCGCCCATAGATAGACCGGAGAATAATTAAGATTACATCTAAACATGACTTAAAGACATAACATTGTTGTCCTGGGCCCTGAGACGACTAAATCCATGTCCTAAGGCCCAGAATTCGGAGCCCGATGGTCACCTTTCCGTGGCTCTTCCAAGACTGTCTCACTCTCCCTCCAAATGCTCTCCTCTCGATTCCCTTATAGTGAGGGGAACTAACTCGTAAATTTTAGAAAAATTATGACCATTATAATGGTTACAACTTTATAGAAGAACTGACTTCTACAAAATAACATGACTCTGAAACACATTTTACGATTTTAAGCTGGAATTCTTTACAATTTAAGCTTTTGTGGTTCGAAATGAAATCCGACTTCGTCAAATCAGGCCTAAATTTTAGATCTATACGTTTGGACACCTATAGACCATGAATATCGTATGCGCCAAAAATCGATCTTTGTGGACGATCCGTCCCGTCCCGCCCCAAGTACAACCGCTTCTAGAGAGAGAACGGAGAGAGATATCGACTTGCGGTTTTCGGCAAAGATAAAATCGACGGCTCCATTCCATACTATGATAAGCCGACTTAGCTTTATATTAATCCGAGAGATATGTTGTTCCTGAGACCGAGATCTACAACTGGTGAAAATTTGGTGGTCATCCGATGTTCGGATAACGAGATATTTGAGACTTTCAAAAAATATTTACACGGGTAGCATAGGAAATTGCCGACTTCAAATGGCTCTCCTGAAAAGTTGTCATTCTGAGATAGCATAGTATGAAATGAAACCGTCGAAATGTAGATAGGTGGCTAGAAGTTGGTGATGTCCGATCCACCCCATTACTCACCCTTTAGCCATTTTGAAATACCCCCGAATTTTATTTATTTTTTCTCAATAATTCAGCCCCTATGGCATCTATCGATCTCAAATTTTAGTTTTAGTTCATAGATGGGCTTAAGAGCTTTCAACAAAAATATAAAAATAAACTTAAAAACACCCGATGCCTGTGACCTGAGCTAGAATCGAAAAAACGATTTTTGACATTCCGAAGTGGAATATTTCTAAAACTAGACGATGTTCTTTCTTTAAATTTTAGTATGCTGTAGTTGAGGTCAAGACCTTTTCAACGGTGGGTCGCACTCCTCTCTCGATGTTCGGAACCTGAGCTATAATCGAATATGTCTTGATCATATTTTCAGTCTTGAAGCGATTTCGATGAAATTTTAGTACACATTGGCTCCGTTCAGTAATAACCTTTCGAAGGGACAAAGCCACTCCAAAGCCAAGCCAAACCTATTCGAAAATCTACCGGAAGCCTAAAGTACAAGTTCATACACCCGCCGCTTAAGCGCTGATTGTTCTGCCATTTCGAATTTCGATATTCTTGACACTTCAATCGTCAAGAATGTCAACAACAGTGTGCAAAGTTTGCTGCAAAAAGTGATTTTTTGTGTAGTTTTGTGGAAATTCAGGATGGCAGAACGTCTTAATTGCACTTTGACTCAAAGAAATGTCCATTTTAGGTACTTGCTCATTTTTGTGTAACTCGTCGGTTTAAACGTTCGAATTTCCAACGAGTTTTTAGCCAATCATGGTGATTAATCTGCGAGATCAGTTGATCACGGAGACTGATCTACGAGATCAGCCGATCATAACTGGATCTATCAACCAATCATGCATACTGATCGGTGAGATCAGTTAAACAAAGCGATTAATCGACATCGATCAGTCATGAAGCGATTCACATACTGACCACATTTGTTCATTTCAAAATTGTATGATCTTTAATTCTCCGCTAGTGAATAATCAAACCAGAGAGTCGAATAAGGTCCTATAAAATAAAATTTCCTCTAACATGTTACTGAAATACTTTCAAGTTATTTTGGCAAATTTTGAATTGAGCCACGTAACAATTAAAATGGGTTATGAACCGGATAACGTTAAAAAAGTTTCAATGGATAGAAAACTTTGTGAAATTCCCGAAATCTTGAACTCTATATCATTCTCCATAAGGTTGACCTTTAAAGAATTTTATTATTATAGGCATCTATACATTGGGAGCAATTTTCGTTAAAAATTGTATTTTTGACGAAATTTTTACGTTTCCACCTACAAAAAAATTGCTCCCAACGTGTATAGGACTTAATACAGGAAAATGAAGCGAGACTTCTCTTGGTGTATAATACTATCTTAATTCACGATTTTAAACATTTCGCAAAACTGGAATGCATGCCACCCAATTAATTGGCAGAGAGCCTGAAATTTGAATGAAGTTTAGGAATTTTTCATTTTTTTTTCTTATCCTAAACTAAGCAAAAGAATTCCACACTATAAATTACAGCAAAAAATGCCGCCTGAATGATTTATTTAGACTGAGGCAATTTGGACATTTTTCATCTACCAGACCCTTACCCTCAGTCTCTTCTTCGACTGGAAGAGCGGTGGTAGCAAGTTCAGTCGATTGCATCACCGCCAACGCGCTCTCAAGATGCAGCATCCAGCTACCACGTTGAGTATTGGGGTGGTTTTTTTGCAGCCACTCTCCAAATTGTAAAATATGATCCCCAGTGAGTGTGCAAGGGGATGGAAAGTGTACGCTCGACTGCCCTTTAGACTCCGAGAAAATTTGTGCAATTTTCCTAAAAGAAGGGTTGTATCGCATTGTTTATTTTTTTCAGCTTTCTCCACTGCCGTCAATTTCTTCCTCTCTTCTCTTTTACATCCGGAACGTATGATTTTTGCCGCCTCTGCAGCGGAATTGAGAAAATTTTCTCTACATCATGGAATTTTGGGGAAAAAAGACATTGAGGGAATTGTAGCGTTCAGCAGATAAAGGCGGATTGAGTGGTTTTCAGGAAAATTCCATAAAATTGTTTGGGAACCCATTTACACTTATGATATTAAACCAATTTCATGCACTCTTCAGGCTTGTTAGCATGAATCATTGGGTTGGAACAGAGCTTACTGGAAAATTGAAGTGAAAGATTCGGTTTTCATAAAATTCTCGCAGAAGTCATCAAGTTGTTATCACTCGTCTAAAATTTACTATCAAAATATTTCGTTGTTCTAAGAAAGCATTACTTTAATATGACACTGGTATGAGGTTAACAAAAACTCAAGACAATTGCAATGCTCTTATTTTTATGCAATTGCTTGTTCATTTAGTTCCAAAATTCTTTTCGAAAAATAAAAAGTTTTAATAAAAATAAAAATAAATTCAAAACGTATTCTTTCATTTCAGTGGTCGAATTTCACTGACTGAGAGAGAGTAGTACATCGATTTTTTCATCCTTCAAAATTCCCACCTTCTATTCCCCGGTCAAAATCTCAAAAGCCAAAATCTCGAAGAGACAAAATCCCGGATGGGTCAAAATCCTGAAAGGGATGAAATTGTACGGAGGATAATGTAAAGAATGATTTCGAAAAACATGGAAATTTTCCCTTTGCTCCAGCAAGCGCTATAACAATTTTTGGAATTCGGGATTTTGGATTCCGGGATTTTCACTTTCTAGATTTTGAAGTTCGGAATTTCGACTTTTAAGGATTTTGGTTTTTCAGGATTTTGACCCATTTCGGATTATGGCTGTTTAGAATTTCAACCTATTCGGGATTTTGGATTTTGGAATTTTAACGTTTTTAAATTTTGGACAGAAGCCTTTACACACACTTTCTTACTTTTCAAGCTCTATAGAGGGCATTCAATCAGTTCACTTGAATTTTGAATTGATCAATTGCGAAATTTTGTTAAAAACAAATTTAAAATATTAACGCATTTTCAGAGTTATTCTTACAATTTTTTTCGATTAAATAATACATCATATTTTTTTTTGCTAACTGGGTAAATCGTTCACTTTGTTGGTGAATCGATCACTTCACTTACAGAATACCTACCCTGGAATATTTGAGAAAACCCTCCTATTAACTCGAACAAAGGCATTTAATACGATCTTCTCCTGTCCACTACCTCCAAATCCATGTCTTTATCTTAAGCAGAGCAAATATACGTATACTGAAAGTTAATAAATTAGTTAAGTTGTCCAACTATCTTTCACGTCAATACATTATGTTACTTTTTTATTTGAAAAAAAAAACAGATTTTATATGCATCATTAATAGGGGAGACTGGGGCAAAAAGTCACAAATCGAAAATTTCAAAATTCAGTATCTTCCAAGATAAATAAAATAGCGGCTTAAAATTCTTACCACAAATAACTTCCATAAACCTTCTTCGATGTTGTATGTTTCTTCGATTTCGAACAAGGAATTAAGAAAACAAAAATTATCAAAATTTTTAGTCCTATCTTTAAAATATTTTCCTTGAAAAATATATCAATAATTACCTACTTATTATTCAAAATATATTCACTGATGATTATTTTCTAAATAATTTGAATTCTTTGGATACGAAGCCGCTATCTATTTTAGAATTTTACAAAGATTCTTCTCTCAAGAAATGTTTTTATTAAAAATGACCAATTGGGGTAAAAGGTAACAAAAAGTATGGAGCAAAAAGTAACAAAGACCTAAGCAATTTCTGATGTCTCACGGCGAGAAGAAACGTCATTTCAGCATCTCGACGCTTTTTGTTTGCATTGGTCAAACGATTTGCAGTCTTTTGTGTGTGTGTTTTTTTTCTAAATTAGCTTGAAAATCATTTTTCTCGTTCCGATAGAAAAAAATGGTGTTTTACAAAGGTGTAGAGGAATAAATTTCCTATGAAAATATGTTATCTTGGTATTTTTTTAAATTTACGGAATCCCGTAACAAAGCGAATCAAAATATGATAATATCCCGCGCTTGATACCATTTTCCCCAGCATTTTTGAGAATAGTCACAAAATTAACTTTTAGAAAACGGTTCGATAAACGTATTTCTTTACAAAATAGAGGAAAATTACTTTCACTTAGTTGTAGAGCGGTAAATTTCCTAGAAAACCGCGCTAATTAGAAATTTCTGGGGCGTTCGAATACTTTGTAAAATAAATAAAATATCCGTTTTGTGACTTTTTGCCAGTCTCGCCTATTCTTAAATATTAAATTCAACTTTTCTTAAAAATAGTTCTTTTTGTTTTATTGTTAATTTATATGAAAGATTAGAACTGTTGTTTTATAACTAGTCTGTTGGTCCGTTACGAATGCTAGATGACAAACAGTTAGAGATTGTAAGCTCAGGTTTTCGGTGATCCCAACCTCTCTACATCGACTATACCTAAGGTCTTTTTTCGTTTTCCATCATCCTTTTATATTTTTTAAGACCATTTAAAAATTAACATGAAAACATTTTCATTTATTTTCGGATTTACATTTTGAGTGGTCCAAGTACTTAAAAGTTTCTTCCATAGATAATGGAAAATTCAACATTATCAATTTTTCAAGTTCAGAGATTATTTATTTCTCTGCTTATTTAATTAACCTTTTCTACGCAATTAATTCTCTCTCACTGTCTTACAAAATGAAAAGATAAGATGTTTTCTTTATCCTCATATTTCGGACGTTTTAGGAAAATTTTGCTATGTATAATAGCGAAAGATTGTAAAAGGCAAAAACATTCTGAAATCGGAGCTAAAATAATTTTCAATTTTATGTTGCTTCTATGATGAATTATTAAAAACAGTTTAAATTTAGTGATAAAGGAAAATCCGCGGAGCATTTTATCTGATCCACAAAGCTATGATGCTTGACACCCCTTTTGCAGCAGCACTTCTGGCAGAAGAAGAGTGTATCTGGTTCGATTAGGTGAAAAAATCTTCAGGATGCTTGTGATGGGAACGTACTTCTGATAGCATGATAGTATGAAGACGTAAAAAAATCATCGGCATATGGGAAACACGGAGGGAAAAAAGCTTCAACAGTGCGTGCTTTTGTTGAGTGAATCAACCCCTTCCGAAGGCACTTTCCTGCTTATGCCCAATTTGCTGGCAATCGTCGCATTTGGGGTTCAATTGGAGACAAATCCTGGTGGAATTCAACAGAGAGTTTCACTTTCACCGTAAGCAACAGCTGAGGGAGTATCAACAATGGAAAATTGGCTCAAAAATATGACCAAATTTGATTACAATCTCAATGTTGGGGATACAGAAAAAAAGGAGTGTGAGGCCTTTACACTCAAAAACTCCGTCTTTTGGCAAAAAAAAAAATGAAAGAAATATTTTTGTACCCTCTTTGTAAACATATACCATGGGATTTACACCCTGAAGGGATGAATCAAACCCTCCACTGCCAGGAGAATAAATACTTTTTTTGTGTCCAGGAAAAAAGGAAGGAAAATGTTTACATATTCCACATAACATAAATGCAAATAATCTTACAAGAGTAAATCGAAGTTTGGGTGAGTTTTAATGGAAAATTACAACACAGTGAATGACGCCCTCAATCTGTTTCCCTATTCTAGGCCCCTATTTGTGACATGTTATTTGCAATTTTGTGCTTGGAGGATGGAGACACCAGAGAGACTCTTGTGGCAAACCCCCCATTTGCCGGATTCTTGTGCCGAAGATATTCCTATTGAAATTTCAAAAGCCACCGTGGGCAAAATAAGTCAAAATGTGTACTAGGGGATAATGTGGGTGCTCTTGAGCCCAAATAGTGCCTTCGAATCTCTGAGGGCGACATCATCATCAAATCTAACGTTTTGCTATTCCCTTGGTTTCACTGATTGCGAACTTCCTCTCCTCCCTATCGAAAGTATATCTGAATATGGATTCCTCGTCGCCTTTTCTTTGTGATTTTGGGGTTTCAATGCTTTCAATATGAACTTTTTTCTTCTTTTTTCCATATCATCCCCCATGCTAAAGTCATCACCTCAGGCTACATTTCAAATGAGGGAGTGGAAATAAGTACTTGTATGTGTGTTTTAAATTGGATTGCAATGATTCACAATAGCGATGGATCTAATGCTAGAATAGGAGAAGCTTAGTCTATTAATCGAAAGATAAAAAAATTATATTCCCAATTATAATTTATCTCCCATTCTAATCAATCTGGAACCATGATCATTAAGACAAATTCATTTTCTTTTAATTTGTTATTTAATGTAGAAATGCTATAAATACTGCAATGTTTTGAAAAATAATTCAGAAGTTAAATGTTTGTGAATTCCCACTGGAGTTGCAATATGCTCCTAAATTGTATGATCCATTAAAAGTTCGTAAAACTTTGTACTTTTTCCACAAAAATTCTTCGTGACATGAGAACTTGACAAACATTTTTGTTCTTTCTTTTACTAACATTTAACATAATCAAAAACGTACGAACAAATATTCGTAGAAGAACAAAAAAAATGTTCGCCAAGTGATCAGTGATGCAATTCTGACGCCGTCACATTGCTATCCCGCCAAAATTTTCCCGATTTTGCGAAATAGAAATATACATCATACACAGAGTCTTCACTCTGTATGAGTGGACACGGATAAAGAGTGTGGCGCTCTCAGCGGGATGGCATGTGTAGTAGTGCACAAAAAGCGGAATAATGGCTGTTATTTTAAATATCCCGCGAATTTTATCTCGCGAGCTCCTGGAGGACGCGAGTTGGAAAAATAAATGCATTTTAGGTGAAAATTTCGCGGTTTGGTGCACAAAAAATATTTGTTAAAATTGTTTCTATTTAATTTATACTATGATTTATAATTATAAATAACACTGTCCACGATGAAAAATTGAAATGATTATCGATGAACACTTTGGGGTTTCTTGGTGCCTTCTGAACATATCTAACGAAGGTACTCATTTGTGTAATATGGTTATATGATTCGGACGTCAAAATTCTAAGATATTTTAATGTGAAAATTCTCAAGAAATGTGTAGAATTATTTTTATTAAGTTCATGTTATCTCAATAATGGTACTTAATAAGATGTTGGTGTACAGAAACGGTTCGTGGAAGACAATTCAAAGAGGACTGCCCTAGAACCAACCACTTTCTTATATTTTAATTTTTAATTTCTTATATTTATGGGACACCTGTGTTCAAAAACCATTTCGATATCGAATTTTCAAATATGAATGTTTATAACCACTTTGGATGGCCTATTTTCAATCGATTTGCTTAAATTAGGATTTTTTTCGCGTATATTACTTTTTAATTTGTTCGTATGCTTGTTACTCATGCTAAGATATTTTAAAACCTACTTTCTTAAGCAGTGTCTTATTTTTGAATGGTTTATTTTTTAATTTATCAATTAATTTAATCGGTAGTAATGCGGTATGTACCCAAAAAGCATGCGAAAGATGATACACGGATAGCTCTTTTCCGTGAGTTCGAGCACTCCGCAAAGCCGGGACGATTTGCCATCTCTTTTTCTATAATTTTCTTCATTTTCCTCATAAATACCTGAATACCATTCGAATCCACGAAAAGGATTGCGCAGGACTACTTATTTTCTTTACGAAAAAAGAACTAAGTCACTGAAGATCATAAATACTAAAAAGTTAAGGTGTTCAAAGAAATTCTAATCAAATAATTTAGGAATATATAACACGGTGATGATATCTGTACAATCTTCTCTTTTATTCTCTCATACAACCTGCATCATTTCTTATATAAGACAGTACAAAGGTCATCACTGTCAAATACAAAGGTCATTTTCTTGACCGAAAATGCGCTTCAAATAATTTAGGGTCATATTCATATTTTAAGACCTTTTTTTTTTTGTTCATATTTTACCATATTGTTAACAGTGTCCTTCTCGATCCTATAATATTCAGTGATCCTAGCTTTTTCTTCAAGAAAATATTCACGTGAAGGACACAAGTTGTCCCATACAGCTTTATTCGTAAGTTTGAAAAATTTTCAAGAATTTATAAGGAAAATCGAGGAAAACACAGGAAAAACTAAGTGATAAGGAAATTGTTTGTTCTAGGGAATTTTTCCTTGAATTCACGTTCACAAATCATTCCTAGATTCTGGACACCAATGTCCTGCAATGAATAGTTATTAATATAATAATATGAGTTTAAACAAACAAGTCAATTCATTTCTTGAGAATTTTCACCTGAACATATCTCAGAAATTTAAAGTGGTACTCCTCCATAAATGTCTTTGAAGAATATATGTTCATGAAACACCAAAAGGACCACAAAAGTACTGATTCACTTCCGTCTCACGAGAAAGGATTTAATTTTATTGCATTGTGTTTTAGAAAAAAAAAACACTTTAGGTATTATAGTTCATAACGAAATTGTTTATTAAATACCCAAGGCATTAATAAATTCATATGGAAAAATCATTTAAAAAAAATATTTTGTTGCCTTGGACCAAACTTATAACAAAGAAATTAAAATTTGAGTGATTTGATAAAATTGTGTATCTAACGGAAATGATTTTGAAAATATCCCGCAAATAAAGAGTGAATGAGAGAGTGCGAGCGAGAGCAATGGCATGATTGAGAAATGACAGTCTCATTGAACAAGTGTTGAATTTCACGAATTTTTCTCTAGTTTTTCGCGATTTTAATGTTTTAGTAAATCAAATCACAACAATTTTCATCTTGTGAAAGGTGTTTCTGTGTTTAAATGTGAATAATTTGCTCAAAAATGCACAAAATATGAGCTGAAGCGGCTTCACACACACAACCATCATTCCGAAAAATCTGGATAAATTTCGTGACGGCCATCGGAATTGGGGGGCAGGTCGCAAACAATGTTTGTGAAAAAAGTACAAACTTTTATGAACTTTTTAATGTGTTGTACGGTTTATGAGCATATTGTAAGTCCACCGAGAAAGTTCACAAGCATTTACGAAAAATTCTACGAAATATTTTTTCTATGAAAGAAAACTGTTAAAATTTCTTCAATAATGCCAAATAGGGATATCAATTTATCTAGTGGTAGTTATTTTTTATTAATCATATCGAGATAGTTTTATTCTAAAGGTAATCATTTGAGCAATGTTATATCCTGTGTTGGAAGAATCTTCTAACCGTTGTAGACCGCCTAGGAACGCCTTCTCGTAGTTTGGATGCTTCTTTTGTGCTCCTAGAGTTGTTAGGCAGAAGCGGTGCATTATATTACATTATTGTTACATGTGAAAATTGTCTAAACCAGATATTCAGACCGTTGCACCGGATGGGACTCGATCTCACAACTGTCAGTCAAGCCGGAGATCTATCTTCCCAAGAGCCAACACTGAGAGAAATCCGAAAAAGTTAAAATAACTTTCCGGAAATGTTAATTTTACCCTGCAGTATTGATCCGAAATCGGTGTAAATATTACCCTTTTTAGGTGTATTAGGGGTAAAATGTATCCTTTTTCATGTTAATTTTACCCTTAATAAGGTGTAAAATTAACATTAAAAAATGTTGATATATTTTTACACCTAAAAAGTGTTAAATTTATGAGGAAAAAATGTTAATCGCACCCTCTTTTTTTCTCAGTGAACTGTCTTGCTTATTGCGTCGCTGAGATCCCCAGATGGCTAACGGTAGTAGTAATTACTGAAATTTTAATAGTTTTATTCCAATTTAGTAAATAGTAATAAAAGTCAATTTTTCCCAAAATTTTCGGCTCGGACTCCAAACCTTTTACAGTGGGCAAGTCTTGAATTTTCTTACTTTGTCAATTAGTCCAGAGGTTCAGAGGGCATAGGATTTGAGGTTCTGCGGTATCTGCACACAAATAGCGTACGAAATGAGCAAATAGATAGTCTATTATAGGTCTCAATGACAATAAATTGTGGAAAACCTTTTTTTGGTCGTGTCGGATTTTATTTACTTGTCCATTTGTCAATATCATATTTCCATTTACTTTTTCCAAATTTGAATTTTAATTATTCCTCCGAAATATTTAACCGAATTCAGGGGGAATTCAGGGGGGGTCTGCCACTTACGTTTCAGTTTGATCGAGTGATCAATGCGATCCTGGAGAATGATCGCATGATCAAGGCGATCTTGAAGATTGCTCGGCGCGATTTGCCGATCTGTCACTCAAGGTTTACTCAGTGGCCAAATGTCACTTCGCCTTACTTACTTCTAGAAATTACCTTTTAAAAATATCTCAAAAACCAGGCTATGAATTCCCTCTCTAGTGGGAATTTAATTTTTACATTATAAGAAGACGCGACTTATTACCGTAGAAATTGCTCTTATGAAGATCTAACCTATTAAAAAACAAAGTCCTTTGGATCTACTCACTGTCTTTACCTTTCTCTTCATAGAACTTGAATTTAGCGGGGTGTATAAATGATCGGTTATATAATTGGACGATATGCACATGAAGATGGTCAGACTGGGAATGTAATGGTTATATAATTCATCTTGGGTAAATTCAGGTAAATCTTAATTTAGAAGAAATAAACCAAAAATTAAAAATATTTCACTCAAGAAACTAGCGACGGCATATGGACGAATAATGGAATATAATAAAGAACTTGATATTCTGCATCTTAATTTATTTATTAATCAATTAAACGATGTACTTTAGATATAATTTTTACTCGAATTTTATCAATTATATTAAAAACTTCCATTGAAGTTAAAGTTGTCAGATTACTTTGAAGAGCAAAAACATTCCACAAATCTGATAAGTTATGTATGAGAGTATACTGTGTGCATGGCCAGGGGTATTGCACACCATGTACAACCAGGACAATGTTAGTTTACGCTGGAGTGATACCAATGTATTTTACTGCTCACAGGCATCCCTGAAGGTTATAAGTGAGAAACTAACTCGCGCTGCAGAGTATCAATTGGCCTGATTCAAAATTACACAGTGTTGAAGATGATAATTATGATGTTGCGTCGATGAGGCTAACTGCGAGGGAGACATGCCTATCACACTGTGTGTCAAAGCCTGGGCTGAGGGGGTAGGGTAAGGATGCTAGAGGGAAAGCACAATATTGCTGCTAATAACTCGTTGCGCAGGAAAACCGGCAAAAACAAATATTTGCTCTGCAATACTGCCACGCTACGTCAGAGAGACGCTGATGAATCACTTACAGCCCTTCCAAAGTGTTTAACTTTTGAATTTGCATACGTTATTAATGTGTAAGTTTTCTTTATACCCAATACTATTGCCATCATTGCCACCCTCCTGAGATGTCTTCCCCAGTTTGTGCTCTAATTCCATTGTTACACCAGGGATTAAATAGGAATTTGATAACTTTTCAATTCTCACAACAAATATTGGGAATAACTCAAGTTATATTCCTATCTTACGTTTTCACTGGTATGGTCTATGGGGAAAGATAGGTTGGCACAATCGAAGAAGGATCATGAATAAATTGTTGAAAGTTCAACAACTTTTCATGAGCCCTATGTTAAAGACATACTTACTTTAATTTGGAACTGTATAACTATATCGATCATGTAAATTGCCAAATTAAAAAAAAATTACAGTATTAAATCGTTGTTTTCATGTTAATTTAAAATAATTTTGATGTAACAAAATAGTGATAATAACAAAAAAGTGTGGCACCTTTGAAAGTTTTTAAATTAAAACTTTTTAAAACGTTTTAAATAAAATTGACCCTGATTGTGATATAATTTAGCTGCACAAACAGATTGAGAAGCTAAATTACATTATGTTGTGGCTCAATTCCATTTAAACATAAGAGAAAAATTCCAATTTCAAAGGTGTTCTACTTTCAAAGCTACCCCACTTCCCCCTAGTACCCTTTTATCGGCTGTTCTTTCCTAAGTTAAAGTCTACAACTTTTCTATAAAATGTGGATGATTTTAAAAGATTTGTCTTCAAGATTTAATAATTCTTTTTACTTCATAAATAAAAATTATTAATGATACGTAGGACAATCATACAAATAAAAATATCTTATTAAATAAAATATATGAGGAATGTATAATAATAAAATCAGTCAGGTATCTGTCTGCTTATAGCTCTGCATCTTCACGTCTCTCATATTAATTGTTTCGATTGTCCCTAACGAGCCTCCAAAAGTGTATAAGGGAAAGCGCGCTATCTTCAGGCTACTCAAGTTTCGAATAATTCATTTCTTGCACGCGTTTTTTTTAATGGAACAGACCCATTTACTCGTATAATATTATATTTCAATAGCTAGTCCCATGCCTCAAAATTGCTGAAAAGAAGCATGAGTCAAATCCATTAAAAACATAGAAAAACTTTAGTTGTCCGAAGCCGAAGTCCGTTTATTACTTATTATAAATAAAAGAGTAATACTCAGGTTTGAAGCCCTAGCTAAGGGAACATGCTTAGGGGAGAGTGCCCAAGCTTTTGCATAGTCCCAAACTTTAGAATAACTAAACTTTTCTTATGTTTTTCAATAAACAAGACTCATCGCACCCATAGGAGAAGTGGGGCACCTTTGTAAATGGGGTACCTTTGAAATTTGGATTTTTCACCTATTTTTAAATAAAATTGAACTTTATCGTGATATAATTTAGATGCACAAACAGATTGATAAGCTAAATTTCATTATGATATTGCTCTGTTTCACTTAAACATTGGAGAAAAATCCTAATAAAAGATGCCCCACTTCCCCCTATTTTAAAAACTAGGGGACAGTCTCCTGTTTTTAAAATATATTTCGGAATAATATTCAGAAACGTAGGAAAGCATTTAGACATTATAAAGCTTGGGACCGTGCAAAGTATGGGCACTTTATCCTACATCCCCAATGCCTAAACCAGTTATTGTAAATCGTTTTCTTTTTATCATCTTTTTGTGAAACGTCCCCAAAGTCCAGGTCTAAATTCATGCATCAAACTACCAAAGTTTTCCCGTCTGGTCCAGCCTCTTCAATTCGGAAACCCATCAAATAAATTAAATTTGAAATGCCATTGGCTGTATTCCAAACGTATTCACCAAAATTGCTTCTTCACATCAGGGACTCTCTAATACTTTCCAAAGGAATTTTATGCAGAAAGATAAAATTTTAAGAGATGTAGTAACAATCATATCTATTCATTTAAAAATAACTTTAGATTGTTTGATATGTTTGAAATTGAATATCGCAATTGATCGATTAAAAAGTTATTTTAAGAGCAATACGTAAGGAAAACAATTATTTGATTGTGATTGTGAATGGCAAATTAAATTCGTTATTCTTTCACTCGCCAATTTATTGTTGAACTTCAATCAAAAATTTCTGCGTTGGAATTGTTTGTGGTCTGTTTGGGAAATTGAGTCATCAAAGTCGGAAGAGAGATTCTTTCACAGTCGAGTGCAGATATTACGAAAGGTAGTGGAAGAGAAAGAACCTTCACCTTCGACACGTGATTTGGCCGAGGAATTATTATAGAGATTTCTGGCTCGAATGAATAAATGAGTATGATGTCATGAAAGTGACATGGGAGTGATCTTGAAGTTTACCAGATCATTGACTCTGGGCTGATTCCTTTTGAGTCCATCTATTACTTTCACTCTCTGGCTTACCTGGTGAGACTTTTTCTAGCCTTCCTCATCAGCCACAACTGCCGAATTAGCGTAGCAACACGCACACAATCAATTATCGATTTGAGCTCTATCAATCATACCTTTTTTTTTGCCCACGTAACCATCTCTCTCGCCCAAGCTCCCCCAGGCTCCCCAAGCTTCACGCCGTTTAATTAACATTTCCAACGACAATTGACTCGTATTATATTCCTCATGGTTGCGTTGGCGATTTTTCTCGTTCAGCAAAAATCATTTTTGTCTCTCATCCAAACGATGGAGAATTTCTTGCACTTCACTCCAATATTTATGCTGGATAAAACTCTGTCGCTGGTGAAGGGGGCAAATTGAATTTCTCATTTTGTGGAAAAACGGTGAATGGCGTGATAATTGAATGTTTGCTTTATATATTGAAAATTGAGAGTCACAACAGAAAAGTACCAGAACCAATTGACTCAGCATCGGCAACCACTCCACAGTGCATTTACTCACAAGTACTACGCAAATTGGACTGACACTACTAGCGACAGATTTTCTGCGTAAATATTGAAAAAAAAAAAGGATTATGAAAAATTCCAATTACAGAATTTCAAGAGCTAATTGCATCATATTGTGATTTAATTGCATGCCACTATTTACTTTTACAATTAATTACAACACAATACAGCAAAAATAAGTTTGAAAAAAAGATATTAAGACTATTGCTATTAAAAAAAAAATTTTTAAAAAACGCTTTTCAATTTTTTGATATTGATTTTGACTAAATGTGACTGAAATTATCCTACAAGTACTGTGCATACTAATTATTTTCTCATGCGACTAATTTTTTGTTTGTATGACAGATCATTAATAATCGTGGCTATAACACTCATAAAAATTCCATTTCTGTATGCTGCTGTTTTATGTTTTATTGCTCGACATCAGAAAGAGAGCACTGTAATTAGTCAATTTTGAGCTATATGCACATATCTACCACCTGGAACCTTCAATTAGATCATTTGCTATCAAAGCGGTGACTTTGTCTTAAATTGATAAACATTTATTATTATTTTTATTTCTTTGTAATAAAATTTGTTAGAATTCATTTATTAACCCATTCGCATCTATCGTACACTTAATCACAAATAGACGATTTTGAATAATTTATTTCTACCCAATTGACTATCCGAATTAATGTCGGGACTAAATTTTTAGTTACTTAAGTCCTTCAATTACTTGGAAAAACTAGTCCGACAAAGACAGTAATACACATTTGGTTATTCTTGTCTCACTTCGTGAAAGTCATGCAAAGTTTTTGAAAGTCAAAATCCCGAACGCTAAAATCCCGAAAGCCAATATACCGGAAACCAAAATCCCAAACCCCAAAATACCGAAAAGCTAAAATTCCGAAAAGCCGATATCCCGAATGGGCCGAAAACCCAAAAAGCCGTTCTAAAAAATTAAAATCCAAAAAAGTCAAAATCCTGAAAAGGACGAAATATACGGGGGAAACCTATGGAATAATTTCCCAAAACGCAAAAAAAAATACCCAAGCAAGCGCGGGTGCAATCGTTGGAGTAAGGTAAAGTACTCTCACTCAACCAGGTTCCTCGACTCGACCGGTGGGTCAATTTCGTCAATTTCTATTAATATGTCTCTGGATCGTATTATTCATGGAATGATTGACCTATTTATGTTAGATCATACGCAAATTATTATAGCAAATATAAATAAATTGAATAAATAAATTTATCGGTCGAGATGAGGAACCGGTCGAGCGAGGGCACTTTACCTTACCTATGACACTTTTAATAATTCGGCATATGATAGTTGTGTCCCATTTGATGCAACTTCAAATAAATTTATTATATCTTTTCAATATTTTGACAATGTAACATTGCAAAATTAAAGTCTGTTATTACTATTTTATAATGCACTTTTTGTGTTTTATAATGCATTTTTTTATTGGCTTTCGGAATTTTAGCCCTTTCAGGATTTTGCAATTAGGGTTTTGAGCGTTAAAGTTTTCAGCTTTTAGGATTTCGACCAGAATTTAAAAAAAAAGGACAGATAATCCTAACCGGCTTATGTAGGTGAGATTCTTAACGTGAGCTAACTCGGAGTGCATGCAAATTCGATTTGATGCTGAAGTAGGGAGACGCCATTCAGTTATCTTGAACCAAATTCGTGAAATTATACAAGTTTTGTATTTGAACCAAAATGTCAAGGATTTGGATGAACTGACAGAAAAGTGTTATATGGGTGAAATGTAGACCAGAATGTTCTCTATAATTTTGCCGTAGAACTTGAACTCATCGATTACTCAGAAGCCAAGATAATCGAGGTATTTTGTTTCTTAACTCGTTTTTTCATCCAGAGTGCCCCAAGTAGTCATTTGTTGAACTTCAACTAAATCAAAGAATTGTTGTATTTTGCGGGACTTTCCATTTAAACCCCTATTTTAAGTGTCTTGGTGGAGTAGAGGCAGTCAAATTGGCATCTGAGTGATTTCAAAGCGTTATTATGGGAAAAATCAATTTTTTCACACTTAAACGGCAAAATCGGAGTGATAGCGTAGTCTGAGCGGAAAATGATGTATGGACGAAATGTAGAGACAAATGTGCTCTACAATTATGTCGAAGTAATCATCAAAATCGGTTCAGCGACAGTCGAGATAATTGAGGTTATGTGATATTGAAATTGGTTTTTCGACTGTGGCGCCCCTGGTGTTGGTCCCACGAAGTTCAAACATTCTAGAAAGTTGTAGCATTTGGTGAGATCTTTCGTTTAAGTCCTCATTCATCAAAATCGGTCACATAGAACCGGAGATATGATTTTTTGAATTTCGTGAACTTTGACCCCTCATATCTCCGGTTCTATTGAAACCACAGCGCGCATACGCACCATTTTGGAAACGTCCTAGACTGGACTACAACATACTAAAATTTCATTAACTTGCACAATGCCGTTTTTGAGAAAAGTGACTTTGAATTTCGATGAATTTTGACGCTATCACAGCGCCACCTGTGGTGACTTTTTGAACTTCCATCTGAAAGTGCTCACCGAGACGAAACCAAAAAGGTAAAATTTATGTCGCTATGTTAATTAGAACCGGAGATAGAGGCCGGTCAATGTTCGAACTTTGATCCCTTATAGCTCGGGTCAGGGGTTATGGATCGACTTAAGGTTTTTTTTGTTTGATAGGTATAATCAACGGCTACAACATACTAAATTTTCAGCCCGATGCACAATGGAATTTTTGAGTTATTTAACTTTTAAGATTTAAAAATTTTCTTTTTAAAAAAAGCGCCCCTAGCGGTGGTTTTATGAACTTGCGATGTTAGAAGGGGAAGTGGCATTTCACGAGAGCTTTCCAAAAAGCCCTCACTTTTTAAATTCTGACAATTAGAACCGAAGTTATGGCCATTTTAAGAAATTTTTTTTGGACCCTTATAGCTCGGGTCAGGGGGGTCGGGGGACCTTAAGTTTGGTATTGATGGAAAGCTCTAAGGCCCAGCTATAACATACTAAAATTTGAGTCCGCTGAATGCCATAGGGGCGGAGCTATTGAGAAAACAAAAAAAGGGGGTATTGAAAATGGCGGAAGGAGGGGTGGGGGGTGGGGGGTCAATGCACCAAGTTGCAATTTTCACCCGATATATAACCTTTGCCGAAAACCGCAAGTCGATATCTTTTTTAGTTTAGGAGCTATTAAGCTCCAAAGAGCGGCCGGCCGGCCGGCCGGCCGGGAACGTAAATTAGCCACATATATATTCGTGATCAGGAAGTGCTGAAACACATTTTGGCCAAATTTGAGGTCGATCGGACGACATGAAATTTTGTTAGGATTATAGTAGGTGAGATTGTTAAGAATCTCACCTAATATTGTCGTCTCGCTCTTCCCAAATTTGTTAAATTATTCGTATACAAGGTTCTCAAAAATATTTTATTTAAAATATAACAATTTATTTAAAATTGAAAATAAGGTTTCAAAATTTTGATGAGTACTCTTAAATAAGTGAATAACTTTATAAATAAAAACTGATTGTGTCATGTGAAACTAAGAGCAAAAACACTAAAAAGAGTAATCTAAATTGGTCTTCTTTTTGTAAGATATTCTCAAAATAAAATTGCTAACAAGTTTTCCCTTAAAGTGAATTGATTTATTAGTTGAATATGTTTCGAAATTTTCCATAACCTCTTTCGTGTACGATTCCTAAACCTCTTCTAAATAATAAGAGAATTACAAACACAGTTTTGCTTAAGATGGATTGAAAACTACGTATAAGTCATATTGGTCATCTAATTTTGAATTGGACGTTAATACAGTTCTTGAAAAAATAATTTTTTTGTGACAGAATTTGTGACAAGGAATGTACATAAATTTTGAGCCCATATGTGAGAAAGTATAAATTCCGGATGCTCTGCTCACCCATGTGAAGTCATTAAATGGGGCTTCCCCATGAAGACCCAAGAAGGCCCAAGTCGGAGTCCCTTACGGAGCCCTATTCGGAGACCTACGCTATTTTACACGATGGTAGATCACCACGGACTTTGTTGGAGCCTATCCGCTATGCTGGAGTTTGAGAGCAGTGAATCATCCTCCACCGATGGGTCCCAATAGATCATCCTCCGGGAAACAGTTCTTCGCCGCCCAGGAAGGACTGCTGACCCTTAGGAGGTTACTTTTAAGCCCTTTGTGGGGCTATCGCGAAGGCGAACACTATCCTCTCACCATGAATGAAAGAGCTTTGTCCACACTGCGCAGTAAGCATTTTTTTAGCCCCTTTATGTATAATGTTTCGCGCACTCTAAAGGCCTTGACAGACCTAAGGATTAGCCGAGAGACGACTTAGCGTAATTTTATTCGACAATGGTTTAACTGCATTTCCATCGTTTTCCATTAAGTCGCCTCTCGGCTTAAGTCGTAAGTGTGTCTAGGGTATAACAATAATAACATTAAAATTAGTTCTTCGGAAACGAAACTTATTTATTTTTTCTCTTTTGATTATACAACCAAAATTCACTTTCAATTAAATCTCTTCATATTAAAAGATTATTTTTGTATTTTTTTTTTAATAAAGACATCTCCTCTCCAGAAATTGTTAAATAAAATCTTTTTTTTCTACAAAATCATTATAACTATGCCACTGAGGAAGGCGCACTGCAGCGTCGAAAGCTTTGGCAAAGAATCCTATGTGTTTTTCGTGTTCCTGAGAAGAAAAACACCACTGACGCGCCCGAAAGGAGGTGATCTCCCTGAATCTTTAAAATTATAACTAAGGTTCTTTCCAGAAAATGTGCTGAAGTTGACCAGCTAATAAATATAATATTATAAAGGGTAAAATTTATTAGAAACATATTGAAAAAAAAATTAATTGTTCGAAGCTTGAGTCGCCCGAAGGTAATGTACTTTCCCCTACATACATTGCTATTATTAAGCTTCATAGAAGTTTCTCAATTCTTGAATGAAAATTTTTGCGGATGAAATATAGTCAGTCGAGGACAGTTGGAACAGTGGGAGAGGTGGACCACTTCGCTTCATGCCTACACCCTATGCACGATCTCCACCTCAGTTGGTCTATTTGTGCCCTTCAACATTCTAATGAAAACCCCCACGTTACAGCTTTCTACCTTTAAAATTGTACGAGAAAATTAAAATTGAATTTTTTGGATGTCTGAAAAATGGGCAAAAATTTTTATTTCGCCATAAGAATATGTGTATTTGGGGGTTGAGGAGAGATGGAACTTGTAGAACTCATTTTTTCACTCAATTGAACACTCTTGATAACTTTTCTTGCGATTTTATTTCACTCTTCACTCATCGACGTCCAATCTCAGTCTGTCGGTCTGTCGCTCGTGTTCGTCCGTCCTGAGTCCTCGTCCGTCGTGGAGCGCCGCCTCGCGGAAGCTCCGTCAAATCGTCAGTTTGAATGTCATGTCGGTTGGGTCAGGTCTACAAACTTAATAGTTTTGGCAACACTTCCGGTGTGAATTTTGGTCAATGTTCTTCAAAATCTTTTCAAGTAAATCTTAAAAATGATTTTCCCTAAATTTCTAGTAAGACTAACTTGATACACTCAGGGAAATTACCATCGAAGTATATGAGCCACATATTCCACAAAACAAATCATTTATATTGAAAAAATAAAATAAACTACAATAAATTCAATGAAATAGTGTTCATATCTAAAATCACTTCCCTCCTATTCTAAATTAATAGAATAAACTATAAATATTTTGCTAAAATTAGGGGTCTTCCATCTCACCCGCTCTTTTTTTGAGTGTCTCAAAATGCAACTTCTTAATCCTATTTTTCGAAATGACTGTTTTCATCTAGACATTTCTAATATTGATATCTTAAATTTAGAGTCTTTAAATGATAAACCAGTAAGATTCGTCTTTGTCTCGCATTCAAAACGTATCCGCAATATTGAATATAAAAAAGGCGTTCCATCTCTCCTCGAATGACTATATTTGATAAAATATGTATATTAATTTGGAAAACTGGATTAGAATAATAAAGATAGTAGTTTGATACAGATACAGGAACGTAGAATATGAATACTGAAAAATATGGTTTGTGGATGATAATTGCAAATAATAAATTGGAAAGTTTAAAAGCTCTATTTGCAAATCTAATAAAAATATTAGAAAAAATAGTAATAAATCATTTATTAAAGAAAGTTTGTAGTTCAAGTAATTTTCGATCCAGATTCCTCTATGTAATTTAGTTTTTTTTTAACAGAAAAGAAATGAAAAAAAAGTGGAAAACCCAGTGGTATTTTGCAAAAAAAGAGATCTAATGATAAATTTGTGGGTGTCGCTTAATCCATTTGCTTTTAGAGTACAATGCTCTTCCGCCTAACATTGTGATCCAAATACTTAAAGCATTTCTTATCTCCTCGATTGTCTGCTTTGTTCTTCGCCTTTGGACCATAAAATTGGACGAAAAGAAGCTGGTGCAAAAATTAATTTCACGTTACAATCTCGTTGCGCAACACAAATACAACAAAAGCACTTCATTCACAGAAAATAATCTTCGCGCGAAACGGTTGCCAAAATTTTCTGCACAGTGAAGAAGAGAATGTTGATCGCCAAATTTCCATTTCACCACAAACGACCCGGAAGTTTAATGCAAAATATCGATTATTGAAAATAGAAGCAAAATTGAAATAATTTAATATGATGGCTAAGGCATTTTTTTTAAATCTATCGCGACTGTGCGAAATGCAATATACCATATAGTTTTATTGTGCCAGTAGCAATGGGAATTTGGTAGATGGAATAATAAATAAATTATCTCACTCACTCGAAAAAGATTTAAAGTGGCTACAAGAGATTGACAAAATAGAAAGAAACTGGAGTATTAAATATTAAAAAAACCTTTCACGACTCTTATGAGAATTTTTATTGTAATGTCATGTTCAAATTAAGAAATTTATCTTTGATCAGCGGAAGAAGGCGAATGAAAGATATGCTGAAATTGTTGCATAATATGAGGAAGGAGGTGATCTGATTTGAATCACCGTGCTATGTTTGAGATACTACCCGTGGAACGATATTGCTTTCTTATTGTGACAGCATGAAAGAATGTCTTTAAATTCAGATGCAGCTTGATTGAAAGTCTCTCTTTTTCTTTCTCTGCTAACTTATTCTTCTCAATGGACTGTTTCATTCATACAATCACCATGGTTCGAGAGGCCGAAAAGTGAGAGAGCCCTCATCTAAGTCACTGAACCGCTAAAGAAATAGCAAAGCATAAAGTAAAGCATAAGGTGTGTGAACGCACAATCGTTGTAAACGTCATCACTGTGCTTTATGGCGTAGAAAAATGTTTTACGCACTTTTAATTGTTCTTTTAATTGCTTGACAAAGTAAATTAAATAATTTACAATGATTTAATCTATTAACACTTATAACAATTTGAGGTTTAACAGCTCCTTAAAGATTAATTGGGTAATTAATTTAATTGACATGAGAGGCGTGTGATTGTAAATGTAAGTCATAGATACAAGTTTGACACAGTCTGAACCTTTAAAAACAATAAAAATTCTTTGAAACTAAAATATAACAAAACACAAACACCTGAAAAAAAATCAAAAATTCGAAAAATAATTAAATTCTCGCGAAACAAAAATTAAATATAATAGATCTAAAAAACAAATTCAAATAATAATAATATTAACCAAATTGAAGAATTCAAAGTAATGAAAACAAGGTGATAAGCTTAAATCAGCGTATTGTAGGTAAGGCCCTTGACACACTTACGACTTAAGCCGAGAGACGGCTTAGTGGAAAATAATAGAAATGTGGTTTAACCATTATTTCCAGCATAATTACACTAAGCCGTCTCTAAATAATTCTCATGTCTGTCAAGCCCTTAGAGTCTTAACGTGAGCTAGCTCGGATTACATGTAAGTTTAATTAGGAGAACTAAAGTTTGGAGATATTATACAGCAATTTGAAATTAAATTTCTTAAATAAATACAATTTTTCTTATTCAAATTATAGAAAAATTATGATGGTAATCGTTATTATTGGAAAATCAATTTTTTTACACTAAAACTACAAAATCAGATAGATGACATTGTCTAAGTTAAAATGATATATGAACAAAATATAGATGAATAATTTTTATTTCTCCCTCTGCAAACTAGTGCTTAAAGGAGACAAAATATAGAGAAAAATGTCCTCTACAATTATGTCTAAGTAATCATCAAAATCGGTTAAGCGGGAGTAGAGATAATTGAGGTTCTTTGATAATGGAAATTGATTTTTCGATTGTAGCTGGTATATGTCTTACGAAGTTCAATTCCAAAATTTGTAGAGTTTTATGAGAATTTTCATTTGCATCCTTACTTAACAAATTCGGTCAAATAGAACCAGAGATACGATTTTTGAAGTTAATAAACTTTGATTTCTCATATCTCCAAGTCCATTGTAACCACAGCGAACTCACGCCACTTTTTGGAAATATAGCATAATATTTTAGAAACATTTGAGAAAAATGAGTTTGAATGTTTACACTAATGTTGTTGAGATCTTCCTCCTAATAGCGAAATAGAGCCCGGCTGGTGGATTCCCTTCCATGTTCGCGGAAATTCATATTTTAGACCTATTGCTACAAGCAAGGGGGTCCCGGTCAAAATTACGAAAGCTAAATCACGAAAGCCAAAATCCCGAACATCAAAATCCCGAAAGCCAGAATCCCGATCATCAAAATCCCGAACGCCAAAATCTCGAATTCTTAAAAGTGTGATAGCAACTCCCACAATTGCACTCGCGCTTCCTGGAGGCAAAGGGAAATTTTCTGTGTCTTGGGAAATTATTCTACGCATTATCCTCCATATCATTTCGTCCCGTTCAGGATTGTGGCTTTCGGAATTTTGGCGTTCGGGATTTTGATCGCCTCCGAAGCAAAGCCTTTTACTGGCGGTATAATCCTGTTTCCTTCCATTTGCGAGACTGGCTATCCAGGAACATTGACAGACTGTCGATGTATAACCTGGAAGTGTTCGGATAGAGGCACAGAGCTGAGTTGCTTCCAGGCATTTGGCCGCGATAAGCCTTGGTCTCCATAAGAAATATTTCAGGGCAAAGCCCGACCAAACTATCGCAGTGCCACTATTGGTGAAGTTTTGAATTATCATCTGAAAGTTCTCATCGAGACAGACCCACAAAAAAAATTTAGGTGAAAATGTTAATGGGAAACGGAGATATATGCCGGTCACTTTTCTAAATTTGATCCCTCAATTTTCAAAATTTGATTATAGCTCAGGTCAGATGTATCCGAGCGGATTACCTTTTTTAGTCCGATCTGTACCATAGAGCCGGAATTAATTAACTTCGAAATTTGTAAAATTTTCTTTTTAATAGCGCCCCTAGCGCTGATATTGCAAATTTCCGATGTTAGAAGGATTGTTACATTTCACGAAAGCATTCCAAAGCGCACTTATTGATTAATTTCTGGTAATTAGAACTGGAGCTAGAGCCATTTTAAGAAATAAAAAATTTACCTTTTGTTGCTCGGATTAGGAGGATTGGAAGCCTGAAGTTTTTATTTTAATCGAAATCTATAAAGTATAGCTAACATAATAAAATTTGAGCTAAAATAGCGGTGGCAGCCAAAATCCCGAAAGTCAAAATCCCGAATGCCAAAATCCCGAAAAGGCCAAAATCCCGAAAGCCAAAATCCCGAAAGCCAAAATCCCGAAAGCCAAAATCCCGAACGCCAAAATTCCGAAAAGGCCAAAATCCCGAACGCCAAAATCCCGAAAGCCAAAATCCCGAAAGCCAAAATCCCGAACGCCAAAATTCCGAAAAGGCCAAAATCCCGAAAGCCAAAATCCCGAACGCCAAAATTCCGAAAAGGCCAAAATCCCGAAAGCCAAAATCCCGAATGTTCAAAATCGTGAAAGGGATAAAATTATATGGAGGAAAATGTTCAGAATAATTTCCCAAGACACAGAAGATTTCCCTTTGCCTCCAGCAAGCGCGAGTGCAATCATAGGAGTAGCTATATGACACTTTTAAGAATTCTTGACAATCTTTGACCTTAAAATACCGATATTAGGAATAATTCAGCGGTATTTTCGTTTATGGACAAAATGTTCGCCTAGGTAATCTCTAAAATACATCTAAAAATTAAAATACAATATATAATTTTTTAATGCAAAATACTTATAGTTAATTTGTTTATTACAAGGTTTAAAGCCAATCGGTAAAGAGATAAAATCGGGAAATCTGAGCAGGGGCATGACGTTTCCTATGTTTTCCATATGTTTTTAGAGTGCCGAAAAAACTTTTGAGTTTATTAGCTATTTTCTGTCACTGTAGAATGAATTAGCAAATAATAGAAATACAAAATAAAAGCCAATTTAATTTAGAATAGGCAACCGAAAACCCCAAATTGGCAACCTACGTAGTTTTAAAGACATCTCGTGAAATGTGTATGAAAACATGAAAAAAATTATACTAAAACTGGTTACATTTTTCAGAGCTAATGTCACCACCCTGAATCTGAGCAAAACGAAAATATTTCAAATCCTAATGGTACTTCTACTTCATTCATTTGCTGTGTTATTATTTATCGCAACTTGTATAATAATGCAAGTCCAAAGGATCTATAAATAAAATGAGTGCAACAGAAATTATGTTTACGAAAACTATGTGCAGATCCCAATGCTCGAATAACTGTTTCTAAGCAAAATAATGTTTTCTTTTTTTTATTGAAATTTTCAATAGAAAGCATATTTGAAAAAAAAACACCTAACTGGTTTATTTAAGATTTTTACTCCAACTATTTTTTAAAACATAAAAAAATATATTTGCCGGAAAGCCAAAAACGCAGAAAAGTTATATTCTTGAAATTCAAATTTTTTTTTTTTAATTTTAGATAGAATATTTGGATAGAATATATAAAAAGAAAATAGAAAATTTTAAAGAACAATAAAATTTCTTGTAAGATATGGAAGACAGTAATGAAATATAAATTCTGATTAGCATTAAATTATAAATATTTAGTATTTTGCGAATTTTAAGAAACTCATGTATCATTTTTTTGCAAATTCGAAGAATTCTAACAAGATTTTTAACTATTTGTAATTTTATTTTCAAATGTATTTATTAACCTACAGTAGTAAAATAAAAGGAATCAAAACAAACTCTTTAATTGGACTTTCCTGCAAAATTTCTAATTCGACAAACCCCAATTAACAAGAGGAAGTGATCCATAAACACCTGTAAAACATCAATTAACACTCAAAAGTGCATTATCCACAGTGAATTCCATGTCACAGAGAGTGGATAGGTGAAAAAGCAGAGCATATGAGAATCCGCAACGGTTCTTGAACCAACACTTTGCAAGATAGAAAGAGACATTTCTTACTTTGTGATAAATTGGCAAATGTTATTTAGAGAGCAATTTTTTTCGGCAAATGCATCTCCCTCCAAGCAATCACCTGTTCTCCCGCGGAGGCATCTCTCAGTGATTTTGGCGTGTATAAAAGCATTGGATGGTGGCAAGACAGGCATCAGTTCAGGTGTTGATCAGCAAGAGAGTGTATCTTTCTTCGATTTTCTGTGTCCAAAGGAAAGTTTAGCTTGAGTGTAAAAAAAATGAAGGCATTTGTAAGTGAAATTGGCAGTGGTTGTGTTGGACGCGGTTTGGTTGAGTTGCTTACAAAAATATCCCTTTCACTATCGTGCAGAAATCTCTTGTGATGGCAGTGGCTGTCTTTGGGGTGGCCGTATCCGCTAATATTCCGCTCCAGGGAGCATCATCCAACAGCTATGGGGATTCCTATGGTGCTGGTGGCTCTGGAAGTGGATATGGTGGATCCTATGGGGGTGGGTATGGCTCAGGCCAGGACTATTCGCATGCAGCTGCTGCGACCGTTGACCTTACAACGGGAGCCAGCCAGGGCGGCGGCTATGGTGGACACGACGGAGGCTACAGCAGTGGAGGCTACAGCAGTGGCTACGATGGCGGCTACGGAGGAGGCTACTCAGGCGGACATGAAGGTGGTCATGATGGTGGATTCGATAGCTACCAGGCCTCTTCCGGTCATGGAAACTTTGGCGGCTACGGCGGAGGCTATGGTGGAGACTATGGTAGCCAGGAACACGGAGAATCCGTCCACACCCATGGCCATGCCATTCCCATCAGTGAACACATTGAAGTCACCAAGAACGTTCCAGTTCCCGTAAGTATTACTTCTTCCTTCAGAGGTACAGCGTTCAATTTCAAAAGTTTACGGATGTAAATCCCTTCAAAATTGGAATTCAATTTCCAGATTTTCGTATTCATATTGAGGTCATGTACACGAATGCTTAAGGCTATAGGCCTTACTTATATCTTCAATTGATAAACTTTCTTAATATAAAGCAAAAAGACTTATCTACAACTGTGAAGATGATAGATAAAAACAACACTTTATCGCATTTTCACATTTTTTGGCATTTCGCTTTACAAATTTCACAGCAAACGACTCAATTAAAACTATAAACTGATCCGGAAATAATTGCTCTAAATTGTGCAGATAAACGCCCAAAAAAAGCAACATCATAGTTTTTATATTCAGCACACTTTTCCTTTATGAATATATGGGTTTAATCTAATTTCCGTGATTTATTACGTAACACACAAAATGTTGTTTTTGTCAATTTAATCGACGTATAATCCCATTTTAAGTTTTAATACGTAAAACTTGATTTTTCAAAATCGGTATAATAAACACAGTTAAGAACAGTCAGACAGTGATATTAGCCAAAACCGTTTAGCGTAACCGTAATCGGAATTATATGTAACATTTATATGTCTTTTGGTTTAATCAGAAAGCCTATGTCGAGGTTTAAGAAAGCACTGTAAGATTTATTCTTTCAGTTTGACATTTCGTTTACAACATTTTATGAAATTCCAATTAAAGAAAAATTAAAATTTCTTTTTTACAAGTAAGAATTTTATTTTGAAATTGAAACTATTTTGTTTGATATGGAAAAAAAAAATTTTTCACTTTAAATTTGTTTGGTATAACTGTTTCTAATTTTTCAATTTCACTCTTTGCTGATCTTGTGCTCAAAAACGTTATTCAATATAAAATCATGCATTTTGGAAGAATATTTTAGTAAGAAATAAATTAGTCACTAGGGTCTATCTAAGAACTGGAAAGTATTTAGTAAATGCTATTTAGTAGATGAGCTTTTCATTTTTATATTTATATTTAAAAAAATATAATAAGACTTGGATTGAGTCAAAAGTGTGCACTGTTTTGGAAAGTTTGCATAATTGCATACACATGACCACTGCTCTTGGCAAGTTCTTAGCCCTCGTATAACTATTAATACTAATTAGAAATATTTTTTACTATATCCAGAATGTCTTAATTTGGTTTTTAAAGCCAGAACTAGTCCTTAAACTCGAATTGTAACCGTAAAGCTTAACTTCCCTTAACGATGTTGATCTTTAGACTTTTCGAAACATACTGAAATATTTGTTATTTAGAAATTGGTCATGTGCAAGAACTTGTAAGGCCCTCTGAATGCTATGTGAACCAGAAAATATAATTCGAGAATTTTTCAAAGTATCATTCTGCTAATATTAGCTGTGTTTTTTTAAATCAAAAAGTAGCATGCAAAATACTTAAAATCATATTTGCACTTCTCTTTGCAGATTTACAAGCAAGTCCATGTTCCAATTGAGAAGAAGGTCAAAGTTGAAATTCCTCACCCAGTTTTAGTGCCAGGTAAATATAGTGCAATAACTCCACCGCAATTTGAAGTGAAATGAGCGAAAGAGCACTTTGTGTAAATTTAGTTTGAATTTTTCTGAATGAGTTAGCTCTATTTAATCTTCACCGAAGTGATTATATTTTGCACTATTTTTTTCAGTTCCCCAGCCCTACCCCGTCCACATTCCCGTGGCTCAACCTGTGGCTCAGCCCGTGATCAAGGAAATTAACATTCCCGTGGAAAAAATTGTTCCATACAAGGTTGAGAAGAAGATCCCCTATCCCGTGGAGAAACACGTGCCCTACAAAGTTGAGAAGTACATCCAAGTACCTGTCCCCCATCCAATTCCAGGTGAATCAAGTTCATTGATCCGTAGTCCGGGTGGGAAAAAAGTGAAACTAACTTTTCTTCTCTTTGCCTTTGCAGTTAAAGTACCCGTTGTGAAGACCATCTTCCACAAAGTCAAGTCCCATGGCTGGCACTAAGACCCACATCCTTCAATTCCCAATCGTGAGACGCTCTCTAGGGCTTCGATTTTATTTATTGATCCATCTTTTAAGAGAGAAAATCTCCACCCGGAAAAAACCTTGTTGATACATTTCTCAATTGTTGCTAGATTTGTAATGCCTAATGATTTTGTTACTAAAATTTTATTATCAAAAGAAAGAAAAGACTTTGGACAAAAATAAATTATAATTTTTCAAAAAATTTTCATCTATTTCTTCTACTCATTTTCCTCCAGTTGGCAAAAAGACCCTCTTCTTAGTCTATTCACTTCGGCCGTTTTGCCACGTGAATGAACAAAACTATCGTGACTTATTTTACTTTCTTTAGCACTGTGCAGTGGTGTTAAAATTTATCGTTTCAATCGTTCCGTAACTAATTCCACAAAAATGAAAAGTGCAATAAATTATTTTCGAGTGAGAAAAATAGGAGTTACACCAAAGAGCAGAAATTTAATTTTTTTATGCGCCATTTGACTTACAAAATTCTTTGCAAACACCCCTTGAAAAATTTACTTCCCTGAAATATTCCTATGGCATAATCAAGAGTAGAATCTCACGAAAACACTGAGAAAAATTGACACTGTTAGTTTCCTTCAAAAAGACTATATCGTGTTGAGCATCACGTCAATATCATTATCCACAGTGCACTGAAAGACAATGGAAAGCTAAAATGATTACGGACGCGTTCACAGCCGGTCTTTGATTCTCCAGAAGTGTCTCTGCTAAAAGGTAAATGTCAATCTATTTGCTGAAAATCCCGTTGGTGTTTGAAACTTAAAATGTTTAAAATCAATTTTGAATTTTTGAACTAAATTTTTGCACAATGTAAAGAAAATTAATGTCATTCGACACAAAGAAATGCCTATAAAAATATCAGTTTTCGAAGATTCCGAAAATATTTACGCAATTTTATTAAAAGAACATGTGCGTCAGTAAAACGGAAGTCTTTCCGAGAACCGAGAAAAATTTGGATGGTATTTTCTACAAATCGTGTCTTTAAATTCTACTGCCTCAGAAGATAGTAGAAAATACCATCCTCCATAGAAACTTTCCTTTAGAATCTACCATCTTGACATTTTAAAATTAACTATCCTATGGATAGTAAATTCTAACAGCCGGATGGTAAAATCTACTATCCTCATTTAGATTTTACCTTGACCTCTCTTAGATTCTAATATCCGGGAAGTAAATTTTACTGGCCGCATATTAGATGTTAAAATTTAACTGGAAGACAGTAAATTTTAACGGAGGATAGTAATTTGGATTGAAATTACTATCCAAGCCAGTAAAATTTGCCATTCTGCTGTTAGAATGTCATTTTGGAATATCGTGGGTGCCGATGCAACCGTTCCCGATATGCTTTGAATACATTATAGCAATTCGTGGCGCAGCTGGAAGATACTGGACTGTCATCACAAAGGTCGCGTGTTCAAATCTCGGAGCAGTCGTCAATTTTCACGCACCAAAAAATGGCTTGAAATACAGAGAATATCATCCAAGAAGGGCCCCAAGCCCTCAAACAATGGCCAAAAAGCAATGAAAATAAGGAAAAATAAATTTTTCCGACATTTTTCATTCTAATATCCGGCTAGTAAAATTTACTATCCTGCCAGTAAAATTTACCATCCGGCTATTAGAATTTACTATCCATGCAATAGATTTTACAATTTTTGACAGTCCTATTTAATATCGCGTTTGCTGGGTGACTTTTTTACTATCCGGCCATTAGAATTTTGTATGGAGGATGGTAAATTTTACCATCCACATTTTTCTCGGTGTAAGCAGAACATAATATTATGCCATGGTCATTCTATTTTCCTGTGCATGATTTTGATGATTAATTTTAAAGCATATTTTATTATTAGCATTATGTTCTAATTTATAATCTGAGGTCTCAGTATAAACTCCTCAAACCTACATAAAAATGGGTGGCAACGCGTCCCAGGCTTTGCGAAATGCTCGAACTCGGGACTTAGATGCTATACCTTAAAAGTATTTTCACATCATTTATCATTCACCGTTTTCAACCGATTTGAACCGATTTATAAATCATTCAAAAGATCTTCCAAAATTGTTTTAAAAGTAAATAGAATTGATTTTCGGATAAAAACTAGTTATCAGATATTAACTGGTTCAGAACCTATTGAAAGCGGTTCAGTTTTATAGGAAATTCCAAGACCTTTCCAACGAGCCCAAACATGACGCTATTCGCTTGATAAATGAACTCTATAGTGTCCTTTTAACGTTTGACCTTGAAAAACCGTTATTAGGAATGATTCAACGATATTTTCGTCTAAAAACTGAAATTTCCGCCTAGGTCATCTCTAAAACATATCCAAAAATGAAAAAAAAACATGGTTTTAGAGGGGATGGTGAGGGGTGGGGGAAAATGAGGGGCATGTTAACGATCCTTAGATCGACTTATGTGGGGTCCCCCGAAGACCCCAAGTCTCTATCTCTACCGTTTGGCCTCTAGAGCTGGCGACAGCCGGACAAACAGTGTGAGGACATTTCTCAGAAATCGTCAGAAACGTGAAGATTTGTTGGCAAAAGTGGTCTCCGGCTCCGGAGGGTGGAAGGTGGAAATTTGGGGGGGGGGGGTGAAAAAATCGAGGTGAAATACTACTCTTTCCGTGGAGTTCGAGCAGTAGAAATGTTCGTAAAATTGTTTGTTAATGTTTATGGATACCTATTGGCGACTTACGAAATGCTTGTAAATCGTATAATTCCACAAACAAGTTTGTAAAAGTTTGTACTGTTCACAAACATTGTTCGTAAAATGATCATTTGATGAGCATTTTTTGTAGTTTAACAAACACTTGTTCGTAAATGTTCGTAAACACACAAAAAATTCGTAAAATTTTGTCAATTGTTCGTAAATTTTTGCCAAACAAACAAAAATCTACGAACAAATGTTTGTAAAAGAACAAAAAACGCTTGTCAAATGATTATTTTACGAACAATGTTTGTGAAAAGTACAAATTTTTACTAACTTGTTTATGGGTTATGTGACTTTCGAGTACTTCGTAAGTCCCCATTAGGAATTCACGAACATTTACGAACAATTTTACGAAATATTTTTTTCAGTGTAAAGATTCTGAGTTTTCTGTTTGGAGCAAACGAATTGTATAAAATATTAGACAAATTTTTCACAGTGCTCCGATGTGTATTAATGATATCAATGCGTGATTTACTTTTAACCCATTTGAATATCATTTGGTAGAAAACATTCTGCAAATACTTTCAGCAAATAAACACTAAAAAATGCTACCCAAAATGCTGAGAAGTGATTTTCTGGGTGTTAATTTGTCACAAAATTCATGTTTTATCTTGTATATTTTCACTTGGACAACTTCAATAGAATATTTGATGTGACTAGCTGGGTGAAAAGCTGTTTAAAACATGTTTGAGGAAAATATCTGAGCAAGAAGGTAAGGCTGCGAATATAGTACCAAAGCTTGATGCGTTATCGAGCATGAAGCCAATTGTTTGGCATGAGACCAAGAGAAGGGGTTCCTATTGGGGTTAGAACGTGAAAGAGGACCTGAGGCTGCTTTTTGTGATTGCGTCTCCACTTTTATTGACTTCCACTCCCCTAATGTTCTGTTTGGCGAGGAGAGCAAAATGCAATCTGTGGGCACAGAAATTGCTCGAGAAAATCCACAAAAGACTCGAAAATTATTCAAATTGAAGTGAATCGACTCCCTGCAGTGTATTCTAGCGTGTAGATTGATGGTATTAAAACGGAAATGTCTTAAGGGCGTCTCCTCTTTGTTGCCAATGTATCACATTCGTCTGTCTGGGAGGGTAATTCCTGGAGGAGAGAGTTCATCGGCGCGGGATTTCACAACAGATTTATTCGTATACACTATAAAGTTATTTGAAGTGGAAAAGAACGCAAAAAGATAAAAAACCAATAGAAAGAAATTTCACTGCAATGAACACATTTTTTCCCCGATACTCTATAACGTTCCCCGATTTGTTTAATCTGGTTGTATTTCAACCTTTGTGAGTCTTTCAATATTAAAAGCAACGATAGAAAAAATACAGTATTTATTAGGTTACTGGGTCCAAGATATTACTATTATTAGAATACTAAACTATAATGCAGGTGTTAGTCTTTGACTTTATCCAGAGTAATTCAGTCAATATGATATTGTAGATTTCAATATTCCAGTACCGTCCTTTCAGGTAACTTCTACCTCTTTATACCATTTTTCAGTTTTATTTCATATAAGTAAATAGTTAAAGTAAATGTAAGGGAGTGAATGGGTAAAATTGTTTATGTTCAGTTGTTTATGAATGGGTTTTGTGTCACTAGAAACTATCTTGTAAAATTTTGTAACGTTAAAAAATCATGAAAAAGCTTGAATCTTGAATATTGCTTTGGGAAATAAGAAAGCGATTGAAATATTCAAGGGTGCTGCATTTAAAGACAGGGCACTTTAGGGGATAAGGTTAAGGCGACTTTAGCCTAATGGAACAAAAAGATATTATGAGCAAAATAATAACCCATTAAGATTGTTAAGTCTAACGATCTAATCTAAGGGCCTCGACACACCTGAGGATTAGCAGAGAGACGACTTAGCACAATTATATTCGCAATAAGGGTTAAACTACTCTTCCATCATTTTCCACTAAAGCCGTCTCTCGGCTTAAGTCGTAAGTGTGTCGAGGACATAAGATGGTCTAATTTAAGATGGAAAAGCGTCCTAGCTTAGAGGAATGCTCGAAAACACGAGATAGAGATCTCCGTGAATTAGTTTGTCGCATGATTTTTTGGTGCTTACTGGTCTACTAGAGAACAAATTTATTCATAAATCACAAAATCATTTGAAAATTCAAAAAAATCGGTATTTAACCGATTCATTACTGATGAAGACCGATGCAGCCGGGTTCGTAATTTCGATACCTGTTCAAAAAATCCAAATTTAACCAAATCGGTTAAAAAATGAGCCCTCCAAAATTATTGACTTTTGACCTTCAACAATTCAAAATGGAGAATTTCCCGGTCATAGGTATGTTTGGGCGAAATGTTCGCTTGGACTACCTCTAAAACGTATCCGAAAATCATTGAATAATCCTGGGTAAATTTTGAGAAAAACCAAAAAAACATGTTTTTTAGGGTTTGGCGGGGGATAAGGGAAAAAGGAAAAAAGACCGTCCGAGATGATGTCCACTTATGAGAGGGTCATCGAAGACCGCAAGTCAATATCTCTCACCGTTTGGTAGCCAGGATGGTGGAAATTTGAAATAAGGTTTGGATTGTGGAAACTGCTCTCTCGTGGAATTCGAGCAGTTAAAATTTGCTTATAAAAATAAAATAAATCTTGTGTCAGCCACCTTCACCGTAGATGGGTAAAAATAGCCCAAGTAAGTACTAAATCACTAGATTCAGTTATAACTACGAAATTAGAAAAAAAAATTATTAAATAATAAGCACAAAAATATTAGTTTAATAATATCAGTTACAAGACACGGACCGATATTTGGGTTAATCAGTTGCCAAATTAGTGTGCCCCGTCAGCAGTTCACTTAGGCGGGCTTTATGGCCTAAAGCCATGTGGTTTAACTTCTATAATTCTTTAGCAGTCAAAGTTTTTTGAATAATTTTAATTTGAAAATAGTTTAATAACGGTAAATTATCTATCAGTTCCTGAAGAATCGATTGAATTGGTCACAGTTGAGGACTTTAAGGGCCCATTTATAGCTATGTAATACAATTTTGAAGTTGTAATACAACGTAGAAATTGTATTACAACTTAGAAGTTGGAATACAACGTAGAAATTGTATTACATCTTAGAAGTTGGAATATAAGGCAATGGGAAGGTGCGTTAACCCTCTAATCTGGCGATAGAATTAGTTACCGTTTCAAAACTAATTAGGAAGTGAGATAATTATCCAAAAGATTTATTAGTTACTGGGATTCTAGGATCAAATTACTAAATTACTAAGTTATTTTGACTAAGTTATTGCATAAAGATGGAGTAGCCGAAAGCCCTGGGATTGAGGACATGAAGATGGAAAAGGAAGTGCTACAGCTTTACGAAAAACAGTCCAATCTTTCAGTGCGAGATGTTGGCAATAAATAAGAGTACCTTGGATCTAGGTCCCGGAAATCAAGAAGAGAAATGGTTTGAAAACCTACAGAGCCCAGGCTGCTCCCAATCGGACCGCCAAACAGCGTCAAAGTTCTAGAAAGATCGAGAAAACTGAACGATCACTCTAAGAATTACAAGGTTGTGTTTTATGGACGACGAAACCATCGTTAAAGACGACTTCAATCAGCTTCTTGGTCAGCAATTTTACTCAGCAAAGACACGTATGGGATGTGCCTAGCAATCTCTAGTACAAGAATTACGACAAATTCTCGAAGAAGTATATGTTCATGTTGGCGCCACAGGGCTGAATTTATCACAACGGGAAAGATGAACAAGGAGATCTACATAAAAGAGTGTCCCCAGAAGCTCATGAGATCCCCCACTTTTTCGGCCTAATCTGGCAACATGCCATTATACGAAAGCCACCCTAGAATGGTTCAGTAAGAACAATATGTGCAATATGTGGAAAAGCGGAGGCAGCCAAAATCCCGAAAGCCAAAATGCCAAAAGCCAAAATCCCGAAAGCAAAAATTTGTTTTTAAATTTAAATTTAAAAAATAAAGCAGTCTTCAGACTATAGTATACAGATTCATCCCAGTTCCCGCAAATATCAAAATCTCAAATGGCAACCAATTTTTATTAGACATAGAATTAGATAAGAAATTAGAGAAGTTAAGCCATACGGCTAAACCTAAGTTCTGAAGCCCGTATAACATATAGATTTTGTAATATTTTTGCAAGTCCAATTCCAATTAAATCTTTTTGTTCTAGATTTCATTATCTGTTCACAAGTTTATAAAAAAAAATACTTGGCAAGAGGAAATTGATCCAAATAAAGAGCTCTCATAATTTTGAATCGAATTCTTCACCAAAAAATTCAATTGAAAAAGAATGGAACAAAAATTATTGAGAAGTCAACATTCTTTTTCAAGATATTAGACTAAAATTCTGATAATTCAGTTTACCTCTAGAGTATTTTATTCTAAAGGTTATCCATATATGAGTGTTTAATTTAAAATTCTAGGTAAAAGCTTTCGCTGTTCTTTCTTTTGTATCTCAGTTAATCAAAGGTATTCAAATTACTGGTTTACCGAAATTTTTACTTAATGAACCACACTAATTTAGATGTAAATTACAGAAGAAAGAATCCCTTTGACTTAATGATTCCCCTAAACAGCCTCTAGGCCTCTATGCTATTTTACTCCAAACACGCGCTCTTGGATACCTTATCATGGTATTTTCCTTCCGTCATACCATGTGCACTTGAACATGGTTATTTTCAATGTACGTAAAAGATGAATCCCGACGAGTGTCACCGTAATTCAGCTTGAGTGGATTCTCCTGCCCCAGTATTATTTGTGAGGCATATGAATTTCCAAGAGAATTTCATTATGCGTCAATATTTCCCGTATGTGGATGGAATTGGATGAGAGACAAAAAAAAAATTTTTGGGGGAACAAAGGCACTGGAAGAAGAAGCTTTCTGCTCCAGCAAAAGAGTCTGGGGAAATTCCTTGGATTGGGAGATGTGGAAAATAGTCTGCTTCCGCAGAAACCGAACGATAGTGTGAAAAGAAAACCATAAATCTTTGTCAACATTCGCTTCGCGAGAAATGTCTTCCATTCACACACAGTCAATGAGGGTGGAGCGAAAATCCTCCTGCTCAAAGGAGGATGAGAGACACATCTCGTACCCTTCCTTGTTACCGGGGGAGCTGGGGGGAAATATTGCTGCAAAACATTTTTATGTGTGTTAGACAAGATTGATAAATGAAATTTGATGTGAAAAATTGCTACAAGATATTATGCTGTGATTTGCCGTGCCGGAGGACGCCGCGAAAGCTTCTGTAGGAGACGAGGCTGTAAGGCTCAAAGAAATGGATCAGAAAAAAAGGATTGGATGGCGACAGCAACTTGCTGAAAGGGAAACTGCTGTAAATGTGAGAAGAATAAAGTGAATAACATGTAAAGATTCATATGAAATTTCTGCTCATGCCGTCTCACTAGCTTTTGAAGAGCTTTTTTTCTTACATACTGAGAGATGCAATTGATCTGCAAATTGACTTTAATTTAATCTGTATAAGGTTTGGTTAGATAAAATCTCGAATGGACCAGAATCCTGAAACGCCAAAATCCCAAAAAGCTAAAATCCCAAAACCAAAAATAACGAAACCTAAAGTCCCGAAAGCCACAATCCCGAAAAGACAAAATCTCGAAAATGCAGAATTCTGAAAAGTCAAAATCCCGAAAATCACAATCCCGAAAGTCAAAATCACAAAAACTAAATTCCATAAAGTCAAAATCATGAAAGTCAAAGTCCCGTAAGCCACAATAAACGAAACCTAAAATCCCGAAAATGAGATTTGGTTAGCCTAAACCTAAAATCCCGAAAGCCACAATCCCGAAAAGGCAAAATATCGAAAATGCAAAACTCTGAAAAGCCAAAATTCCGAAATTGAAAATCCCGAAAGTCAAAATCACAAAAATCTAAAATCCCTAAAGTCAAAATCACGGAAGTCAAAGCCCCGTAAGCCACAATAACGAAACCTAAAATCCCGAAAATGAGATTTGGTTACCCGAAACCCTAAACCTAAAATCTCGAAAGCCAAAATCCCGAAAGTCAAAATCACGAAAGTCAAAATCTCATAAGTGAAAATCATGTAAGCCAAAATCTCGAAATGGTTTTTATGGCATTAGGGATTTTTGCTTTCGGGATCTTAGCCGGACCCTGAGAAATATGCAGATGTTATGTCCTAAACTTACTTAAGTTCTAAGAAATTCACTTCAAATGGCATACTCTGTAATATCGCATACGTTTCGAGAGAAGACGTCTCAAAAGTGAATTTTTATTTATGTACACAAACCGAGATTGAATACGATGACAGATTTTTTGCCTGCTTAGCATATCGTTTTCGTCACTTAACTTATTTTGCCATGTGTCGTGGATGAAGATGTCTTTTCCCAGCGAATGATTCCATCTTGGAATTTTAAATAGAGTCACTCCTCCAGGATGATGTGAGAATGTGGCAACATAAACTTCATATTTATAATGTCAACCCAAACAAGGGGTAAACCCCTTGGGAAAATGGTCAAAGTATTCAATGTACAATTAATAATATTCAGTTCAATTCTGATTTGACATTATGATTAAATGTTCCGTTCATTTTGCTCCTATATAAATACCCAATTTTTCCATCTCTCAAATACAAACTAGGCCCACTTCAATGGTCTCTAGGCCAACATTTGTTATTGTGTTCTTTTCCATTGCGCCAACACAACAATACGAAAATAATAAACCAGAAAAAAATACACAGGCTCGGTCCGGAATTTGGTTTCCGTTCCCGCCAAACTATTCTGCAGTGGCCAAAGCTTTCTACCACCCCCAAGTTACACAATACAGCAAGTAAACAGCACAAAAACAACTCCTTCCTTCCTGCCAGTGTCACTCTGAGCCACTCACCCTCACCCTAACACCACCCATGCCAGAGGCTTTCTGGTGAAAAGCCCCCCTGGTCCGACAAAGTGGAGCAACTCCCGGAAGTTGAGCAATTTATTACTCAATACACGTATCATTTGGCTTATCAATGCGCCACATTGAGGAATTCAATTCGGAATTATTGATAAAAATTATATTTCTACTCTCAATTGATTTAATGTTGTTACATTTGCCAACTGAATGAATCAACATGGTCAAATTGGAATCCCCATAAAATCAATCTCCCAACTTCCGATTACATTTATAACTATACCCCATACACATTTCATGACCCAATTTAATCAATTTCTCAGTAAATTTGACAATTCAAGATTGGCCGAAGGTAAAGATGGAAAGGTTATAGTAAAGTGGAATTATAAATGGCTTCTATTCATATTGAATATTCAACAATATATCATCTCATCTTCAATTACTTGCCTGTAATGAGATTGCGGAAGTAGGGCACCTAACTTAGCTTTCTACACCTATCCGTCCTCTGGCACTTCAGGGAGATTTTCAAAGTCAAACAATGAACCATTCCCAGGCAAGATTTATAATTTGCTTCAGAACCCCTTGAAGGAACCTAACTCTTGCGCTCAAGATCTTATTGTGTCGATCATTACCTATAATAGTGATAACAGTGATATTAAAACTATTTAACTGTCATAGTGTAAGAGGAAGGGCTCTAAACGTTCAGGATAGCACTCTACACTTCAGAATTCTTCGTCTGTTCTAAAAGATGATTGAGTAAGATTCCGAGATATTCCCAGGCGAAATATGATTCTACTTCAGTCACCTCAGGACCACTCCGAAATCGAAGCTCCTATTTCATGATGCACAAAGTTTTTCCATGGAATCCTTTTCATACCGGGTACATTGTAAATGAATTCTTAAAAAAAGAATTGTAAAATTTTATATTCCGAAGAACGCAGAATACCAAATAAACCATATTAGAGCTCGGAAACCTCTCTTAAAACCTAATTAAAAAAGCTTTTAAATAAATACACGAAATTATTAATAGATTATCAAACTCCGAACAACTAAATTAGTTTATCCGGAATTTCGTATGTCTATTTCCAAATTTTCGCGTTTTTCGGAGTTCCAATTCTACGGCACAGACTGGCACAGACTCTACACCTTATTTTCTTTTGGTATAACGGACCATTCTAACCATTTAGCCCGATTTATGTGCAATTTATTTACAATCAAGATGAAAGTCGTATGTAACTGACCTATGCTGCTAGGCTTATACTATTTGTGTATTTAATTTATCGGATACGAAAAGTATCACATAGGTACAAATTCCTGAAAACTAAATTGCAAGAGATTATAAAATATCGGAGACGAGTAGTAAAATCGAAAAAAAACCAATCCAAATTGTATGTATAATGCTTTTATAAATTTGTTTTAGGGGCTTTCAAGTTCAAAATTACAGAGTTTGGTCTGTGTTTCATTAATTTGAAATACATTGAGATTCCTAACAACTGAATTTAAAAAGATTTAGATTCTTCTGAAGAAAGCGTTTTATATACAATATAGAAAAAACTAAAATTCATACAATTTTGATAAACTTAACAAGTGATCGATAGTAAACTGTTAGAAATATGTTATAGTTCCCCTATGAACTAATTTACAAATCGGAACATGTAACAATCAATGACAAGAATTAATTCATCTGCCTTTTTAATTACTTTGATATAGCGGTGAGCCAGTATGTGTTAAGATACTTTTTTATGTTTTGACATTAAGCATTATTTCCATTTGAAATTATATGGGATCTTTATTATCTAGGAACGTAGCACTTCGCACTTGTTAGCCTAATTTAATCCCACCTTGTTGAAAATGATTTTATTTAATGTTGCAGTATTTGAAAACCATCGTATCCTATCAATTCTTGTATTGCGAATCTGAAATAACAGTACGATAATTTTAGAAAATACGAATTTATTTAGCACGTTAAACAGAACACTGACGCATAGTGCCACTATTTTATACATTAGACAAGAACTTTTAAAATATATCCACATATATAACCAGTAATTATATTTTAGAATTATTTGTGCAGAATACATTGCATTAATAAATGGAAAACAACAGTATTATGCAAGCTCTTATTCTGTGTATAAAGTATTTTGGTTTAAATTGTTGCTCAAATCAGTGAAACTTTATCACAAGACAGTACTTTGAAAGCAAATAAAATTAACAATATCATACATATTTTACGTTTTCGTTTCTCTAATGGTGATATAATTGGAAGCTATCAGCATAAAAGATTACTCAAACTATACCTTCTGTGTGTAACACATTGTCTACTGTCTACATAAAATCGTTTGAATATTGTAGCGGTCTAAATTGAATGATGTCTTCATTGGCCCTATATTGCAGAGTTTTCAGCCCGCATTTCTGCTGGATTGATTTGCACAGAGAAAAATAAACAGATTGCAAAAATGGGAAATTTATGTGTAAACCTTTTTTTCAACCCCACAATATTCTGTTTCGCATTTTGGATGCCCTCGCAAAATAAACATATATAAGTAAATATCATCAAATTTTGAACATTTCCGAATTTGTGTGTTTAAATTAAACCACTGAGGAGTAGTCGATAAAGATTTTCCGCGGAAATGTGAATTAAGTATTTCTGTTTTATCACTGATGGGCGAGTTCATAATTTTTCTGGTTTTACCATGAATTTCAACGGTTTGTTTGATAACCTTGAGATTAACATAAACCGTATTTTTACAACAAAAGTTTTGTAAATACTGTTTTTCTTTCTGAAGCCAATGAGCTTCACTGCAATCGGCAATCCCATACCTGTAGGAGCACGGAAGGAACGTTCACGCGTATTTAGAGTAACTTGATAAAGCGTAATCGGCAGACCTGGACAACCTTTTGGGATTGGCTTTTCCTTACACCACGAGGCCCTTGAGTCAACTAATAATCCTTGTACAAGAAAAAAGGGGTGGCAAAGCGTCCCAAGCTTTGCGAAGCGCTCGAACATGTGAATTAGATGCTAAAAAGTACTTTCATCATTTACCATTTACAGATTCTCAACCGATTTAAACCATTTCATAAATTACTCAAAAGATCCCCAAAATCGTTTTAAGAGTAATAGAATTGATTTTCGGACAAAAATTACTTATCCGGTTCATAACCGGTTTATTACCGTTTCATAACCGATTTGAACAGATTTGTAAATGTAAATCACTCAAAATATGGCCTAATATACCTTAGTAGTCATTTAAGTGAATTTCGGTTAAAAATTGTAGTTAGCGGTTATGAACCGGTTCATATCTTATTGGCACCAGTTCAGGCTTTTTAAAAATTCCAACGATCCCAAACATGATAACGTTTACAAAAGCATATTAAAAAAATTAAAAACAAAATGGATTCGGTCAGGAGGAAAAGAGGGGCAGTTAATTGTTCGAGGGTCGACTTATGGCGGAGTCCCCCGAAGATCCCAAGTCTCTATAAATAACCGTTCAGGCTCTAGGCGTGATACCGGCTGAACGGACAGGCAGACGGATAGATAGACGGGCACAGAGCGTAACACCACTTCTCAAGAAATCGTCTAAAACCCGAAGATACATTGTGAAAACTGGCCTCCAAGGGGTTGAAGGTGGAAATTTTTGGTATTCAAGAAATCGAGGGATTATCTGTGTGCACTCTATGTAGAATTCTAGGAGTAAAATACATTTTCTCAGTGAGACACAGATGACCCATTCGTCCTTGAAGGGCTAACTCTTGAATGGTTTTCTGAAAAATCGTCTTTAGTGAGAGAAGAGCATAGGAGTGAAACTTCAGCATATAGACCCACCCAACTGCATTTCCGAGTTTGAATATTTTACGAATACGTCATAGTAAGGAAGAAGTGTTGAGGAAAATGTGGTAAAGTCTGATGCATAATTTGTGGAGAAAGCATCAAACGGTGAGCTAATTTTTAAGGAAAAGTCTTTTTGTATCTGCATACTGGCGAGACTTGTGTCTTGGCAAAATCTTTGGTATTTTAGTTGGTGTTGTGGCCAAGAGGTGTTCGGGGAATCACATGAATATGAGGCATAAGGATCCAGGAATATGTGTTACATGGTCAAAAGCAGGCCACATGAATATTCAAGAAGATTTAAACACTGGGCTTGGGCTATTGAAGATTTTGCGCATATTCTGCAAGACTATGCATAAATGAATATCGAATTCCATCGCTGGTTTATCCCCCAATTTTCCTCAATATGCTGTATAGGTACTTCATCCTCATACCCATCTCTCGGTTCTCTTGATTTGCACACCTAAAGCTTTCATTGAAGCAACTTCAAGAATTATGTCTCTTGGGTGACTAAGAACTTTCGGTGATCCGATAAGCTTTGAAATTTTCAGAGAAGTCATATCAAGAAAGTTCAACAGTAACTTCCAAGGGGTCAGTGACACAAGCAATCAATCTTATTCATTCGCAAATTTATGGCAAAATTTACTTTCAAATTATGAATTCACAAAGAAGACCCGTGTGACCCCTGTAAAAGTGTTTTGAATGTATTTAAATACACTCAATAGACCAAATGTCTTTTGAATAAAATATGCAATAACGACTTTCATCATTTTTTAATTGCATTTAAATTTTTATATTTATGGGAGGATGGGACAGTTCCAGACGTGAATTTAGACTTAAATTTTGATACAGTTTTGCAAGCAAATGCTAACCGAATAGTAGAAAAACCTAGCATTATCTTGTAAATTACATCACAGTAAAATCTAAGGTTCGAACAAGGGTTCGAATGATAATTGCACTAGTTCAAAGATTTGGGTAGGCGAAAGTACTCTCCCTTCGAACGTTCATGCCTTCGAATAATGTGAATTTTCTTTCAGTTTTCCTAGGAAAATTAAACACTTCTATTAAATATTATTTAGCTTATTATCAATTATTGATAATTATGTGAAAATCATGTGGAAATCTCTTAGGAAAATAAAAGAAAATTCACATTATTCGAAGGCATGAACGTTCGAAGGGAGAGTATTTTCCCCTACATATGAAATCAGAAAAGTTTCTTAATTTTAAAGTAATTTTATAAAATCCATTAAATAACTCAAAAAATAAAAATTGTAAGACGGTAATGATTTCAGGTTAAATATAGCTTTAGCAAGACTAGCCGTTTATTTCAAAGAAAATGTCGTAAAAATGGTAAAAATGGAACTGCTACTTGCGGGTAACTTTCGGGACATTTGCATCATAGAGCGAGTGCTCTAACACTTGAATCATTGAGTTCCCTGAGTGCATATTTCTAAGGGTTCGGTCAAAATTCCGAAAGCGAAAATCCTGAAAGTCAAAATCCCGAAATCCATAAAATCCATTTTGGGATTTTGGCTTTCGGGATGTTGATTTTTGGTATTTTAGTTTTTGAGATTTTAGGTTTCGATATTTTGATTTCCAGGACTTTGACTTTCGAGATTTTCGCTTTCGGAAATTTGGCTTTTCGGATTTTTGCCTTTTAGAGATTTTGTCATTTTGGGATTTGATGTTTTAATATTTTGGCCTTCGGGATTTTTGCCGATTATACCGATATTTAATTATTTTCATTTTATCAAAAACTTAATAAATAATTTAATCAATTACAAGTTATAAGGAGACTGGTAAGATTGGTTAAAACCGTTAAGTTTTCGCTTTCTCTTTACAGAATTTTCATCGTAAGGTGAATTATGTATGATTAAGACACTTTTTGTAATATGACGCTAGGATATTATCCAAAAAAAAAACAATAGACTATCCAAAAATTGGCTCTATCAATACTAAAAGTAAAGTGGCATAATCTAAAGAAACCTAAGGGCTACTACAGGAATTTCAACTTAAAATTCTGATAATATACATTTTAAAAGTTTACTGATAAACTTGTCTGTCAACGTTTTAGTTCTGTAAGACAGCTATTTTGCTTCCTGTAAAAATACTTAAACTTTTTGCTGGATTGACCACCAATCCAGCAAATTGGTGGTCAAATCCAGCAAATTTTCTTGTGGAAAATTGAATTTTGTAAAATTCTGCAGATATTGAATGGTAACCCTAATCTATGAATCGCACTTACCGCGAATTACAGCGAAACAATCTCTAGAAAATATAAGATAATGAAGAAAAAGAAATTCTTTGTATGCGATTTCTTGCTCCCTAACTAACTCAGCCATTTCATTTTAGAACCTAAAATACATTCTAATTAAGGCATAGGGTGGTGGCATTACTTGTGGCTTGCCTTTGCTTATGGCCTCATCGCAATTTTTGTGAGGAAATAATTCCAAAAACCAAAAAAAAATTATGTGTTATCGTAAGACATCAAATATTTTTAAATTTTGGTTTTTTTTTTAAATCGTTTTATGACACTGTAGGGTAAAGTGATACAAGTTGGACATAGTGTTACAAGTTGTACAATTCGTCGGTACAAGTGGAACAGGGATTTTTTCTTGATAAATACAGTAGTAAATTTTTTTTAAGCACAAGGAACAAAATTATAAAACTAAAGCATTAAAAATATACAAATAAAAATGAAGTACTAAATTTATCAAGAAAAGCAGTTCCGTCCAACTTGTGCCATTGTCTAACTTGTACCATGGTCCATCTTGTATCACTTTAGCCTAGTGTTTTTTTGTGAGGAGGACATAAATAAAAACAAAGGCCATAATCACAGCGAACAGACCGGACTTTTTTACATGGTCATTACTTTTTTACGCCTTCATTGCTTTTTTACGCGTGGAAAAAATATTCCAAAAATTGCGGCACCAAACCAATTTTTGCACCAATTCGATGTTATTTCAGTTCTCTGAGACAATATTCTTTAAAAAGAAAATGATTTATTATTAAAATTTGCCAAATCGAAACACGTCGAATCAAGAGCAAAAAGCAATTAACCGGTCAATTGCTTTTTGCTCTTTTCTCAAGGTATACTTATAATCGAAAAATTTTACTAATATGTCATTTTCTTTTTAAAGAATATTGTCTCACAAGACGTAAAAAATATCAAATTAGTGCAAAAATTGGTTTGGTGCCGCAATTTTTTGATTGTTTTTTTCACGTGTAAAAAAGCAATGAAGGCGTAGAAAAGCAATGACCATGTAGAAAAGCCCAGTATGTTCACTGTGAATGAAGCCACTCTATAGATAAAATTTTTGTGACGTTCGTCTTTGTAAAGCTTGTACATTTTTAAAGCTAAGTTATTGATTTCAATATTACTGCAACAGATTGGCAGTTGTTTTCAATAAAATGGATTTCATAAATCATTGTAATTGGATAAAAATAGTGAAAAGTTCTTGGCAAATAGACAATGAGGAAGTCATTTATGAGCTATCTTTGCATTTTCGATTTGATTTAAAGAGGTTTTGATTAATATTTGGTTTTTTTTTTTACCAAAATCAGATCTTTGAGCGATGATTTTGATAAAAGACTTTCGATCTGGATAGAAACGATAGTTTTGAATTAATTACTGGCCAATTTAATTTTTATTAACTTTTGTTTTTTAAATTAATTTCTGATAAAAGATGCTTATCCCTTTCAGTATTTTTCGGCTCTGTTTTCGGATGGAGTCTGGCAAGTGATGTTTCTAATACAAATCTTTTTATATAGTCGTATTTTCTATCTGCTTTGATGTGAGTATTCAAATTAGGGACAAGTGGGACACCTTTGAATTGGGGCAGCGTTAAAAATGAACTTTTTCTGCCATTTTTGAATGAATGTGAAACGAAATTACATTATGAAAAGCATTAGTTCTTCTTAAAAATAGTAGAAAAAGCCATTTTAAAAAGTGCCCCACATATCCCTAGCTTCGAGATTTCATTTCCTGACTTGTGCTTTAAAAATTGTCAAGTCGTAGTGATGAAGTATATTTTCCTATCTCTAGAAAATTAAAAAAAAGATATAATATATAAATATTTGGATTAATAAGTTAGATTCTGGTATCTGAAATGAAAAATCTTAAAGATACTGAATCAGAGCTTTCAGCAATTGTCATGAGTTGTCTCAACCTGTCTGTTGTCAACATTTCACAAAACATTTCATGAATAAATCAAAATATTATGTGATATTGGCAAAATCTTTGTCATGGATAGAGTTAAAATGTATATATATATATATATATATATATATATATAGCAAAAATGCTGAAAATCCGCTTTGAACCAGAGAGAGAGAGAGAAAGATCAAAGTCAAGTTTAATGAGACGTAGACCATCACCACAAGACCAATTTCTTACACAAGCCGCACTTTTGATGTCTAAGAGCAAATTTTTGACAGGCAAAAAGTATAAAATTGGCTTTTTCTGCCTCAATATTTGCTCTCTTTCACTCACATTCCCGAAAATCAACCTCCGTTGAGACATTTTTTTTCTACACTATCAAATATTAAGCAAAGCCAGAGTTAGTGTTACGTATGCTCGAGTGAAATTGAAAGTGAAGGTGCAACATTTCTCCACGTTCTTTTTCTGCGATGTGTATATGCCTTTAAATTGACGTCCAGTGACTTTTTGTTCTGTTTGTAGAAGGTAAATTTCTTTTCATTCGGCTTGAGAGTGAGATAGAAGTTGAGTGTTTAATTTTGGAGTGTGAGACCGTAGAACAAGAAGTAAATTGTAATTTATATTGCCAGTAAATATATGATTGGAACAAGTCTCATTAGAGGTAATTTTGCGATGGAGACTTTCTCAGCTAAAAACTCACGTCCACTGATCTCAATGGAATTTTCAACGAATACAAATTTCTTTGTAGGAAAAAGCTTATTCTCTTTCGCATTTGCCATTGATTTATGAGTAGTTTTTATTTGGTTCACACCAAAAGAGATTATAACCAAATAAATAATAGAATTCAATTTTTTTTTCAGACTGCTCTGTAGCATTAATACATTAAAAAAAGCATCACAATTCTTTCAACAAAAAAAAACTAATATTTCTTTTTTTTTAATTTCAATACCATAACGTCATACAAGAAATATAATTGATTTTAATATTATTGATTAGCAAAAACTACATTTTCCGACTTTAATTATGTTTCATTCAACTTTATTTTTTAAATGAAAAATGATTTTTATAATTTTCCTCCTGTTTTCTGCTACATTCCATTCAATTAACTTTTCTATGGGTTGGAATGCAACTGACGGAAAACCATCTCAATTTCTATGACCATGCATTCCGTTTTTTTTTTCTTCTAAAAATCCAATTTCAAATACAAAAACCCGCTCAAGAGAAAGTCATTTATGTGTTTCTGACAGAAAAATTAGCGAATTTCACGATGATTTTCCAGAGTTTTCCATCTAAATCCCAAGATATTTGCTTGCGACAATCGATTATGTCTTGAAACTCCTTACACTAAAAATGACGACATTTTTCCAATTCAACTATTAATTTTCGTTTCATTGTAAGTGAATCAGTGCAAAAAGGATTTTTATTTTAATCAATTAATAATAATAATAATAGAATTTTGCAGGGTTATTAAGCTAAACAGAATAACACCAAAAATTAACAGCAAAAAAAATTAAAAATAAATTACCCTTTGAAACGTTACGTGTGTCTCGCAGAATAAAAAAACTGCATATTTCTTTGACATCTTTTCTCAGGACAATAAATAAATATTAGGGCAAGTGTGCCAAATTCCGGCCAGCTTGCAATTCCGGCCACATTTTTTGTTCCTCGAATTTTCATGAATTTTTAGTTTTACATACTCCAGAGATTATACAACGCAAAAGAATAACAAAAAATGTAGCTTCGACAAACGAGATGACGTGAAAAAGACATTTAAATATTCCCAAAAGGCAAGGAACTATAAGAATGAAGGTGGCCGAAAAAGGGCACCAAAGCTATGTCTACATTTTTATTTATTTTAAAATGTATTAAGAATGATTTTAAAGTAAATAAAGACAATAAACTGTTTACAAGGTTCCAAGCAACACTCCTTAAGCAGAAGGAATGAAAAAATCAATTTCTATTAAATATATTACATTTCAAACTTGAGACTTTAGCGCTTTCATGCAACTATGCCGAAATTTGGCACACTTACTCTAAATAGAAACCGACGGTGTAAAGATCTAACATTTAAACTACATTTTCTGACATTTTCATTTTAAAGTTTTAAAAATTCGAAAAGAAAAATATACTTTTCGGTGGACAAGTTTTTTTTTCAGATTTTTCAGGCTATATTCATCTGACGTCAAAAACACTAAATATTTCCTGTTAGCTGATGAGCTATGCTAAACTCCTACTTGAACAGTAGAATTATTTTTACTTTGATCACGACTTATTTTACAAGACAAAATGTGCAGAAGAATTCCATCTAAAATCGAAATTTCCAAATTGACTTTAATTATTTTTATTTATTAACTGATTTTTTTTACTGATAATGTTTATTTTAGTAGCTTTTAGGAAGAATATAATCGTTCTGGCAGTTGGATTTAGATTAGATAGGGCAAAGGCTCATAATTTTGGACAGTCTGCTTATAAGCATCGATGTTCCAAGTTTGAAGTGCGATATTTTCAATATTAATTGATTTGTTTTGTTACTCTCTTTTCAGAAGGGTTGTCTAGAAACTTGGCAAGCTGTTTATCGTCTGTATATCAGCTGTATATCAGCTAGGGTAAGGGCTCATAATTTTGGACAGGGGCTTATAAGTATCAAAGTACTGAGTTTGAAGTGCGATATTTTCAATACTAATCGACTTTTTTTGTTGCTCTCTAGGGTTTTTTAGAAACCTGCCAAGGGTTTATTGACTTTGTTTTTACTAAAATTAGTTTTGATACGTTTAAAAATGAATTGATATGTAGATGTGAATTTGATCTTTATTCTGGACAGCTTGGTTGTATATTTGGACAGATAATCCGCCTCAAAAGGATGTCCATTGTTCTCCATTTCAAAAACCTATCTTACGAAGTCCTCTTCCTGTTTATGTAAGGGAACCGTAGAATCTCACAAGGAGCCCGAAAACTCTCCATATCATTCATTAAAGTGAGTTGACTTCGGTATTCTAAGGACGCGCGAATTTGTGCATTTCCTGGCCTTTCCGGGAGCCTTTTAAGGCTTTTCTCGCTACATCTCGTTCGTAGAGATGATGCTCCTTTATTTCTCCAGGCATTTATACAACCTAGTCGTCACAAAAGCTAAAACTTCACGAAATTTCGTGAGAGAAACACCTGTCCAAAATAAGGAATATCACCTCACTGGTGAATCTCCGAGAAAATTCCCAATTTTTCACACGAAAAACGTAATTCACAAGGCAAATCTCACTTCAGGTCAAATGTACAAATCAAACATTGTTAGTACTTCACTACAGCTAAATAAGACTGAAGTAAACGCGAAGTTCTGTCACGTAAGCAACTGCTAACACTGAATTTTCAACAAAGCAATTTTAACTCAAATCGTATTCAAAATTTAACGTATTTAGTGTTAAAATCTTCCAAAAAGAACAAATCTTTAGATAGAATTCATTATTAATCAAATATTGGATTAAAAATCCATAATTTTAATAAATTTATTTTTAGTGTCCAATTTTACCCTCAAAGTGTCCAAATTTAGAAACTGTCCAAAATTATGAGCCTTTCCCCTACAGCGTTTCCGCAAAAAAAAACCATAACGTTAAACTGGCCTGCAGTATTGAAAGAGGAATTCAATAATTAGAATAAATAAATTTTCCGGTAGGTTTTTTACATTTATTTTTAAATAATATTTTAAATATACGAGATATTTAACATATTAAAAACTCTTCCTAATAATAATTTTAAGTGTTACACTCTTTCTGAATAGACGCATTAGTATACTCCACTTAATAAAACAAATTAAATTTTATTGAGGAATACTGAGAACACTGAGAAGCAAACCAACGACATTAACTCTTTAAAGACGAGAGGGTCAACAATCGGGGTCAAAAAAAGCTCCTATGACGATTAAGTCACTCAGTCGTCCTTTAAGGATTAAAAGGAAATCAAGTAAGAAGAAACTTAGACAGTTCTGCCCGTATCGCCTTTTAAAATAAATGCCATGCCCCAAGAAAGACAGATTAAATAAAATTTTGAGAAAGGTTTAGTGAATAATAAATTAAGTCTTCTGGATTTCAAGGAAAATTTTATTATTACGCTTCTTATAGAATACCGGGCAATTTTCTAAATGATATGTTGATTAAAAAATGTTGATATGAACTGCTACGAAAACTTCCGTACTTTACTTTCTCTAACAAGTTTACAAAATTTCATTATATTCTAAAGAAGGCGTGGCTTAAAATATTTCCCCAATATTTCTTTCCAAGGTTGTATAAAATACTATTCGTGGTATGTAGACTTAAAAAGCTAAAAGAAAAATATTTTTACTCCCTCCTCCTTATTTTATTTATCATTATTTTGAATTATTCCAAATTGTTGTAAATCCTAAAGTGGAATATTATAGGAATTATATGTACTCCACTTCCGGCAATAGTACATGCCCCTTGGGTGTATCCTTTAATTAGTGAAATCAAATATGCCCAAAACTGCTGAATTACAATGATGTGTAAATAAAATTTTGACTATTTGCTAATGAAATTATCATCGTATGCCGATTGACAAAAAAATTATTCTCATTTTGGCACACCACAAATAATACATTATGGTGGTTCGGATTTTTTTGTGGCCGAATAAGAGGTCAAATTAGTCACAATTACCTGCATGAATTTTGCATGGGACGCTATAGTCTGTGTATTTAAAATGGATACAAATGGAAAATTTAACTAATTTCCCCGTACAACTTGGTATCTCACTAGCAAGTGAAACATATTCATATGGAAGGATATTACGCGAAATTGTCATTAAACGTGAAGCTCAGTTATTTATTCACTCCACAGTGAATGAAATTGATACTGCTGACTGTGTCTATAATTTAAATCGAGTAATTGTCCATTGTATTTTTAAATAACAGCCCCGTTGACATTAATACGGGTTGAATGTATAGCAAATGGCATATTTGATTGCTCTTCCGCGGGGAAATTCGATAAAAAGCTTTTTTTTCTGTCTATATAAACAATCTCCTATGAGAACTTCATGTTTATTAATTAAAAATCCTTTGATGGCAACCATATCAATAAATGGAAAGAGAATGGAAAGAGTCAGGAGGTTTCAAATTTCACAATCCATTCTGACGTTATATATTTTCTAATTTATTCTTTTTTATTGTTAAACTAAACTAGAACACTCAATCTCGAACTATTAAAATGACAAAATAATATGCTATTCTGAGAAAATAACTCTCACAATTGTCTATGCTTTTATAACTGGGACTGGAGCTAGAGGTTAAACAATTACAGATAAGGACCTGCGGTCTTTGAAAGATCCTCCCCTAATGTCTATCTTCGCATCATTGACATGACCTTTATTCAGCAACTACCACTCCCATCCTAAAAATCGAATATTGGAATTTATGAAGGCCTACTTTTGATTAATAATATGGACTTGAATCATTCCTTATAAAACTAATAATAGTTTTCCAAAAATAAGTGTAAAGTGTCTAGAAAGTGCATTTCTTACGTCCATTTATGTGAGCTTCGGCTTTTGATTTACGAATAATTCTGTTCCTGTACAAAACCGATAATAATAAAAATAGTATTGGTGGCACAACGTTCCATGAAGGAACTTAGGCCTTCCCGCAAGGGGAGTTCGGAACATCCATAATTTTTTTTCTTATACAGGAATGGGGTTGTCAGTCCCACGCCCTGTGGAATCAAACTCAGTGAAGCTCACTGGATGCAATCCGAACACCTTTAACACCAGAAAAATTCCTGGCGACATAAAGGGGATTCGAACCCGAGAGATTTGCATCATAGAGCAAGTGCTCTACCACTTGAACTTGAATGCCCTGAGTGCATATTTCCAAGGGTCCAGTCAAAATTCCGAAAGCGAAAATCCTGAAAGTCAAAATCACGAAATCCATAAAATCCATTTCGGGATTTTGGTTTTCGGGATGTTGATTTTTGAGATTTTAGTTTTCGAGATTTTAGGTTTCGATATTTTGGTTTCCAGGACTTTGAGTTTCGAGATTTTCGCTTTCGGAATTTTGGTTTTTCGGATTTTTGCCTTTTCGGGATTTTGTCATTTTGGTATTTTGGTGTTTCAAGATTTTGGCCTTTGGGGTTTTTGCCGATTATACCGATATTTAATTAGTTTCATTTTATCAAAAATTTAATAAATAATTTAGTCAATTTCAAGTTATCAGGAGACTGGTAAGATCGGTTAAAACCGTTAAGTTTTCGCCTTCTCCATACAGACTTTCATCGTAAATAGAAGTAGGTATGATTAAGACACTTTTTGTAATATGACGTTAGGATATTATCCAAAAAAAAAAACAATAGACTATCCAAAAATTTTACATGGTCGGTCCTGTGGAATTTTATTGGTAGTTTAATTTAAAAAAAAAGTTATTGGTTCTTAAGAATAATGAGTTTTATAATATGGCAAAAAACAAACGAGCAGTAAAAAATTCTAAATGGGTAGTAGAAAATTAAAAATGAGCTGTAAAATATCCAATTATGGTCAGTAAAAAACCGAAATCTTTACAAAAGTGGGTCTAATTTATTATATATATTTTGAATCTAAAATTGTTGAAGATGGAATGAAAAGCACCTAATTTTCCCTTTTCCAAAATTTGGACTATAATATCACTGTTTCAGTTTTTTTCTGTTACTGCTCAATTTTAACTTTTTACTGCTCATTTATACAATGTCTTATAATATACTGTACTAGCAATTGTTTTCTAAGGGACAGATTAAGGCAAAATTGGGGTAGATTGAAACATCCATTTTAATGCTTAAAATTTTCAACATAGATCTAATTTTTTTTTTCTTTCAAACTACCTCAAGTGTATTTAGATTATATATTCAGAAACATTACGATTAAAAAATGTATCTTAATTTATAAGAATTTTTATATAAGTGTCGGGAAAATCTTACATGAAGGTAATGTACACATTTTTTACATACCATACAATCGATAATCGGTAAATGATGCGTAAGTACTTTTGAGATGAAGTATTGGTACGCTTTGCCTTTTATTTATTTTTTTAATCATTTTTCAATTCTAGATTTATTTCCAATATGTCAAAATTTGTTTTAATGCATAAATGAATCAGTAATTCAAGCCATTGTGAGAAGGCGTCGACCTCGAGGCAGACCTAATAGACCTAAAACAAGGTGGCTGAATGAAATTAAGAATCTTGCCTTGGAACGCCTTGGGATCGAACCCGAATATCTTCCTAAAGTGGCGGAGGATCTACAAGCGTAGGCTGCTAATTTGGATATCATGGGCCCGCGACCCCAATAGGGACACCGAGAGAAATCCGAAAAAGTTAAAATAGCATTCTGGTAATGTTAATTTTACGCTGCAGTATTGATCCGAAATCGGTGTAAATATTACCCTTTTTAGGTGTATTGGGGGTTAACGTTAACCTTTTTCATGTTAATTTTACTCTTAAAAAGGTGTAAAATTAACATTAAAAAATGTTGATATATTTTTACACCTAAAAAGTGTTAAAGTTATGAGGAAAAAAAAGTTAATCGCACCCTCTTTTTTTTCTCAGTGGATAAACGGTTGAAAATGAATGAATGAATAAATGAATTAGTAATAAACCGGTATCACAATTATATCTCAGAAGTTTCAATTCTTTTGATTCATGGCTTTTTTAAATGAACGATGAACGATCATTCAAAATCATGGCAAAGGAAAATTTACAGAACTAGAATTTTAGTTCAAGCACTTTATGATTTTTTTCCTCATTTTTGTCTCATTCCACCCTCTTGACACAGAAAATGTTAAACATTTCACATACAGTATTTGCAACTTTTAGCAACTTTTGTATGTTTGTAAAAGCAATGATAACCCTCGTCAGGAGCATTTTTTTCGTCATCTCGTGAGATTTTCCTTATATCAAAGCATTACTTTATAGAATTTTTCTGTTTGAATGTTTATGCAGATGTTGGCAGAAGAAAATGTATTTATTGTGCTACAGATTCTACAAGATACTTTTTTGCCTCTCTAAATATATAAATAAAATTCGTGTCATGTTTTCGGAGGTGAAGTGTGGAAAAGGAGAAGAGAATATGTGGATATGGAGTTAGAAAAAAAAGAAATGTTGAAATTGCCATGGAGAATGTGAAGAGCTTATTGAGATGAAAATGTTTCCACTAAAAGTCGTTTGTGGAAATGTGTGAGCTTAAAATATGAACGGAAAAACGAGTAAAAGAGTAGAGACACTTCAGAATTTTATATGTCAGGGTGGAAAAAAAACTGTCACTCATGTATTCATATGAGAACCCCTTTTTGGAAACAAAATTGATTAAAATCCCATTTAATACAATCATGTCAGTAATTCGTCATGTCTCACCCTAATATCCCAAAGTGCAATTCTGCCCTGAAGCATGAAGAAATACGTCAATCAGACAATTTTCCCAAAAAGATTCATTGCTGTGGAAAAAATTGCACTCCTAAGAATCTCATTACATTGTATACTATTTTAATTCAAATGTCACTCTCAAATTTCGATATATTCGTCAAATAAAATGTCCCGCAGCATAAGTTGACCCTCCTTGATGCGCTGTGACAAAAAAAAATCCAGCATAGAGCATTTGTAATGCAAAATTTTCAATTTCATGTATTTGGGCAGTGGTGCAATATGACAGCTGTCATATAAATAATCACAGAACACAATTAAAACAACCCCCCAGCATCGGCACTGGTAAAATTACATGATACCGGCGAAGGGTGTGTGCGTGTTTCTGTCGTCGCTGAATGTCAATTTAGCATTGTACCCTCGTAGATTAAAGCTCCAGATACGTATAATTTACTATCGTTTTTTTTTACCTTTTACACACGATGACACCACTCCAAGGAGGAGTTTTCAATGACAATTGCATAATATACCTCTAAATATAAACCCCTGTTGCTCTAATATAGCATATCAGAATCCGAACGTACAAAAAGGGTCTGTCACGTTATGTTTTATATATGGAGTTACGCCTTATCTTTAAATGAAAATCTAAAAACCAAGAAATCATTTCAGATATTTTTGCCATTAAGTTTTCTAAAATAAAACAGCGGAAATGTATTGCATCAGAATTTTGATTAACTCTTTTAGAAATAACACAATGAGTTTATCTAAAAATAGTAGGAAATGATCATTTTCAATATGACTGATTGTTCTTTGATAAACCTATTTCTTTTAAATAAAATTAGTTTTCGATTTACAGTCAATGTTTTAATCAGAGAAAAAAGATTGACTTTGAGAAATTAAGTTGGATTATAGTGGGAGAGGTATACCTTACAAGACTGCTGCGCCCAGTCCTCCGTTTATGCCAATTATGCATCCCCATTTTACTATTCCTTTTTCAAAGGCAAAATGAATCAAGTCCATTCCCTTTCCGAACAAATACGATTAAACAGAGCGGCTTTATCTTTATTAAACTTCACCAGAGATCTTCTAACCCAGCAGCAGTATCGCTGAGTATTACCGACTTTGAAATAATTTTTGCAATAACTTTCGTTTAAAAAAATGTCTCTGTTGTAATTGTTTTAGCTGATATTTTTAACCAATTTTATAAAAGCATATCCAAAATCTTATAGGGTAAGGACTCATAATTTTGCCCAGTCTGCTTATAAGCATCGATGTTCCAAGTTTGAAGTACGCTTTTTTCGATACTAATTGACTTTTTTGTGACTCTCTTTTCAAAAGGATTGTTTAGAAACTTAGCAAGCTATTTATCGTCTTATTTTTATTAAAATTAGTTTTAATACGTTTAAAAATGAATTGATATGTAGAGGTGAATTTGACTCGAATTTTGGACAACTTGGTTATTAATTTGGACAACTTGGCTGTAAATTTGGACAGCTAATCCGCCTCAATAGGATGCCTATTGTTCTTCATTTCATGAACCAATCTTACCAAGTCCTCTTCCTGTTCATTTAAGGGAAACGTAGAATGTCACAAGAAGCCCGGAAACCCTCCATATCATTCATTAAAGTGAGTTGAAACAAAAGCTAAAACTTCACAATAAGATTCGTGAGAAAAACAGCTGTCCAAAATAAGGAGTATCACCTCACTGGTAAATGTCTTAAAAAAATTCGCATTTTTCACACGAAAAATCAAATACACAAGGCAAATCTCACTTCAGGTCAAATGTACAAATCACTACTAACGTGAATCAACACAATATTCAATGAATATTCAATAATATCACTCAAAAAAAAAGCGAAGAAACATTGTTAGTCCTTCACCACAGCTAAATAAGACTGAAGTAAACACGAAGTTCTATCGTATTTCTCGTGGGCAATCGCTCACACAGAATTTTCAACAAAGTAATTTCAACTCAAATCATATTCAAAATTTAATGTATTTTGTGTTAAAATCTTCCAAAAAGAACAAATATTTAGATAGAATTCATTATTCATCAAATATTGAAATAAAAATTCATCATTTTAATCAATTTTGTTTTTAGTGTCCAATTTTATCCTCAAAGTGTCCAAAATAAGAAACTGGTCAAAATTATGAGCCTTTTCCCTATATCTGAAAACTTATATCAGTGCTATAAGTGGTTACTGGTATTAGCTTAAGAAATGTTGCAATATGAGTTTGTTATACTGCACTGGGATTTCTAGCAATATTAAGCCAAAAGCAGTTAGATTATACAATGCAAAAGAATAACAAAAAATGTAGCTTCTAGAAACGAGATGACGTGAAAAGGATATTGGAAGAATTCCTGAAGAGCAAGGAACTATGACTACAACCTCAATTATATCGACTGTCGCTGAACCGATTTTGATGATTACTTCGACATAACTGTAGAGAACATTTTTCTCTATATTTCGGCCATACATCATTTTTCGATCAGATAATGCGATCTGTCCGATTTTGTCGTTTAAGTGTGAAAAAATTGATTTTTCCATAATAACGCTTTGAAACCACTCAGATGCCAATTTGACTACTTCTTCTCGACCAAGACACTTAAAATAGGGTTTTAAATGGAAAGTCTCACAAAATACAATAATTCTTTGATATAGTTGAAGTTCCTCAAATGAACACTTGGGGCGCTCGGGTCGAAAAAACGAGTTCAGAAACAAACAACCTCGATTATCTCGGTTTCTGATTAATCGATGAGATCAAGTTCTACGGCAAAATTATAGAGAACATTATGGTCTACGTTTCACCCATATATCACTTTTCTGTCACTCCATCCAAATCTTTGATATTTTGGTTTAAATACAAAATTTGTATAATTTCACGAATTTGATTCAAGATAACTGAATGGCGTACCCCAACTTCAGCTCTAAATCGAATTTGCATGCATTCCGAGTTAGCTCACATTAAGAATCTCACCTACATAAGCCGGTTAGAATTATCTGTCCCTTTTTATTTATTTTAAAATGTATCAAGAATGATTTTAGAGTAAATAAAGACGGTAAACTCTTTACAAGGTTCCAAGCAACACCATTTCAGAAGAAAGAATAAAAAAATCAATTTGTATTTAAAATATTACATTTCAAACTTGAAACTTTGACGCTTGCATGCAACTATGCCGAAATTTGACACACTTACCCTACATACATACCTAAAACCGTAAATTCGAAATTAAAAACAATTCAAAATCAAAAATAACCTTTTAAAGACGAGTCATAAATAGAGGGTCAGAAAAATCGTTTTTCTGACTATTTAGAGAAAAACATAACTTCAGAAGGTCATTTAGGCCTCAATGGTCCTAATTAATGGATCCAAAAATTCAACGAAGAGTCTATCTTTCAACAATAAATAGAATTCGCTCTGTCAGAGTCTATATGCCTGACCAGAATCTTATTAGAGTAGTGACAGAAAATACACTAATTTTGTGAGTTTGATTCTAACGTATCTTGTAGTTTATTTCAGTAGTTTTACTGGTCGATGTTAAAAATTTAAATTAATTAAGAACTCAACTCAAAACCCGTTCAGTATTTTCATTAAAAAACGGTTATCTTTCGAAACATTTCCAGCTGGAACACAACTCATATTGTATAGGATTTATTTCAATTATTTATTGAGTATGTTGAGAATTGAGAAACAGGTATTAATGGGGTTTTAAGAATCGATTTAAACCTACCAATTTTGCGATAAAAAGAAAACTTTAAAATTTTATATAAATCTAAATTTTTAAAATTAAAGTTTTACACTGAGTTAAAGCCTAATGAAGCTCCATCTCCTGCAATCCAGCTTTGAAATTCGTTGCATTTAAAAATTTTAAGACCTTCCCAACTAGCTTAATTAAAAATCAAGGAAATCCTAAAAATATTAAATATTACTAACTAAACTTCATTAATAATCTTTACCGGAGAGTTTTTGAATGATACTTTAATTAAAACTTGATTTGACGATTTATTGCATAAAGATTATTGTTTCAAAATTAAAGGGTAAGATTTGAAACTTAAAGTTTAACATGAAAACTAAAAAATTGATTAAACCAGTAACTGATTGTCACACATTACACATTTATTGCCTTTTAAAATTGCGAAATTATTTATCAATTAACGATTTAGTCGATCAAATTGTATTAACTACTGAAAAAATTTATCTAATCAATTTTTCGATTCACATTGTATGAAAAATTATTACAAAAGCAGAACAAACAAAATTAAACCGTTCATTTTTTAATGCAATCTATAATAATGTTTTTATGATTTAATATTGTTTAATATCGTTTTCATGTAGCTTTTTGTTTATTCATTAATATTGTGTGAACTTTTTTCCATTGTATCTGCTTTACTGCGTAGCATGATTTTTCATCTTTTGCATTAATTTAGACACATTTCCAATAGCGTGTAATTTGTAAGCACAAAAAGCTCATCGAAGCTTTTTCTCCATCAAAAGAACCAAAAGAGAGAAATAATTATTAACGCATCGAATGAGAAGCTTTTCATTGCTTAATTGATGAGTATTATTTTTTGATATTTATACCTCAATGTTATATCCAGGAGTTTCATGATTGAATTTCTCACATTTTTTTTCGCTTTTAGAAACAAGAAAAGAATATGCTTGATGGGATCGTGGATGTTGGGTGAGGGGATGAAAAAACTTGAGGAGAAACTTGACAAAAACATGAAATAATAATTTAGTAGCGTGTCGACGTGCTATTTATTATTAAATGGGGTTTCTTAGGTCACCTTATTCACCGTAGTCCCGGGGATGGTCGTAAACCTACAAACAAGCGGCTTGAACCTCCTCTGGAGCAGCCTCACAGAGAATGGGTGGGAAAATTCTCATTATATTCCCTGGGTGTCATAAAAACCAAATACACTGAGATATTACAACTCAATAAATTAATCATCACCATGTCCCATGTTTTTTCATCCCGAATAAATCCTGCTCATGTCGAAATAATCAATTTAGATATCTTTTTTCTTATAATATTTTCGGGGTTAGACGATGATAATAAACGATCTTGTGTCAGACAATGCCTTTTGGAAATTTATTCGTGTCTTGCTTGGGGAGCTTTTTTTCTGCCTCCAAAGGTGTACAATTTCCACAAAAGATTGAGATGTGAGAAACTCAAAATGTGTCCTGCGTGAATTCCATTCATCCCAACTTTTCCAAGAATCTGTCCATTGTGCAATAACATAAGCTTTATATCCCCCGCAGATGTCCATAAAATATTCAATAGAATGCTTAAATGACCCTCATAAAATTTAAGAATGGATATATTTTACAGTATATTAATGACTTCCTGGTCATCTTACAATCATATTGTGAAATATTTAATGGAATTTCTATTGTTTTAAAAGTTGTAAATCAATTTCACGATCAAAATTTAGGTCTATTTATTCAGAAAGGCACAAAAGTCATGAAATTTTGGAAATACTTCATAGAAAGTGGACAGAAAGAGGCATGCCCAAATTCAATCTTACTAATTAAATCACACACTTACTATCACACTTACTATGTATTTGTAAATGTATAAAAATTAGCTCAATAAAATATTCTATAAAACAAAAAAAAAAACCCTAGAGATCCAAAAACATTGGCTTTAAATTTACATGAGAGTTTATATTGCTACTTTTCCGAATTCTTTTATCGGTTGCGACTAATGGATTTAGGTTAACAAACTCACAATAATTTAATTATAGGGTACATGTACCAAATTTCGGCCAGATTGCAATTCCGGCCACTTTTTTGTTCCTCGAATATTCATGAATTTTTAGTTTTTGTATACTCTAAAGATTTTACGATGCAAAAAATAATAAAAAATATTGCTTCGACAAACGAGATGATGTGAAAAAGACATTGGAAGAATTCTGGAAGAGCATGGAACTATGAGAATAAAGGTGGCCGAAATTGTTGACCAAAGCTACATTTTTATTCATTTTAAAATGTATTGAGAATGATTTAAGAGAAAATAAAGACGATAGACTGTCTAGAAGGTTCCAAGCAATACTCCTTAAGAAGAAATAATAAAAAAATCAAGTTGTATTAAAAAAAATTACAGTTCAAACTCCAGACTTTGGCGCATGCATACAACTATGCCGAAATTTGGCACACTTACCCTATATCAGTTTTTAATAACATAGATTGAGAAAAATCCTCTAAGATGATATAACTTTGACTTCAAGAAGTTCACGCTTTTTGTGACTTCACCCAAGTGACAACACATGAATCTTCCTGATTAAGGGGGTTTCCCGAATTAGAAACCCAAGACTTTGCTGTTTTTCGCGACTTTTTTTGGAGGAGAAGGAAACGACCAAGCTTTATGAAATTTTTGGTATATATTTATACACATTCAAAGTACTTAAATAAATTTTTTAAAAAAAAAAAAAGTATTACAAAATGGCGGAATAATGAGTAATTTACTGGAGCGCTTCGTCACAGTACACCCTAATTGGCGGGAAATCTGCAGCTTATAATTTTTGTCTGAAAAAAAAGCAAAGTAATTTTCAAAATTCATAAGCTTATTTCATAGTTAAACCAAGAAAAACTGAAGAAAATCATAAAATTGGATCTTTTACGCAAGGTCTTAAAAAAATTAGGTTTTTCGGATAAAATTTTGACTTTAACATGCTGTAAAAAATGGAAAAAAAGAGATTTTCTGAAATCATTTAAGTTCAATTGAAGAGCATTTAATTTTGAAGAAAATAAGCCCTTATTCGTTTCAATCGGTACATAAGTTTTTTTGTTATCTTTCCCGCCAATTCGACAAAATCTTAAAAATGAGAAGTGGAGAAAACTAGCTTCAAAATTTGCTTTTGGCTCTCTATCTTCGAAAATACTAGGAATAAAGTTCTGAAATTTTGGTGGTGTATTCTTAGATACTTTATATTTCGATTTAAGCAATAAAAAAATAGCGACTTCCTTTGACCTTGTAATTCGGGAAACCCCCTTAACACAAGGTCAGATGTTACTAATACACCACTTTAATTAAATGTATTGTCCATGCTCCTAAATAAAGAGATGTGTTCAACTGCATAAAATAAGTCCTTAATGAGTACTTATTAAGTCCTTAATTAAGGCCTTAATTTTTTGGTGCAAATAGTGACATTGACGGCAAGAACTAAAAATCGGAATAAACAATGCAACAGACATATGTTAAACCTGTTAAATATTGGATAGTAAAGGGGTGGATCAATATAGCACATTATAAAAAAAAACACAACCTAAAAATGTTTTAAAATGTGTATTTTCCTTATAAAGATTTTTCAGTGATTAATTCGATTAATTTATCGAAAATGAAAATTAACGCAATGCACAGTATCTATTTTGATGTTGTATTTTTAAATAAAGACACTATACTTAAGTACCTAATTTCTGGTAGGTGAAACCGACGGTGAGACTTCTATTCTGCTATTTCAGGGCAAAACTGTCCTTCCGGTGAGCGTCAGTGAGGTAGTTTAATCCAAAATTAAATTACTCGAGGTTCCAGAGCTTTCGACACTATATCCACATCGAACAGACTGGGCTTTTTTACATGGTCATTGCTTTTTTACTTCTTCATTGCTTTTTTACACGTGGAAAAAATATTCAAAGAATTGCGGCATCAAACCAAGTTTTGCATCAATTTGATCTTTTTCTGTTTTCTGAGACAATATTCTGTAAAAAGAAAATGATATTTTAGTAAAATTAGCCAAATTTAAATACCTTGAACAAAAAGTAAAAAGCAATTGCCCGGTCAATTGCTTTTTCTTGACAGTTCCATATTATATAGTCCGTTAACATTCTCTATTTGAATTCACTGTTCGAAATTTCATCGACCGCCATCGAAATCAGCTGATGCCAGGAAAAACCAAAACAAAGGAAATTTTACTCATAAAACTCTTGTGAAAACCTTTGAAATGTATTTAAAATGAGTCTAGGCATTAGTGAAATTAAAGTTTAGTATAAAATACATGTGAATAATGTGAACTACATTGTTTTGAACAACTAAAAATATTTCCCACCTTTGGCATTTTACTTTCACTGGATGGCGCTGTTCTCAGTGAGTTATCTAATCGAAAACAATGAAGGTGTCATATTCACTTCTCCATTGCTTCTTTGAAAATCGATTAAAAGAGCAATGGCCCAGTCTGTTCGATGCTATCGTGTCTTCTTCAGTGGTTCTTGGTTAGTCTATTCTTGGATATTGTCACTATTCTTGTCTAAATTTACACTTATCAGATTGGAAACAACAATTGGGAGCTATTAATGAGCAAATCACAAAAATTATCACTAACAATTTTTCTGTCTTTTTTCTCTGCAAAACGGCTTGGCCCTCTATTCGAGTAATTACTCATTAAGTATTTAATATATACTTAAAGCGTTAGCCGTGTTTGGCTGGAAACAACATGATATAATCTTTCTCGACTCGCATATCTCAAATTTTTTTTGATAATCCTGGGCATCTGGTCACTAAGAACTTTTCAGAATTTCGCTTATTAATAGTAACTGTTCCTAAAAGGAGTGGCCTAATTTATTTAAAATTATCTTTAACAAAATATAACGATAAAAGTAGTTAATTTTTAAAGAAGTATGTTATAACATTCCTTAAAGATATTTAGAGGATTTAACCGTTTCGAGTTCAGATGGACATATAGACAGCAATTGATGAAAATGTATCGGAAAGACTGGAATACTTGTACCCCAAGTTATTTAAAATTTTTCTGAAATTTCAATCGGTTGCATTTACAAATCATTCAAAACTCTCAAAAACTGTAAGTAATGGTCAAAATTTATTGATTTGTAGATATATTTTTGCAGAATAATGGAATATATGTTGTCTGTCCCAGGGGATATCATAAATTCCTCCGAATGGGAAATTTTCTCTCTTTGCAAAAATCTGCATTGAAGTAAAATTCAACTAATGTGTAACAAACATTTCCTTGTGGGGATTTCCTTTCCTGGAAAATGTTCTCCGAAAAAGAAAGACGACTGTGTGTATATAGCTCTGTGTGCAGAAAATATTGGGGATTTTCGAGGCATTCTGCAGAGAAATCATTTCTGCTCACCCATTTTCCCAATGACTATTTTTCTCTGGGTCGTACACTCTTGACTCAGCTCTCCTTAACTTGAAATTTGTGTGTACCATGAACAAGCTCTCCTGCAGAAAGGGGCTGAACTGCAAATTTTTGGTGGTAGTTTGTTATTGGGGAGTCCTGAAAGAGGATTGAGAGGGTGCACAAATGTAAAATGTTGCAATGGCTCTTTGCACTACTTGTGCCTTTCTTTTAAAGAGGGTAGAGGGGCTGGATCAGACAGGAAGGTACTTCAGATTCTTGCCAGTTTATAGTTGTGCTAAATTCTATTTTATATAAAATATGTTAATGTTTGAAAATCCGAATACTTTTTTTATTCATTTGAGAACTAATTTTTAAATATAAGATTTTAGTATTGCCCAACATATTTTCCAAAAAAAAAAAAAAACGAGCAAATACGTGTATACAATAGTATTAAGAAGGTTTAAAAGTAATGCTCATAAAATAGATTTCTAAATAACTTCTAGAATTATGAAAGTTTTTTAAGAATACAGTACTCGTTTTTTTCTAAATTACGTCTAAACTCTAAACTTTCCAAAATGAGCGTAAAAGTCAAATATTCGGATTTATATAAGTCGATCTCTCGTTCCATTATATATATATATATTATATTACCGTTTCAAAAACAATTTTTATATTGATTGTTTCCGTGATGCGTTATTTGCGATAAGAATTATCTAACATAATAATTTCTAAATAATTTAGTGATAATAAATTGAAAAAATGAATTAATTGGTCCACAAAAACAGGTTTCGTTACGTTAAAATAGCCTAAATGTTATTGATCATTAATTTGCAAAAATTCATTTGATTAAATGGGATTAAAATATAAGGTTTATCTATGGTTAAAGTACTCAAATTTCTTAAGCAGAATTTTTTTTAGAAAATATTTAATAAGGATTATGTATTAAGAACAATTAATCGATCACGTTTCGGCAACTAACATAGCTTACTCTTTAAAAATTCCAGACCTTTGGGAAATGAGTTAAACGTCTAATCTAAAACCCTATAAGGGAAGAGTACCCCGGATCGAAATGTTACGGGATATGCTCCATATTTAGTTGAAAATACAATCCTCAAAGCACTATTTGGCATATTTATGTATGCTAATTGGTATATTAGTCACCCTTTAACTATATCTGCGCATTTGAATTTTTAATTTTTACAATAAATTAATAAAAAATATGTGTAATTGCAAACTTGCACCCTGTACCTCGGATCGTCACGAATTTAATCTGGTGTCTTACGGAAAATTGGTTTTATAAATAAATCTGAGCTAATGCAATGCATTCTTGTGAGAGTTAAACGCTAAAAAGTATAGCTAATAATTTTTAAAAATTTATTTGATTTGGAGCAATAATGCGGTATTAACCTGACTATCCGAGGAACACTGCCGATCGCTGGTGCTCTTCCCTTATTGCATATCAAACTTGATGACTTTTTCGTATAATAAAATAATTGTCATATTTCACAATCTTGTTTCAATGACCAAAACGGCATAAATACGTAGAACTGTGTGGACAAATTCGGGCAAGAATAATTTTTAGAATGCTGAAACTCTTAACAACATTGCTCTAAGTATATTAGTTTTGCATTATTTGCACGTGTAAATAAAGTTCTTCAAATACCTTGCGTAGTCTTATCCTATACGCCAGGCTATATTAAAACAACTTGTTCACAATTAATTTGAAACACTGTAAATACTCTCATGAATGGAATGATGACAGGTCAATTAGCAATTCATTTCCTGTACTATTCCAGTTAAGAACACTCCAGAGATATTTGAAATTCAAAGACCTTTCAAGTGTATCAAAACTTTTCAGAATCGGTCAACACTGAAACGAGAGAAATCTGAAAAAGATATTATAACATTCTAATAATATTAATTTTTCCCTACGGTATTGATCTAAAATCGGAGTAGATATTACTTTTTTTTAGGTGTATTATTAAGGGTTAATAATATTACTCTGTCGTGTCCATTTCACCCCTAAAAAGGTGTAAACTTAACATGAAGAAATGTTGAGAATACTTTTACACCTAAATAATGTTACCATTATGACGAAAAAAAGTTAATTGCATATTTTTTTTCAGTGGACTTATATGCTATCTATGCAGCTTTATCATATGAATTTGTGAAATCGTTAAGAGGTGGCACTCATTGATGTAATATATGAAACGACCGTAAGAGATATTTGTAGAATATGGCAGGATAATGATCGTATAGTCGTGGAAATTGGCAGTCGAAGACCTAAAGTCGCTATCTCTGATCGTTTGACCTCTAAATTTGAAAATATATAGTTTTTTATAAGGAATTTTATGAAAAAATATAAGTATCTAGTCTAGAAAATAACAAACGTATAGATCAAACCTGTGATCGTTAAAAGTCGTGTAATATCGGAAATTTTGAGTTGATAATTCTAATGGGACTTGTAGATAGCTATGCTAGTGACACTAATCCCGCTAATTTATAGTACCATGATGAATATATTTGTGCCAAAAAAACATAATAGAAAGAAAAACTTAGATAAAAAGAAATTGTCTTCTTGATATCTTTGTCAGAAGACGGGTAGCTCTTCACTACACACCCTTTTACTTGAATCATGCAGAAATACAAAGAAATTAAATGCAAATTTAATTTAAAATTGGCTTCGGAGGCTGGTCACCAACGCTAAGTCGACGGCGGACGCATGGTATGGAGGGTTTATGCGAAGTTGAATAAAATTATTATTAATTATTTATTAATAATAATTAAATGCAAATATCACTTCAAATGGGAAGTTCTTAAATCGCGCGCAATTCAACTGTGAGAGAGAGATAGAGACACAAATAACTCACTTGACAAACGTCTGGCGGCGCTTCGGTTGCAAAAAATCTCTTAAATACCACAAAATATTTTCTTCTCTACTTTATGCTTATTAGCAGGTCGTGTCCCTTCTTGCAAGACATACTTTTGCATTCCTTATTAACCAAAATCGTGTTGTACAAAAGGGTTTTTCTCAAACCTGTCCTGAATTTTGGGACAGCTCAAAAGAATATGAGTCTACCAGCTCAAAATTTCATCCCAATGTTTTTGTTGTAATATCGACAAGTATTTACAATTAACCCAAATAACTGTATTCAACTAAATTATTAAAAGGATTTTCTTGTGAAAATGACTTAGGGTAAGTGTGCCGAATTTCGGCATAGTTGCATGCAAGCGCCAAAGTCTCATGTTTGAAATGTAATATCTTTAATAGGAATTGATCTTTTTTATTCCTTCTACTTAAGGAGTGTTTCTTAGAATCTTGTAGACAATTTATCGTCTTTTTCTTAATACATTTTAAAATGAATAATAATGTAGACATAGCTTTGGTGCCCTATTTCGGCCACCTTCATTCTCATAGTTCCTTGCCCTTCAGGAATTCTTCCAATGACTTTTTCACGTCATCTCGTTTGTCGAAGTTACATTTTTTGTTATTCTTTTGCATTGTATAATCTCTAGAGTATGTAAAAACTAAAAATTCATGGAAGTTCGAGGATCAAAAGAGGTGACCGAAATTGCAAGCTGGCCGGAATTTGGCACACTTACCCTAACTCTAAGGAATTAAGCAATTTTAACATTAAAAAAAAAACTCTCATTTTCTCTACGTGAATTTTCACGGCACTTCGAAGAATCTGAACGGGCACCACCAAATTCACTTCGGCTTTTATTTCAGCTCAAGCCTGGATAGATAAAGGTTTTTAAAATCAGGGAATTACAATTACATAATTTTTAAAATTTCTGAAGTTTTAGTTTAAAAAATCTTAGCTCTCCTTATAATGTCAAATACTTTTGTAAATTTCGACCCTATAACCTAGATGCTTAAGCCCCTAGCTGGAGCTGATTAGGGCCTGGATGATAACGCTAAAGCTATGCTGGGTGTGGCGCAAAAGAGAGGCATGAATGTACCACAAATTTCATGTATATAAAATCGTTGGAACGTGTGTGTTGGACTATTCATGGGTGTTATGATTGCGATTGTGATAAATGGCCTTAGAGCTGTATAATTGCTGTAATGCTGTAGGAAGAGGACTGTAGCTTGCACTGGCGGCACGCACTTCAGCCACCTCGTCAACGTACTCGAGAAATCCTCCCCAGCCCCATTTATGTGACTTTCTTTAATATTCATGTGCTTCACGAGTGGGCCTGGGCTGTACGTCATGCAGGGTTTTCAGTATATTTTATCATTCAAGAGGGAAGAATTTTCCACATGAAAAATGTGAAAAATGCTCTTTAAGTCCACTTATTTTGGACAGCATATTTTTTCTGACACAAAATGCTTGAGATTTAAATTAAATTTTGTTGTATTTTCTCTTCAGTTTATTTACTTTTTAAATATTTACAATAATAATGTTTTTTTTTAATTTTAACAAAATCGATTCTTGTGTTTTTTTTCTTTTGAAAAATTCAGAAATTAACTATTTTTGTTAGAACTTTGAACGCTTCATAAAATTCTATATAAAAGATTATGAAATATTAATTGAAATGTTGATAATGTTAAATATTGAATTTTTGAATATTGCTGTCCTCAATCACGATTTTCTAAAAATATCATGAATTGGAAAACTGAACTCGATTTTACTCATATGACTTTGACAATCGACAACAATGTCAACAAGATAAATGTACTTTTCTTGAACTTGCTCACTCCTGTTAAACTTGTCGGTTTAAACATTCGAACTTTCAACGGATTTTTAGGTAAGTTCTCTCGGATATACCTTTGAATCGGTACAGAAAAACATCAACCGGACAGAGCTCTCAAATCGGGAAAGTTCTTACTGAACGAGAGGATTCAGGACTTTGGTATTCCGGATTTTGATTCGGGATTTTTATTTGATTTTGCTTGATAATTGAAACTTTTTTACTAAATTCAGAAAATTTTGAAGGAATAAGCTTACAAGAAAATCCTTTTCAGTTTATTAAACTCTTGAAAAATTGAAATTTTCCACGAACATTACTACCCTAATTATCATAAAGAATTTTCGATTTTTCCTTTTCCATACCAATATTTTTCTCTAAAGCTTTTACACATAAGAGCAATTTTGGACAAAAATAGCTTCTAATGTGTAGAGACCATTAATAAAACTTATAACAATTGACTCAAAATGTCAAAGTTATAATATATTTGGATAAAACTCATAAACCAAATTGAGATAGAGAAAATCTCAAATGCATTTATTATATGTACTAATCTTGTGGAAATTGCAAAATACATTTAACGTATTGCATAACACGGAAACCCAGAATAATGTACCAGGACAGAAAATTACATAGCAATATGTCAGGTAATATCGATAATATAACCAGTGATATATTTAATCAAGTTGAATTAAATGGGTGTGATTTAATCGATAGTAAACTTGGGAATTGAGTGGTTGAACCCTCGTAAAACCGTATATTGTACAGAGTTGAATAATTTTACCTATATTGATTTCCAATGATTTAATTCTGATAGATATTCCGGAAGGTAGATACAAAATTGCTAGTGTGAATATTTTCGAGACTTTTGCCATGGACCCTCTTGAAACTCTTTTCATTTACATTTTTAATGGCTGGGCCATTGTCAGAAATCAGTGTTCTGCATCAGCACCATCTAAATCAAGTTCCGGTCTAACGCGTGTTTCATTCTGGCTGTCTCCCTTTAGCAACTGCATCGTGTTGAACATTTACATTATTATTGTTATTTTATGCAAAAACAAAATGTATTTCATGTACATTTGCACACATAGTCAGACATTCCTATGTCCTGCCCGAGAGGCTTTCATCCCACGGCTCCATGGCTCCATGACTTCTGTTCCTGGTTGCCCGAAGAGGCTCAGTGCTTAGTGCTTATATGCTTGAGGTGGAAGCTTTTTTCCCCATTCCGTGAAACATCAACCTCCTCCTGGACGTCATATGGGCGGGAAAACTGCCTTGCAGAGAGCCAGAATACGGTGTCTAGCCATCGTATTTGTATGTTTGTTTATGGAGGAGCCTTACATTCGGATTCCACCCTTGGAACTCTCAATAAGCAAATCAAATTCAACCCCAATGGGGAAAGGGGGAGAGGGAATTAATGTTTCTCATGAAAATGCTACAAAAGTGTCTTTCGATGGCAAAGAAAAGACATTCTTTTTTCTTCGCCTGTGATAAGAAGGGGATATTTCACTTTCCTTTCCAAGGATCATTTGGACATTTTTATAACATTGGAAAGTTCCCAAACTCTCTTACCTTATCATTCGAACAAGGGGTCCAAATAATTGAAGTGTCGGATGTAGCAAATCCATGAGGCACAAAAAAAGGCAAATCTTTTAGGGGTGAAAATCTCATCCCTAATTTTGCTGAATCGATGACTTCCCATCATCCGGAAAAAGGTAAAACATTTGAATTTTTATATTTCATCGACCATCCCATTCCCAACACTTTAATACTCATGTTCAAGGCTTAACAAACATTGGATACTGTACACCATGTTTTAGGATTTCAATTTTAGTCACACGTCATGTTTTTCATGTAGCCATTACAGTGAAAAATGTCAATTTAATCATAAAATAATTTGTAAATACGCATTTCAGACTCATTGTTCTATCGATCTTTTTTTTACGTAACTTTTATCTCATTTAGGCGGAACTGGTTCATGAGAAACGTATTGTGTTCGAAATATCCAACTAACTATACCCGAAAGTCTCTTTTTAATGATGAAAATATATAATTTGAAATTTAAATACAATTTACTGAAGTTGATAACGGGTAAATATAGGGTAATAGACATAAGGATGATGATTGAATATACATTGCTAGATTCCTAGCTTTTCCTTTTACTATTTTGAAATACCCTAAAATTTGCGTTCTCAAAAACCTCATCTCCCTATGACAGGAAACGAGCTCAAATTTTAGTGTATTACAGAAAGCCTTGGAGTTTTCGATCAAAAACAAACTTGACCTCTTAGGCCCCGCTGACCCAAGCTGCCCAAGTTATAGGGTCAAATATAAAAAAAATCTTAAAAGGGGACACAATTCCCATTCTGAATTTGAAAAAAAATAATAATAGAAGACGATAAATGCTATACAGATTTCGTGAATTTATGAATCTCTTTAGAATGTCACAGTTTCGTAGAACTACCGCTGAGAGCACTAAAATCGAAAAACAATTATCTGAATCACATCATTATCATTTTTAACCGCTTATTCTTATTGGGGTCGCGGGCTTAGGAAATCTAAGTTATTAGTCAACGCCTGCCGATCCTCCGCCACTTCGGGAAAGTGTTCACGGTCAATCCTAAGGCGCTCTCAGGCAAGAACCTGAATTTGATTTAGACATTCAGCCACCTTGTCCTAGGACTGCCATGAGGTCAACACCTCACAATGGCTTTCATAGGTTTTCTGGATGTCTGGACAGCTTTTCAGAATTTTGATGCTAAATATTTCTAAATCTCCATTTCAAATTTAGATCTAACATCTAACGTTATTATATCTTAGTTGAGATTCTGATCTTTCCAACAATAGCACATACTTGCTCCACGTTAGTGGTTCAAAAATTACCACCGACAAAAACTACAGCCGACAAATCTTACTTCGAAGAAATTTAAAAACTTGAAACTGGCTGTGATTTATCAGAAAATCAAAGACCTTTTCAACTAATCCAAATTGGGGGCTAATCGTTTGAGAAAAACACTCTCTAAGAGCTGTTTAATCTTTGATTAAAAATCATTAGAAAAATGATTTCAATGGCCTTATCTTTAAAATACCCCTGTAGATTTTTTGGTAACTTCCGAATTTGCTACTATACTTAGGTTTCGGTACTTTGTTTCTAGTTTGTTTCGTTTCCTTAATGGGCATGACCCCAAGTACCGTAGATGCAGGTGATTTTGTCTCCTTAGACCTTGCTGTTGTAAGCTATTCTTATTCACTTATCTGATCTAAAACCTCTGTTTTATCGGTGAAGACCATCGTTAAGTGTTGCAATTAAAGAACTACGAACAGGAGGAGTAGGGTAAAGTCACCCACATTTACAGTACGAGGAGCAATTAGATTCAGGGTCATTTGATCTTATAAGGTTAAACTCAAACTGGTATCTTGAGATAAATCTCTTGAGAAGTAATTTCTCATGAAACTTTCAAAAACTGAAATTATGTAATTTTTATAGATATTTGGGACAATTGCAGGAGTTTTGAAATTTCTAAAAATCAGAAATTTTTCAACAATTCTTTTTATGTAGTTTTGCAAAATCAGTTGTAAAACAGCAACTACACTCTCTGTAAAGTTAAAAGTTTAAGTGGACGCAAAGACTCAAATAGACTCAGGCTGATCCTAGAGGATATATATTTAGGTTATGTAAAATTTAGTAGAAAAGGATTAAGTGAAAGAAAGTTATGCGAAGGACCTCTAATCGATAAACAATGTATGACAGTTTGCAATAAATATTTACTAATATATCTTACAAGCCAAATATTCTTGAGGATTAGCCTGGATCTATTTCACCCTAATACCCTAGATAGACTCACAATTTAAGCCGAGAGATGGCATAGAGGGAAACTGATGAAATGTAGTTTAATCATTATTTTGAATAACGTTACGTTAAGGCGTCATTAAGGTGTGTCCAGGACATAAAGCTCAGGAATTCCTTTATTTTATGACACTCATGGACAAACTCACAATTTAGAAATATTGTAAAAGTATAAACCTGACAAACACACAACCTGCGAAGGGGTTTTTACATCGTTTTACCCTGGAGGTTGATCATCAACACTACGACGGCGATGGCCGCAAGGTAAGGTGGGTTAGTCACATGTGATTGTCGATGGTAATGAAGAAATAAGTACAATACAATACAAATACAATACTATTCTTTAAGAACAATTTTTGGTAGATTTAAAAATAAAGCTTTATAAAATATCAAACTGCTGAGCAAAATTATTTCAATGTAAAAGCTTTAATATCAATTCGTCGCATGAAATTTAAAGCATAATGCAAGGTAAGCTCGATAGACATTTAAATTCAACTCATCCTGCAGAAGTTCCAAAAGCAATTAACTGTTGAATTTGTTAAGGTCATGGTTTCATATGGTCAAATTCCTACAGCTCAACCCAGATAATAACGTGAATAACCCACCCTTGAAATACTGCTTAACTTGAAGTTTTCAATTTTGAAGTATAATGCCCTAGATAATGAAATGTACAATGACTCAGGGGAATTCTTACGCCTTGTGCAGCCACTTGTTCCCTGAATCCACCCAAGAGTGAAAGTATTTCTCCCCTCATACCCATTCGAACTCATTATTGAAGATTGTAAAATGATGATAAGTGGAAATTAATTTGAATTCTAATTGCAAAGTTCTTGATTAAAATTTTTAATCTTGATTTATATTCCTGCACGCTTCGGTGTTTTTAATATTTACACAATTACAAAATTTTCATGCTTAAGGAATTTCAGCAGAGGGGATGATTTGCAGCTCTTGTAGAGAAATTAGAATGTGTCTCTCTTTTTGGGGATGTCTCTTTTAGGATGGATTCATTTGCCAGGGATTGAAACTGGGAGGTGTTAGAGGAGTTCTCAAATGGAATAAACAAATAAATAAAATGCACATGTGATAATTCTGTTAGGTTAATTCGTAAGGGGGTTGCTTGTCGTGCGAGAGATTGCTGATAGCTATTAATTACGTCATGACAACCCCTTTAGCAGACGATCAAAATAAACAAGGAGATGGTGTGAATTGTTGAAACAACCTTTTCGACATGTTTGTGTCACTTTTTGCTCTGTCAGATTCATCTTTTGCTACTTTAGCACTTGTTATTATAATTGGCTTCCCTCGACAACCCATCCCTCTTGTGCGTTAGCAATCAGGTTCCAGCTATTTAGGGGACTTGAGGTATGTTCGCCTAAATAACGCAATGGGTCTGACATCAAAATAGACAAATAATAAAAATTTATAGACTCAGAAAGATTTATTACCGCCACCAGTTGGCTTGATGAGTAGCACCAAACTAAAATATGGTGCTATTTTCGCAGCAAACAAGTCCATATACCCACACCCCCTACAACAAAATGTTGAAGGCCTTTAACAGCCACTTCTCGATTTTCCATAAACAACAGAGAGAGAGTATCCGACAAATTGATCAATTTGAAATGGACACAGATTGATGAAAATTCACATTGTTTTTGCACACTCGGTGGTACAATTAAAAGCACTTCTTCCACCCTCGTATCTTCCAGTCATTCGAAGGGGGTTGCCTCAACAAGGGTTGATTCGGGAATACTTGCTCTCTGTCTCACTGCTTATGGGGGGTGCTCTATCATTCACCCATGTCCAACCCTCATGCCAGGGATACAGTGTTAATATCATACGGTTGTGCTTTGGAAATTTGATAGAGTCTCTAGAAAATGAGGGTGGAAAAGGGAAAAGTGTCTCTCAACTGATATCATTTTGCAGCACGACAAATAATCTTTCTCGATTTTTTTTTTGATGAGGAGGTCAGTGGAAACAAGGGAAATCCCCAACGAGACAGAATAATGATTAATGGCTAATTTGGTATGGTATCTCTAAATTACTCTGTGAATGCGGTCACATCATATTTTTACCCATTTTCTCCAACGGTTTCATTATACCACTGATGCTTTTGCCTAAAAGACCTTGTATATATATTCTGTATTGGTTCAGGAAAAAACAGTGTATTTGATAAGAGTATTAAAATTAATATATGTAAATTTTTTCTAAAATTTCTATTTTTACATTTTTCCTTTTTTACTAGGAAAACCTAGAACCTCTATGCAACCTTTGGAAATGTCAAATATTTTACCAAAACAGATTTTCTAAAAATTTATCAATGATTTTAAATCATTTAAACTAAAAGAAAAAGGAAGTCCTTTCAGTGTTAATAAGTCTACTAAGGGAATGTGCCAAACTTCAAACAGCTTGCAATATCGGACACATGAAAACATCGGACGCTCTAAACAAATTTTTATAAAACACGCATTTATCTTCGAATAGTTAATGAATAGTGCTTTCTCTTTAAATATAAATATTTATTCTTTTTGGAATATATGTACCGAGAGGGATTTACGTGTAAAAATGTACACTAACGGCCAAAACATTAAATACACCCTTCGTAAGCTTAAATACACGTGATTTGGACCGGGAAAACGCTGTAATATCCAGTTCTATTGACTGAAATAGTTTCATATATAAACTTAAGAACAGTTTTAAACAAGATTTGAGAAAATACATGAGCTACAAAATTTATAATTTGAGGATCAGTCAAAAATTAGCTTTTTGGAAAAAAATGCAAAAGTAGCCCCACATTCTAAAACTGATCTAATCTTTTAATAATCATTTAATACAAGCTAAATACTATTAGTAAATATTATTAAGAGTCAGAAAAACTGAAAATAATACCGAGGGAATATTTTTGGTACGGATTGTGGTCGGTTTCCGGTGTGATCTGTTCTGAAAGGGGTTTCTTCTTTGAATATTGAAATTTTCTGCCCAAATTCTACTTTTTCATATATTTTTTATTATTTTTCAAATTTCTTCTTATTATTGTTGCAATTTCATTTCTTTTACTTCATTATTTTATTTAAATAAACATGAATAAAATCATCAAATTCTGTTTTCCTCGAAAAATCCTCCTTTAACTATGATAAGCGCATCACATATTCGAGGCATCCTGTTGATCAATTTCTACAAAATGTCTGAAGGAACTTTGCCCACATATCCTGAAGTGTTTCCACCAAGACTGGATTTTATGTCGCGCCTTCTCTCGAACAATGTGGTCTAGAAAATTCCAGAAAATTTCAATGTGGTTACAATTGGGTGATTGGGGTGGCTAATGAATGTGGTTTAGGACCCTGCGTTTCTCTTTCTCAAGAAGGAAACCTCTACAAAGCTTTGAGGAATGCTTGGGATCGTTATCCTCCTGAAAAAAAACCCACGCCCAATAAACCGAATGCATTAGCCACGGCAGTCACCCGATTGTAGCCTCATTGCAATTCTCTTGGATTTTCTCGACCACAAGGTTCGAGATTACGCGCGACATCAGTTCCAATCTTGGTGGAAACACCTCAGGATGTGTGGGCAAAGTTCCTTCAGAGATTTTGTAGAAATTGATCAACAGGATGCCTCGAATATGTGAAGCGCTTATCATAGTTAAAGGAGGATTTTTCGAGGAAAACAGAATTTGATGATTTTATTCATGTTTATTTAAATAAAATAATGAAGTAAAAGAAATGAAATTGCAACAATAATAAGAAGAAATTTGAAAAATAATAAAAAATATATGAAAAAGTAGAATTTGGGCTGAAAATTTCAATATTCAAAGAAGAAACCTCTTTCAGAACACATCACACCGGAAACCGACCACAATCCGTACCAAAAATATTCCCCCGGTATTATTTTCAGTTTTTCTGACTCCTAATAATTATTTACTAATAGTATTTAGCTTATATTAAATGATTATTAAAAGATTAGATCAGTTTTAGAATGTGGGGCTACTTTTGCATTTTTTTTCCAAAAAGCTAATTTTTGACTGATCCTCAAATTATAAATTTTGTAGCTCATGTATTTTCTCAAATCTTGTTTAAAACTGTTCTTAAGTTTATATATGAAACTATTTCAGTCAATAGAACTGGATATTACAGCGTTTTCCCGGTCCAAATCACGTGTATTTAAGCTTACGAAGGGTGTATTTAATGTTTTGGCCGTTAGTGTATATTTATTCGCATTAAATTCTCTCTCTAATATAATATAATCGAGGAGGACATACCTGATCAAATGTCGCAGTAATGCTACTTTCTTCGGCTCCTTCTCGTCGTCTTCCCCCCTCCTAATCAAACATTCAGGAATTGTTCTTAAATTGAAAGATTAATCTAATGAACTTGACAGTCCTACAACTTAAGCCGAGAAACGGATTGCGGAGATCCTAATAGGAATGTTTCTTTTTTTGATCGTTTTTAATTTATTTTACTTATTTTGATAATAATTACGCTGAGCCATCTCTAGGCTTAATCTCTAGGCTTCCGGAATTTTTTCTAATCTTCCCACATATATTATTCACCCTCTAACGGTGTTTTCTTTAATATGCGAAAAAAGTTCTAAATCAATGTTTTCTAAGATAATTATGATCCAATAAAGTCGAAAAACTATCCATTCTTCATTATCTCTGTTAGTTTATGCGCTAGATAAAAAAATATAAAAATTTTTGAAACTCTTTTTGCTTCTAAAATTCACATTTTTAGTTTTTTTCAAATTTTTTAAATAAAATATACAAAGTACAATGACATATCTTTCAGTAAAAAATAAATTTATTTTAGTCAGATAACTTTAAATTGATATTTTTATGGAAATTGGACATGAGTTTTTTTGCACTAATATTTCTTGTTGCTTTTTCTCTGACCTGTCACACAAAACTGGGAATAGCAACAAAACGATTGGACATTAATTCAAAAATGCAATAATCTAGATAATTTATAATTCAATACATAGTGTACTAATTTTCAAAATTTGAACTGGAACATTTTGAGTTTTAAAAAATTTCATAAGAATAAAAGGTCTCTGAGTAAATGTACACAGGAATTTACAGACATACATCAGGCTCCTTTAGTACAGAACAGCGCGAATTTTTAAAAATACAAAAAGTTCCAGTCCAAACTTTGAAAATTAATATATTTTATACTAAATAGATATTAAAAAATATTTATTAGTAACTCATTGATTTTTCTAAAAATAATAGTTACATTGTATTGTAAATCGTCACTTTTAGGCATTAAAGTCAAAAGCTGCTAAATCAACAGATATTGCAATTCTCTCAGTGTTTATATTATCGGAAATTCTAATTGGATATTCAGCCTAATCTATACATAATTTTATAATCAAATCAAAATCAGAGTAATGCAAACCACTCATTTGCTATACCCACCCACAACTCCACTGATCATTATTACAATTTCACCTGACAGTGTTTCAGCATTTAAAGGAGCAAACTAAATTAATGGTAGAGACCATAATGAGCTTTAATTCATATTCCCGCCTATTCTTTCATAACATTTCTTCCAGCTACCAGAAATAATTCCAGCGAAAGTGATTAATCTCGTACTTCCGCGTGCGTGAAAAGGACGTGGTATCACCACGGTAAAAATGCCCCTGAGGGTAGATTGAATAAATCAGGGAATTCAATTAATCCAATTCAACGTGATTAATTAAAATTGTACATGGAATTGTGGTATGGAAAAATTCTGTGGGGACACAATTTTATTCACTTTTCCACTTCATTCAACCGCACTGCACAAATTAGGCTCATCGAGTGTATAGGTTTGGATCAAACAGACAAAATTGGCGATTGATTGAAATCTGCGAACCATGAAGTGGGTATTCAGCCAAAAGAATTGGCACTGGGTTGGGGGGGATGGCGCAAAAAAAAATAAGTCTCTCGAAAAAATGGAAAATTCCCGCATTATATCTTCAGGACATAATCACAAAAGAATCTCAAGGAGTGTGTCTCGTCTCTTTTTGTCCTCTGTGCCGCCTTTAATAATCCTTCAAACAATAAAAAAATACACTCAACTGTGTCTTGAGGTAGACAAGGGCTCAACAGGAATATTGTATAACGATCTTTTTCACCGGGAGCTCTTCTTGTTTATTTCACAAGGTGCTGAAGATGGGGCTCAGCACAAAAAAAAAACGACACACAGAACGAAATAAAAGGCAATGAAGTGAGGTAAATTAGCTTAAAAAAGAACATTTCTTCGTATTAAAGGCACAGAAGAGTTGTTGGACACTTAAACGCGGAAAGGTAGATCCGTTATGAAGGGAGAAGGAAGTGAAACATTAGGCACATGCTGAAGAATCAATTAAGTACATTGGAGACACAATTTACAAACAACCAATATTTCAACAATTTGCGTAATTTTTTTCTTACCCTAGATAAAGAAAAAGGCTCCGGCTATAAAAAATATTTGATAAATATTATTTATAATATGATAATAATTGATAGAGAAAAAGCTCACTTCAAATCTAATAGCTGAATAAAAAAATAGGCCACGCCTCCCAAAGTGATGGTAACGGAAAGTAGTGAACTAAATCATCACAATATTTTGCACAAAAAAAGAGGTAAAAATAAAATATATATTTTGGAGATGGACATATCCAAGCTAGTACTGCTAATATTCTATTAGCCACGCCCACTTAAATTATTACTCCATTGAACTATTGATATTTAGGGTTATGATAGGTCTAAAGGTCCTGCAAACTCAAAATTGTTGTAAAACTTGTGCAGTAGTATTGATTTTACAGTTTAACATATTTAATAATATTAATAGTTTTTATGGCATAGATGATTTCTCGTAGGTGGGAAGATTTGTTTTAAAATTGAAAATTAAAATAAAAATTTTAATCAATCTTCTCTTTAAATAGATAAAAGGCTAATAAAACGAAAAATGAAGAGAAAACTTAAAAATGCACCGATATTTTGGATATTTCAGTATCTTATACTGATTCGACATAGGGGCGTGTTTTATTTTTTTTTTGGGCTAAACTACTTCTGCCCATATTTGGTTTGTATATTAGTGCAGATTTACTCATCCTCTTTGCTAATTTCGTTTAAAAATTAACGCGAAAATTTACATGAACACTATAAACATCAGTTGGGGGCGTGACCTAAAATAGCGGTTCAGAATGACAAATACACGAGCCAGGAATCAAAATAAAAAGTTTAATTTTTATGGGTTCGCAATGGTGTGTCAATTTTTAAATGTTTGATGGTCAAGTTCTATGAAATTATCACTGATTTGAATTATTTGTGGAATAATTGACCTAATAATGTTAGATCATACGCTAAATATTATAGCAAATATAAATAAATTGAATAAATAACTCTACCGGTCGAGTCGAGGAACCGGTCGTCTGGGGACACTTTACCTTACTCAATATGCTAACAAATAACTATGGTAAAAAAAAATTAATGGTTTTTTGATTCAATTTGTAATATAATAGCTCTATTTTTCTTAATTTAAAAAACTAGCATAATTTTTCTTTAAAATAATATCTACGTTTAAATTATCATTAACGTCAAACTGAAATAATTTTGCTAATTTTCATTAGACTTTAAATTTAAACCTTTAAAAGCTGTCAATAAAAGTCGCAATATCTTAAAAATTCTTCCAAATTGCTTACAATATTGCTCCTCTTCGATATAAGAGTAACCGAGCTCAGGTATTAATACATACAGGGGTGGAAGATTTTCAAGTGGGGTTTGAAAGAAACATTGGATGACAGTTGGAATCTCTTCAATGTCATAAAAAGAAGTTTATTGGTTTCTGTCTCTCCTCGGTCGACCTCGTCGAGTGGAAAATCTGAAAATTGAGTACCAATTCCCTTGCTACCTCTTACCTTTACACTCAACTCTACTAACCAAAAATTACGAGTAATTTTATGTTGAAAAAAAAATGGGTTAAGGTGCTACATATACCCCAAAAAGGAGCCTCTTCAAAATGAATTAATTTGAAAGCTTGAATGAAATTCGGAAGAATGAATGCGAAATTTCCGGGGTGTTAGTGTGAAAGAAGAGGTATTTTATTCACTTCAGTAAATGCCAGTGTTTGCTGGAGTACGATAGGGTATCTAAGAGCATACAAAAGGGGACATCTTTGAAGAGGAAAGTGGAACAAATTGAAAATGTGTGTGAAAATATCATTTTATGCAAGGCTTTTATTTGTAACAGGGCAAAACACTTCAAAACCCGAAAACTCGGAGCGGTTAAATTTCCGGAACTGTTTGGAAAAGGGTCTAGATTATTATAACACTTTATTTATTTAATTTATTATTTTCACTAAGGCTTAGGCCTAACTTCTAAAAATTCTTATCAGTTAATTTTTTTTTAATATTGAATATTAAGGATAAATAATTTATTCGATTCTAAAAATACAAAAAAAATTGCACGTCTATTGGGATTTTAAGACCTTCGCAAATGGATTAAACTTCTAGTCTTAAAACAAATCAATCTACGCCCATGACTGGGTCCAATTCCAGAGAGACAAAAACCAGAAATGCAAAATTCGAAAAAGCCCAAATCGAAGCCAAACCAAAGTTCTGAAATGGATTTTATAGCTTTCGGGATTTTGGCATCTCGAGATTTTGGCTTTTCGGGATTTTGGTTTTCGGGATTTTGACCGTGACCACCGGGACCCATTTCAGATAAAATGCAAAATTTTGTACTTTTTCTTTTCTAAAATAATGTATGAAAATTTCACTGCATTTAAAATTTTAAATTGAACATTGCTCAAATTTGTTTTTTTGCTGACCAAATTTAATTTTTTACTGCTCATTTTACATTGTACATTGCCATTAAAAATTAGGAGGTGTTGATTTAATTTTATCACTAAGGGTAGCCCAAATACTATATCAATAAATAAAGCTTTATAGAGCCCATTCATCTCTTAGGTTCTTACCTACATAGTTTATGAATGGAAGGAATGTGAAGGGATCGAAAGTGAACAAGAGCAAGGCGTCAGCAGGGGGTTTCCTTTGCTCAATAGAAAGTAACAAATAATCCCAACACATGATCCTATATTATGGGCCGATTGAGCAAAAGATGCGTGAAAGTAACAATTCCCTCGAAAAAAAAAAATGTGGCAGGGATTAAAATTATTCCCTGTGCTAGTGAACCCCTCTCCATTGAAATATTGTGTTGTATGAATGCGAAAATGGTATGTACTTAATGCCATAATGACAAAATGTATGAAATTCATTGGGGTGAAATGCATTTTAGTGAAATGAGATTCGGATATTTGTCATAAATTTTCGATGTACACAGCGAGATAGTTTGACATCATTTTTCACCGAAGGGACATTCACCACAGAGAGTACAAGGCTGATCATACAAGAGAGTGGTTCACAACATATTTTGCACAAGCCACCATACCATGCCATTGTGTAATTCCACTTGATGGCATAATTTCTGATTGATAACCCATGGAAAATTGCTCTCCAAATTGACAGGGTAGGGATGTTTTTGGACAAAGGTAAGAGGACCATTTCTATGCTACAACGTCAATGTTGGAAAGTTTTATATTTTCAATATTTGATGGCTTTATTCAAGGGATACGGGTATTCAAACCAAACTATTGTGATGAAACAAAAAGGCATTAAAGATTTTGGGAAAATTCACAATTGTACAGAATTAATATTCGATCCTGTCCTGAATTGTCTATATGAAACATCAAGCTTATCTATCCACATAGGAATATTAATTACACAAAATGTTAACTATTCAGGTTAATTGCAGTCACAAAAAGATTCATGGTACTTAACTCGATGAATAAATTCCTAGCAGTGACTCGCTTAATTAACTGTCTTCCAATTAGCAAAATCATGTGCTAAATTTTACAATTTATTTCAAAAGAACATTTTCATTTGACAATTTTGAGCATCAAATATAAGTAAATTTAAGAAAATCTTAATACATTATTAAAAAAAAACATATTAGGACGGGCAAAGAAAAATGTTTTATCTTAAGGATTTAAAGATTTATTTATCTTAAAGAGCGGTTCAAATGTTACTAGAAAATAAAATATTTTTGAAGAATTGAATACCTGCAAGTCATTAAGGCGAAAGCATAAAAATATGAACTTATTCTGGGATATAAAAGAGTGGACAGATTCAAGACTTGTTTGTCAAATTTTTATTATCATTCGAGTTAAGTTCAACTACTTTCTATTGGATATCGTCTTTTTGAAGATATCCAGCATACTTAAAAAATATTACCCCTGCTATATTAACCAGGGATATATTTTTTCGAAAGTCTTGCATGTCTGAAATAGCCTCCACCTCTCTTACATATGATTTAATAGTCGAAAAGAGTTTATAAACTTTTATGCACCGAAAACTATTAAATGGTCTTGTAAAATTTGTAGCTCAACTTCAGAATAATATTTTCTTCATCTTTACTTTCGATCTTAGAATTTGGTGAAATATTTTATTTAAATGAGACATAAAAATCGAATTTACGGTACTTTTCAAAGATCATTCTATTTTATATATTTTAATTTTTAGATATTTTGAAAGTCGCATTTTCATTTTAAACACTATACTTACAATTCTGGGTTAACAAAAAACCATAAAGTTTTATTTCTATTTCGGCAGTTATTAGTCCGAAACAAAAAAAATAATTTTTTAAGGTCTTTAAGGTAAATTAAATTTTGACAGTAAAAAATCGTTTTTGAATCACCTAAGACCAGTATATTTAAATTTATTCTTGTTAATAAACTTATAGACTTTATTCAGCGAAAGAGATATTTTCAGAAAGTGAGAATCAATTTTGGTTTATAAAAGTATGAATTTTGATAAGAAAAAGATTAGTTTTGGTTAATAAAATTCTTACTTAAACAGTTACGACTCTGGTTTTATATCACCTCTTATATTTCTTATATCAGGAAAATTTCATGAAATCAAAATTCACATCTTTTCCCTTTTCAATTTGTTTTGCACACATACGTCTATCCCACTCTTTCAGACTTAAATTGAATTGAACCAATTGAAAAAAATTGAATGTGCTGTGGCATGAATGGCAAAAGGAAGAATACAAAGGAGTAGAATAAACATAAGTAAAACGGTTGAAAGTGAAAGGAATGTGAATTTCGATCTCATATAATTTTCCTGTGGTAATGGTTCCGGGACACCATTATGATCAGGAAAATTTCAAGAAGTCGAAATTCGAATCCCTTTCCATATGTCTATCTCACTCTTATGCACTCATCTTTAAATATTACAACAAATTGAATTTAGTTCATCGAATTTAGAGTGCGAAATAATGAGATAGACATATGCAAAACATGTGCGAAAGAAAGAGAGGTTAATTTTGATTTCATGAAATTTTCTTGATCTAAAAGGCATGCCAAAACCATAAAAGATGTGCTTAGATTATTAAAATTAAATTTTATCAGTAAGTACAAAACCCAATTTGATTTTTGGTCAATTGAGAACTTGCGAAGCAATTACATCAACATGTAAATTCCTGTAAAGACAAAAAAACTGTCTATTTTATCCTACAAAGGTAATGATATAAAGTTACACTCACTTTTGTTGACTTAAGTTTTTTTTAAGATAAAAATTGATTTTTGTACTGGCCTAAATTGACGTTTCATGGCATCAGCACAAACTTTAAATCTAGAAAACTTTATGTAACCCAAATTCGCAATTCTTTATTTATAAAAAAGAACGTTTATGTTATTCTGCTCGTTTACATTAATTTGGTTCAGTCAAATTTAGAATGTGAAAGAGTACAATAAACACATCCGAAACATTTAATAAATGAAAGGGATATGAAAATAAAAATAATTTAAAAAAATATTTTTTTACAAAAATTATACTTAAATTGTTCATTCCAATATTTTCACTAAAGTTGTTTTTTTACTGACTAATTATTATTTTTTTTTTCTTAGAAAATATTTATTTACTGAATAAGTAAATTTTTACTGACCGTTCTTATCAAAATACTTACAATAAATTTCCATTCAAAAGTTAGAAGCCCATTAAAAGTACAAAAGCTTACCTTTTCCTAAATTAGATTAAAATTGTAATCTGTCATATTTTTTACGATTTTCAATTTACATAATTGTATTAAACTTATTTTTACGAGAAGTAAGTAATCTGCAAAACACCTTAATATTTATGCGATACTTCCGCTTCTGTCATCATGCCAATTCACTTAAAATGTTGCACAAATTGAAATAGTGTTGATGTAACAAAAGAGTCCTTTATTAGTTTTATTTTCCTCTTCAGTCTCACCTTGTACCGTGGCAAAAAGTATCCCTACGAGAACACTTCATAGTCCCTGGCATTTACTTTGCAACTCTCTGTAGTACCTTCAATTGTGCTGAACTCGGTACAAATCGATGGGAATGGCTCACTTATAGCAATTTCCCAATGCTTTGGATTGGGGGACTAACCTAATACACAAAAGAAAATTCGCAATATCTCTGATGGAGCGTCTTACATCTCCTCTTGTATTTTACTTAAGTAGATCTAGGATACTTCATGATGCTTCCTATACTTTACATTTTATTATTTCAGCACTGAAACCAAGAGTGACAAAATTGAACAATACCTATTTATAATACGACATACTCTTTATGGAAATTTGACTGGAGAAATGATGAAATTGCATCTTACTTTGTAACAATTTATTAGAAGATCTTACGTATTGTTCTATTATAATTTATACTTAAGTTCAAAATTACATTTATGAAATTTAATGATTGCCCATGACAGAAGTATTTTAAGTAGGCTTACAAATTAAATTCTGTACAACATGAAGTTTTGCAATATATTGCTTAATTTCCGATCAATGGACAATATATACAAATTTTCGATTTTACCGATAATGGAAAACAGTACAAGCAGGTGCACATAATCGGGTCATCGTTGTGGGAAATGCTATAAATATGTAGCGGGCACATTAAATAACATTAATGATGATATGATTTAACCAAATATGAGAAATAAATCAACTGATAGTGATTAAAGCGACTGAATTGGATTCAAATCTATTAAAATTTATCGCATGGCTAGAGAAAATTATAACAACTGATGTGGGATAAAAGTTATTAAAACCATCGTGAGATCGTGAACATTTACAACTAATTTTTATGCACAATTTCAAAGAGAGCTCCTTATTGTTAAAGGTACCATTCCCTTTGATTGCTCGTACTCTACGAAGTAAGGAATGTATAGTGTATTTATGCTTTGTAAATATTTAAGTAAAGACTTAATGAAACTCAGATTGAGGGTGAAATATTCATTTTTTATCAAATTGATTGAAGTATCAAACATTTAGGAATCGTTCTTAAATTGAAAGATTAATCTAATGCCCTTGACAGTCTTACGGCTTTAGCCGAGAAACAGATTAGGGAGAACCTAATAGGAATGTTTCTTTTTTTTATTTTTTTTATTTATTTTAATTATTTTGATAATAATTACGTTGAGCCATCTCTAGGCTTAAGTCATAGTTGTGTCCAGAATATAGTTGAATTGACACTATTATATGGAAAGTAAAGAAAACACATTTTACAACTTCACAACACTTTTTATTTTAGAACTCATTGCAGGCCTGAAAAACAATTTTCTTCTCCATGAAAGAATCCTTAAAGAAGACGTCTATCATTCTCTTAGAAGTTCCTCCAAAGAGACTTCTAGCCATCCGGGACGGAGAGGAAAGAAGAACAGGTGGGGCCCATGATGCGTCTTTCTCCACCGTTAGCTCCAAGTCATCTTAAAAAGCCAAGAGTTGCCGAATATTTTAATGATATCTGACGAAAAGTTTATATCGAATTATCAAATGTGGTAGTGGTAGATTGAATCTGTGAAGATCATTTGTGATAAAATTGAAGAATAGCTTACCTAGAGGAAATTCTCCCCAAATACCTAAAACGGTCTTCAGACTAGAGATTTAGCCAAGTTCCCGTAGGTCTCAGAACCCTAAAATGTCAACCAATTTTATTGCTTTTACAAAATAGAACATTCGTTCTTAGTAATCCAATCCCAAGTTAAATTTTCCAAAATATCTTGACTGTTAAGAAATTATAACAGTTAAAGCCATATGGGTAAGCCTTAAGTTTGAAGCCCGTATAAGTCACTCACATAGTCACGTATAGGCGAACTGTTGCTAATAATTTTTTTAACATACACCTGAAAATTGTATTGTATTGTATTGTATTTATTTTTCCATTATCATTGACAATATTTGGCCTTGTTCAACCTTTCTTACCTTGCGGCCATCGTCGTCTTAGTGTTGGTTACCAACCTCCAGGGTGAAAACGATGGAAAACCCCTTCACAGGTTGTATATTGTCAGGTTTACACTTTTACATTTTTGTATTGAATCCTGAGTTTGTCCTTAAGTGCCTAAGTCAATGATAAGAATAGAGGCCTAGCTATACTAGCTGTTGGCCATAAGAATGCAGCAAGGTATCACAACATACATAGAAAAATGGAATGGAAATCACAGTTTAAGTTCTCGAGATATTTTGATTTTAAATTTTTTTTTTTTAGAAAAACAAGTTTTCCATGTCTTTTGATCTACTTTACACAAAAAAAATATTTTGTAAAATTTTTCGTAAATATTTGTGAAATCCTATGGAGGACTTACGAAGTGCTCGTGAATCATATAACCCACAAACAAGTCCGTAAAATTTTATACTTTTTTCACAAACATTGCTCGTAAAATGATCATTTGACGAACATTTCTGTTATTTTTTCTTTCGCAAAATTTTGTCATTTGTTTGTATTTGTTCGTAAATTTTTACCAGACAAACAAAAATTTACAAACAAATACGAACAAATGACAAAATTTTACCAACATTTTTGTGCGTTTATGAACATTTACGAACAAATGTTTGTAAAAGTACAAAAAATGTTCGTCAAATGATCATTTTACGAACAATGTTTGTGGAAAAATTACAAAATTTTACGAACTTGTTTATGGGTTATACGATTCACGAGTATTTCGTAAGTCTGTCATACGATTTCACAAACATTTACGAAGATTTTTACAAAATATTTTTTTTTCTAGACTACAGCGTCTCTGGTGTAGGTCTTAGAACTTTCGCTAGTTTCAGATAATTGTTAACCATTCAAAGACCTTCAACTTATTTTTGTTTATGAAGAATTATATCAGTTTAGTAGCATCCGAACAATTTTCACATAAGTACCAAAAAATTACAATAATTGTATTGCCTATCTAAATCTAAACAATAAAAAATATGAAACCCCTGCCACAGTTGCGCAGTGTGATATCAAATAATTTTCAGAGTAGAGCAAAGCGCGCTACCTTCGGACAACTTAAGCTTCGAACAATTCAATTTTTTCTCTATGTGCCTTGTGGATTTCACCCTTAGCTTTTTTCTGAAAATTTAAAGCATTGGACTACCTGTTCAAATATAATATTATAATGAACTAAATTCTTTTATCACACATTGAAAAAAATAATTGTTCGAAGCTTGAGTTTTCCAAACATAGCGCGCTCTCCCCTATAGTATCCAATGCGTAAGTTCGAGCATTTTTCGAAGCAATGTTCCCTTGTCCTCCCTTAGCTGTGTATTGTTCGCCGACTGAGTGTTGATTTACTCCTCTTGTTTTGCAAAATGTTTCAATTTTTCAGACTGCATACAATGCTCAATCATTGAAATTATTCTTCCTCTGCTAAATTTATCCTAGTCTACGATTAAAGTTACTGCATTCTTTTAGCACATATAATCACTTGTTCATCCTCTTTTCTATCGCATGTAAGAGGATACTCCAAAGATAATGGCAAATAGAGATAAAGGACAAAAAATGGGATGAGATTGTGACTTTTTTTGCACAATGCTTAAAATATGGAGAACGTGTTGTCTAAAAGTTCCGTCGACGTGTCTGCTAATCCATTTACAGGGGTTTTTGAAAAGCGTCTCATATGAGACTCGGCATTTAGTGTACCATAGAAGAACATTTGAAGCCCTAAAAACTACCTATGTTAGATGGTGTATGAACAATTGCTTTATACTGCCACTTTTACGGCAATTATCTGAACTCAAAAGTGCATTGCATCTATCACTTCTTATTGATTCAACTTGCAAAGCACATCAACGGGTCCATTCCATTCTATTCTAAGTCGACTTAGAATTATATTGCTCCGAGAGATATGTTGTTTCTGGGATCGAGCTCTACAATTCAGGACAATTTGGTAGTCATCCGACGTTCGAGTGACGAGATATTTTAATCCTTTCGTAAAATACACCGCTCTCTCCGTGGAGTTCGAGCAGTAAAATACATGGGCAGCATAAGAAATCGAAAACTTCAAATGGCTTTTCTGAAATATTGTTATTCTGAGATAGAATAGTATGGAATGGAACCGTCGACATATTCTACTGGGTTTGTAAGTGTAATAGAGACAGATGCCATCTTTTTGGCCATTTTATCAAAAAATGTTAAATTAATATTTCTTTAAGTTTTATATTTTTAAGAAATGTATACTTCGTTATATCCTAGACACACCTACGACTTAAGCCAAAAGACGGTTTAGTGGAAAACTGATGCAAATGTAGTTTCATCATGATTTTGATTATAATTACTTGCTTAATGCGTAGGTGTGTTCAGCACATAATATAATATTAAAAAATCATTTTTTTATATCCACTTTAGGCCACTTTGCAAAATTTTGACCTAATCTTATCAATCACAGGTAGATTTTGAGAAATTCGAAGATCTATTTTGACATCCAAAAAGAGCCATTTTCATTTTTCACTAATGAAAAATTAGTACGGTAACGTCGTCTCTTTCGTAACGTCGGTTTTTTCAAAACAATTCGAAACTGAATTTGATTTCTTCGACAATCAATGATTAATTAAAATTCAAGTATTCTATCATCCTGAAATGTAGCAAAACTACACAAAAAATTATTTTCTGCAACAAACGTTTGTTGACCGTTTATTCGTTTCGGTTTGTTTACCGAAAATTCGAAATGGAAAAATTACCAACGATAAGCAGCTAATTTGTGAACTTTAACTTTAAGCTTATGGTTGATTTTCGAATAAATTTCGCATTTCCTCTTCGAAAGGCTACTACTTAGCAGTGCCATTGAGTTATTTGAGTTATAATGTTATAATATTTGAGTCCAATGTGTTCTTCTATACGACTATTCCATGTGATTCTTTTCGTGATAGAAATTTCCGAATTTGAAACATTGCTGTATGAAGGAATATGAATACAATTAACTATCGTTCGTAAACGACTTTAGCGCTATCTATGGCTGTGTTCCAGAATTTGGATTCTCTGATTCCATTTGATTCTAATATCCTCGACACACCTATAGGCTCGGTATAATTTGATGAAATCAAAATTCGTGTCCCGTTTCTTCTTAAAAGATTTGCATAAGTCTACCCCATTTTTTCGGTTTCAAAATCGGACCGAACTAAATTTGATTTGGTGTGATGTGCAAAAGAAGAAGAAGAAGAAGAGTGCGAAAGAGTAGGACAGACTTATACAGAGCATTTGAAAATGAAAGGGATGTGAATTTTGATTTTGTGAAATTTTCCCGTACTACACTCAGAAAACAGCTCTGTGGAAACGGGTCTTGATTTAGCTCTTGAAATAAGAACGGGCATTTGTGTCTTGGGTTAAAGACTATTTTATTTAAAGAAAAGCATTTATTTTAGAATACGCTTTGACTCAAGAACGTACAGTCTTTGAATATACATGCGTGGAAAAAATATAATTTCCAGTACTGAGTAGTTCTTAAAGCAAAGCTAAATGAGTTTTGATTCTAGTATCAAATTTTCTCTGTTGTATCGCGACAAAATCGACGTACGCTCACAATTAAAAAGAGAAAATTAAATTCACATTTTTTTAATGAACCACCATTACATATACTTTTTAAACTGTAACTTGTCACATTCCCTCATTTTCTACTGAAATTCAAGCGAAATTGATCAAGTTTTATCCGACTCGAGACTCACATTTGGGAAGATATTTTTCCATCCGACTATCGATGAGTGAGGTGCCTCTGAATATCGTGACATTTTTTTTTCACAAGACCACCTCGCAAAATTCTTTCAAATATTTCACTATATAAATTTTCAAAATAAAAAATCATATTTCCACAACACTCCAGAGACTCGAGCAAAGCTTATTAGACACAATGTTTTATTTTCCAGGAAAAAAATGTTTTTCGTTTTTCGAGCGTATTTCACCTATTCTCCACATATTTCTTGTCGGCACTGTAATTTATTAAACCAAAAGACACTTCACTACCTGTAGAGGCTTCTGCCCACAATTTTAACTATAATTTCATTGACAAAACTCTCGAAAACAATCACAACTTTGCGAATTAATTGCACAATTGTTTTGTCTGTCATTTGACAGCACTGGAAGTCACTGAAAATTTTCTCTGGAGAGACGGTACTCTCTCTCTCTCGCTCAAGACGCGGCAGCTCTTAGTTGATCTGTTTTAGAAAACAGCTCTTGATTCTAAGCACGACATGTTTAGGTTGATTCGGGTCTTAAAATATTCTTACAGACAAGAGCTGTATTTTAGCAAGTCCCATACAAAGTTAGAACTGCCTTTTTCTGAGTGTATAAAAGGTGTGCCGGAGCCATATGCATTCTATTTGATATTCTATCAGATGAATTTATTGAGTGATTACATAGATTTCATAGATTCTAACAAGAACATGTGTCGGTATCCGCAACTTCAATAACCTCTTGGAATAAGATTTGTTTTCGAAAGTAATGGATATACTTTTTAAACTTGCCCCATACTCTCCTACACACAGAAAAATGGAAAATTCTTAAACGGAAACACCCAGGAATTTAATTTCAAATTCCATCCAATGAATGCCAATGGTCTAATTTTAAATCCTTGATCATTTAGTTTTAGTTGCAATTTGCAAATCTGTAGACATTTTTCATTTTCCAGCTAATGCTGAATTTAAGTTTCCGATCTCTTAATTTGAAAGAGCTAGGGATTCTAGCCCATTTCTTTCGCTCAGAGCTTCTAAACTTAAACGCCTCACGGATTCACGTCCAATTTAAGTTCCCAGGATCTTATATATTCTTAAATTTAGAGTCAAAATTTTTCTGTGTGTAAGGATAATGGTACAATGATAATAGGCTAATAGACTTCTACAACCGATTACAACGTTTCTGTTTTAAGTCACTAAAAGGTGAATTGTAAGTTTTAAATGTTTAATTTTAAAAAAGTAGCTATTTTGCTTCTTAGGTAGCCAGCACAATTAGATATCAAGAAGAGCTGAAAAGAAATTTTTGATACTGCCACTTGTAAGCCCAGATGGGGCTCACCTAAATAGAATTACAAACTTATAGAGGGAAAATGGGGAACTGAGGTTGCCACCCTTATTTCAACTTCCTGAGAGTGAACTGTCAACGGCGACAGATGCTCACTCACTGAAGTACTGATGTTAATTGCCATAAGCAACAAGAGCACCATATAACAACCTTCAGTACCCGCCTTGGGATGGTAGGGGTTGGGCGTGTGAAAGGAATGAAGGATTAGGATTGGTGGGTTATGGCCGTCGACTGGGTTGACATGTGTCGAATAGGCCACACGCTCTACACACTGAAGTTCGAGTTTGTCTTATTTAGAATAAATAATGAGCAATCTTCTGTTTAATCAAGGAATGTATTAATTTGATTTTATTAAATGGAATACTTATCTTTCGACAATTTTTTCTGGGTTTGTAAACCTAGTACTAAAAAATTTCATTTCATATCTCATAAAAGGTGGAATGATACTAAAACATGGTCAAATAGAATTCGTTAGCAAAATCAATCTCAGTTTGTAAACATACGACAAAATGAGTGAAATGTCCAGAATAAATATTTTGAAATATATTTAGATTTTACATGGTATTACTCACTAGTTGGAAAATTCCGGATATTAAAATAAGTGTCTTTTCGATAGTATATTTTATTTCCTGCAAATTTCGCCCAATTTCTGATAAAATATCAAAAGTGAAAATGCATTTAATTTCCCGGATCAGAATTCATCTCGTGCGGAATGTGTCATCATTCACAGAGATGCCAATCAATGTCACTAAATTGAAGAGATTCAACTCCATAAATTTGCCGTTGGGGGCATCAATTGATTTCATTTAGTACCTGTAGGTGTTATATGGGAATTTGTGTAGTTTGATGCCCTAGCCACATCCCATGGTTGTGCCCTCTGTTGAAGACCAAATAATGGGATTTTCATTTTTCCCTACTACCCCATCAGCAAATCACGAACAGAGATTTCTGGTCAGAATGGATGGAGTAATACAATGTTAGTTAAGATTCAGACAACTTCTTCTCCAACTGTATCAGATCAGGTTGACCTGAATCAATAATTCCACACACATTTTTTTCATTGATTGAGCCTCAGATTGAACTTGATTGGCCTATCAAGCAGGGAGTTCAATTTGTTAGAAATAGGCTTAGAGATTGGCAAATGTCTCACATCAGCCCCTGCTTTTTGCTTCGCGAGAAAATCCTGTCTGAAGCGGAAGGGATTTTCCGGGGAAATTTGAGAGGGGGGTCTCCAGCATCTCCAGGGCAATTATTTAATCTTCCATTGAGGGTGTCGAAATGGAAAACATCCAACATATGACAGATGTGGGCCCAGGGCTATTTAATACGCCATTCATCCCCCTTTTATTTTGTGGATTCCACTGAATTCATTATCGAGAGAAAAACAGAAACATTTCTCTCTCTTGCTTTTCATTTTCAATTAAAATTTTCTTTTATTCATGCCTCATTTTAAAAGCAATTTTCACTGAATAGCGCTCATTGAGATGAAAATTGAATTTGATTTACCCAGGATCATTATCACAGGAATTGCTCAATTTTAACTGCCTGGAATATTACAATCATTCATCCTCATTCTCTTGTTGATTTGATGTTTAATTGAGAAATTGTCATATCATCACACCCCAAAAATACTAAACCACTCACCTAATACTAAAAAAAATTCAGGTCCTTTTATGTATAAATAACTCAAGCTGACTTTAGACATTTCCAAAAATGGAACAAAAAAAGAAGTCATTGAAACAGGTGATAAAATTCCACGCTAGAATTTAAACGAGAAAAGGAAGCATAATTCGTCGATGTAAGAATTTCACATGAAAATGTTGTTTAAATCACACCAAATTAACGACAAAAAATTACACATATAGTTAGTGTATATTCTTTCACCCTTCTTTCCTTTTGTTATCACATTGAAAATCATTAGTAGTAATTTCCATTCAAAATGGGATAAATATAATCCAATTTTTACATACAAAAGTCATTTGTTGACTTAGGAGTACAAGAAAATGCCGTAAACACCATTGAGAAAACACCTTCAACAGCGATATTTATGCATAGATTAACTCCCATCTAACATGAGACGTTACAGCGGGGGTGGGAAACATGAAAAATTCTCGTATTGCCATTTGTACATAGTTCCACGTTATGGAAATAAATGGCCAAAAAAATTATTAGAATGTTGAGTGTGGTGAGAGGAATAACGTGATGGCGCCTTGTTGGAATAATAAGTGAATAATGGGCCACCACAGTCCAATAAATAATAATCATTTCGGCAATAAAAGTGAAATAAATGCAGATATAAATATTGAGGGTGAATTTAGCCGTTAGTAGGGGTGATTTGTTCGCACTTTCGTTTCTATATACACTATTTTAGAAGAGCATTCCTTAAATTAAAAATGAGATTAATGGCTCTACCACATTGACCGTTAAGAGCGAAAAATGTTAAGCCAAGACATATACTCATATACTAGTAGGGCAGTCTAACCACTAAGCGTTACTTCCCAAATAAAGTAACAAACATAAAAAAAGAAGACAATTTATTCAATGTGGGATAGTACCAATATTCTAACATAAAAATTTTTACCACTGACTATATTACGTGTATAAATTGAATCAAATTTACCTCACTTGGTAATTAAAATCGGTATAGTTTTTAGATTTCTTAACCCTCTAACGGGTAAGACCGCCTTCAGGCGTTCTTCACAAAAATCACATTTACAGCGACAATAAAGGTTTTATTTATCTAAAAGTGATATAGTGTCCTCGGTAATAGTCTTATAAACATCTCTTGAAAGTTTGAACTCATTTTGACTCTTCGTTTTGTTGCTATTCCCAGTTTTGTCTGACAGGTCAGAGAACAAGCAACAAAAAATATTTGTGCAAAAAACTCATTTCCAATTTCCATAAAAATACCAATTTAAAGTTATCTGACTAAAATAAATTTATTTTTTACTGAAAGATATGTCATTCTACTTTGTATATTTTATTCAAAAAAATTGAAAAAACTAAAAATGTGAATTTTAGAAGCAAAAATAGTTTCAAAAAAATTTTATATTTTCTCACCTAGCGCCTAAACTAAAAGAGATAATGAAGAATGGATGGTTTTTTCGACTTTATTGGATCATAATTATCCTAGAAAACATTGTTTTAGAATTTCGCATATTAAAGAAAACACCGTTAGAGGGTTAATTCGGCTGTGATATCATCTGTAGTTTTTTGGGTGATCTAGATTCATAAATCAGTTCAAATCGGTTGTGAACCGGTTATGAACTGTTAACTAATTATTGCCAGAAAATCAATTCTGTTACTCTTAAAACTATTTTGAGGAACCTTTTGAAAGATTTATGAATCGGTTCAAATCGGTTAGGACCGGTGAATGGTAAAGGATGCGAAAATACTTTCAAGCTGTATAATCTAAGTCAGGAGTTCTAGCACTTCATAGAGTCTGTAGATTTCCTACACCTTTTTAGAAGAATTCAAATGGATAGTATTGGTAACGATCATTTGGTTTTTCGATTTTTTCATAAATATATAATTATCTGAAATAGGTCAATAAAGCTGTATAATCTTCAATATCTTTAAATTCTTCACAAAAAACAAACATAGACAACAATGGAATGGACTGTACCAAATTTGGAAAATATTGCATAAAGCATCCACTGATTTAAGTTTAAAGTATAATGATTTGAAGCATACCGATGATTTTTCACTGTCTGACTGTTTTTTACTGATGTAGAAGTGTTGTTTGGAATCTTGAAAAATAGTGTAACGTCTTTATTTTCTCCAAAAAGCGTCCCATGCTTTGCAAACTGCTCGAACTCATGATTTCAATACTGCATCTGAAAAGTACTTTCACATCATCTGCATTACCAGTTCACAAATAAACAAGGCGCTTATGTACATGTTCATGTACATCAGCAGTCATCGTGGAAAATTAGAACAAGTCCTACACTAAAAATTTTCAGCAAAACATTGGGGTCTTACCATTAGATGAGCTGAACAAAGAATTGGCTAAAATATTTAAATAATTTGAATAATGTTTTGCATGCACTAAGGCGCTTATGTACGTACATGTGCACACTGAGAGAAATCTGAAAAAGTCAAAATAACATTCCGGAAATGTTAATTTTACCCTGCAGTATTGATCCGAAATCGGTGTAAATATTACCCTTTGTAGGTGTATTATGGGTTAAAGCTACCCTTTTTTCTTGTTGATTTTACCCTCAAAAGGTATAAAATTAACATTAAAAATTGTTGATATATTTTTACACCCGAAAAGTGTTAAAGTTATGACGAAAAAAAGTTAATCGTAGCCTCTTTTTTTCTCAGTGTATGGTTGAAGCAACTATTGAAAGCTGTATTGAAAGCTAAGAGGCTCCTTTCGTTCTCAATGTTACCTTTCTGAAGTAGTCTACAAAGCGAGTTAAATAAAGGCTTAAAAATGCCTTAAATATTCTAGATTTCCAACTCAAAGTAAAAAAATATTAGTAGTAGGGTAAGTGTGCCAAATTTCGGCATAGTTGCATGCAAGCGCCAAAGTCTCAAGTTTCAAATGTAATATCTTTAATAGAAATTGATTTTTTTTATTCCATCTACTTAAGGAGTGTTGCTTAGAAACTTGTAGATAGTTTATCGTCTTCATTTTCTCTAAAATCATTTTTAATATATTTTAAAATGAATAAAAATGTAGACATAGCATTGGTGTCCTATTTCGGCCACCTTTATTCTCACAGTTCTTTGCCCTTAGGGAATTCTTTCAATGTCTTTTTCACGTCATCTCGTTTGTTGAAGCTACATTTTTTGTCATTCTTTTGCATTGTATAATCTCTAATGCATGTAAAAACTAAAAATTCATGGAAATTCGAGGAACAAAAAAGGTGGCCGAAATTGCAAGCTGGCCGGAATTTGGCACACTTACCCTAATTCATTTGACAACTTCTTACTGTGTCATTTCAAAAAATTTTATAACTTTACGCGAAATTTAAAATCAGAATTTCAAATTCTGTTTGAATTTCTTAAATTTTTATGGCATTTTGTGAAAATTGTAGAGAGTACGGCTTATTTGACATATGTCAACCCAGTCGACAGCCGTTACCCATCAATCATAATTCTTTATTCCTTTGAAACGCCCAAACCCTGCCATCCTTATGGATGCTGAAAGGTTACTTTATGGTTCATAATGTTAGGTAACTGTCCTCAGTGTTGAATAAGTGAGCATATCAGTCCTCGCGGATGGTTCACTCCGTTTACTCTCATGAAGTGAAAAATGAGTGGCACCTTTAGTTCTCCAATTTGCGTCTATAAGTCTTTGATATATTTATGTGAGGCCCTGGAGGACTTACAAAATTGAAGTCTATTTGTGTTATAGATAAAATACTTTTGGAGAATCAAACTTCGGCTCGAAACGCACCGATTCCGCGAATCTTTGTTATCTTTTCGGTTAGTAATATAGATGCTTGGAGAATATGCACGGTATAATTACCTTTATACTTTTTTCTTTTTTTTAATCCATCAGTCTAAATTTCGGGTTAGATTTCATTCTCCCTGAGGTATGGAAACTTACTTCACTTTGCGCTAAACACTAAAGATTTCACTAAAGGTAAATGAATGAGAAATAGTGAGATTTTTCCGGAATTTTTCATACCCGAGTAAGGAAGAAATCTGCTTCAGAAACATGGTATAAGAATGTAAAGGCGAAAAGAGTACAAATGCCATCACCATGTATTACTTCCTAGTCACTTCGTGTTACGGTCTCATAATATTCTAGTGAACAAATTGTCTAAAAAACGAAGTAGGGTAAAATGGGGTAATTTAGAACCATTTACAATTTGGGACATTTGAGATTTTCTCACAGTTTTAGAGATTCACAAGGATGAAAAGCTGTTTCTGTTCTTCTTAGTCTTTTTCTTTTATTTCGCGGTCGTTGTTTTTTCTTTGCTCATCTGAAACAGTGAGAAAATCTCAAATGTCCCAAATTATAAATGGTTCCAAAATACCTCATTTTACCTTATGTCTAGTTCAAAATAAGGGGGATGACATTAGCTCTGAAAAATGCGAGCAGTTTTAGTGTAAATTTTTTCCTGATTTCGTACACATTTTACAAGATATCTCCAAAACTACGTAGGTTGCAAATTTGGGGTTTCCGGTTGCCTATTCTATATTAAATTGGCTTTTATTTTGTATTTGTATTAATTTCTAATTTATTCTACAATGACAGAAAACAGCCAATAAACTCAAAAGTTTTTTCGGCACGCTAGAAACATATGGGAAACATAGGAAACGTCATGCCCCCGTTCAAAATATTAAGACCTTTCGGATGAATCTGAACTTCCCGAAATCGGCGGGGAAGTATATTATCCAAAGCTGTATAATTTTTGAGTTTGAGAAATCACTCATAAAGGATGATTCAAGTCATACTAGAGTCTGGATGAAAGGTATTCTTAAATAAGCTCTTAAACGTTAACATCGTGAATTAATGCTGAACGTACCGAGAGACATAATTAGAAAAATCATGTATATTCTTCTCATTTTCAAAAAAGGGTGACAATGAACTTTTTCTGTGCTCCATCTGGGGTTTCATGGAAAAATTCTTGAGAGATTTATGTGTGGTGATTCTTGACGCTGAGAATAGAGTAACAAAAAAAGCATTGCAGCATTTTTGCTAAGCTCGGTCTTATTATTGCAAGCTGCTTTTACGATATATATCCATTGGAATGAGGGGGAGGATATCGTAAAATGCTGCAACGATGTGATATAAAAAGGCACACGGGGTGGATAGTTAATTTTAATGACAGTGACACAGATTAACGCAGCAAATGGGTAAGGCAAGGAGGTTTTTGTGAGAAAAGAATCTTCAGTGTCATGGAGTGAATCAATTAATCAGTTGGTGAAATTGATTTCTCCATCCGCACTTAATCAATGCCTGATTTCAAGTGTAAATGATTCTCTGGAAGTTAATGGCTTTTGCTCCAAGTCGGTGCCTTGGGAACGCAGTTGGGTTGCTCCTTCCGGGGTTCACGAGAATTGGGCGATGGCGATGACATTGCCAATGTTTTTTTTTTAATATCAGCATGAGGTCACAAGTTCAATATGTCCCCATGAGCGACGAGGCAGCAATGAGTGAAGAGATTTACTGCCCATATACCATCCTCCTAAATAGGATCTCTTGAGACTGGCAGACGATACCATATAATGGTGAAATCACAGCAAAATGAGATGCGTGTGAAAATTTCGGGGTCGAGATAGATGGATCTGTGAATTCACAATTGCCAAATGGGTGCAATATAAAATTATGTTGAGATGTGAAAGTGGCAAGAGAGGGTGATATCGCGGGATTTGGATAGGCAATATTAGGCACATAGGCATATTCCTTTCGTTTATGTTCAGCCATAACATGCACAGTAGGAGTTTTCCTTTATCACAACAAACAATACGCAGCTAATCCGACGAGATTTATTGCCATGGGAAACGCCTTCCCGCGTCACCCCTCGAAATCATTTTGGTGGCTGCCGTTGAAATTTCCAGGGAATTTTGCTCTCATTCTCAATCCATCCATCTCCGTGGCACATTTCCGCCTCTAAGCAAACGATATTTGACCTAGAGCAATTGTCCCCCGAGAAATTGCCAAAAATTTTGGGGGTGGAAGTGTGCTTGTTGAATGAATGTTTGTCAAAAGTCATAAATTTTCACCATTATCCCGGAGACGCGAAAGGACATCATCCATCGAGAATATTGCTTGAGCAATTCTTGTGCCAAGAGAAAGTTGATCAACCCCTTTTTTGTGCCCCATTGACATTCAAACCCTCTTGCAAATCCTCAAAAATTTTAATATTGAAACACACCCGAGAGAAAAGGGGTTGTTCTTTGCCACAGCAAACTGAATTATAAAACTTTCTATTTGATAAGCAATAACTCATTCAACCCTTACTAGGAGACTCGTTTTTTCTTCTTTATTGTCGCTCGTGTAAATGGATAGAAAAAAATCCCATTGAGTTATACATATACTCAGATCAGATGATGGATAATGATCCTTTTATTTTATGCGAAATTTATTAAATTTTTTTCTCGATAGATTTATCATTTTAGGACATTTCACAATTTTGCTCTATTAGGCCATATCTCATGGAATTCAATAATATTTTTTTTTAAACTGTTAAAGTTGCATGAAGATTGAGGATGCATTTACTGCAATTTTTGCCGTAAAAGTTCAGGATTTATGATACTAGGTCATAAAGTTTGCCAACGTAAAACCGAATGAGCCTTATACAGGATTTAGATATGTGATTCATCAGTCCTAACTCGGAAAAACGAAAAAAATAATTGTAATTCATAAATTTACTTAAGATGAGCGAAAGTGCTCCACTCCCCCGGGGGGAGTTCCCCCCATATATCTACAAAAAAATAATTATTGTTAATGCATCAAAAATTAATACAGTTACAGAACCTGTGTCATCATAATAAAAATTGGCTATTCAAATTGAGAGAACAAAATTAAACATAGCGTAATCGTAAATCTAAATCCATAGTGTAATTTGTTTATCAAACCGTAGCAAAACAAGTTTAAGACTTTTCCGGGTTTTCTCACTACATTCTTGTCCATTTATTATGTTAGTCTCAATCCCCAGGAAAGACGATAATTCCCGCACGAGCCAGTGCAAAATCGAACTTTCACCGTACAAACCAACAAATCACTCGCAATAATAACAACGTAGAACCACATTCGAGTGCGATATAAGAAACAAACTCAACATTTCCTCATTTATACACCACCAGTGCAAAATCCTTCTCTACTGTTTCAATCTAACCACCCTCATAGTACCAAAAATCTATATTACACCATGTCGGAAATCAGTGGGCGAATGGAGTTATAAACCACAGCAATAATGTGCAGCAAATCGATTGGTGTTTGTGTTCAATTTCTCATTTGTATCTAGTTTTTGGGGATAGACGGGATGGTCTATCGAGATCAAATAGGTGTGAGAAACCATAGATAGACTCATTCCCCATTGACCTTTATTCCCATGAAAATTGAACCAAGTTGCAAGAAATTATGGGTGGATAAAGCGAATGAAAAAAAGGACGATTTCGAAGTATTTCCAATCAGGGCAAAAGTTACAACTTTGAAGATTTCCCGTGATATTTCTTCCAGTAACTAAACAAAAATTAGAACAAGAGCGATATTTGTATTTTCAACATCCCGACATCCTTCGACACACTAAAGAACACACAAATTAACTTGTGAACAAATTAAACTTAGACTGAAAATATGTTCAAGTATCTGTTTTAGTTTTAGGTTTCGATAAAACCGTTTTGGGGCAGAATCACATTGACAGTCAAATGCTCACCGTCACCGTCAAAGCCTCACCGTATTTCGTTTATTTACGTATTTTCATTGAAATTCTTACGCAAATTCTCAATTACCCTGTTAGGGTAGAGTCAGCCCTTTTCGCCACATAAGCACTTTTTCGCCACCTAATATAAAACAACTAATTTAAGGCATTTAAGAATAAGTAGCATATTTAAACACTGATAATATGTTCTGTTCTAATGTCCCAATACGTTATTACGTCTCTTAATTAATTGAAATTCGTTTTAAAACAGGTGGCGAAAAGTACTGAAACAAGCATAATTGGGAAAAATGCATATTTTTCAAAGAGATTCTCTAAAATTCTCGGGACGTATCCTAGATATATAGATAGATATTGCTTTAAAGTATCTCTATACAAAAATTCATTTTAGTATGACAAAAATATCACACCTTACGAGGCTCCTAATGCTTAATGGTGGCGAAAAGTACTGACTCTACCCTACCTTATCTCATACTCGCTGGTACTAAGCGAAAATAATATAAGAAAACTGAAGAAAAAAAACGAAAATGCGATAAACGGTGAGCAAAAAACTGTACGAAAAACGGTAGCAAAAAAATCCTTTTGCTCATCGTTTATCGCATTTTTGTTTTATTTATTCAATTTTTTATACTATTTTCACTTACAGTGCCACCGAGTATGAGACAAGGTAACACGGTAATTGAAATTTTTTTGTAAGAATTGTGATGAAAATGCGTAAAGCAACGAAATACTATGAGCATTTTACTGTCAATGTGATTCTGCCCTTACTTTGAAGTAGGTTAGTCATCAACACTTTTAGGCACCGGTTGGCGCAAAATATTGCTTCCTGGCCACATTTATACACTGAGAAAAAAAGGGGATGTGATTAACTTTTTTTCCTCGTAACTTTAACACTTCTTAGGTGTAAAAATATATAAACATTTTTTAATGTTAATTTTACACGTTTTTAAGGGTAAAATTAACATGAAAAATGGTACCTTTAACCCCTAATACACCTAAAAAGGGTAATATTTACACCGATTTCGGATCAATAATGCAGGGTAAAATTGACATTTCCGGAATGTTATTTTAACTTTTTCGGATTCCTCTCAGTGTATGTGCATCTCTGTAATTTTTTTTTTGCATTAGGCCTTAAAAAGTGCAAGCTCAATAAATTGAATAAAGTTTCATTTACATTTAGTATGCAAGTTAGATTTAATTTCATCTTTGTTCTTTAAATCCTAATTCTAAGGATAAAGTCTTAATCAATAAAGGGTTATTAGGGTTATTAGTCTTTAAAAGTGGGATCAAATGATTGACATCACCACAAATTTGAAATTCAAGACTTTTCGATTAAATAAAAAATAAGGAATACTTTTTTTACACTCTAAGAATCAATGAAAAAAAATCTGTGAAAATTTAAGAAATTTTAATCATCAAAATCGCAAAGCTTGGTTTTTATACGGTTTATACATTAAAGGAACTTACCCCTGTTCTTGAACTTGAACATATTTACTTTGTAAACAGCAAGTAATTTCAATACTCTTCAAAATATCATAGATCATTTTCCCTTATTGCGCTATCTTAAATCAAAATTTTCACAAAAATTTACATTTTTTAAAGAAATTAGAATAGTTAAGCCTTTAAGGACGACTGGGACACCGGTGTCCCAAAAACAAAAACAAGTTTTTGGACTAAAGAAAATTATTTTGTCCTCTAAATAGTCCAAGAATTAGTTTTTATTTTTAGGACACCAGTAGGGGAAAGTGGTCTGCCTTTGAACGAAAAATGATGTTCAAAATTTGAGATTTTTTTCAGAGTAAACTATAACATGAGTTTTATTTTCCACTACACCAAAAAATTCTCTTGTTCATTAAGCTTCTATGCTTACCCCATTCAGGACTCGCAAGTCCTCAGTTTTTCCTGATGAGGAACTTGAAAATGTGATGTCGATATATTCAAAGGCAGCCTGCATGGTCTGCCTTTGAATGTGGTTGGGCAGCCTTTGAATCTTAATTTTTCTCTGAGAGTATTAGGGCTGTAACACTAAACGGCCCATAATTGATTAGTATGAACCCTAATGCACTCAATAAATCCACCACTGTAGTCAAAAGTCATTATAAAACAACATTTTTTACATTTTTCTGAAGCACTGTTTTTCACTTGAAAATTTGTAATAAAACGCCATTGAAGTTGCCAATTGTCAGTTTGAAACATCCCGGCCGGAGCAAGATAGCAAGTTATAAGTATTTGTATGACATTCGTCAGACCAAAGTAGGAGTTCTATTCTGCTCCCGGACGGGAAGCTGTCAGATGCTTCAATGTATGGAAAGAGAGGATTCAAAGGCACACAAGATTCAAAGGCTGCCGCAGAGTAATATTTGCAAACTTTTATCACCCACAAAAATTGTGTCATCTGAATCAAAATGTATTTGGAGAAATACCATCCAAGAATAACCTTCTATGACTCACAATAGAAGATTTGTTCTAAAAATTATTTTGATTATGAAAAAACACATGAATTGTGGAACATCAAAATTACAGTTTAGAGCTCAGTTTCGTTTTTTTGCCCTAGCACCTAGAAAATAAGAGCTAGGGTCTGCTTTTTTTGATGACTTGTGAGGATTATGAATAGCTATCTAATAGTTAATAGAAAAGAATTTATGCTTTAAAGAAAAGTGAAAAAATTACAATATTCAAAGGCTGCCGCATTCAAAGGCACACCACTTTCCCCTACCCCATTCGTTCTTAAAGGATTAGGTCATATATGGAAGTAAACCTAGAGGCTAGAGCCAATATAAGACTATCGAAAGCCCTACAACCAAAACTCTTACTTTTCGTTTTATTTCCAGGAATAAGTCTTCTTGAACCTTTTCCTAAAAAAATTCCAAGAAATATTATAGTATTTCCTAAACTGAATATATTTTTTTGTAAACGAGAAAAAAATTATTTTGTTGACAATTTTTTCCTTGTAATTAGATTTTCTAAATGACCATTTTTTGGTTCTAAAAGTTAATAACCATGCTGAATAATATCGGACATACTTGTTGTCATTCAAAATTTTTATACACATTTATTTTTCCATTTTTTAGAGGACAGAAGAGATATTGTGCCGAAAAACCTTAAAGGAATTTCGTAAAACAACAGAAAAAACTTGTTCATATTTTCAAATTTTATTTTATATTTGAAAATTCCTCTATTCAAAAAATATTTCTTTAGTTCTTTCTATTTGTTTTTGTATTTTTCCCAATCAAGAGAAATTTCTGATTTCATTTTGTTTGATTTTTTTAACGATTCCACTAAGTGTCTAACTTTATCTTAGTAAATTTAATCCTGTATCAAAAGGTAAGAAAATTGATTAGGGGAAAATATTCTCTCTTCGAAAGGTCATACCTTCGAGTAATGTGAATTTTCTTAAAGTTTTCCTAAGAGACTTAAACATTTCTATTAAATATTAGTTAGCTATTATCAATTATTGATAACTCTGTGAAAATCGTGTGGAAATCTCTTAGGAAACGTAAAAGAAATTCACATTATTCAAAGGTATGAACGATCGAAGGGAGAATACTTTCCCCTGAATTTTGGACGCTATTATGAAAAGGCTTTATGACCGCCCTAAAGGAAGACTCTGAAGCAGTCTTTAGACTGGAGGTTTAGCCCAGTTCCCGTAGGTCTCAAAATCCTAAATAGTGTGCAATTTAATTGCTTTTTGAGAGCCTAATAAGTTATTTCTCTTTAATAATCCAATCCTAAGTTAACCCTCTAACGCACCGAGAAAAATGTGGATGGTAAAATTTACCATCCTCCATACAAAATTCTAATGGCCGGATAGTAAAAAAGTCACCCAGCAAACGCGATATTAAATTGGACTGTCAAAAATTGTAGAATCTATTGCATGGATAGTAAATTCTAATAGCCGGATGGTAAATTCTAATATCCCCGGATATTAGATTTTACTAGCCGGATGGTAAATTTTACTGGCAGGATAGTAAATTTTACTAGCCGGATATTAGAATGAAAAATGTCGGAAAAATTTATTTTTCCTTATTTTCATTGATTTTTGGCCATTGTTTGAGGGCTTGGGGCCCTTCCTGGATGACATTCTCTGTATTTCAAGCCATTTTGATGCGTGAAAATCTTTTTCCAACATTGACGACTCAGCCGAGATTTGAACACGCGACCTTTGTGATGACAGTCCAGCATCTTCCACCTGCGCCACGAATTGCTATAATGTATTCAAAGCATATCGGGAACCATTGCATCAGCACCCACGATATTCCAAAATGACATTCTAACAGCAGGATGGCAAATTTTATTGGCTTGGATAGTAATTCCAATCCAAATTACTATCCTCCGTTAAAATTTACTGTCTTGCAGTTAAATTTTAACATCAAATATGCGGCCAGTAAAATTTACTCCCCGGATATTAGAATCTAAGAGAGGTCAATGTAAAATCTAAAGGAGGATAGTAGATTTTACCATCCGGCTGTTAGAATTTACTATCCATAGGATAGTAAATTTTAAAATGTCAAGATGGTAGATTCTAAAGGAAAGTATCTATGGAGGATGGTATTTTCTACTATCTTTTGAGGCAGTAGAATTTAAAGACACGATTTGTAGAAAATACCATCCAAATTTTTCTCGGTGCGGGTAAGACCGCCTCCAGGCGGTCTTCACAAAAATCACATTTACAGCGACAATAAAGGTTTTATTTATTTAAAAGTGCTATAATGTCCTCGGTAAAAGTCTAGGAGGAGGTGGAGCTACTTTAACTGTGAGGCTACATTGTTATACGTTTTTTCGTATATTTCTAATGAAAACTGGGTTTTAACATGATGTGATTTGGATAGACAAAATAATTGTGGATCTAAATAAAATAATTGTAAGGACCAGCTTCATTTAGAAATAGGCGGAAAAGTCGTATAGCAATCTAGCCCCACAACTCAAAGTAGCCCCACCTCTCCCTAATTATCCCGTATGTTTATAAAAATTAAAAACGTGGAGTAAAAAATTTTTGAAATTGAATGTAATCTGAGTTTTTGTAGTATTATACACAGAAAAAAATATTTTGTAGAAATGTTCGTAAATGTTTGTGAATTCCTATGGGGAAGTTACAAAATGCTCGTGAATCGTGTAACCCACAAACAAGTTCGTAAAAGTTTGTTTTTTTTTTTTTATAAACATTGTTCGTAACATGATCATTTGACGACCATTTTTTGTACTTTTACAAACATTTGTACGTAAATGTTCGTAAACACACAAAAATGGTGGTAAAATTTTGTCATTTGTTCGTAAATGTTTGTTTTTCTGTCGAACATTTTACGAACATTTACGAACAAATGACAAAATTTTACCAACATTTTTGTGTGTCTACGAACATTTACGAACAAGTGTTTGTAAAAGTACAAAAAATGTTCGTCAAATGATCATATCACGAACAATGTTTGTGAAAAATTACGAACTTTTACGAACTTGTTTGTGGGTTATACGATTCACGGGCATTTTGTAACTCCCCCATAGGAATTTACAAATAATTTACGAACATTTTTACAAAATATTTTTTTCTGCGTAAAATAATGACGAATAGAAGTATTATTATTTCATTCATTCATTCATTCATTCATTCATTTTCAACCGCTTATCTCTATTTCAAATTTTACAATATAAAAGCAATATAATTAATGATAAAAGTGAGATTAGCATTCTCACATAAATCTCTTTGGTCTAAAATTAGTTTTTGTTATGTGGTAACTCCAATATTGATGCTCTTATAAGAATACAAATTGTGCATTTTATTTGACGTTAAGTTACATGATTAATTACATATCATCCATAGTATGTTAGATGTTGTTAGAAAGTTTTCCTTATTTGATTAATTGACTATTCGTGTAACAAATTTGATATTTAAACATTAAAGTGCAAACTGAATTTCTGTGATTCACACGCAATGTCGTACAAGTCGCTGTGAGAACATAGAAAGTCTTTGGTGCTGTAGCAAAGTTCGAATTGCACCAAAAAGCCAAAACCACCCAACTCGTGAAACGAGAGTTACCTCATAACCACAAAACCTCCATCGAATATAATTTCTAATGAAGAAGTTTTTGATCAAAATGGTTTCAACTTCCTCTCCATCGGGGTCCTCCGTTAGTATATCCAAAGTTATTCCACACAAATACAACTTTAAGCCACCATTAAGTCTGTATAGTTTTGTGGTTTCCCAACGCCAAAGGTAGAAAAGCTCCGTAGCTAGAAAAAGGTGCAGGTTTGGAGCGAGAAAACCTCAAAATTACGACACCTACCAGACACATTTATCTTCTCACTTTTCACACAAATAAGGATAAAACATCAGTTATTTCTTGTTTAGCTATCTGACTTACACTGAAACCAGAAGTAAGACTCCCTGAATTAGTACACATTATACAGAAATATACATTGAACAAAAAAATAGAAAGAAAATATGAGAAATTGCTTGATATTTATTACAGAAAATTCATACAATACAATGGAAAATGTTATTGAGTTGGCTTGAATTAAAGTTTAAGAAGTGATAAATGGGGTAGTAAGAGATAAGGTGTAGTTCTGATTAAATTTTCTGAAGGAGTAAGCCAATTTAACGCACTTCCCTTGGCCCCAATTCAGTTCATATATAGAAGTTTTTTTTTTGGGTGAAATCTTTTCTTCAAGAGTCCTATGAGAACAGAAAAGTTGTTTAGTCATCATGATTATTATTTCTCTTTTGGATTACACTTGAGAAAAGAAATTTTCATAGTATATTCTGGCTTTTTTTTTCTTCCTTCATCTCATCCTCATGCACTCAAGCACGACAATGAAAGTCCTGTGACTTCTTTTTTTTGTTCATCCCCCAACATGAGTAACACCGAATGGGGGTCAAAAAGGGTAAGAAATGGCCAAAGAAAGATCCTTATGCTATGAAGCATTTGGTAGTTTTTGTGTATATTTGAGGAGACTACTTGGAAAAACTTTAACTTTATTGCCAGAACGATATATGAAGTAAACAACACTTTCTGTATCCTCAGTTGGGGACTTGAGGATCATTTTAGTCAAGTAGAAATTTTGCTACAGTTAAGACAAAATCGTAATACCTGGGTTACAGTTCTAACATTTTTTGGGTACTCTAGGTCTTGTTATAAAGCTGTACAGAATGGGAACACTGGTAAAAATAAAAGGATCAAATTTATCCTTTTGCAAAGGATGGATCAAATCAGCATATTCCATTATAATAAATGTACATGCAGAGTTCGAAATTTGATCCATCCTTTGCAAAAGGCTCAAATTTGGATCAATTTGATCCTTTTATTTTTACCAGTGAATATGTAAGGGGACTGCTTGTAATTTGGAAAAGTTTGTAATTTTGGACACTTTGAGGGTAAAGTTGGACACTACAAATAAATCGATTAAAATTGTGGAATTTCCTTCCAATTTTATTTAATTAATAAGGTTTTCTATATAAAATATGTAAAAACTTCAATCGTATTTAGCTTTAGTAAAGTACTACTAATTTTTCCTCGATATTTTTAAGCAATATTTACAAGTATTTATTGAATATTTTGGTAATTACGTTTTTCGTGTGAAAAATGGACAATTTCAGACAATTTTGTCAGAGACTCAGCAGTGTGGCGATAACTTGTTACGTCGGACATGTTTTTTTTTCTCGAAAAAAAAAACTAATTTTTAGTTTTTGTGATGACTAGATTGTAAAAATGCCTGAAGAAACTTAAGATCATTCTACGAACGAAATGCAGTGAAAAATCCGTAACCCTAAGGACAAGAGGGTAGAAAAATATGCTTCAGAAAAAATATTTTTTTTCTGACTTTCTATCACACTAGAAAATTTCACATCAAAGTTAAAGTGAAAAGTTGCTCATTAAAACTTCTAGAATCACTCGAAATTGCTGATTTAGTCAGGACACATTGCTCGAATTGCTCAATGTCACGATGGCACGCGGGTTGTCAAATGAATGATTTTTTTGAAGCATTCATGAAAATGAGTTATTTCAGTGAAGAGGAAGTTCTTCTGTACGCTACTTTTATGTCGTGCAAAAGGACCCGCCAAGCGAGAAGAAGTAGAATGTGGACGAGCTTTGTTTAGATTTTTTCTTACTTATCTTCTTGACCGATCTTTTTTAATATCCTTTGTCCTGTCTCTATCTCGTTCGCGATAACTAAAAGGTATTGGAACTACCTTTTATAACAATTTAATCAAAAATAAACTGGTGGAAAAATTGTGGCGCAGAACCCACCCGAATAACTGCAATAAAGTGTTACCCGATGAAAATTTAATGAGCAAATTTTGCTCATTATTTTGCTCATTAATTATCAATCGTACTTATGCTATTTTAATCTATTTAAACCAATTTTTGTGACCCGAGTCCACTTTTTTTCACTGAATGAATCAACTTCTAAAAGCTCTAGACAAAAATTGCACATTAGGACACATATCAGCAACAATTAATATGAATCACATTAAAATTTTAATGTGAAATTCTCTAGTGTATCACGGTATAGCAAATCAAGACTTTATATCGTTTTATGAAAAATTTTATTTTTGTGTTACTAGGGGAAAAATCACCCTTAAAGGGTTCAAAGAGTTCCAGAAAGGTAAAGGAATTCGCAAATCCGCGTATTTGGACTGCCGAAGTCGACTCTCTTTAATAAGATATAAAGAAACATTGCGGTATGCTTGGAACATTCAACTGTTCCTTCTCATAAATAGGAAGAGGACTTGGTAAGTTAGGTTCTTGAAATAGACGTTTGCAAGAATTTGCATGATAATATTACTGCTTTAAATGTTCCAAAATGAATAACTGGTCAAATTTGATTAATTGCTAACCAAATTTAATTTTTAACTTAACTGCTCAATTTCTATTAATGCTAAGTTTATTATCATTAAATTTCTTATTTTCGAATGCCATAAAATCTTAAAATAAAACTGGACCGTAAGCCGTACTTACCTACAATACTTTGAATCATCTGTTTTAAATTATGTTTTTGTATATTTTACTGATCGAATTCCATGTGGTAAGCATTTAAGAAATTTCTCGATTGTATTCACATAAAGCCGCTAGGATCAAAATCGTCGTACCTTACTCATCACTTAAATTCCTTTTATTATTTTTATATTTTTGTACAAATAAATCACTTACAATTGCTGGTTTAAACGACAACATATTCAACTTATTTTCATCTCATTTTTATCTTTTTGTCTCTTTTCCATACGGCCATCGCCGTCTAACTAAGCGTCGATCCCAACCTCCGTTATAAAAACCGATAGAAAATCCTTTTACAGTTTTTATGTTTTTTAGCCCTCTGAACTTAGAATTATATTACTGCGAGAGATATGTTGTTCCTGGGACCGAGATGTACAACTGGTGAAAATTTGGCGGTCATCCCGCGTTCGGGTAACGAGATATTCAATTTTTTTGAAAAAAAATTTACACGGGCAGCATAGGAAATCGCCAACTTCAAATGGCTCGCCTGAAATGTTGTCATTCTGAGACAGAATAGTATGGAATGGAACCGTCGATATAGTTGATATTCACTAACAGTGGATATTCATACCTAATAACAGTCTTTCAGAAGTCAAAGGTAAAAAGGATTTACAAAGCAAACCTCTAAAAACCTAGTGGAAGTATGAGAATGTGGCTTCAAATTTCAGGCAACTTGCCAGAAGCTTGTCTAAACCAATTGAGACAATTATGGATCAATTTGAAAGCTCTTTTAGTACCGCACAAATTTCAAGAGATAACTAAATCAGCAAATGTAGCTTAAAACTGATATTGTTTTCTGAAATTAAATTATTTTCTGTTTCAAATAGATCTTTAAAGCGTGTCCAACGATAAGATTGATATTTTTCACTCCAAATCTCCGTCCAGTTGAAACATATTGGGCTAATATCAAATATGATCTGAAGAAGAAGGCTAAACACGTCGAGTTCATCGAGAACTTCAAGAAAAAATAGAATGAAACAACCCAGAACCGCGGTAATGATCTTGTACAGACATTGATGGGAGGACTCAAGACGAAGATTCGAGATTTCGCCAAACAAATATTTTAATAAGATTACTATATCTAATAAATCTACAATGAATTAAACTAATATTTTTCTTTTTTTTTTTTAATATTATGTAGACTTCATTTTTAAAGCATTATTCTTGGGAACAATCTTATCGTGGACACGCTTTAAGATAACTCGTGAATAAGTTCAGAAATATAATCATATTTTTGCCATAGATAGACCACAAGCCATACAAAAATTTATTCACCCAAAAAATTAATGTGAAAATTAGTTTTAGAGCAGAGTGCATGCAACAAGGCTAGAATACTTTGCTACCTTTTTTTATGAGATTTCCGCGAAAATTTCATTAAGCTCTTTCTCCGACTTCCTTACCAAATTAAATTATGATTCAAGCTACATAATTTACCATGCACATTTTCAAAGTGTATTTCACGATAAACTCCAAAATTGACATTTCCCGTATTATGGCAAAGTCTGCAAAATTATATTTTCGAGCTTAAACTGCAGAATTGACTTTAAAAGTGTATGCATATTGTTGCATCATCTCTCTCCTCCTACGTCTATATAGCGGATTAGGAGCGAGCTACCGGGTCATAAGGGGAGACTATGGGTGTGCGCCTATGGTTGCCTCGAGTTCGTAAGGGGAGGGTTAAGTCAGTCTCTGGCGAAACCCTGTCGAGAGCGCTTGGACATGGCCGGTAGCTGCGCCATAAAGCCGCTTGATAGGGAAGTCGCGGATGCAACTCGGATTGCATCATTTCAGAAGTGGGATAAGGGCTCAAGAAGCCCCAAGTGAAGTGAAAGTAGTGAAGTGTGTGAAAAGTGCATCAGCTCCCGAAAATCCCAAGGAAATGGCACAAGATCACCGTGATGGTTGATCGTGTCTCTTGGGGCGACAAAAATCGCTTTGGAGGCCCTCTCAGGTGCATAAAATGGTGAAAGAAGCACCTGTGGATGTTTCATTGGGGTTGGGAAAGCTGCACAGTGCTTTTCCCTGACCATTTCTGGAGGAAAAACTTGTCTGTGACATGTTCAGACAGTGGAAAATTCCAAAACCCCATCACCAAGAGTAAAGCGCAGAGAGGGAGCACAAGCGATCCTCTAGAGAGGGAAAAAATGCACGCGGAGAGCTTCGAGTGGAGAGAGTGCGAGAATTCCACCCAGCGAGGGAGAAGGATAAGTATAAGCGAGCGGTGGCGTGATCGCTCGAGAGAGAGTTTTTACCCCTCTTGTGTGAGAATGTTTGTGTGTGTGGCATGGAGAGATCTCTCATCCCCTTCTATCTAATGATATTTTATGCATTGTTCTTTGTTAATTTTGGGAGACAATTGCCTTTCAGTTATTTTAGCCTCATTCGCATTCCAAGTGTCTGGTGATTTATTGCTCCGCAGAATTAATTCGTTTAAATTGTTTTTTGATAATTTTGGCAGGTATTTTTAAGAATCCAGACGTGAAGCTGTGTGCAGTTGAAAGTGAAAATTAATAATTCTTATTATTTGGCAGGAAGTGATTTGCAAATTTGCTGTGTTCCACCAAATTTATTTGTGCTAAATTTTAACGCTTCTTTGAGGTACATTTTACAGTACATGGCAAAAGTTTTGGTGCAGCAATTTGAAATGTTTATTTTACTGATAATATTTTCATCCTTTCTTAGAGATTATTATCATCGAGGAGGGAGGAAAATTATTGATAAGTCTTGCAGGTGCTGGGAGGTTGTAAGTACAATTTATTTCTTTAAATTGTGAAGAATCTCGTCATTTTAAAAGACAAAGCAAGTGAATTTCCAAGAAATTAAGCTACACTGAATAATTGTGGTAATTTTTATCAGATAAATTACAGTTCTTTGTGATTTCTTGTTCACAAAAATAGAAAGTAATGGCAACGATATCATTTACAGTAACAATTATTGATTTTTCAAGTGAAATTGCTATATTTTACTCTACATTTGCCCTCGATATGACATCTTTATTAAAGAATTATTGCCCATTCCAATTTTATTATTCCATCCTGATACCAAATTGGGTATTTTGTCCCTAAATTACCATGATCTGGGGGTAATGTTTATTCCAGGTACCTTTGAAAAATAAAACAAGTATTTCCTGATGATTTTTCTTGTCCCTAAGAAAGCGGTTGTGAATCTTTTGGGTTAGTTTCTGGTCCTAATCTTGGGTATTGGTGTTATTTTTTCCCAAACAGTCCGAAATGCCTCGCCCAAGTCGAAATCGCTCTCAAGTTAGCCTTTCCTCACAAGATTTGTCGGCTTCTCAGTCCACAGTCTTAACCCTTCGAGAGATTGAAGCCTTGATTCCTGCATTTGAACCGGGAAATGAGAAGAGTCCTATGGCTAGTGAATGGCTTCAGAAAGTGGACAATATCGTGGCTTTGTACGACATGAGCCCTCAGCGTGCCATGCTAACAGCTGTCATCCGTCTCAAGGGTCCAGCACGTGAATGGTTTGAGGGGATGCAGACAATGATAGTGGATTATGCTCATTTCAAGCAAGAGATTTTGAAGAATTTCCCTGAACAGTTGTCATCAGCTGATGTCCACAAGGTTCTTGCCGGTAGGAAGAGGAAGAGCGATGAGCCAATTGAGTCATATTTCCATTCAGTGGTGAAGCAGGCCAGGAGGATTAACCTAGATGACGACTCCATCCGGCAGTATTTAATTGATGGTGTTCCGAATCTTATGATGCGTGGTCTCTTGTCAGCTGCTCCACGTGGATCTCTGACCGACTTTTTGTCGTACATGAAAAAGGTCGAGCAAACCACCAAGAATCCAAAGCGTGAGTCCAATCAAGAAGGACAGCCAGAGAACCAACCAGGCACGAGTACCAGTTCTAATGATAAGGCCACTTCCAGTGGATCTTCGAAGAAGTTTGGTCGCAAATTCTATTCCCGTACAAAAGACCAGGCTTCCAAGTCAAAGGATGAGACCGAAAGAGAGAATAAAGACGAGAGTGTTCCAAAGGGGAAGCCGCAATCAAACTCTAAGGCACCTGATAAAGTAAAGAAAAGAAGGTGCTACGCTTGTGGGTCCGAAGAACATCTTGTCAGGGACTGTCCAAAGAAAGGGTCGGATTTTCCCGTCGGGGTGGTGACAAGGCCCACCACCCTAACAAATAAAGGTCTTATCAAGAAGTGCCAGGTCAATCGAGAGACATGTGAAGCGTTAATTGACCTGGGAAGCGTGGCAACCCTAATTGCCAAGTCACTAGCTGAGAAAATTAGATGGTCTGGCCTAGGTGAAAGAAAGGTGTTTGTTGGTTTTGGCGGTGGCACAGTTGAGTCTTTGGGAAGTTTCAAGGTGGACATTCAGATTGAGAAGTTTAAGCATAAATTGGAGGTCTTCGTGGTCTCCGATGGTTTGTTAGAAGTTCCTCTACTTTGCGGAATTGATCTTTTCTCGACACCAGGAGTTACATTAGTCAAGACACACAACGATTTGATAATCAAGGTGTCTAAGGAAGATGGTCATTTAGTTCCAGTTAATCCTGTCTTTACAGTCACGTTGTCAAAGGAGAAGAGGGCCATTGAGTTGTCTGACGTGACAATTGGAGAAGATGTGTCAGAGGCTGATAGGGCGCGTTTGATGAGGCTCATAAATGATTATCGTGATTGCTTTGCAATGAATCAAATGGAACTTGGTCATACCATTTTGGGGCCAATGAAGCTCATCATGAAGTCAACAGAGGTTATCCGATATCGCCCGTACAGCGTGTCTAATGCGCAAAGAGAGATTTTGCGAGGAATAATCAGTGAACTCTTGGAAAACGACATCATTGAAGAAAGTCATAGCGAATTCTCGAGTCCTGTTGTCCTCGTAACTAAAGCCTCTGGAAGCCCACGTATGTGCGTGGACTATAGGAAGTTGAATAAGATTTGTCAGCATGAAAACTTTCCACTCCCACGGATTGAAGAAGAGCTCGATAAGTTGGCTGGTAAAACATGGTTCACTTCCCTAGATCTCCGAGCTGGTTATCATCAAATTGAGGTGGAACCGGAATCACGTCAGTACACAGCGTTTGTTGTTCCCGATGGACAATATCAGTTCAAAAGAGTGCCATATGGCCTCACAAATTCGCCTTCGGTTTTCGTTCGTGTAATAAACCGAGTATTGCAGCCTGTGAAGGATGCTGGAATTTCATATTATGTCGATGACATAATGCTTCCAACAACTACTATCGATGAAAACTTGGAATTATTGCAACGCGTATTGAAAGAACTAAGGAAGGCAGGACTCACTCTCAATGTTGAGAAGTGTCAGTTTCTACAAACAAAGGTGAAGTATCTTGGATATAACGTGAGTCAAGATGGCATCACACCAGGGGATCACAAAACGGAAGCTATTGAGAAGTTTGAGAAACCTGAAACTTTCAAGAGTGTTCGTGAGTTCTTGGGACTCACGGGATATTTCCGCCGATTTGTCCCTGCATATTCCAAGATTGCCAGACCTCTCTATGATCTTCTGAAAAAGGATGCCACACAATTTGTTTGGTTGGAGCATCATGAAGAAGCGTTTCAAATTCTGAAGAAGGCATTAGCTGAGAAACCCATCTTGACGTTATTTGACCCAAAGATGAAGCATGAGCTTCATTGTGATGGCTCAAGCTTTGGTCTCGGAGGTGTCCTCATGCAGATAGATGACGAGGGAACGTCACGACCCGTGGCTTATTTTAGTCGAGTGACAACGGCTGCGGAAGCGAAGTATTCGAGTTTTGAGCTTGAGACTCTGGCAGTTCTCGAAAGTCTTCGGCGTTTCCGATATTATCTCTTGGGTAGGTCGTTTGTTATATACACTGACTGCAATTCCCTTAGACAGGCCCATGAAAAGAGAGATTTGTCTGCAAAATTGGCCAGGTGGTGGTGTGATATCCAGGAGTTTGATTTTGAGTTGAGATTCAGGAATGGATGTCACATGAGACATGCTGATTTCTTTAGTCGCAATCCACCGAAGAACGCTCAAGTTTTGAAAATTATAAGTGAAATGGATTGGCTCGCTGCTGCTCAGACCCGTGATGGTGACATTGTACAAATCAAAAAGGTTCTCAACGGAGAATATAAAGGTCATGAAAATGCAGCACAGATTTTGCAGTCTAATGAGTTGAAGGAGGAACGCGTGTATTTTAAGTCTCCAAATGGTCTTAAGTTCTACGTTCCTTTGGGCATGCGCCTACACCTCCTGCATTTGGCTCATGATCGGAATGGTCATCCGGCGTTCAACGGAACAGCTGAGCACATTTCTAAGGATTTCTACTGGCCTAGGATGAGGAAGACCGTGAAGAAATATGTAGACTCATGCATCAATTGCATGCAAGCTAAGAAAGGTGCGGATGAATCACACATTGAATTGCACGCATTCAAGAAACCCCCTGTGCCGTTCCGAGTCATCCACTTGGACCATTGTG